>NC_090937.1:578809359-579491249 GCF_040938575.1 Ambystoma mexicanum | reverse complement strand
ATGAGGTGGACATGAGTGGGGGCCTGGTGGAGGCTGCCCCTGGTGGCTGGGGGGTGGGGGTGGTGGGAGACATGAGTGGGGGCCTGGTGGAGGCTGCCCCTGTACTGCTGGGGGGTGGGGGTGGTGGGAGACATGAGTGGGGGCCTGGTGGAGGCTGCCCCTGGTGGCTGGGGGGTGGGGGTGGTGGGAGACATGAGTGGGGGCCTGGTGGAGGCTGCCCCTGCACTGCTGGGGGGTGGGGGTGATAGGGGACATGAGTGGGGGCCTGGTGGAGGCTGCCCCTGCACTGCTGGGGGGTGGGGGTGATGGGAGACATGAGTGGGGGCCTGGTGGAGGCTGCCCCTGGTGGCTGGGGGGTGGGTGTGCAGGGAGACATGAGTTGGACATGAGTGGGGCCTGGTGGAGGCTGCCCCTGCACTGCAGGGGGGTGGGGGTGATAGTGGACATGAGTGGGGGCCTGGTGGAGGCTGCCCCTGCACTGCTGGGGGGTGGGGGTGATCGGAGACATGAGTGGGGTCCTGGTGGAGGCTGCCCCTGGTGGCTGGGGGGTGTGGGTGCAGGGAGACATGAGTTGGACATGAGTGGGGGCCTGGTGGAGGCTGCCCCTGGTGGCTGGGGGTGGGGGTGGTGGGAGACATGAGTGGGGGCCTGGTGGAGGCTGCCCCTGCACTGCTGGGGGGTGGGCGTGATCGGAGACATGAGTGGGGTCCTGGTGGAGGCTGCCCCTGGTGGCTGGGGGGTGTGGGTGCAGGGAGACATGAGTTGGACATGAGTGGGGGCCTGGTGGAGGCTGCCCCTGGTGGCTGGGGGGTGGGGTGGGGTGGGAGACATGAGTGGGGGCCTGGTGGAGGCTGCCCCTGCACGCTGGGGGGTGGGCGTGGTGGGAGACATGAGTGGGGGCCTGGTGGAGGCTGCCCCTGCACTGCTGGGGGGTGGGGGTGATGGGAGACATGGGTGGGGGCCTGGTGGAGGCTGCCATTGCACTGCTGGGGGGTGGGGGTGCAGGGAGACATGAGTGGGGGCCTGGTGGAGGCTGCCCCTGCACTGCTGGGGGGTGGGGTGCAGGGAAACATGAGTTGGACATGAGTGGGGGCCTGGTGGAGGCTGCCCCTGGTGGCTGGGGGGTGGGGGTGGTGGGAGACATGAGTGGGGGCCTGGTGGAGGCTGCCCCTGCACTGCTGGGGGTTGGGGAGGGGTGGGAGACATGAGTGGGGGCCTGGTGGAGGCTGCCCCTGCACTGCTGGGGGGTGGGGGTGGTGGTAGACATGAGTGGGGGTCTGGTGGAGGCTGCCCCTTCACTGCTGGGGGGGTGGGGTTGATAGGGGACATGAGTGGGGGCCTGGTGGAGGCTGCCCCTGGTGGCTGGGGGGTGGGGGTGATGGGAGACATGAGTGGGGGCCTGTCTCCCTGCACCCCCACCCCCCAGCCACCAGGGGCAGCCTCCACCAGGCCCCCACTCATGTCCCCTATCACCCCCACCCCCAGCAGTGCAGGGGCAGCCTCCACCAGGCCCCCACTCATGTCTCCCACCACCCCCACCCCCCAGCCACCAGGGTCAGCCTCCAACAGGCCCCCCACTCATGTCAAACACCACCCCCACCCCCCAGCCACGAGGGGCAACCTCCACCAGGCCCCCACTCATGTCTCCCTGCACCCACACCCCCAGCCACCTGGGGCAGCCTCCACCAGGCCCCCACTCATGTCCAACTAATGTCTCCCTGCACCCCCACCCCCCAGCAGTGCAGGGGCAGCCTCCACCAGGCCCCCACCCATGTCTCCCATCACCCCCACCCCCCAGCAGTGCAGGGGCAGCCTCCACCAGGCCCCCACTCATGTCTCCCACCACCCCCACCCCCCAGCAGTGCAGGGGCAGCCTCCACCAGGCCCCCACTCATGTCTCCCACCACCCCCACCCCCAGCCACCAGGGGCAGCCTCCACCAGGCCCCACTCATGTCCAACTCATGTCTCCCTGCACCCCCACCCCAGCCACCAGGGGAAGCCTCCACCAGGCCCCCACCCATGTCTCCCATCACCCCCACCCCCCAGCAGTGCAGGGGCAGCCTCCACCAGGCCCCCACTCATGTCTCCCACCACGCCCACCCCCCAGCAGTGCAGGGGCAGCCTCCACCAGGCCCCCACTCATGTCTCCCACCACCCCCACCCCCCAGCCACCAGGGGCAGCCTCCACCAGGCCCCCACTCATGTCCAACTCATGTCTCCCTGCACCCACACCCCCCAGCCACCAGGGGCAGCCTCCACCAGGACCCCACTCATGTCTCCGATCACCCCCACCCCCCAGCAGTGCAGGGGCAGCCTCCACCAGGCCCCCACTCATGTCCAACTCATGTCTCCCTGCACACCCACCCCCCAGCCACCAGGGGCAGCCTCCACCAGGCCCCCACTCATGTCTCCCATCACCCCCACCCCCCCAGCAGTGCAGGGGCAGCCTCCACCAGGCCCCCACTCATGTCCCCTATCACCCCCACCCCCCAGCAGTGCAGGGGCAGCCTCCACCAGGCCCCCACTCATGTCTCCCACCACCCCCACCCCCCAGCCACCAGGGGCAGCCTCCACCAGGCCCCCACTCATGTCCAACTCATGCCTCCCTGCACCCCCACCCCCCAGCCACCAGGGGCAGCCTCCACCAGGCCCCCACTCATGTCTCCCATCACCCCCACCCCCCAGCAGTGCAGGGGCAGCCTCCACCAGGCCCCCCACTCATGTCCCCTATCAGCCCCACCCCCTAGCAGTGCAGGGGCAGCCTCCACCAGACCCCCACTCATGTCTCCCACCACCCCCACCTCCCCAGCAGTGCAGGGCAGCCTCCACCAGGCCCCCACTCATGTCTCCCACCACCCCACCCCCCAGCAGTGCAGGGGCAGCCTCCACCAGGCCCCCACTCATGTCCAACTCATGTCTCCCTGCACCCCCACTCCCCAGCCACCAGGGGCAGCCTCCACCGGGCCCCCACTCATGTCTCCCATCACCCCCACCCCCCAGCAGTGCAGGGGCAGCCTCCACCAGGCCCCCACTCATGTCCCCTATCAAC
Organism: Ambystoma mexicanum; assembly: GCF_040938575.1. Lineage (NCBI taxonomy): Eukaryota > Metazoa > Chordata > Amphibia > Caudata > Ambystomatidae > Ambystoma > Ambystoma mexicanum. The sequence goes on along the minus strand of NC_090937.1, from coordinate 579,488,199 downwards.
CTCACCCTCCAGCAGTGCAGGGTCAGCATCCACCAGGCCCCCACTCATGTCTCCCTGCACCCCCACCCCCAGCAGTGCAGGGGCAGCCTCCACCAGGCCCCCACCCATGTCTCCCATCACCCCACCCCCCAGCAGTGCAGGGACAGCCTTCACCAGGCCCCCACTCATGTCTCCCACCACCCCCACCCCCCAGCAGTGCAGGGGCAGCCTCCACCAGGCCCCCACTCATGTCTCCCACCACCTCCACCCCCCAGCCCCAGCCACCAGGGGCAGCCTCCACCAGGCCCCCACTCATGTCCAACTCATGTCTCCCTGCACCCCCAGCCACCAGGGGCAGCCTCCACCAGGCCCCCACTCATGTCTCCCATCACCCCCACCCCCAGCAGTTCCGGGGCAGCCTCCACCAGGCCCCCACTCATGTCCAACTCATGTCTCCCTGCACCCCCAGCCACCAGGGGCAGCCTCCACCAGGCCCCCACTCATGTCTCCCATCACCCCACCCCCCAGCAGTGCAGGGGCAGCCTCCACCAGGCCCCCACTCATGTCCCCTATCACCCAACCCCCCAGCAGTGCAGGGGCAGCCTCCACCAGGCCCCCACCATGTCTCCCATCACCCCCACCCCCCAGCAGTGCAGGGGCAGCCTCCACCAGGCCCCCACTCACGTCTCCCACCACCCCCAGCCCCCAGCCAGCAGGGGCAGCCTCCTCCAGGCCCCCACTCATGTCCACCTCATGTCTCCCTGCACCCCCACCTTCCAGCCACCAGGGGCAGCCTCCACCAGGCCCCCACTCATGTCTCCCATCACCCCCACCCCCCAGCAGTGCAGGGGCAGCCTCCACCAGGCCCCCACTCATGTCCCCTATCACCCCCACCCCCCCAGCAGTGCAGGGGCAGCCTCCACCAGGCCCCCACTCATGTCTCCCTGCACCCCCACCCCCAGCCACCAGAGGGCAGCCTCCACCAGGCCCCCACTCATGTCCAACTCATGTCTCCCTGCACCCCCACCCCCCAGCCACCAGGGGCAGCCTCCACCAGGCCCCCACTCATGTCCCCTATCACCCCCACCCCCAGCAGTGCAGGGGCAGCCTCCACCAGGCCCCCACTCATGTCTCCCACCACCCCCCACCCCCCAGCCACCAGGGTCAGCCTCCAACAGGCCCCCACTCATGTCAAACACCACCCCCACCCCCCAGCCACGAGGGGCAACCTCCACCAGGCCCCCACTCATGTCTCCCTGCACCCACACCCCCCAGCCACCTGGGGCAGCCTCCACCAGGCCCCCACTCATGTCCAACTAATGTCTCCCTGCACCCCCACCCCCCAGCAGTGCAGGGGCAGCCTCCACCAGGCCCCCACCCATGTCTCCCATCACCCCCACCCCCCAGCAGTGCAGGGGCAGCCTCCACCAGGCCCCCCACTCATGTCTCCCACCACCCCACCCCCCAGCAGTGCAGGGGCAGCCTCCACCAGGCCCCCACTCATGTCTCCCACCACCCCCACCCCCAGCCACCAGGGGCAGCCTCCACCAGGCCCCACTCATGTCCAACTCATGTCTCCCTGCACCCCCACCCCAGCCACCAGGGGAAGCCTCCACCAGGCCCCACCCATGTCTCCCATCACCCCCCACCCCCCCAGCAGTGCAGGGGCAGCCTCCACCAGGCCCCCACTCATGTCTCCCACCACGCCCACCCCCCAGCAGTGCAGGGGCAGCCTCCACCAGGCCCCCACTCATGTCTCCCACCACCCCCACCCCCCAGCCACCAGGGGCAGCCTCCACCAGGCCCCCACTCATGTCCAACTCATGTCTCCCTGCACCCACACCCCCCAGCCACCAGGGGCAGCCTCCACCAGGACCCCACTCATGTCTCCGATCACCCCCACCCCCCAGCAGTGCAGGGGCAGCCTCCACCAGGCCCCCACTCATGTCCAACTCATGTCTCCCTGCACACCCACCCCCCAGCCACCAGGGGCAGCCTCCACCAGGCCCCCACTCATGTCTCCCATCACCCCCACCCCCCAGCAGTGCAGGGGCAGCCTCCACCAGGCCCCCACTCATGTCCCCTATCACCCCCACCCCCCAGCAGTGCAGGGGCAGCCTCCACCAGGCCCCCACTCATGTCTCCCACCACCCCCACCCCCCAGCCACCAGGGGCAGCCTCCACCAGGCCCCCACTCATGTCCAACTCATGCCTCCCTGCACCCCCACCCCCAGCCACCAGGGGCAGCCTCCACCAGGCCCCCACTCATGTCTCCCATCACCCCCACCCCCCAGCAGTGCAGGGGCAGCCTCCACCAGGCCCCCACTCATGTCCCCTATCAGCCCCACCCCCTAGCAGTGCAGGGGCAGCCTCCACCAGACCCCCACTCATGGTCTCCCACCACCCCCACCTCCCCAGCAGTGCAGGGCAGCCTCCACCAGGCCCCCACTCATGTCTCCCACCACCCCACCCCCCAGCAGTGCAGGGGCAGCCTCCACCAGGCCCCCACTCATGTCCAACTCATGTCTCCCTGCACCCCCACTCCCCAGCCACCAGGGGCAGCCTCCACCGGGCCCCCACTCATGTCTCCCATCACCCCCACCCCCCAGCAGTGCAGGGGCAGCCTCCACCAGGCCCCCACTCATGTCCCCCTATCAACCTCACCCTCCAGCAGTGCAGGGTCAGCATCCACCAGGCCCCCACTCATGTCTCCCTGCACCCCCACCCCCAGCAGTGCAGGGGCAGCCTCCACCAGGCCCCCACCCATGTCTCCCATCACCCCACCCCCCAGCAGTGCAGGGACAGCCTTCACCAGGCCCCCACTCATGTCTCCCACCACCCCCACCCCCCAGCAGTGCAGGGGCAGCCTCCACCAGGCCCCCACCTCATGTCTCCCACCACCTCCACCCCCCAGCCCCAGCCACCAGGGGCAGCCTCCACCAGGCCCCCACTCATGTCCAACTCATGTCTCCCTGCACCCCCAGCCACCAGGGGCAGCCTCCACCAGGCCCCCACTCATGTCTCCCATCACCCCCACCCCCAGCAGTTCCGGGGCAGCCTCCACCAGGCCCCCACTCATGTCCAACTCATGTCTCCCTGCACCCACACCCCCCAGCCACCAGGGGCAGCCTCCACCAGGACCCCACTCATGTCTCCGATCACCCCCACCCCCCAGCAGTGCAGGGGCAGCCTCCACCAGGCCCCCACTCATGTCCACTATCACCCCCACCCCCCTGCAGTGCAGGGGCAGCCTCCACCAGGCCCCCACTCATGTCCAACTCATGTCTCCCTGCACACCCACCCCCCAGCCACCAGGGGCAGCCTCCACCAGGCCCCCACTCATGTCTCCCATCACCCCCACCCCCCAGCAGTGCAGGGGCAGCCTCCACCAGGCCCCCACTCATGTCCCCTATCACCCCCACCCCCCAGCAGTGCAGGGGCAGCCTCCACCAGGCCCCCACTCATGTCTCCCACCACCCCCACCCCCCAGCCACCAGGGGCAGCCTCCACCAGGCCCCCACTCATGTCCAACTCATGCCTCCCTGCACCCCCACCCCCAGCCACAGGGGCAGCCTCCACCAGGCCCCCACTCATGTCTCCCATCACCCCCACCCCCCAGCAGTGCAGGGGCAGCCTCCACCAGGCCCCCACTCATGTCCCCTATCAGCCCCACCCCCTAGCAGTGCAGGGGCAGCCTCCACCAGACCCCCACTCATGTCTCCCACCACCCCCACCTCCCCAGCAGTGCAGGGCAGCCTCCACCAGGCCCCCACTCATGTCTCCCACCACCCCACCCCCCAGCAGTGCAGGGGCAGCCTCCACCAGGCCCCCACTCATGTCCAACTCATGTCTCCCTGCACCCCCACTCCCCAGCCACCAGGGCAGCCTCCACCGGGCCCCCACTCATGTCTCCCATCACCCCCACCCCCCAGCAGTGCAGGGGCAGCCTCCACCAGGCCCCCACTCATGTCCCCTATCAACCTCACCCTCCAGCAGTGCAGGGTCAGCATCCACCAGGCCCCCACTCATGTCTCCCTGCACCCCCACCCCCAGCAGTGCAGGGGCAGCCTCCACCAGGCCCCCACCCATGTCTCCCATCACCCCACCCCCCAGCAGTGCAGGGACAGCCTTCACCAGGCACCCCACTCATGTCTCCCACCACCCCCACCCCCCAGCAGTGCAGGGGCAGCCTCCACCAGGCCCCCACTCATGTCTCCCACCACCTCCACCCCCCAGCCCCAGCCACCAGGGGCAGCCTCCACCAGGCCCCCACTCATGTCCAACTCATGTCCCCTGCACCCCCAGCCACCAGGGCAGCCTCCACCAGGCCCCCACTCATGTCTCCCATCACCCCCACCCCCAGCAGTTCCGGGGCAGCCTCCACCAGGCCCCACTCATGTCCAACTCATGTCTCCCTGCACCCACACCCCCCAGCCACCAGGGGCAGCCTCCACCAGGACCCCACTCATGTCTCCGATCACCCCCACCCCCCAGCAGTGCAGGGGCAGCCTCCACCAGGCCCCCACTCATGTCCACTATCACCCCCACCCCCCTGCAGTGCAGGGGCAGCCTCCACCAGGCCCCCACTCATGTCCAACTCATGTCTCCCTGCACACCCACCCCCCAGCCACCAGGGGCAGCCTCCACCAGGCCCCCACTCATGTCTCCACCACCCCCACCCCCAGCAGTGCAGGGGCAGCCTCCACCAGGCCCCCACCCATGTTTCCCATCACCCCCACCCCCCAGCAGTGCAGGGGCAGCCTCCACCAGGCCCCCACTCATGTCTCCCACCACCCCCACCCCCCAGCCACCAGGGGGTGGTGGGAGACATGAATGGGGGCCTGGTGGAGGCTGCCCCTGCACTGCTGGGGGGTGGGGGTGATGGGAGACATGGGTGGGGGCCTGGTGGAGGCTGCCCCTGCACTGCTGGGGGTTGGGGGTGCAGGGAGACATGAGTGGGGGCCTGGTGGAGGCTGCCCCTGCACTGCTGGGGGGTGGGGGTGCAGGGAGACATGAGTTGGACATGAGTGGGGGCCTGGTGGAGGCTGCCCCTGGTGGCTGGGGGGTGGGGGTGCAGGGAGACATGAGTTGGACATGAGTGGGGGCCTGGTGGAGGCTGCCCCTGGTGGCTGGGGGGTGGGGGTGGTGGGAGACATGAGTGGGGGCCTGGTGGAGGCTGCCCCTGCACTGCTGGGGGGTGGGGGTGGTGGGAGAAATGAGTGGGGGCCTGGTGGAGGCTTCCCCTGCACTGCTGGGGGGTGGGGTGATGGGAGACATGGGTGGGTGCCTGGTGGAGGCTGCCCCTGCACTGCTGGGGGGTGGGGGTGCAGGGAGACATGAGTGGGGGCCTGGTGGAGGCTGCCCCTGCACTGCTGGGGGGTGGGGGTGATAGGGGACATGAGTGGGGGCCTGGTAGAGGCTGCCCCTGCACTGCTGGGGGTTGGGGTGATGGGAGACATGAGTGGGGGCCTGGTGGAGGCTGCCCCTGGTGGCTGGGGGGTGGGGGTGCAAGGAGACATGAGTTGGACATGAGTGGGGGCCTGGTGGAGGCTGCCCCTGCACTGCTGGGGGTTGGGGGTGCAGGGAGACATGAGTGGGGGCCTGGTGGAGGCTGCCCCTGCACTGCTGGGGGGTGGGGGTGCAGGGAGACATGAGTTGGACATGAGTGGGGGCCTGGTGGAGGCTGCCCCTGGTGGCTGGGGGGTGGGGGTGCAGGGAGACATGAGTTGGACATGAGTGGGGGCCTGGTGGAGGCTGCCCCTGGTGGCTGGGGGGTGGGGGTGGTGGGAGACATGAGTGGGGGCCTGGTGGAGGCTGCCCCTGCACTGCTGGGGGTTGGGGGTGGTGGGAGAAATGAGTAGGGGCCTGGTGGAGGCTGCCCCTGCACTGCTGGGGGGTGGGGGTGATGGGAGACATGGGTGGGTGCCTGGTGGAGGCTGCCCCTGCACTGCTGGGGGGTGGGGGTGCAGGGAGACATGAGTGGGGGCCTGGTGGAGGCTGCCCCTGCACTGCTGGGGGGTGGGGGGTGATAGGGGACATGAGTGGGGGCCTGGTAGAGGCTGCCCCTGCACTGCTGGGGGTTGGGGGTGATGGGAGACATGAGTGGGGGCCTGGTGGAGGCTGCCCCTGGTGGCTGGGGGGTGGGGGTGCAAGGAGACATGAGTTGGACATGAGTGGGGGCCTGGTGGAGGCTGCCCCTGGTGGCTGGGGGGTGGGGGTGGTGGGAGACATGAGTGGGGGCCTGGTGGAGGCTGCCCCTGCACTGCTGGGGGGTGGGGGTGGTGGGATACATGAATGGGGGCCTGGTGGAGGCTGCCCCTGCACTGCTGGGGGGTGGGGGTGATGGGAGACATGGGTGGCGGCCTGGTGGAGGCTGCCCCTGCACTGCTGGGGGGTGGGGGTGGTGGGATACATGAATGGGGGCCTGGTGGAGGCTGCCCCTGCACTGCTGGGGGGTGGGGGTGCAGGGAGACATGAGTGGGGGCCTGGTGCAGGCTGCCCCTGCACTTCTGGGGGGTGCAGGGAGACATGAGTTTGACATGATTGGGGGCCTGGTGGAGGCTGCCCCTGGTGACTGGGTGGTGGGGGTGGTGGGAGACATGAGTGGGGGCCTGGTGGAGGCTGCCCCTTGTTAGGCGGAAACCTGTGCAGTTCCCTCTGGGACCACTTGGTAGCTGTGGCTGAGCAGTCAGACTTCTCTCAAGAAAAGTTTAGCAGTATGTGGAGTATACAAAATAGGGCAATTCTTGACAGCAAGACAAGCAAACACGCAACGAGGCTTAGTGTAAAGATTTTAAGGTATTTATTTATAACAGAACATCTATGAAAAACACTATGGCACTATCACGGCAAACAAATCAAACACAATTATTCTACGAAGAAGAAAATGATCAATCCCCCTAGCAATATTTCGACAACTCTAGGTTCTACCGGTACCACTTATTTTCAGACAGAGGTGTATACCTCAACCTAGATGACACTCGAATATTAGTTAGGACGGGAGAGAAAAAGATAGGCAGGTTACGAAATCAATACAGTTCAATACTTCGCTGGTAAAATGCACGGCAAGAAGGCAAGAATCACAATAGATCATGAAGTTCAGAGGCCAGGCCCACTCGGAGAGAGGCAAGGCGCGATGTCCCAAAAAGTCTCTAGTGGAGATGCATTCAAGTCTTTGTTGCAAATTGTTATCGGCAGATTGAACCAGTTCAGAACTATAAATGAGAAAAGCTTGGAGGCGACCCAACGGAAAGGAGAGGATTAAGACACCTCACTCAATCCGGTCGAAAGGGAAGCCAGGAGGACACAGTACCTTATTGTGGAGGGCAGCTCCGGCGGGGGCAGTTGTTCCTGGTGGTGGATGCACGTCTGGTCTTTGCCAAGAGTAGAGAGGTTCTCGTTGTCTAAGAAAAGGGAAGTCCGGTGCACCACCAGGGAAGAGACCAGCCGCGGAGTGCTCCGTCACAATGCACCACCTTTTGGTCGCGGTACAGGGGTATTGGCTATCCGGTTGCCGAGGTGCTCTGCACGGACAATTCGACCACTGCGTCCTGAGGTGAATAAAAAGCAAAGGGGGCTGGTTGTTCCCACCAGCCAGGGGAAGAGACTCTCCGGCAGGGAGATCTCTTCTGTCGTCGGGAAGTGGTGAGTCGGCTCAGCAGGGCTCCACCGGAGGTGTCATCGTTGCAGGTCGGCTCAGCGTTACCCTCGTCGGATTCTTAGGTCCTGTGGCGACTTCTGAAGATCCAGTCCCAAAAGCCCTACTTTTATGCAGAAAACCCCCATTCATTCAGCCTAGCTGTCAATCAACACATGCTAAGTGGTTAGCGGGAAGGCTCACCACTTGGGCCAATCACTCCAGAGTGTGACCGGAGTTGGCAAGGCAACTCGGTCCAGGGTGCCTAAACCCCCTCCCACACCCCTGTGGTAACCCAGACAGAATGGCACCACTTTGGAGGGTCTCTGTACAGAGCCCGCCAAAAGTGGAACAAAGGGCTCAACCTTTGGTTTAGGAGTCACAGAGATGAACACAGACGCCAATTTACAAACCGAGTTCTGGCAGAAAATACCATCCGATAAACCTATTTAAGATAAGTAGATCGGTGGTACGTTAGAGATTAACGAGAAAAAGTATCAATCTCCAACAATGGGATGAATCCCATAGGGTTATGTTCGGGGTCGAACATAACAAGTAGTTTCCACTGCCACCAGCCAAAACTCGACGAGGGGGGACAGGACAGTGCCCCCTCGAGTAACTGGTCCAGGAGTAATCGAATTACCCCTACTAGTACGTCCACAATAAGATGGTTTGTACTAGTCCTGTTAGTAAATTTAGGTCTAGTAAAGCCAATGGTGACTTTACATGCCCGGGGAGACAGTAGTCAGTCCCCGGGTATGGAGTCTATGGTGGAGGTCCGCTAGGACGCCCCAGTGTTACGGCACGTAGGGTGCGGTGTAACACACATAGAAAAACATATGAGACCCTATGGAGTAAAAGACCCCATAGCCCATAGAACACATTGACATTCAAGGAATTACACACACATACATGTCCAAGAGTGGGAGAAAAAGAGTCTCACTCTTGGCAGGATGGAAAAAAACAACTCCAGAAATCCAGCAAAGCTGCTGGGAGACTCACTAGGTTGGGAAATTCAGCCTAAACAGAGAATTCTCCCTAACACTCGCCCCCCCCAGACTAAGGGACAGGAGGATTTAATCCACTCCTGGATGAATCTCATAACTCTAGTCGATGACATACATCCTAGAGAGACCATCAGCATTTTGGTGGTGACATCCTGACCTGTGCTCAATGGTGAAATCAAACCCTTGCAGGCAGATCGACCATCTCAATAGTTTTGGGTTTTCCCCTTTCATTTGCATTAACCATCTCAAGGGTTGGTGGTCAGTCTGAATGACAAAAGTAGAACCATACAAGTACGGCCTAAACTTCTTCAGAGCCCACACGATAGCAAAGCACTCTCTTTCGATTGTTGCCCACCTTGTTTCAGGATCCTTCAGCTTGCGGCTGATGAAGCAAACGGGGTGCTCCCTACCTTTCCCATCCAGTTGACTGAGTACGGCACCTATTCCTACATTCGAAGCATCTGTCTGCACAATGAAGTGTTGGCGGTAATCAGGAGCTCTGAGTACTGGGGCTTGGTAAAGAGCCTTTTTCAGGTTTTCAAAAGCCTGATTGCACTCCTCGTTCCATTTAACCTTTTTAGGAAATTTGGGCGAGGAGATGACATTCAGTGGAGAAGCTATGGTCCCATAGTTCTCTATGAAATTCCTGTAATACCCAGTGAGGCCTAGGAAGGCTCTCACCTGGGTTTGAGTAGTCGGTGTTGTCCAATTTTGCACAGCTTCAATTTTACTGAGCAAAGGCCTTATTTCTCCACCGCCTACCTCATGCCCAAGATAGACTACCTTACTCTGTCCAATTTGGCATTTACTCGCCTTTATGGTCAGATTGGCTCATCCAAGAGCCTGCAAGACATCTCTCAGGTGGGTTACATGTTCTTCCCAGGAATTGCTGAACACTGCGATGTCATCCAAGTATGCCATGCAGAAGTCCTCCATCCCATTCAGAACCTGGTTTACCATCCGTTGAAACGTAGCAGGTGCATTTTTCAATCCGAAAGGCATTACCTTAAACTGGTATAAGCCAACGGGGGTAGAAAATGCAGTTTTCTCCTCTGCATGGTCTGTCAGGGCTATTTGCCAATAGCCTGACGTCAAGTCAAATGTGCTGAGGAACATGGCGGCGCCAAGTTTATCCACCAACTCATCTGTTCTTGGCAAAGGGTGGACATCAGTCTTGGTGACTGCATTAAGAGCTCTATAATCCAAGCAGAATCTAAGTTCTTTAGATCCGGCCTTTGGTACTAACACAACTGGGCTAGACCATGGACTAGTAGAGGGCTCTATTACCCCGAGATCAAGCATCTTGCTGACCTCACCTTTGATGTGGGTTCGTACGTTTTCTGACATGCGGTATCCTCTGCTTTTGACTGGCAGACAGTCACCAGTGAGTATGTCGTGCTGGCCCCAAGGGGTCAAGCCTGGTGAAAGCGAGAATAGAGAGGCAAACTGATTCAACATAGATTTGCACTCGTCTTGTTGCTCGGGTGTCAGATTGGAGGAGAGATTTACTCCTTCAATTTTTTCCTCTAAAGGTAAGCCTCTGAGGAGATCCGGAAGAGCTTCACTCTCTTCTTCTTCCTCGGATGATGCTAGAAGCAACGCTCCTACATCAGGTCATGAGACATATGCTTTAAGTCGGTTGGGTTGAAAGACTGTCGGAGCTTCCTTGGGATTGCCCAAGTCCACCAGATAGTTAACCATTCCGAGTTTACCCACTACTTGGAAGGGTCCCATCCACTTATCTTGCAAGGCCCTCTGCCTTGTTGGGATCATAACAAGAACGAGCTGGTCTTGAGCGAACTCAACCATGTTAGCCTTTTGATCGTGCCAGTGCTTGACCAATGCTTGTCCAGCTTTCAAGTTATCGCTTGCTTCCGTCATCATGTGCGACATTCTCCTCCGGAGACCTATCACGTAGTCAGTCACTCTGACTGGCTTGGGGGAAGGAGCACTCTCCAACCCCTCCTTAATCAGGGCCAATGGACCTCTGACGGGATGACCATAGAGGAGTTCGAAGGGCGAGTAACCTACGCCCTCCTGAGGGACTTCTCTATAAGCAAAGAGAAGGCATGGCAGCAGAAGGTCCCACTTGCGCTTAAGGCGTTCCTCTAAAGCACCTATCATGCTCTTCATGGTTCAGTTGAACCGTTCTACCAACCCATTGGTTTGTGGGTGGTATGCCGTTGAGAACTTGTAAGTAACTCCGCAGGTTTTCCACATGGCTTTCATGTAGTGGGACATAAAGTTCGACCCCCTGTCAGAGATTACTTCCTTCGGAAACCCGACCCTAGTAAAAATACCAAGTAGGGCCTTAGCCACAGCCGGAGCTGTAACAGTCCTCATAGGAATTGCCTCAGGATACCTAGTAGCATGGTCTACTACAACAAGTATAAACCTGTTGCCTGAGGAGGTTGGAGGATCAAGGGGACCAACGATGTCAATCCCTACTCTCTCAAATGGGACTCCCACGACTGGGAGAGGCACTAAAGGTGCCACATTCTTGGAACCAACCTTACCAGAGATCTGGCAGGTGTGGCAGCTCCTGCAGTGTTTTTCTACTTCGGCCCCCATCTTTGGCCAATAGAAATAGAGAGAGAGCCTTTCCTTAGTCTTCTTGAAACTCAAGTGACCAGCCAAAGGAATCTCGTGGGCTAACTGCAAGAACTGTGGTCTGTTCTCTTGGGGTACTACCAGTCGTTGTAGTCTCCAGGTGCAGACTCGGTCGGTTCACTGTAGAAGAGGCCATCTTCCCAGTGCAACCTGTATTTCCCAGGCTCTTGCCCTTCAGCCTGAGCTTCTGCCTGGTGGCGAAGACCTTCCATAGTTGGACATTCTCTCTGTCCGTTACTGAAGTCTGCCCTGCTGGGTCCCCCTTCTGCCAGTAAAGACTGCAGCTCAGGATGGTCAACAGGATCCAGATCTCCAATGAGTTCCTGGCCTTCCATAAGCTCTTCCTCAGAGTCTAATTCTACCACACAGGGTTGTACCTCCCTCTCAGCCTCGGCTGGAGGTGGAGTTACGGGTGTAACTGTGGACAACCGCGGGGAAGTCCGTGTTGGCTGCACTGGAATGCGGGTTGCTGGTTTCGGGGTAGAAGTCTTAGGTTTCCCTTTCGCTTCTGATTTCTTGGAGACAGCGGCCGACAATTCCAGTGGAGCAGGAGTGATATCTTTCTTCATCATCTCCTGGAGAGTACCGGACATGGTCCTCTCTCTTGCAGGTCTGGTTAGCTACCGTTTACTAGGAGGTCTGGGAGTATGCGATACAACTCCGAGAGTTTTCAAATCGTTACCCAACAGTACGCGTCCTGGTACCTCACTCTGTATGCTGACAGGTATCTTTACAGTCATGTCGTTACACTGGATGAGAACTGGTAATTGGGGAAGCATCTGCACAGGCCCTCCAGCTAACTTGGTGAGGCGTTTGGGTGCCTTAGCAACATCCTCAGCCTGAAAAAATGATTTATCCACCACAGTTATGCTGGCCCCAGTGTCCCTAATGGCAGGAGTCTCCTGACCATTCACCTGGACAATGTCCTTATAATACTCTTTAGTATTATCGGGGATAGAATTATAGACATCTAAATTCTGTTGTTCCCACAACCCCAGAGATACTAAAGAAACGCTGGCTGAGACTCCAATGGGTTCGTCAGCTAGCAGTAGAAAGTTTCCACTTGCCATTTGGACTTCCTCCTCTGGAGCGAAGGCTAAGGAGACAAGCTGGACCCCTGAAGGTTTACCCTTACATCTGGGATCTCCTTTCACGTGGTCAGTCGAGCCACAAACAAAGCATTTACCAAATGCTTTCTGGAATGGTGGCTTGTTCTGACCTCCTTCCGGTTTGGTACCAGAAGGCACACTATTCTGCTGTGGTTTCCCCAGTGGCTTACCCTTCTGGTTTTGTTTGGGGCCCTCTTTGGAATGTGAGTTATTAGAATTCTCTTTTGAGTCTTTTTTAGGCTGTTTTCCCTCATCCTTTTTCTGAGTTGCCCCAGAATCCTTATGAGTAGCCCTGTTGGCAACCCACAAGTCAGCAGCCTTAGCTAGCTCCCTGGAATCCAATTCCTTCGAATCAGCCAAGTGCTGTCTGAGCTCAGGAGAACAGGCATCATAAATAGACTCCAACATAAAAAGATGCCTCATACCCTCATTAGTGTTCACTTTGTAACCCTTAATCCATCCCTCTAAGTTTTTCTACCCTTTACTCACCCAGGTAGCCCAAGGGGTACCATCATGCTTTTTGAGGGTTCTAAACCTCTTAAGATACTGGGAAGGGGTCTTCCCGAATCTAGCTATTAAAGCTAGTTTCACACTTTCGTAATCCGTTTTATCCGCCTCCCCCAACTCCATTACCACATCAGTCGCAACAGGAGGGAGCCTAGAGAACAACCAGGGAAGCAAAGCATTCCCGGTGATGTCCTGGAGCCCATGATTGTATTCAAACAGTTTCAACCAATCCAACACATCCAATCTTGGTTCATACATACCCACTAATTCCTTCGGCATCCGGGGTCTTTTGGGACTGGAGCTCCTAGAGGAACCAGAGGAGAGAGAAGCATTTTCCATAGACAACTTTTTCATCTCTAACTCGTGATTAAGTTCTATTTCCCTGAGTCTTAACTCAGCTTGCTTCTGCTCAGCCTGGACATTCATCCGTCTGAACTCGAGCTCTTGGTTTCGTTCAGATTGAGCCAAGAACCGTTTGTATTCTAGTTCGAGCTTCATTTTTTCAAGTTCAAAATAAGCAGGGTTACTTGTGGGACCTGGTATGGGCCCCATAGGCACAGCTGGTAAGGCGGGTAGAGGAGCAGGGGAGACAGTTTCGTTAGCCTGGCCGTCCTCGTCAGCCTCTTCATCGCTATCATCAGAATTACGATTCAGATCAACACCATCACTGTTATCTACAGTCGCTGGTGAGATTGGTTCCTCTGAACCAGTACCCAGACTTTGGTTCGCCAGCAATCTCTCGATTAGTTCTAACTTATTGCCTCTTACAGAAAGATTCGCTTGCCTACAGAGAGCTCGCAAACTCTCAGTATTTTCACCTGACAAGGACTCTTGACTGTAAGTTTCCATCGTAGACATGTTTTTTGAAAGTTGCTTTTTGTGCAAAGTTTTGTGGTTAGTTATCCTACAGTGTCGAAAAGCACTCTAAACTGTATACTCGATACAAATCCCACCGATGTACACCAGTGTTAGGCGGAAACCTGTGCAGTTCCCTCTGGGACCACTGCAAAAGATTTAGGACTACAGGCGTTTGGCGGTGAACCCACTTGGTAGCAGTCTGTATCACAGAGATTCACTTGGTAGCTGTGGCTGAGCAGTCAGACTTCTCTCAAGAAAAGTTGAGCAGTATGTGGAGTATACAAAATAGGGCAATTCTTCACAGCAAGACAAGCAAACACGCAACGAGGCTTAGTGTAAAGATTTTAAGGTATTTATTTAATACAGAACATCTATGAAAAACACTTTGGCACTATCACGGCAAACAAATCAAACACAATTACTCTACGAAGAAGAAAACAATCAATCCCCCTAGCAATATTTCGACAACTCTAGGTTCTACCGGTACCACTTATTTTCAGACAGAGGTGTATACCTCAACCTAGATGACACTCGAATATTAGTTAGGACGGGAGAGAAAAAGATTGGCAGGTTACGAAATCAACGCAGTTCAATACTTCGCGGGTAAAATGCACGGCAAGAAGGCAAGAATCACAATAGATCAGGAAGTTCAGAGGCCAGGCCCACTCGGAGAGAGGCAAGGCGCGATGTCCCAAAAAGTCTCTAGTGGAGATGCATTCAAGTCTTTGTTGCAAATTGTTATCGGCAGATTGAACCAGTTCAGAACTATAAATGAGAAAAGCTTGGAGGCGACCCAACGGAAAGGAGAGGATTAAGACACCTCACTCAATCCGGTCGAAAGGGAAGCCAGGCGGACACGGTACTTTATTGTGGAGGGCAGCTCTGGCGGGGGCAGTTGTTCCTGGTGGTGGATGCACGTCGGGTCTTTGCCAAGAGTAGAGAGGTTCTCGTCGTCGAAGAAAAGGGAAGTCCGGTGCACCACCAGGGAAGAGACCAGCCGCGGAGTGCTCCGTCACAAGGCACCACCTTTTGGTCGCGGTACAGGGGTAGTGGCTATCCGGTTGCCGAAGTGCTCTGCACGGGCAATTCGACCACTGCGTCCTGAGGTGAATAAAAAGCAAAGGGGGCTGGTTGTTCCCACCAGCCAGGGGAAGAGATTCTCCGGCAGGGAGATCTCTTCTGTCGTCGGGAAGTGGTGAGTCGGCTCAGCAGGGCTCCACCGGAGGTGTCGTCATTGCAGGTCGGCTCAGCGTTACCCTCGTCGGATTCTTAGGTCCTGTGGCGACTTCTGAAGATCCAGTCCCAAAAGCCCTGCTTTTATGCAGAAAACCCCCATTCATTCAGCCTAGCTGTCAATCAACACATGCTAAGTGGTGAGTGGGAAGGCTCACCACTTGGGCCAATCACTCCAGAGTGTGACCGGAGTACCACCCCTGTGGTAACCCAGATAGAATGGCACCACTTTGGAGGGTCTCTGTACAGAGCCCGCCAAAAGTGGAACGAAGGGCTCAACCTTTGGTTTAGGAGTCACAGAGATGAACACAGACGCCATTTTACAAACCGAGTTCTGTCAGAAAATACCATCCGATAAACCTATTTAAGATAAGTAGATCGGTGGTACGTTAGAGATTAACGAGAAAAAGTATCAATCTCCAACAATGGGACAAATCCCATAGGGTTATGTTTGGGGTCGAACATAACAAGTAGTTTCCACTGCCACCAGCCAAAACTCGACGAGGGGGGACGGGACAGTGCCCCCTCGAGTAACAGGTCCAGGAGTAATCAAATTACCCCTCCTAGTACGTCCACAATAAGATGGTTTGTACTAGTCCTGTTAGTAAATTTAGGTCTAGTAAAGCCAATGGTGACTTTACATGCCCGGGGAGACAGTAGTCAGTCCCCGGGTATGGAGTCTATGGTGGAGGTCCGCTAGGACGCCCCAGTGTTACGGCACGTAGGGTGCGGTGTAACACACATAGAAAAACATATGAGACCCTATGGAGTAAAAGACCCCATAGCCCATAGAACACATTGACATTCAAGGAATTACACACACATACATGTCCAAGAGTGGGAGAAAAAGAGTCTCACTCTTGGCAGGATGGAAAAAAACAACTCCAGAAATCCAGCAAAGCTGCTGGGGGACTCACTAGGTTGGGAAATTCAGCCTAAACAGAGAATTCTCCCTAACACCCCTGCACTGCTGGGGGTGAGGGGGTGGGAGACATGAGTGGGGGCCTGGTGGAGGCTGCCCCTGCACTGCTGGGGGGTGGGGGTGGTGGGAGACATGAGTGGGGGCCTGGTGGAGGCTGCCCCTGCACTGCTGGGGGGTGGGGGTGGTGGGAGACATGAGAAGGGCCTGGTGAAGGCTGCCCCTGTACTGCTGGGGGGTGGGGGTGATGGGAGACATGGGTGGGGGCCTGGTGGAGGCTGCCCCTGCAGTGCTGGGGGGTGGGGGTGGTGGGAGACATGAGTGGGGGCCTGGTGGAGGCTGCCCCTGCACTGCTGGGGGGTGGGGGTGATGGGAGACATGAGTGAGGGCCTGGTGGAGGCTGCCCCTGGTGGTTCGGGGGTGGGGGTGCAGGGAGACATGAGTTGGACATGAGTGGGGGCCTGGTGGAGGCTGCCCCTGGTGGCTGGTGGGTGGGGGTGCAGGGAGACATGAGTGGGGGCCTGGTGGAGGCTGCCCCTGCACTGCTGGGGGGTGCAGGGAGACATGAGTTGGACATGATTGGGGGCCTGGTGGAGGCTGCCCCTGGTGGCTGGGGTTGGGGGTGGTGGGAGACATGAGTGGGGGCCTGGTGGAGGCTGCCCCTGCACTGCTGGGGGCTGGGGGTTCAGGTAGACATGAGTGGGGGCCTGGTGGAGGCTGCCCCTGCACTGCTGAGGGGTGGGGGTGATAGGGAACATGAGTGGGGGCCTGGTGGAGGCTGCCCCTGCACTGCTGGGGGGTGGGGGTGATGGGAGACATGAGTGGGGGCCTGGTGGAGGCTGCCCCTGCACTGCTGGGGGGTGGGGGTGATGGGAGACATGGGTGGGGGCCTGGTGGAGGCTGCCCCTGGTGGCTGGGGGGTGATGGGAGACATTAGTGAGGGCCTGGTGGAGGCTGCCCCTGGTGGCTGGGGGGTGGGGGTGCAGGGAGACCTGAGTGGGGGCCTGGTGGAGGCTGCCCCTGCACTGCTGGGGGGTGAGGGTGATGGGAGACATGGGTGGGGGCCTGGTGGAGGCTGCCCCTGGTGGCTATGGGGGTGCAGGGGACATGCGTTGGTGGGCAGTAGTGCAAGGTGACATGTGGGTTGGCTGGGGGGCATGGCCATGGTGGATGGGGTGCCTGCAGGACATGTGCAGGGTAGGCCCCTGTGGTGTGGGCCACCTGCAGGGGCCGTGGAGGGTGTAGAGGGAACACCTGGGAGGACCCACACGCGCAATCCAGGTGTGGTGCTCCCCACGCACCCCTGTAATACACGTACCCTGCTGCTTTTGCGTGTGATACTTCCCGCGCACCCCTGGAATACACGTACCCTGATGGAATCGCGTGTGATAATTCCTGCGCACCCCTGAAATACACGCACCCTGCTGCTTTTGCGTGTGATACTTCCCGCGCACCCTTGGAATACACGTACCCTGATGGAATCGCTTGGAATACTTCCCGCGCACCCCTGAAATACATGTACCCTGTTGATTTTGCGTGTGATACTTCCCGCGCACCCCAGAAATACACGTACCCTGCTGCTTTTGCGTGTGATACTTCCCGTGCAACCCTGGAATACACGTACCCTGCTGTTTTTGCGTGTGATACTTCCAGCGCACCCCTGAGATACACGTACCCTGCTGCTTTTGCATGTGATACTTCCCGCGCACCCCAGAAATACACGTACCCTGCTGCTTTTGCGTGTGATACTTCCCGTGCAACCCTGGAATACACGTACCCTGCTGTTTTTGCGTGTGATACTTCCAGCGCACCCCTGAGATACACGTACCCTGCTGCTTTTGCATGTGATACTTCCCGTGAACCACTGAAATACACGTTCCCCGCTTGGCGTTTGCTGTTTGCCAGCCCTGTGAACTGGTCCAGGGTTAGCGCAGCCCTTTGCGATGATTTGGGGATTTTGAAGGCTTTACCTTGCGCGAGGGCGTTCTTGGGGGCGTAACTGGCGCTGCTGCAGGGTCGCTGCGCCACGGCTGGTTTCGGAGGCTAAAATCCATGAATACGCTGTGCGATGAAAAGGATTTTTTCGCACGCGGCTGGCGCAGTGTATCGCACGGGGACACTGTGCGCCAGCCGAGTGCGCCATTTTTGTGCGAATTTCTATGAATTACCCTGTGAATTATATAAACCAATTAATAAATATTATTTTATATACATTTAACATATATTTTTTTTTGTACAGCCCATACAAAAATTGAAAATACTAAAGAAAAAGCAGTATTGGATAAGACTCTTCAGCACATAGAAGAAAAAATGGACCTACACATGGCAAATTTTAACAATTTAAAAAACTTTGTGGAGGATCACTTGAAACAAACAACTACATACCATTGTCCCACATGTACCTGTCCCCCCTCACTATATCCCACTCAATTATCCCCAAACCCTCTCCATGAACCAATAAGTTTTGATGAGACTTCCATCCCTTCTTCACCTCATATAAATCCGATTGAAACCCCCAATTCTCCTGTTTTTGTTTCAGTTTCTGCCTCACCTTCTCTGTCATAAATTTAACATCCATGCCAAATAAAGTAAAATTATTATATTGTGTCCTAATTCATGTCTGGTCTTTTTTTAAAAAGCAGTTCAGTGTCCGCGGACAGCGCGGTTATCCGGAATGTCGGTAAAGAAATGAAAATTGGAGCGTCCTAAGGACACTATGGGACTCATTACAAATCAGGCGGTCCGGAAATAACGGTGGCGGTAGAACGGTGACCTGCAGGCGGACGAGAAAACACCGGCAGCATTACGAGATGCTGCCGGTGTTTCCATGATCCCCATTCCCATCGAGTCCCATAGGACTCAATGAGAATGGGGATTAACACCATTCCGCCTCCGTGATTCCCGGAAAACCGGGGTTGTAATGCCCTGGTAATTCCGGGAATCACGGAGGCGGAATGGTAATACGAGTCCGGCGGTAACCAGGCAGTTTTACCGCCTCAGTTACCGCCGGACTCGTAATAAGGCCCTATATCTGTCCGTAATGTTTACATGCAAGTTGAAACTGTTCTAAGAACACAGGCTGTGTCCTGAAATGTTCGTAGATAAACGAAATGGGGGTGTCCTGAGGACGCTATGCCTGTCCGTATTGTTCGCAGGCAAGTTGAAACTGTTCTAAGAGCACAGGCTGTGTCCTGAAATGTTTGTAAATAAACGAAATGGGGGTGTCCTGAGGACACCATACCTATCCTTTCTGTTCGTAGACAAGTTGAAACTGTTCTAAGAATACATCAAGTGTCCTTGGATATTCGTAAAATAAACAAAATAGGGGTGTCCCGAGGACGCTATGCCTCTCCATATTGTTCACAGGCAAGTTGAAACTGTTCTAAGAACACATGATGTGTCCTAAAATGTTCGTAAATAAACAAAATGGGGATGTCCTGAGGACACTATACCTGTCCGTACTGTTCATAGGCAGGTTGAAACTGTTCTAAGAACACACATCAAGTTTCCTGGGATGTTCATAAATAAACAAAATGGGGGTGTCCTGAGGACGCTATGCCTGTCCGTATTGTTCGCAGGCAAGTTGAAACTGTTCTAAGAACAAACGCCTGTCCGTAACTGTTCGTTTCACTTGTGATGCACTTTTAATCACTTCAGGACCCGAACAGTGTCCGTAGAACACCAACGCGCATGTGCAAAACAGTTTCAGTGCATTTGGTGTCCTGCGGACACCCGCTCCCTTCGCGGACATGTTCGTGAACCTATCATGTGACCGCGCCCACGCTGGGCGTGTGTTCTGATTGCGAACACTGTTCGTGTCGCCGAACAATTTATTTAAAACTACATTTTCAAGCAATCTACAATATTTTTCAATAAAAAAACCATAGCACAAGTCCCACATAGTAATCCTGAGTTTCTAGATACTTTTTGTGACTTTTTGAACCCTTTTTCCAGTACGATCTGTCCGTGGACAGCGCGCATGTCTGCAAACTGCACCCCTATAAAAGACCACACCCTACAGCTCATTCTCATTGTGTTTCTGGCTACCCTACAGAACACAGCGAATTTTGCTGCCAACTTTGAACCTGATGGCTTCCATGGCTCCACTCATGCCACCTGGTGTTGCATCTGCCTCAGCACCACCCCCAAGGGCCTGAAGATGGGAACAGGAGTAGGATGCACAGGAGGATGAAGAGGATGATGAGAATGAGGTAGTGGAAGTCCCTACTACCAGCACTCGGCGTGAGTCTTGGGTGTGGCAGTTATTTACCATTCGTGATAATGGTCCTAAGGCGCATGCGAACCAAGTCACCTGCAACAAGTGCAAAATGGTACTCCGTCGTGGGAGGCCTGGTTCATACAGCTTTGGGACAACTACCATGAAGCAACACCTAAGGTCATTCCACACTCGGGCCATTCGCAAGGTTGTACCTTGTGAGGAGCGTAGCAGGTTGACTTCCTCTACTTCATCCTCCGTTTCCGATCCTGTCACCACAAGGAACACTCCTGTGGGACAGTGTATTCCTCAGGCTGCCACACAGGCCATACGCAATACTGATGACCCTTACCTTTCGAGGGTCACAGTTGTGTGTATGTACTGCGACACAGTACTGTGCAGGGTGGAGAGACTTCGTAGTGCTTTTGAGGCTATCGTCTCAGAGCACGAGCAGATCTGCTCACTACCCAAGTAAATCCCACTCTACATCTTCCTCTCTCCACTCGCCCTTTCTTTTCCCTGTGGTTTGTGTCCCCCCTTACCCTCCTTTCCCCTCCTCTCCTAGTGTGTCGTGTATAAAAAACCAAAAAAATATAAAACAACAAAAATTAAAAAAGGCTCTTTTCAGAGCCGCCTTTCATAGTTAAAAAATAGAAGTGAAAATAAATGAAGCAGGGCCCTGTGTATTTTTTAGAAGTCAGCGGACAGTCCACGAACATTTAAAATTTTGGAGTGCTGCTCTATCATAACCATTGCAGTTTTATCTGGGAGGTAGTGGTGGCTCTGAAAAGAGCCTTTTGGTGGTGCTTGTGTTTGAAAAACTTGAAATGCTCAACACCTACTACAAAATGGATGCTGTAATTCCAAAAAAGGCCACAATGCATTTTGTACATTTCTCAGAAAAATCTGGTTGCCAGCATAAGTAAGATGGACTGCATCTCTGCGAAAAATGTACGTAATACGAAACATAATATTTTTATTGTGAAAAAAGGACATGCCAAAATCTCTTAGAAAGGCATAAACAGCCTTATTGACAGTGCGCCTTGCTTTCTCCATTTGTGGACCAAATGAAGAAGAACGAAGACACATTTGTCTGCGCAATCCGTGAAAAAAATTACTTGAGAATTTGGAAACATGTCCATGACCTTCACAAGTCCTTCTTTCATTGCAAATTGCAAAGAAATTCCAGACACATGTCCTAAACTGTTCCCCTATACAATGAATTACAATTATGTCTGGATGTTGCTCTGTCTCCAAAGTAGCACAGAGAGGTAGCAAGTCTAGCCACTTAATTCCACGTACTCCATGCCAGTGCACTTCCACATGTGGGAATCCAAGATCTACAGCTACTCCACAACTTTCTGCATGCACCTTCAACCAATGTATCCACAAGTCTCCCAAAATCCAAACAATCTGTTTTCTGAAACACACAGCCATAGCTATCTGTTATTTTCTCAGCAAAAAGAGTATCTGAGAAACTCTCTCCTGGCAAAACACACCCACTAAACTTTCCTGACCAATCCCTTTCTCTGCTCATTCTCATTTACATGGCTACCCAACCCAAAATCCCCGGATGTAACACACGATGTCCCCGGACTACCACCATGTCCGCGGACATATCGTAACATGGACAGTCCTTCTACCATTTCCATTTAAATTTCTGTGCCATTCCCTCATTGGATATAGCTAAGAAGTCACATGAACATCCACCAATCACATCCACGACCTCTACATCTAACTGCATCATCATAGATCAGCACTTCAAATGTACTGTTAATCTCTCTGAGTACAAGTGTCACATCATTGGAAAGCACCTTCTACAAGAAATACTGTACAAGTCTCCAAGATTTCTACTTGCAGCTGCATGCATATACATATGCATGAACACAAACTACAGGTATGCATATTTTCTGTATAGTACATGTACAATTCTTATAGATTCATATAAACAGATTTACTGACTTGTAGCTTGTATAATCTATAAAATGAATTTACTGTCATTTTTCCATCTCCTAAAATCAACTGTCACTTCCAAACCTATCTGCTATTTAATTTATTTTTACACAAACATTTTCAAAGCATGTTAAACTAACATATCTAAAGTACAATATGAAGAGTTAACATACTCATACAAAATTGCATGCACACAGTTTGTTCAAATATCAAACAACAATACTTGTACAAAAACATAAAAATGTATTTATTTATTTATTTACTTATATTTATATAGTGCGCAAGCAGCCCATGGCATTGAGGTGCTGTTACTTACAAGAGCTTAGTTACAGAAATAGTGGTATTCAGTGGTGCATTATGAATTCCAAAAGGCATAGAAATGATATTTTGGTTGGTACAGTTAGTCATTACAATACAGTTTATGCATTAAGAACATATGATATGTATTCAACTGGTGCGACGCATTTTATGTGAATAAGATAGTTTTCATGGTTTTGAGGAAGGCGCTGAGGGTCAATGTCAATTAAAAAAATCAATGTCTAAATTAAAAACAGTGCTATATACAAACAAAAATACTAATTTGTTTCCTTTACAATTGCTGTGAAGACCATTCTCCTGAAAAGAAGCAGCCAAATTTGAAGTACAAAGAACAACTAAGAAGACACCTCCTCATGTCAGAAAAAAGTAAGTTGAATACCACCATATTATTTGTACTATTATTCAAACACACTATAAGTTTAATTCATGCTATTTCTGTGCCTAAAAATAGAGATTGTGCACCATTCTGTCTACAAATCCCCATTTCTTAAACAGAGATTTACAGGCAGAATGGTGCACAATTTCCTATTTTTCGACACACAAATGACCCAACTCTGCCCCTAGAATTTTGATATTATAGAACAAACAACTGTTTTAATTGTATAACATTAGATTTACTATTTGTACTTCTCCACACCACTGGCTGACTTTCTACTGTCCTCTGAACCCCAATTTAGTAGCACATAAATTCAAGAATACCCATCCCAACTAGTTGTAGTTGCCCAATGCACAATCACACACCATCACATACATCTTTATCATCTTACTCAGACACTCATGCACACAGCACACATACATTAAGAACACCCCAACCTATACCTTCTTTATTTTTTTCAACAGACCCTAAAGAATGCCTGCCAAAAATCAAGTCTGTAGAAAGCAACGGAGTAGCAGAGCAAATGAAAATAGAACTGTCCAAAACAAGCATCCATCTCTAGCAGAATTTGTAAAAAAAGTTAAAACAAAACAGCTAATACAGTCATTTAGCGAAACAAGACAAGCTTCAAGTACAGAAACTTTACATCCTCTATCAAAATGTAAAACGAACCACAAAACAATTAACAAAAAATCAGCTACCACTACAGATAAAACTGCTCCTATAAATCTTGATATAGTGCAAAGTAAGCATACCAAAAAGTATTTTAGCAAAAATGTTCCGTCAAAGAGTGCTTCAAAATCTTATAAAAACAGTAGAGAAATCAGGCTCAACTCTTAAAACCTATCGTAGGAAATTAATCTTAGAAGCATTGATAGACAGTGCAATCCTTCTCAAAAGAAAGTTATTTATTTTAGTGTTAAACAAAATGAAACCACTAACAAAACTAATGACTAAATTACAAAAAAGACTTCTCAATAAACGAAATGTCAACAGAAATAACTTCTTAAGTATCTGTGGAGGTGAGTGGAGTCACACTGCGAGCACAGAACCATACTTTAATGAAGAATCATACAAACAAAAGCAAACAAATACTATTGCCATACATAGCAGTGGAAGAGGTTATGAAAAAGTTAATAATACCATAATGGAACAAGAAACACTGCTTACAAAAATATCCCCAGAAACTTAGAATTATCTCTCCATTCAACTGAATCAGAACGTCTAGTATAAAAAATGTCCATGCACGTCAATGTGTAACATTGCCTAAAAATCTTTCAAGTCTTTACGCCAATTCCTCAATCAATATGTGAAAGGCAAAGACAAAATCAAAATTAAACTACTGCAAAATATGGATACCTGTCTAGTGCGCAAGTACACAGGACTACAAGGACATTCATTGGCCTGCATTTCAGGACCTACTTGCAAAACCACCTTCCATTATATGAAAATGATATCAACACATCATTCAACTATAAGAAATCTAGTCTATAAACTGTACTATGCTAAATGTCCTGCTTTAGCACTAGCCAATTCAGACAACATTCTTCTACATGGTACAGCAAAAGACCTACTTGAAGAAATCGACTATATCCAGAAAAAATATTTTGGAAGTGAAAGCCACTTACAGAATGAAATAGCTTTAGAGCAAATTAGCACCAATTCTATGCATGGCAACCTTCTATTACACACATACAAAAAAGAAATACTAAAATGTAAAAGTACGTCTGCTGAAGTACCAAACCATATGTGTGTATGTTGCCATAGAACTTTTTTATAAAAGTAACACAAAAACTGTAGACCTAGCATACAAAATAGAAGACAATGAAGATTCTAAATGGTTTGAATTAGCTCTCTACCTTATAGCAGAAAACAAATATGAAATAACTGACCCCTTAATACTTTTCAGTTACTGCACTACACAACTTGACAAAAACCAAACTCCTTCACGTGCTATCACAAATAATTTGGAATTATTTCCACTACCAAAACCCCTACAACAACTCAATTTATATGAGAGCATCATAATTTCAAACAGTGCACCCCTTTCAGGCAATAATACGCCTTCAACCAAAAACAGAAAAATGACCTCCCTCTGAATTAGTGAAAGGTATTCGGGGAAAAGTAGTGTATTTACCATTAGATCTAAAAGAAAATGTGCACACTCTAGGAGTGCAACGTCCAATGGAGCAATCTTTAATTATCTTAGTTAATGGAGTACCTAAAAAAGACAAAACATTTTGGCAACAACTGGTAGATTTACATAAAGTTAGACAAGCCTTGCAATATCTAAAAGACAATAATGAATACTACAAAGAAATTAATATTGAAGAAAACTTGAAGGATACCACTGAAATAATTCAAGAGACAAAAGAAGCTGGTCAATTTGAGATCCTAGATCCTGCTACAATATCCAATACTTTAGACCATTATACAATTCACCCATTGCGCTCTAATTACACTGTAGAAGATGCACTAGAAACGTACCAAATGCGTCAAACAAAAGGATCACCAATCAGCATTTTGGAGGAAAAAAGTATAGAAGCACATGCTTTTCCTCTACTCTTTCCTACTGGCAAAGGAGGAAGGTACGATGATAGACCTATTCAAATAACATCATCAAAATAGCGCTCATTACGGATGTATTCTGAAGATCCCAGATTTAGACAAAATGTGGAATACATAATCCATCTACTCTTTGAAAGTGAACTAGCAACTTTATGTTACGGAGTTGCACACACATTAAAATCAGAATCCCGCTTTCAAAATATGTCAGCTATACAATTATTACAAAAAGTGCAACAAAAAGATGAGGTTTTCCAATCAAATATTACAAATCTATTAGCAAACATGCGTGGTACTAAAAAGTACTGGTTTCGATGTCATGGAGATGTACGTTTTATGATAAGAAACCTTGGCCCACCCACTTGGTTTGTTACATTAAGTTGTGCAGAATATGCATGGGGAGATTTGCATGATTTCCTACGCATATCAAACAAAAACAAAACAAACATAGATGTACTAACACCTGGAGAACTTTGTTCTCTAGATCCTGTTAATGTTTCAAGATATTTTCACCATCGCTTTATTGCTATGCTACACTTTATTTGTAATAAAACTACTCCTCCCCTCGGAGAAGTGCAACACTTCTTTTGGAGAAAAGAATACCAAGCCAGAGGAGCACCACATATCCACATGCTTTTATGGATTGAAGATGCTCCTAAATTCGGTCAAGACAGTGATGCCACTGTTTTACAGTTTATTGAAAAATATATTACTTGTGAAATTCCATCAAAAGCAACAAATAGTGATCTTCATGAACATATTTTACAATTTCAAAGACACAAATGTGGCAAATATTGTCGTCGCAAATCCAAAAACAAAGGGAAATACTACACCAAATGCTGTTTTGTTTTCCCTAGACCCGTAACAAAAACAGGTCAAGTGAACAACTTAATGGCCCTCATTACGACCCTTGCGGAAATCAACCGACCGGACCGCCATAGCGTAAATAGCGTTTCCGCCATTGCACGATGGAGCAAAGTGCGGCTCATTCCGACCCATCGGGCACGAGCACCACGCCATGGCGGAAGTGCAAAGTCCGCGATGGCGGAAATGACCCCAAAACGGCCCACACCGCCGCCGTACGGCGCCCTAGGTGCAATACCGCCACCCATCTCAGCGGACACCGCAGTGAGCGCCAACCGGAAAGTACGGTGACCGTAAATATACGGAAACGGAAGTAAAAGCATGGTCCCGGAACGGGAAACATCCCGCCGTACACCTATAAAACCACAAATTCCACACAACCATTAAAAATACTACCCTGAGACACATCCCAACCCGTCATCCACCCTAGTGAAACCAAGAAAAATGGGAAAAGTAGCGAAGAAAGCGTGCGACCGCAAGCGGCAGGTCCACTTCTCCCGTGAGGAACTCACCGTGCTCACGGAGACCCTCCAGGAGAATGCTGCCGCCGTCTTCTCCACGCAAATGACCAGGACGGCACTTGCGATCAAGAAGGCCATATGGGCCCTGGTGGCACAGCGGGTAAGTGCGGTGGGGACCGCACCCCGCAACCCACAGCAATGCAGAAAGCGATGGGACGACCTGCGGATACGCGTCCGTAGCATACTTTCTGCCAACCGCAACATTGCCACAGCTACCGGGGGAGGATCGGAATCACCCATCAAGTTGACCCCCTGGGAAGAAATATGTGCCTCCACCATTGGCATGGAGAGCATAGAGGGAGTCGGAGGGATGGAGAAAGGAGTGCAGATATCCGAAGAATCAGGTAGGTTTCCCAAATAAAACAATGCCAAAACCACAACGTCCAATCATGTGAAGTACCACGTGCCCACATAGTGCAACAGGAACACATGTCCAGGAGAACGTCCACATACATAGGCCTGATAGCACACTTTAAAACTCACATCAAATACACAAATAATCACAAATCCTAAAAACACCCTCTACACGTGCAGCAGGCAGACCCTAACTGCAGGCTGCCAAACAACTGCACCCACACTCCACACACAAATGAAACCACCTCCAAGGCCCCGACCCAAATCACCCTCAGGTACCACCCCAATGCATGTGATACATTGCCATTCCAATTCCCACAGACCCATTAATAACGCTCGCCCTCCTTTACTCCACCACAGGGTCCGATTCAAACGACGAGCTCCAGGACACCCCTACCAGCACACCTGCAAAGAGGGCCAAGACCAACGGCCAAAGACCCTCCACCTCAGCTGCACGCATCAAGACACGGCAGCAGCACAAATCAAGTGACAGCACACAGGAGGGAACTCCAACAGGCACCCCAGCAGCCAGCATGCCCACAACACCACCACCACAGGTCCCCCCAATGGATGCCACAGTAGGCACTGCTTCTGGTGGCAGCAGCACCATAGGTGATACTGCATTAATGGCAGCATGCTCCGACACAGAAAACGGGGATGTCGAAGTTAGATCCATCCATGACCTGTCTCAATCCCCCTATCTGTTCAATCCCGTACACCATGAGGATACCACGCAGGGGCACCCACAAGACGACGACTGGCCATCCCCCACAAGCCCTGTGGCAAGGCAACATGAGGTG
Organism: Ambystoma mexicanum; assembly: GCF_040938575.1. Classification (NCBI taxonomy): domain Eukaryota; kingdom Metazoa; phylum Chordata; class Amphibia; order Caudata; family Ambystomatidae; genus Ambystoma; species Ambystoma mexicanum. The sequence goes on along the minus strand of NC_090937.1, from coordinate 579,460,374 downwards.
ACCAGCCCCTCTGTGACACCACCGCAAATGGCCATGGCCCAGCAGAGGCAACAGTCCCTCGACCAGGTAATCGTGCAACAGCAGCAACTGGCCACGCTCCTCAAGGACCATGCCGATGAATGTGGGGGCACTAAGGCAGACATAGAAACATCAACTGAGACACTTAGGGCAGAAATGGAGAGAAGTACAGAGACACTAAGGGCACAAATGGAGAGTAGCACTGAGAGCCTGAGAGTACAAATGGAGAGAAGCACCGAGAGCCTGAGAGTACAAATGGAGAGAAGCACCGAGAGCCTGAGGGGGGAACTGCATGCGACGTCCAAAGACGTATGTGCCGAACTTGCCGCAGTGCGCCGTGTGCTCACTGAGCTCTCACAAACCCTTAGGGACATGCATGGATGTGAGCAGGCAGAGACATCATCCGTTGCAAGTTCCGTCCAGGGCAGCCCCCAACGTAGATCTGGGAGGAACCTGCGCTCCACAGGCAGGGGTGCCCCTGATACCCGCAGAGGGGGCTTGCAATAGCGACTGCCCACTGACAATGAGCATCTTTGGACACTGGTGTTCGGGGGGGAGGTAGGAGGGTGGAGGGGGTGTGTTGGGCTCACTTGGGTGGCGGGTCGATAGGGTGTTTAACATGATATCACATATGCCATAAACAATGCACGATCATGCAATGAGATGTGTGGACATTGATCTTTGTGTACGAGGCCATTATAGGCGTACAGTCCATATTGTGCATGTTCCAGACACACACAGTGCCACGAGTCCCGTGTCCATGTATCAGCCACCAGGCGTGAGTGCTAGAAGCATGCATCTATGAGATGCTGACGAATGTCACGGCCCTCCTGTGCCTCGCAGACTCCTTGAGGTGCTGCCACATCCCCACCCTCATCATGACCATCATCAGGTGCTTGCAGTTCTGCGTCAGGGGGCATGGGCACATTTCTACGTACGCACATGTTGTGTAGCATGACACATGCCATGACCATCTTTGCAACCTTCACATGGCGGTACAGGAGTGCCCCGCCAGACCTGCTGAGGCAGCGGAAACGTGTCTTCAGTAGGCCGAATGCCTGTTCTATGACTACACGGGTACGTGAGTGGGCATGGTTGTAGTCCTCCTCATGCTGGTCCCGTGGGTTCCGGACTAGTGTGAGGAGCCATCTCTTCAGTGGATACCCGGCATCACCTGTATGTGGACAAGTAAGGAATTTTGAGGAATGCCATTGCTACGTACGCACCCCCCTCCCCTTCCTGCCAGGTCATTGCCGCATCACATACCCCACATCATCATGCATGAAATGAGACTCACCGAGTAGCCAGGATCTGTTCCCTGCGTGTCGCTCCATGTAGCGTGGTATAGTAGAGTTCCTCAAGACCATAGAATCATGGGTTGATCCAGGAAATCGGGCACAACAATGTGTAATGATCCTGTTGGAGTCACACACCATTTGTACATTCAGAGAATGAAATTGTTTTCGGTTGCGGTACTGGGCCTCCATGGCATGTGGGACGACCAATTCCACATGGGTGCAGTCGATGGCACCAATGCAACCCGGTATGCCGGCAAGTGCATGGAATCCCACTTTTGTGTTGGTAATTTCCTGCTCCGAGCGTGGTAGAGAGATGTAGTCGTCTGCGTGCTTCAGGAGGGCATCGAGCACTTGCAATAGTGTCCGTGAGAACAGTGGCTGTGATATGCCATGCAACTGTCCGACTGTGTGCTGGTAGGTGCCTGTGGCCAGGAAGTGGAGTACAGACACCACCTTCAGTAGGGGTGGGATGGCGGTTGGGCTATCTATCATGCTGACAAGGTCAGCCTGTGTCATGTCCACAATGGCGGTTATGGTGTCCCGGTCCAAACGGTAGAGGGTGTGGATCTGCTCATCAGTGAGGTTGAACGGATGTGCTCGGAGGCGTGGGATTGCGGGCTGCCTGCGTGGTGGTAGTGGCTGTGCTGGCGGCCCTTGCTGGCCCTGCCTTGCCCTCCTCCTCCTCCTGCGTCTCCGCCGTGCGGCCGGTTGTAGTTGGTGTTCGTCTTCTTCTTGAAGTTGGAGTACTTGCAGTGCTATCAGGTCCCCCAGGGCCAACATAGCTAGTCCTGCCGGTAGCATTTCGGAGTGGGTGTGGTTGTGGGAGGAGGCTGTGTCTGCAATTTATGTGTTTTCAGGCTGTATGGCCTCCACCTGTGGTGATTCATTCCACCTGTGCAAGCTGCACTCCCCTTTGGGCGAGCACGTCCCGCACACAACGCTGCAATTCGACGAATGGCATCTTGCTATTGCAATCATGTATTTGTACCCGATGGCAGTGTAACATTGGTTGATATGTTCATTCGGCTATGGTCCCATTGTTTCACATACTATCTTTGCAGTCGCGAACAGACTTGTGAAGGGTCAGTGGAACGTAGTACTCGAGTAACGGTGGACCCTCATGCAACACTGTACCGAGCTTCACCGACGGGCGGGGCGTCCCATTTGTGAGTGAAGGCAGTTGCCATTTTCACACACAGCCGCACTAGATGGATTAATTTGTGATTTCAAGCGGCCACAGTTGCCTTTTCGACGTGATGTTGCAAATGAGGAATTCGAAGGGCGGCGCTTTCGGTTTTCAGCTAGCGGCGAGGAGATGCCCACAGGTCTGACTGCAAATATAACGTTCTATTGTTAAATGTCCTTGGGACAGGGGCCATGGCGAGGATGCAATGATTGATATGAATAGTTTGGGATGCGCAATAGCGACGTGGGCGATGAGGCCGGACGTTCCCAAATACATGTTACTTCACAACACTGGAATTACGGGCTGGGGCACAGTGGATTTTGCAGGCTGCATAACGCACAGACTCAATGGAAATTTCACATGTTATGTGAGTATGGAGACAGGCGTTTTCATTACGGGATGATGGAATGATGTATGGATGCATGGACAGATGATTTGATACAGAGTTTGCCATGTACAGGGCTTCTTGGAATCTATCCGCCTCCCCTGCGCTATGTGATGCAGGGCTGCCATAGTGGGACCATCGTCTATCTGGCCTTGTTGAGCCCTCCCTGTCTCGACGCGCCTTCAGACACTTGTGTCTATGCACGTTACCAATCCCATCAGATGGATTCTGTTTTGACAGACGCATGCACAGGTACACTCGTTTGTGATAGTGTTTTCACCTCGATATAGATAGTTATGATTCGCAAGTGGTTTTTGGGTGTTGATGATCCTTTGGAGTGGGCTAGCATGCATATGGCTGTGGATTTGGTGTGATCATTGAAGTGAGTAATTCAAATGTAGTTCTGATGGCCATACTATTCTTTTTCATTTCATTTGGTTGACAGGTATCTCCTCCCCTTTTGCCACTGCCATCTGTATGCCACTCCTGCAGATGGATTTTACTCCCGACACCTGCTGCTTCGTGTTAATCAGTGGAGCAGCATTACGATCTTATGGGACGATCGCCAATGGGCCACATGCCCTTACGCAGTACTAGTGGCTAGGAGCAACATTTCGGCCTTTCAGCTGGACTAGTGCCTCCCTATTGGGACGGCCCTGCGGTTCTAGGCGCTTCCATGTTGCCTTTTCGTACGGGAATGTAGCCCCTGTGTACCATGAAGGAACAGGGCGTCACACAAGAAGTAGCTGCTCATTTATTGCGGATGCAGCCCACAATAATGAAATATATTTTGGAGTTCATGGCCTAATGGCTGTATGGGCTTGGAGAATTTGTTGTGCATTAAATTTCTATTCTGATATGAACCGTGTAGCGTTCTTCTTTGCAAGTGATGTGGCATATTACTATTTGGGGAGCGATGTATTGTGAGGAGATCTGCATTGGGTTCCAGCTTCGGGGTATAGTTGCGTGGTACTGTGCTGGGCGCGTTTGCCTACGAAGCCCAGTGAGGTCAGGGATGAGGGCTGCCATTATGACTGTTTTGATGATGTCATGCTCAGGGGCGGGGGATTAGCTTTTGTGTAACAGATGCCAGTCAGCCAGTTGGATAGGTGGAATGATGTGATTATCGGAATATTGCTGGTCACAGGTGCCTGTGTTTGCGTGCGTTTCTTGGTGGGAGACTGAGGTCATGTCCATTTGTATGGCTTCTGTATTCGTGCCATCTGTGCCCTGCAGCTCCCATTGGGCCCTCTTGAGATTCATTTGTTCGTTGGCAGGCATGGATGACTAGTACATTTCACTGGTTGCATTGTGTGACTTCATTGCACCTACGGGGGGTTGTACAATGTGGCCAGGGAGCGGTGTACAAGCACTCAGTAGGGCCGTTTACGGTTGGTTCGCGATGCCGTACTTCTCACCATGGCGGAATGGTACTTTCCGCCGTGCTTGATGGCGTTAGGTGCATGTCCGCTAGGGTCGGAATTCGCGTACCGTTGCGCCATGGTGCTAATTACGGTTTGGCATGGCGCGCGCGCGCGTACTTGGTGCAGTTAGCGTTGGCGTTCCCTACGGTGTCGCTAATGGCATCGTACTTTGCGGTGACGGGTCATGATCGCACCGAGCGCTATTCGATGGCGGTATTGCATTTCCGCCATCGTTTTTCGATTTCCGCCAGGGTCGTAATGAGGCCCAATGTCTTCAGTTAGACATAGTGTTAAAGGTAAATCACCTAAAAATACATATTACATAAAAAGAACTGAAGAAGAAAAATATATCAATGATTACAACGCAATCATTGCCCACTTATGGAACGCAAACATAGATGTGTAGTACATTTCAGACAATTCCACTGCAGTTGCACGATATGTTATAGCATACTTAACAAAAGCAGAAAAAACAGAGCTCCAAGACCTCTGGAATGACCTGTCATCAGACAAAACACTGTCTCAGAAATTATACAGCTTGGGCATAAAAATGCTCTCCCATAGAGAATGTGGCTCCTATGAAGCAGCAGATCGTTTAACTGGTACTGCTCTGTATGGAAAAACTGAAAATATAGTATGGCTAAGTATTGGTCCTGCTAAATCTAGAAAAAGAGTTCTAAAATCATACAAAGACATAGAAACAATAGCCAAACATGATCCCAACATCGAAGACATTTTAAAAAACAATTTACTGGACACATACTACCCAAACAGAAGTAACACATTGGAAACCATGTGTCTATACCACATAGTCCAAAACTTCACAAACAAAAATAATATAAAACCTGATGAAAAAAATGGTAAATACAGAGTGACAAATTGTGAAGGCAGCTTAGTAAAACTCACCAAACGACATTTAATTAATCATATCAAATTGTCATAAAAGACTCCTCAATATAAAGAACTATATAACATGTCCCTGCTCTAACTCTTTAAACCATGGAAAAAAGAAGAAGAAATACTAGATAACTATGACTCATATGAAGATGCTTTCAAAGCAAATGAAAGCACTATAACTGATGTAAACTTTACACAGTACAAAACAATGTTGCACAATGAACAGCAACACGAAGAAGAACTCCAGGCCCAACTAGATAAGGACACTCCTGACAGTAGTCAACCTTCTGCAACAGGAAGCCAAGAACCACTGGGAGAGCGACTAATAACAAATGAGGCAGAATTAGCTATGACAGAAGTAGAAAACACCATGTGTCAGTATGAAGATAAAGAAGACTTAACTATACTACAATCAAAACTAAACAATGAACAACGTAGCATTTTTCAAGAAGTAAAAAAAGAAATTGCACATGGTGTGCAACATGAAAGCAAAGAATGCACCTGCCAAAATTACAAACCTATACTACTGTACGTCAGTGGTGAAGCTTGTTCTGGCAAAATATTCTTAATCAAAATGATCAGTAAGTTCCTTCAACAATTGACAAACATTAAACTGTCAGCTGTTGTCACTGCCCCCACAGGTTTAGCTGCCTACAGCATAGGCGGTGTCACTTTACACCGATTACTACTCCTTCCAGTAGAACACCAAAACAAATAAGACTATTACAAACTTTCTACAGAACCTACAATGGAACTATGCAGAGTATTAAAACAAATGAAAATCCTACTAATAGAAGAAGTGAGCATGGTCTCCAACTTAATGTTGACTTTGATTCACCTCAGACTACAAGAAGTACTCAAAACAAACTACGAAGAGCTCTTTGCAGGAAAACACATTATTATCTTCTTCAATTGACAGCAGTGAAAGATGAGCCTATTCTTAAAACATTAGAACACAAACCCTGCCGTAAAACTGTTGGCAGCATTGGAAATGTCAACCTTTGGCAACATTTCCAATACATAGAATTAACACAAAATATGCGGCAATCTGCAGATCTCACTTATGCCAACATCTTAAAAAGTATTAGAGTTGGTATACTATCTCAAGAAGCACAAGCAATATTGAAAACCCAGCAAATTCATGCAATTTATGGTGATAATGCATGTGCTTCAGATGTTATGGAACAATTAGCCCACAAAAATGTCAATTGTATGGCCTTAATGCCAACTCTTGCAAGCTGTTTCAAATTCAATGAAACAATGTTAAATAAAGAAATGCAACCAATAATGGAAATTAGCGCCACAGACAAACTAGACGTACATGGTATGACACTACCCATGTGTGAGCAAGCCACAACAAGACTAAATAGTTTAGAAAATTAAATCTCCAACACAGCTGGGTTAGAAAAAATATTAAAATTATCCTTAAATTGCAGAGTAATGCTTAAACGTAACCTTGATGTGGAACAAGGACTAGTTAGGGGGCACTGGGTACAGTTGTTGGCTTTCAAACATACCCACGTGACAACAACATTCAGTTTGTCAATATTCTCTTTGACAAACTTTCAGAAGTAAAAAGGATAGGATGCTCAACAGCTTGTTTCCTTCTCTTCAAAGACATGTATGTACGCAGAGAACAATTTTCTCTACTCTTGCATACGCAGTCACCATTCATAAATCACAAGGTCTTACCCTAGACAAAGCATTAATAGGCATCGGTAACACAGTCTTTAAAGAAGGCATGAGCTACGTAGCATTATCGCGCTTATGTACACTTGACGGTCTATTTCTAATCAACTTTGATGCAAGTAAAGTAAACGCTAATATTCCTTGCATTTTAGAATACAATAGACTTTGTTCACTATACACCCCCATCTAAAAACATATCCTGTTCCACAAAAAGTAAAACATTGTAAAAGAAAACTAAATCAAACAGAAATACAACAGGATATCACTGCAAATCCTCCAAAGAGAGTAAAAGAAAATAATGCTTCATCAAGTACCACAAGCAAAAAAGAACCAATTAGGGAAAGTAAACCAGGTACTTCATCAAAGAAGGAAGACAAACTCAAAAAATATCACTCAGATACAGAATTACCTGGTCCATTTAAACTCTCAGATATAATTGGTGTAAGTTGCTACGCAAATGTAGCAACGAATATTCTATTTCAATTACCACCAATTGTTGACAACATATACTTACAGTCAGTTACAACTCTGGCACTGGAACAGGGGTGGTTGACACAAGATGAGTTTGACTTCTTGAACACCTCGGAAGGGCGGACCCCGACATTCTATGCAATCCCTAAAATACATAAGAATGCAGACAATCCACCAGGGCGCCCCATTGTTGCAGGATGCGGTTCGGTTCTTGAGGCTTTAAGCAAATATATTGATACATTTTTGCAGCCTCTCAGTCAGGAAACTAATACATACTTACGCGATAGCTCTTCAGTGATCAAATTGGTTGAAGGTAGACCCTTCAATAATGAGGAGGAGATCTTTGTCACGTTGGACATATGCGCGCTGTATACGAGTATCCCTCAGCAGGAGACGGTCCAATGTGTACGTGAAATCCTCACCACTGAAAGATCACCCCGCAATACCCCTGGAGAATTCATCTTGGAGCTCCTTACTATTGCCCTTGAAAAAAACTATTTCAAATATAAAGACCAGTTCTTTTTACAAACCTACGGCACGGCTATGGGCGTGGCATTTGCCCCCAGTTTAGCCATGTTATAAATGGCGATGTGGGAACATCATTTTGTTCTTACAGATGCTAATCCGTTTGTGGGCCATAATAAATTATGGCGGCGATATATCGACGACATTCTTCTGATTTGGCATGGCTCTGCCACTGACCTGCAGGAATGTTTCCTTTGGCTCAATATGCAACACACGCAGATCAAATTTACGATCAGCACCAGCACCAAAGAGACCCACTTTCTGGATCTTAACATATACATGAGGAATGGCAAAGAATGTTCACTCTTTAGAAAACCTACGGACAGAAACATATTACTCCATTCCTCCAGCTTCCACCCGAGGGGAGTTAAAGAGAATCTTCCGTATGGTCAATTTCTGCGATTACGCAGAAATTGCACGTCTCTCACTGAGTATGCCACCCACACTGACAGTCTCAAAACACGTCTGGTTGCAAGGGGATATCCAAGTAAATTGGTCTGTAAGGCGGCTAAAAGAGCGACATTTACACCTAGGGAATGTCTTCTTACTGCCAAAGAACACAACACAGAAGAAAAATTAGTTTGTGTTTTGCCTTATACCACGCATACTTATGCGGTCAAGAAGGTGATCAAGAAATTTTGGCCTTTGGTGAAATTGGAGCTGACTGATGAACCTATGCCACTATTCGCGATGACCAGGCAGAAAAATCTGAGGGATTTGTTTGTGCATTCGAAATCACAAGTATCTAGAAATAGAACTACGGGTTGGGATTTACGTCCACTGGTAGGACACTTCCCCTGTGGAGGTTGTTCAGTCTGCAGGTACACAAAGAAAATTAAGGAGTTTCAAGTGAGAGGTAGAAAATGGTACATTCGAGCCCTCACTAATTGTAAAACTTCAAATGCTATATATTGTGTGGAGTGCCCATGTGGCCTCAAATATGTAGGCCAGACCTCGAGACCAGCACATATACAGATTGTGGAACATAGATCTCGTATTAGGTGTAAGAATATCAATGCACCTTTAGTATCCCACTTTATGGAATATGGTCACTCACCTGAGGATTTGAGCTGGTGGATTTTGGAAGCTCTCCCTAGGAAGAAGACCACTCCATATAGCCTGAATCTGGCGGAAGATAGGTGGATACATCGGTCGAACAGGGTTTGAATGAAAGCAACCCCCAACGGTGGTGACTACTTCATTACCCACCACCAGTTTCATACAAGTATACAGTTGTGTCTGTTTAGTCTTGATACTTCGGGGCCTTAGCCTCGGTTATTTATTGCTTCCCCCCGCTGGGGGCCTTTTGGATCATCAGGACATGTGCCATAGACTGTCGTCTTTTTAAAAATAAATGTTCCTTTTCTTTAATAGATCACTTACCAGATTCCATTTGCCATTTTCATGGCTCACTAGACACTGCTATTTTGTTCACCCCGCATTGCAACCAATGGATTGCGATTATAACAATTAGGAAAGCCCAGACCTTTTTGGACTCTCAGGGGTCATGTCTAGCCAGCATATATTTCAGTTTTATTTTCATATTTTTATTTTCACTTTTTTGTCTGGGATTGCATCTATTTATATACTGACGTGAAGGTGCTCTCTGGGCCCCCATGGGGTCCACCTGCTCTCTCTACCAGGTGACTCTGTTCTCGGGGTACAGGCGGATAGTCGGCATTAAGGTCAGTTAGCCAGTCCTATTTTTTTGTCCATGATTGTCTCTGTCCTTCAGCGGACGAGAGGGGGCTCTCTCGGCTTCTTTGGTCCTTTTTCCCTTTCTATTACATGCCTGGGCACGGACGCCATTATTTGATTTGTCTTTGTGCAGAATCAGCGTCCAGACGTGTTTCCAGCGTTCTACGGCTCGGATGCTCTGACGCTTCGGCGCTCCATACGGGGTGTGCCACGGTCACGCACAGGTAGACCTCCGATGTACATGCCCTTGGAATGCACTGTACACTTTAGTTCGCTACTACTTTATATTGCATGGAGGTGGGGGCGGTTTTTCAATCACCATATGCGTGCCCTGCGAGGCAGCCGATGCAACGCGCATCACATGCAGCTCTAGCCGGGGATTGGAGGTAACAGGCTCTACTTAGGGACCCTGTTGGGTGTCTGCATGGGTATTGCATTGACGGCTGCAGGCATCTGTACTAGGCTGTTCCCTACCGTTACTGGTTTTCTGTATCGGTTATGGACAAATAGGTTCCTTTATGTGTCCCTGGCTGTCTTTTTTGCAGTTTATAGACCATAGACCCCTCCAATTTATGTGAATTTTACTCTCTCCCTTTATCCAGTTTGGGACATGTTATCGGTGACGATCCATTCTACACTCATCCCAAGCATCTGCACTTAAGAATTTGGTTTCCATTGTGGGAGATCTACAATAGAGGGACATTTATTAATAAGTCCATGTTTGCCATTCAGGTTAGCAATTTTGTGTCCCCTTACAAGATGGTGGGGTGGCTAATAGTGAACTGTAGTTTGCCATTTGAATCGAAGAGTGACATATTGGACTCTCGTTCCTCTTTCTTTCTCTTCCCTTTCCTTGAATCCTTTTTAGTGACACCATTGTGTGTGGATTCACACATTAAGTTCTGGAGTACTTACATCTTCCTGACAATATTGCAGTGACAATTTCTTGGGGAAAATATTTTTTTACCCCACATAGTAAGTTGAGTGATAAAGTCATTCCTTTCCGCGTGGATTTTCTTGCACTGCAGACCTCTTGGGCCCGGTTCTTGGGGCACCCTGCATGTTGACACCTGGGCACAACGTGACTACACACAGCCATTTGGGGCAGTTCTTATTTGTTCCTTTATCTCCCCCTCTCCCCTCCCCTTTTCTCGTTTTTCCCTCCTTGCTTTACCTTTCATTGGCAGGCGTGGTTGGGGGATTTGAATACGATGTTCGGGTGGAGGATTTTTAACTTTGGTGAGACCACATTGTTGAGGCGGTGTAGCTCGCCTGGATTAGATACACACAGGATTTTGGTGTTTTTTGGTGGAGGTTCCTTTCCCCACTTTTTAACATTTCTTATTTATTTGTTTATTTTTGGTTGCTGTGTTTTTATAGTATGTTTTTACATGGCAGTAAATTTATTATTTATCACATCCACAGAGCTCCATCTCCCTTGGGGTCCTGACTAAGGCAGTGTAATTGATGTCCTGCCAAAACGTCCCCTGTATAACTCTGTGTCCTCGAGTTGTGCTGTACGGTTTAATAACATTACCAAGGACGTAGATCCGGGATGTGTTTTTTGGTCGTGAATAATTATTTTTAGAACATGAAATAGGTGACATTGGTAAATTGAGGATGCCTGTGACTCATTAGCCAGACAGGGCCAGCAAGATAGTGTCTTTGCCAGTTTCTCTCCTCAGAATTTATTTCTTTACCGTGCCACCAAAGTTTTTAATGATTTATTCATAAAATGTTAATGGATACATGCATGCATTTTCCATATTGATATATGTATTTATGTGTTTTTTTTAGCTTATAACCATAGGACCAACGGCCGATGTAATAAATTATGAAAGTTTTAGTACAAAAAGAAAAATACTATTCACTGTGTGTTCTGTTCCTTGTCGTGATTTAAATAACCTATGGAATAGGACCCAGTATCAGTTAAGACTGGGTCATTGAACTATTTGATTAATGGTTCATCTGGGGGACCTCCCTATGTGTGTTTGACAACATATACTTACACAGTACAGACTAATTGTGTTTGCAAATGTTAGTACTTCATAGAAATGCAACAAACAATCCTAATAACACATGTAATGTTTATGGAATAAGACAAAAATAGGACTACTGTGATGGAATGGTGAAATTCACTATAAACTCACAAGAAGATCCACAAGAATTTCTAATGTACTTGCTACAAGTACTGGAAAACAAAAACATACCTATAAATGAAATCTTCCAGATTGCATACATGTGGAAACATACATGCACTCTCTGCAACAATGTGACACAAGAACAACTCCCCAATGAGCGCTTCGTGTATGTATCAATACCTAATTGTGAATCCGCTCCATTTCAGCAACTTGTACAAAATGCAAACCATGGTAGATTATGTACTACCTGCAATTCGGATAATCGCTCCAACCTACTAATACAAACACATAGGGCCTCATTACGACCCTGGCGGAAATCAACAGACCGGACCGCCATAGCGTATATAGCGTTTCCGCCATTGCACGAAGGAGCAAAGTGCGGCCCATTCCGACCCATCGGGCACGAGCATTACGCCATGGCGGAATCCGAAAGGCTGCGATGGCGGAAATGACCCCAAAACGGCCCTTACCGCCGCCGTACGCTGCACCAGGTGCAATACCGCCACCCATCTTAGCGGTCACCGTAATGAGCGGTCACCGTAATGAGCGGGCACCGCAAATTACGGGCACCGTAAATATACGGAAACGGAAGTAAAAGCATGTGGCCGGAACGGGAAACAGCACGCCGCACAACTATAAAATCCGATTCCCAACACAACCATTAAAAATCCGACCCAGACACACATCCCAACCCGTTAGCAACCCCAGTTAAAAAAATAAATATGGGAAAGGTAGCCAAGAAAGCGTGTGATCGCAAGCGGCAGGTCCACTTCTCCCGAGAGGAACTGACCGTGCTCACCGAGACCCTCCAGGATAATGCCGCCGTCGTCTTCTCCAGTCAAATGACCAGGACGGCCCTTGCCAACAAGAAGGCCATATGGGCCCTGGTGGCACAGCGCGTAAGTGCGGTGGGGACAACACCCCGCACGCCACAGCAATGTCGCAAGCGGTGGGACGACCTGCGGATCCGCGTACGCAGCATACTTTCTGCGAACAGGAACATCGCCACAGCTACCGGGGGGGGATCAGAGTCGCCCATCAAGTTGACCCCCTGGGAGGATATCTGCGCCTCCACCATAGGAATGGAGAGCATAGAGGGAGTCGGAGGGATGGAGAAAGGAGTGCCGACATCCGGAGAATCAGGTAGGTTGGCCAAGAGAAACAATGCGAAATCCACAAAGCACGAACATGTGCAGTACCATGTGACCCCATAGTGCAATACATACTTTGCCCTGACAGCGCCCTCAAAAAGTCAGAATGAATAAACAAATTAATCAAGATGCCATAAACAACCCCTACATGTGCAGCATGCACCCCCTAACTGCAGGCAGCCAAATGAATGCATCCTCAATCCACACGAAAATGAGACCACCTCCAAGGCCCAGTCCCAAATCACCCTCATGTACCACCCCAATGCATTTGATACGTTGCCATTCCAAATCCCACAGACCCATAACTAACGCTCGGCCCTCTTTACTCCACCACAGGGTCCGATACCAACGACGAGCTGCAGGACACCCCTACCAGCACGCCTGCAAAGCGGGCCAGGACCAACGTCCCAAGAGCCTCCACCTCAGGTGCAAGGATCAAGACACGGCAGCAGCAGGAATCAAGTGGCAGCACACTGGAGGGGACTGCAACAGGCACCCCAGCAGCCAGCAAGTCCACAACCCCAGCACCACAGGTCCCCCCAAAGAACGTATCTGATGGCACTGCCTCTGGTGGTAGCAGCACCATAGGTGACACAGCTGTCATGCCAGCATGCTCCGACACGGAAAACAGTGCTGGCGACGTAGGTACCATCCATGACCTTTCCCAATCCCCCTGCATGTTCCATCCCCTACACCATGACGAAACCACGCAGGGGCACCCTGAAGACGACGACTGGCCAACCCCCACAAGTCCTGTGCCAAGGCAACATGTGTTGAGCAGCCCCCCTGTCACACCACCGCAAATGTCCATGGCCCAGCAGAGGCAACAGTCCCTCGACCTGCTGATCGAGCAACAGCAGGAAGTGTCCACGCTACTCAAGGACCATGCAAATGAATGCGGGGGTTCCAGGGCAGCCATGGAAACATCCACCGAGACACTCAGGGCACAAATAGAGAAAAGTAGTGAGAGCCTCAGGGGAGAAATGGAGAGAAGCACCGAGAGCCTGAGAGCACAAATGGAGAAAAGCACCGAGAGCCTGAGAGCACAAATGGAGAAAAGCACCGAGAGCCTGAGGGGGGAACTGCATGCGACGTCCAAAGACGTTTGTGCTGAACTTGCTGCTGTGCGCCGTGTGCTCTCGGAGCTCTCACAAACCCTCAGAGACATGCATGGACGCGAGCAGGCAGAGACATCATCCGTGGCAAGTTCCGTCCAGGGCAGCCCCCAACGCAGATCTGGCAGGAACCTGCGCTCCACGGGCAGGGGTGCCCCTGATACCCGTAGAGGGGGCTTGCAATAGCGTCTACCCACGGACAGCATGCATACTTGGACACTGGTGTTGGGGGGGGAGGTAGTAGGGTGGAGGGGGTGTGTTGTGCTTCACTGGGTGGCGGGTCCATAGGGTGTATAAATCAAATCACATTCACAATACAGTACTTCATTATCATCCAATGACATGTGTGGACATTGATATTTGCGTACGAGGCCTTCATAGGCGTACAGTCCACAATGTGCCTGTACTACACACACACAGTGCCACAGGTCCCCTTTCCATGTAATAGGCACCATGCGTGGTTGCTAGAAGCATGCATCTATGATGCTCTGTCGGATTGCACGTGCATCCTGTGCCTCATGGACTCCTTGAGGTGCCTCCACATCCCCACCCTCATCATCATCATCTTCAGGTGCATGCAGTACAGCGTCAGGGGGCATGGGCACATTCCTACGTATGCACATGTTGTGCAGCATGACACATGCCATGACCATCTTAGAAACCTTCTCATGGCTGTACATGAGTGCCCCGCCAGACCTGCTGAGGCTGCGGAAACGAGCCTTCAGTAGGCCGAATACCTGTTCAATGACCACACGGGTACGTGAGTGGGCATGGTTGTAGTCCTCCTCATGCTGGTTCTGTGGGTTCCGGATTGGTGTAAGGAGCCATCTCTTCAGTGGATACCCGGCATCACCTGTATGAGACGAATAAAGGGTGTCAGTGGAATGATAGTGCTAAGTAGCCCCCCCCCTTCCTGCAAGGTCATTGACGCATCAAATGGGCCACGATGTCATGCATGGAATGAGACTCACCGAGTAGCCAGGATCTGTGCCCTGCGTGTCGCTCCATGTAGCGTGGTATTCTTGTGTTCCTCAGGACCATAGAATCATGGGTAGATCCTGGAAATCTGGCACAACAATGCGTGAAGATCTTGTTGGAGTCACACACCATTTGCACATTGATTGAATGATATTGTTTCCGGTTGCGGTACTGGACCTCCATGGCATGTGGGACAACCAATTCAACATGGGTGCAGTCGATGGCACCAATGCAACCCGGGATGCCGCCAAGTGCATGGAATCCCACTTTTGCGTTGGTAATCTCCTGGTACGTGCGTGGTAGTGTGATGTGGTCGTCGGCGTGCTTCAGGAGGGCATCGTGCACTTGGAAGAGTGTCCGTGAGAACAGTGGCTGTGAAATGCCATGCAACTGTCCGACTGTGTGCTGGTAGGTGCCTGTGGCCAGGAAGTGGAGTACAGACACCACCTTCAGTAGGGGTGGGATGGCGGTTGGGCTATCTATCATGCTCACGAGGTCAGCATGTGTCATGTCCACAATGGCGATTATGGTGTCCCGGTCCAAACGGTAGAGGGTGTGGATCTGCTCAGCAGTGAGGTTGAACGGATCAGCTCGGAGGCGTGGGATTGCGGGCCGCCTGCGTGGTGGTAGTGGCAGTGCTTGTGGGCCTTGCTGACCCTGCCTTGCCCTCCTCCTCCTCCTTCTCCTCCGTCTCCCCTGTGCGCCCGGTTGTTGTACCTGTTGTTGTTCGTCGTCTTCTTGTAGTTGTAGTACTTGCAGTGCTATCTGGTCCCCCAGGCCCAACATCGCTAGTCCTGCCGGTAGCATTTTGGAGTGCGAGTGGTTGTGGGAGGGGTTTGGGTCTGCTATATATGTGCTGTCGGCCTGTATGGCCTCCACCTGTGCTGATTGAATTAATCTGTGGCAGATGCAATCCCTTCTGGCCGAGCACGTCCCGCACGTAAGGCTGCATTTGGCCGCATGGCATCTTGGGATTGGAATCATGTATCAAATTTCGATGGCAGTGTGATGTACTTTGACTGATTTTCATGCTATGCTCCCATTGTTACACATGCTATAATTGCAGCCGCATACATACCTGTGAAGAGTCAGTGGTATGTAGGGCTCGATCGATGGCCGACCCTCATGCAGCACAGTAACGTACTTCACCGACGGGCGTGGCGTCCCATTTGTGATTGTAGCCAGTTAGCATTATGACACACAGCCGCACTACATTGATGTAATTGTGAATGCAAGCGTTCACAGAGGCCTTTTCGACGTAATGTTGCAAGTGAGGAATTCGAAGGCCAGCATTTTTGGTATCGAAGTAGCGGTGAGGAGACGCCCACAGGTCTGCCTGGAAATGTAACGTTCTATTGTTGAATGTCCTTGGGACAGGGCCCATAACGAGCAGGCAATGAATGTCATGAATTGAATGGGATGCGCAATAGCGTAGTGGACGATAAGGCAGGACGTTCCCAAATCCATCTTGCTTCACAACACTACAGATCCGGCCAGGAGCACAGTGGGTTTTTGCAGACTGCATTACGCACAGACGCGATGGAAGTTTCAAATATTATGTGAGTGAATATTCATGCGTTTTCATTGCGGGATGAGGGAATGATGAATGGATGCATGGACAGATGATTCCATTTAGGGTCTGCCATGTACATGGGTTTTTTGAATCAATCCCCTTCCCCTGCGCTATGTGATGCAAGGCTGCCATAGTGGGACTTACGTCTATCTGCCCTTGTCGGATCCTCCCTGTCTCGACGCGCCTTCATACACTTGTGTCTAGGCACGTTACTAATCCCATGTCATGGGTTCTGTCTTGACGGACGCATGCACAGTAACCGACGTTGCCAATGGTGTATTTACCTCGATTGATTTCGTTATGATTCGATACTGATTTAGGGGTGTGTATATTCCTTTGGAGTGGGCTAGCATGCATATGGGTGTGGATTTGGTGTGTTGAATGAAGAGTGTAATGCATCATGAGTCCCGTAATGCAATCGGTTAATTTGTGTTTCATTTGGGTGACAGGTATCTCCTGCCCTATTGCAGATGCCATCTGTACGCCACTCCTCCAGATGGGTTTTACTCTCGACACCTGCAGCTTCGGGTGAATCAGTGGAGCACCATTACGATCTTATGGGACGATCGCCAATGGGCCACATGCCCTTACGCTGTACTGGTGGCTAGGTGCAACATTTCGGCCTTTCAGCTGGACTAGTGCCTGCTTCATGGGACGGACCTGCGGTTCTTGCCGCTTCCATGTTGCCTTTTGGAACGTTGATGTAGGCCCTGTGTGCCATGATGGTACAGGGCGTCACACAAGTGGAAGCTGGTCAATTATTGCAGATGCAGCCCTCGGTGATGATGGATGTTTTGGTGTTATTTAGCAAATTGCTGTGAGGCCTTTGTCATTTGGATGTGCATTTAAATTGTATTCCGATATTTGGCGTGTTGCGTTATTCTTTGCAGGTGATGTAGCGATTTTCGATTTGTGGCGGTATGTATTGCGAGATGATCTGCATTGTGTTCCGCCTTCTGAGTTGAGTTGTGTGGTACTGTACTGGCCGCGTTTGCCTACGTAGCACAGTATGGTCACGGATGGGGGCTGCCATTGTGACTGTTTACATGATGTGCTGTTCAGGGGCGGGGGATTGGCTTTTGGCCGACTGGTGCCTGTCAGCCAGGTCGATTGGTGGAATGATGGGATGTTCAGAATGTGGCTGGTCACAGGTGCCTGTGTTTGCGTGCGTTTGTTGGAGGGGGACTGGGGTCATGTCCATTGGAATAGCTTCTGTATTCATGCCATCTGTGCCCTGCAGCTCCCATCGGCCCCTCTTGGGATGAGCCTGGCTGCTCAGTCACTCTGCCAACTTGTGTGGTACATGCTTCTGCTGATGGTTGGTTTGTTTACTGGCAAGAGTACAGGGCTGGTGCAATCCCCCTCAGGATGCTGTTTTGGATGTTGCCTTGCGCTGGTGGCAAGCGATGGGGGACTACTGTTGTTTTGTGTCATGTGTTCTTGATTTTCATTTTGATGTATTGTACCTTCACATGCCTGTGCTGCATCAGTACGGCTATGGTGACATGCCGTACATGGATGCCCACTCACGGGGCGCTTTGAGCCCCTGCATGCATTTCTACGTTGGCATGCATGGGTGAATTGTAGATTTCACTGGTTGCATAGTGTGAGTACATTGCGCCTGCCAGGAGTTGTGCAATGTGGCCAGGGAGTGGAGTACAGGCACTCAGTGGGCCATTTACGGTTGGTTCACGATGCCGTATTTCTCGCCATGGCGGAATGGTACTTTCCGACGTGCTTGATGGCGTTCAGTACATGTCCGCTAGGGTCAGAATTCGCGTACCGTTGCGCCATGGCGGTGTTTCCGGTTTTGCAAGGCGCGCGTGCGCGTACTTGGTGCAGTTAGCGTTGCCGTTCACTGCGGTGTCGCTAATGGCATCGTACTTTACGGTGACGGGTCATGATCGCAACGAGCGGTGTTCGATGGCGGTATTGCATTTCCGCCATCATTTTTCCATTTCCGCCAGGGTCGTAATGAGGCCCATAGTAAATACGTAATACTAATGCTTTTACGTTACAATGCAGATGGTACCAAAAACAACTTCAAGCTGACTGGATTCACACATGGTCAAGTATCACTTGGTAAGAAACCTTCACAACAATAGGTATAATCTACCACACAGGAGACACAACCAATGCAGGTCACTATACTGCATATATATAAAAAAAAATGTGGATCGTTCGAATGTAATGATAGTACCATTACTCTAAAGCAGAGATTACCTGCAAATCTTACAAACGCTTATTTAACCTTCTTAAAAACAAAATTTATTAACTAAACTGTACTTAAACCTTAACTAAACTTCTATTAAAAAACGATAAACTGTTAGAATATGCCAACAGGTATCTAACTGCCCCAAGATTCTACAACAACTAAACAGATAAATGAATACTACTAAATTATATAAAAAAATAAACAGTTAGAATACGCCAACTGGTATCTAACTACCCCAAGATTTTCAATAACCAAACAGATAAATCAATACCACTACATTATAACAAAAAATAGACAGTTACAATACACCAACTGGTATCTAACTGCCCCAAAATTTTACAATATCCAAACAGATAAATCAATACCACTTCATTATAACAAAAAATAGACTGTTAGAATATTTCAACAGGTATCTAACTACTCCAAAAATCTGCAACAAGACAATATATAGAGCATTAACCAGAAACACCAAGTGAACACTGAAAACAAACAAACAAATAGACTGTAGCATAACAAAAAAGTTTTTTTTTAATCCAACATGGATTTTTTTCTCCCACAGATCCAATGATTTTAGTAACAAACACAGAAACTGAGCAAATTGCACAATAGACTGGTTTGTAATCTACTAAATATGAGGGTAAAATGTTGATTATTCAATGTTATAAGTCGTTACAAAATACCAATACTAACATGATCTTTTCTTTTATCACAGAAATGAACAAGAAATGCATGTACTTCAGTTACTAAACCAAACAGTAAGTATATTATAATAAGTACAACCATCACAGCAAATCACATCCATAGTGACTTATAACTTCGGTGCTTATAAATTTGGTGTTGTCCATGCACCCAAGACTGTACGCCCTGCCCACAACCACCACAGCATATCACACCCATAGTGGCTTACAACTTTCTTGCTTATAAATTTGTTCTTGGATCCCAAAGTTATAAACCACTATGTGTGTAATATGCTGCAGTGGTTGTGGCCAGGGCATAGAGTCTTGGGAGCAGGGCCATACGGCCATGCTCCCAAGACTCTATGCCCTGGCCACAACCACTGCAGCATATCACACCCATAGAGTCAAACATTTCGACTATGCCATATGTGCACTTTTAATGTCCGCAGACATGATGAGTGTTCTTAGAACACTTTCTTCTTGCCAGCGAACAATACGTACAGCGTCCTCAGGACACTCCCATTTCGTTTATTTACGAACATTTCAGGACACCGCAAATGTTCTTAGAACAGTTTCAGCTTGCTTGCGAACAGTACAAACAGTCATACCGTCCTCAGGACACCCCCATTTTGTTTATTTACGAACATCCACCATCCTCAGGACACCCCTATTTTGTTTATTGAAGAACATCCCAGGACACATGATGAATTCTTAGAACAGTGTTAACTTGCCTGCGAACGAAACAGACAGACATACCGTGCTCAGGACACCCCCATTTCGTCCATTTACGAACATTTCAGGACACCGCAGGTCTTCTTAGAACAGTTTCAACTTGCCTGCGAACATAACGGACAGGCACACCATCCTCAGGACAGCCCCATTTTGTTTATTTACGAACATCCCAGGACACATCATGTGTTATTAGAACAATTTCAACTTGCCAACGAACAATACGGACAGCATCCTCAGGACACTCCCATTTTGTTTATTTACGAACATTTCAGGACACCACAAGTGTTCTTAGAACAGTTTCAGCTTGCTTGTGAACAGTACAAACAGTCATGCCGTCCTCAGGACACCCCCATTTTGTTTATTGATGAACATCCATCATCCTGAGGACACCCCCATTTTATTTATTGACGAACATCCCAGGACACATGATGAATTCTTAGACCAGTTTCAACTTGCCTGCGAACGAAACAGACAGACATACCGTCCTCATGACACCCCAATTTCGTCCATTTACAAACATTTCAGGACACCGCAGGTCTTCTTAGAACAGTTTCAACTTGCCTGCGAACAAAACGGACAGGCATACCGTCCTCAGGACACCCCCATTTTGTTAATTTACGAACATCCCAGGACACATCATGTGTTATTAGAACAATTTCAACTTGCCAGCGAACAATACGGACAGTGTCCTCAGGACACTCCCATTCTGTTTATTAACGAACATTTCAGGACACCACGAGCATTCTTAGGACAGTTTCAGCTTGCTTGCGAACAATACGGACAGATGTAGCGTCATCAGAACACTCCCATTTTGTTTATTCACAAACATCCCAGGACACTTCATGTGTTCTTAGAACAGTTTCAACTTGCTTCCGAACAGTACGGACAGTCATACCATCCTCAGGACACACCCATTTCGTTTATTTTCGAACATATCAGTACACCGCGTGTGTTCCTAGAACAGTTTCAACTTGCCTACGAACAATACTTACGGACATAGTGTCCTCAGAACTCCCCCATTTCATTTATTTAGAACATTTCAGGACATCCGTGTTGTCCGCGGACAAATCGAACACAACAAGGAGATCTACCACCTAAATGAATACAAAATTGAACCCATCTCTTACTCTCCCACCCTCCCCAAACAGTCTTAGACACCAACACACTCTACTAAATAGCATTTCTCCACCAAGTTTCACCGCGCTGTCCGCGGACGTCCGCAAATTTAAGATGTCGGGCGTTCCCGTAAATCTGACGCGCTTCACGCTCTTCACCGTGCAATCAGCGAACACGTTGCATGTCCGCGGACATGACGCAAGCCGGTTGGCCAATCAGGACACTGTCCGCGGAGCAAACAGGGAAGTGTGTCCGCGGACGGAACATAGATATCACTAATTTTTTTTAACCTATTTTTTGCTCATTTTATAAAAAACTACTGGATGGATTTTCACCAAATTTGCAAAAAGAACGGTTTCGGGACCAAACCGCTGCTCCTGGTCCAAATTTGGTGAAGATCCATCCAGCGGTTTGGGCTGTAGGCGTGAGCAAAGTTTTTCCCCCATTCAGTCTATGGGAAAAAAATAAGTTTTGGGACGCCCTTTATAACTTTGCCCCCCCCTGGATCAAACCTCACCGAACTTTGAAAATAGATTCAGAGTGACCCATATACTTTCTTTGCAAAGTTTGGTGAGGATTCGTCCAGGGAGAGCGAAGTTATAAGCCACCCAAAAAAGGGCTCTTCCTATGGAAACAGCAACTTTTTCACCAGTTATGTAAAGTTAAACAACCATAACTCGCGCCACCACTGTGCACTGATAAGACTAACACCCAGGACATCAAAGATGACATTACAGATGTCATTGATGACATCACTTATGACATCACATGTCTGCCTCCCCCTTTATTCCTTTACTGACATATCTAGGGCACATGGTTTTCTTCAGTAGCAGGCAGGAAATAACAATTGAAAAAGTACTATATTTGTAGAGTTATCCCTCAAGTATGTTCTTACAGTAATTCTCTTAGGGTCCAGCCATATCATATGAAACATATACATAAGGGAAGACACAGGCTTGAAAGACAGCAATGGTTTCCATGCATGAAGATAATTAGTAGGTTTATCAGCACTTTCTGATAGTTTTTTTTTTATTACTGTACTTTTCCTGTATATATTCATATTTGTATACATTGTACTCACACTACTTTCTTTAGGGTGCAGTCACATCATGTGATACATATACATAGGGTAAGTTGCACCTTTGAAACAGAGTAATCATTTCTCTGCAAAAAGATAATTAGTTAGGTTATGAACACTTTCTGCTACTACTATTGCTTTTTTGCTTATTTCACTTTCCAGGTATATACTCATATTTGTATGTGTTGTTATTCCTTTGTGTTTTGTCTGTAGTAAGTAGGTTTTATTAGCTACTTATTACATGTTTAACAGTATGCAAAACTGTAATAAGAAAGTAGTTATGATTTCAGTATTGAATATGGCAAAATTATGAATATTACACTTCCATCATGTATGCTGCACACAATGCGTATGTTTCTACATGAGTATGCTAGTATACTTGATAGAATGTATAGTAGAATGTATTTATATCAATGTATTGATTAATACACTAAGTAGCTCATGATATTTATTCAAATGATCCTTGACACTTTTTTGTGAACATTATAATAAGAATCCATTGGACAGACTTTTTATGAAAAGTAAATGCACATGTGATGTAATCAGTGATGTCATCAATGACATTTGTGATGTCATTTTTGATGTCCTGGGTGTTAGTCTTAGCAGTGCACAGTGGTGGCGCGAGTTATGGTTGTTTAACTTACCATAACCGTGGAATTTCAGGAACCCTAACATCCCTTTAGCGAAGTTTTTTTACTGAATTTCATAGGTTTTTAGTAGCGCAACTTAACCATAACGTCCCTTTAACAAAGTTTTTTTTACTGAATTTCATAGGTTTTTAGTAGCACAGCTTAACAATAATATCTCTGACTTCATGTACAAGTAACATAGAACATATTGAATCCCCGCTACTGAATTTGATGCCCACGGACTCTTTGTATGTCTGTGGACAGGCGGGGACAACAGCAGCACTACCCAAAAAGTCTGGGGGTATCTTAAATTGTTATATCATAACGTATGAACCCTGCACAAGTTCAAAAACCAGCACACATACACATTATATGTAGTAATAAATAAGAAGTGTAACCCATATATGTAACACATCAACCATTCATTTAAATACAATATGTTCTAAAATGGAATATACCAAAAGATTAAAGATAGGCTTCCAACATAATTACCTCACAGAAACTCCACAACTAGGAGCAACAGCAGAGCTACAAACCAGTAAGAACACACTTTACCAGAAGCTAGTAAGTGTACTACATTTTACTCATATATTTCTAAAATGTCTGTATTAGATACAAAAAAAGTGATATAATTTTTTTTTTCTCACAGAAATGTCTAGTACTCTGTAGTGGCTTGAGGAGAATTTCCCACGTGAGGAAACGTCTGAAGATAGTGAACCTAATGGTAGACACTTTTCTATATAAACCAATTAATAAGTATTACTTTATATACATTTAACATATACATTTTTTTTGTACAGACCATACAAACATTGAAAATAGTACAACAAAAGAAATATTGGATAAGACTCTCCAGCTAATGGAAGAAAATATGGACATGATCATGGCAAATTTCAACAATTTGAAAAACTTTCTGGAGGATCACTTGAAAGGAAAAACTAGATAACATTGTCCCACATGTACCTGTCCCCCCTCACAATATCCCAGTCAATTATCCCCAAACCCTCTCCATGAACAAAAACGTTTTGATGAGACT
This sequence comes from Ambystoma mexicanum, assembly GCF_040938575.1. Lineage (NCBI taxonomy): Eukaryota > Metazoa > Chordata > Amphibia > Caudata > Ambystomatidae > Ambystoma > Ambystoma mexicanum. The sequence goes on along the minus strand of NC_090937.1, from coordinate 579,436,342 downwards.
TCTATCCCTTCTTCACCTCATATGAATCCTCTTGAAACCCCCAATTCTCCTGTGTTTTTCTCAGTTTCGGCTTCACCTTCTCTTTCATAAATTTTACATCCATATATAATAAAGTAAAATTATTATATGTGTCCTAATTCATTTTTTTTTTTAAAAGCAGTTGAGGTGTCCGCGGACAGCGCAGGTGTCCAGAATGTCCATAAACAAATGAAAATGGGGGCGTCCTAAGGACACTATACCTGCAATTAACCAAAATGGAGATGTTCTAAGAACATTATGCCTGTCCGTAATGTTCGCAAGCAAGTCCAAGCTGTTCTAAGAACACATTCGGTGTCCGGTATGTCCGCAATCAAACTAAAATGGCCTAAGGACACTATGGGCCTCATTACGACCCTGGCGGTAAGGGGTTAGCGCCATCGTTAGCTGCGCCGACCCCTTACCGCCAATCACGAGTTCCCTTTCCGCCATGGCGGATTTTACACCTGCTTTTAGCGGGTGTAAAAATCCATGGCGGTAAGGGAACTTGGTGTTAATTACGCCACCGTAATTTACGGTGGCGTAATTAACGCCTTCCCCACTCCCATTATGCCCTATGGGGCAAAAATGGGAATGGGGAAGGGTAAATGGGGATTGGGGATTTACCGCCCCGCCAAGGTCGGAATGGGGCGGTAAATCCCCTTACCGCCATGGTGTTAACGTAGTTAGCACCATGGCGGTAAAGTCACGGCCCTGGCGGTAACTTTCCGCCAGGGTCGTAATGAGGCCCTATACCTGTCCATACTGTTTGCAGGCAAGTTGAAACTGTTCTTAGAACACAAGATGTGTCCACAATGTCCGTAATTAATCAAAATGGAGGTGCCCTAAGGACACTATACCTGTCTGTGATGTTCGCAAGCAAGTCGAAACTGTTCTAAGAACACTTTCGGTGTTTGCGATGTCCGTAATTAATCAAAATGGAGGTGTCCTAAGGACACTATACCTGTCCGTACTGTTCGTTGGCAAGTTGAAACTGTTCTAAGAACACACTCAGTGTCCGGGATGTCCGCAATTAATCAAAAGGGAGGTGTCCTAAGGACACTACACCTGTCCGTACTGTTCGCAGGCAAGTTGAAACTGTTCTGAGAACACACTCGGTGTCCGGGATGTCCAATTAACCAAAATGTAGGTGTTCTAAGAAGTCTGTACTGTCTAAAGAACATCTATGCGCATGCACTTCACACCCGTAAGTTCTCCAAACATTGCGCCTGTCCATTAGTGTTCGCGTCACTTGTGTCACACTTTTAATTAATTTCAGGACCTGAACACTGTCCGTAGAACACCCATGCACATGCACACAACCGTTCCTGTGCAGCTGATGTCCTGTGAACACCTCGTCCGTTCGCGGACATGTTCGCAGCGCCATCATGTGACCGCACCCACCCTGAACGTGTGTCCTGAATTGCGGACACTGGATGGGTCCCCGAACATTTTAAAAGTACCTTTTCGGGCAATCCACAGTATTTTATGCTAAAAAGGCACCATAGCACATGTCCCAGACAATAACCCTGAGTTTCCACATATATTTTAGAATTTTTTGAGCCCTTTTGAGGTGTTTGTTCTGTCTGCGGACAGCGCGGCTGTCCGTGAACCGTGCACCAGCACCCCTATAAAAGGCCACACCCCAGAGCTCATCCTCATTGTGTTTTTGGCTACCTTACAGAACACAATGCATTTTGCTGCCAATTTTTGAAGATTTTCTTCTGAATCCAGATGGCATCCATGGCTCCTCTACTGCCACCTGGTGCTACATCTGCCTTAGCAACACCCCCACCCCCTCCACCTCTACCACCTCCCCAAGGGCCTGAAGATGGGAACAGGCATGAAGATGCAGAGGAGGATGAAGAGGATGATGAGGATGAGGTAGTGGAAGTCCCTACTACCAGCACTCGCTGTGATTCTTTGGTGTGGCAGTTATTTACCATTCATGGTAACGTATCCAAGGCTCGTGCCAACAAAGTCACCTGCAACAAGTGCAAATTGGTACTGAGTCGCGGGAGGCCTGGTTCGTAAGCTTTGGTACGACTACTATGAAGCATCACCTAAAGTCATTCCACGGTAGGGCCGTTCATAAGGTTGTACCTTGCAACAAGCGTAGTAGGTTGAGTTCCTCTACTTCATCCTCTGTTTCCGCTCCTCTCACCACAAGAGACACTCCTGTGGGAGAGCGCATCCCTCCATCTGCCTCACAGGCCATTCACAATGCTGATGACCCTTACCTTTCGAGTGTCACAGTTTTGTGTATGTACTGCGACGCAGTACTCTGCAGGGGAGAGAGACTTCGAAGAGGTTTTGAGACTCTGGTCTCAGAGCACGAGAAGACCTGCTCACTACCTAAGTAAGGCCCACCCTACATCTTCCTCTCTCCACCCGCCCTTTCTTATCCCTGTGGTTGGCGTCCCCCCTTGCCCTCCTTTCCTCTCCTGTCCTAGTGTGTCGTGTGTAAAAAACAAAAAAAATACAAAACAACAAACATTTTTGCAAAAAGGCTCTTTTCAGAGCCACCTTTCACAGTCAAAAAATAGAAGTGGGAAATAAATTGAGCAGCTACTGGTTTTTTTTTTAGAAGTCCGCGGACAGTTTGCGAACATCAAAAAAATTTGGAGTGTTGCCCTATCAAAATTATTGCACTTTTATCTGGGAGGAAGTGGTGGCTCTGAAAAGAGCCTTTTGTGGAATTTGTTGTATTTAAAAAACTTAAAAAAAATCAATACCTACTGAAAAAAGCTGGCTGTAATTTCACAAAAGGACGCAATGCATCTTGTACATTTCTTAGAAAAATCTGATTACCAGCATAAGTAAGAAGGACTCCATCTCTACCAAAAATGTTTGTGCTACGAAACATAATATTTTCATTGTGAAAAGAGGACATGCCAATATCTCTTAGAAAGGCACAAACAGCCTTATTGACATTACGCCTTGCTTTCTCCATTTGTGGACCAAATGAAGAAGAACGCAGCCACATTTGTCTTTGCGCAATACGAGAAAAAATTACTTGGGAATATGGAAACATATCCATGAAATTCCTGACACATGTCCCAAACTGTTCCCTCCACAATTAATTATAATTATGTCTGGATGATGCTCTGTCTGCAAATTAGCACAGAGAGGAAGCAAGTCTAGCCACTTCATTCCGCGTACTCCATGCCAGTGCACTTCCACATGAGGAAATCCAAGATCTACAGCTACTCCACAGCGTTGTGCTTGCACCTCCAACCAATGTATCCATGATTCTCCCAAAATCCAGATAATCTGTTTTCTGAAACACACAGCCATAGCTAACTGTTCTACTCTCAGGAAAAATACCTTCTGACAAACTGTCTTCTTACACAACACACCCACCAAACTTTACTGACCAATCAATTCCTCTGCTCATTCTCATTTGCATGCCTCTCCACCCCAAAATCCACGTATTTAATTTGCGGTGTCCGCGGACTTCCGTTATGTCCGTGGACATATCGTAACCTAGTTACCATTGCCACTTCACTCTCTGTGCCATTCCCTCATTGGATACAGGTAAACAGTCACACAACCATCTACCAATCACATTCAAGACCTCTACATCTAACTGCATCATCAGAGTTCAGCACTTCAAATGTACTGTATATTACCCTGAGTAAAAGTCTCATATCATTGGATAGCACCTACTACAAACACTACTGTACAAGTCTCCAAGAGTTCTACTTGCAGCTGCATGCATATCCACATGCATGAATACAAACTACAGATATGCATTTTTTTCTGCACAGTACAAATACAAATCTTATGAATGCATATAAACAGAGTAACTGTCACTTGGGGCCTCATCACGAGTTGGGCGGTAACGCCGGCGTTATTAGCGCTGGCGCTAATAGCCCTACCGCCAAACCCCCCGGCGCTATTAGCGGGGATCACGGGTTTGCGGAAGGGTTATTGCCCATTCCGCATTGGGCCCATTCGGGAATTTCTCATTTCCCATTGGGCCCAATGGGGAAAATTTGTGCTATTACCGCTGGCGGATTTCCTGCCGGCGGTAATCGCACCGAAAATCGGCAATTTTGCCGTGGATTTCCCCCCAGCTCGGAGCTGGGGGGAAATCCGCCAAAGCCATGATCTGGTGGACCCTTAAATGCGGCAGTAATAGCGCTACTGCCGCATTTAAGGGTTACCACCACACTCGTGATGAGGCCCTTAATCTGCATAACCTACAAAATAAACTTACTGTCATTTATCCCATCTACTATAGTCAACTGTCACTTCCAAACCTGTCTGCTATCTAAATAAATGTTTACACACACAGCTATCGAAAAAATGGCTCACAGTCAGTATAAGGTCAAGCACCTTCAAACACTCACACAGAAAAACACTAACATTGAAAAACTCCCAACTGCATTAACACCACTACCTGTACATCATATCCTTCTGATTTATTACCCACACCTTCACTAAGGCATACATTCCATGCTTTTCTATAAACTATCTGGCATTTACCTTATAAAAATTGCAAAATAAGTATATCATTATTTCTTCTATCTCCTAACATCCAATAACACAGCCTTAAGAAACCAAGCATGTTTCATACACTTTCTATTCTATTTATTTGCATAGCATGTTCAAATAACATAATGTAAATAAAATATGAAGGCTGCACATAGTCAAAGGAAACTACATACTATATATACACACAAAATTTCTAAGTTAATTCCTTTACAATTACAGTGAAGAGCACACTCCTGAAAAGCAGCAGAATCCGAAGTACAAACAACAACTCAGAAGAAGTACAATACTACCATAATATGCTTACTGTTACTTAAACACACTGTGCGGTTGATTCATGGTATTTGTGCACCAACAAAAAAGATAAGTGCACCATTCTACCAACAAATACCCGTTTGTTAAACAGGAATTTGCAGGCAGAATGCTGCACAAATTCCCGTTTTTCGGCACACAAATGACATAACTCAACCTCTAGAATGTTATTATTGCAGAACAAAGAACTGTTTGAATCCTGTACCATTAGACTTAGTATTTGTGCTTCTCCTCACCACTAGCTTACTTTCTACTGTCATCTGAGCCCCAGTATAGTAACACACAAATAGAAGAATAGCCTCCACACGCCATCACATGCATCTCTACCATCATACTCAGACACTCACGCACACAGCATACAAGAATTGCAGAACAACCCAACCCATACCTTCTTTATTTTTTTCAACAGACCCCAAAGAATGCCTACCAAAAAGCAAGTCCGTAGAAAGCAACGCAGAAGTAGAGCAAATGAAAAAAGAAGTATCCAAAATAAGCATCCATCTCTAGCAGAATTTGTACAAAAAGTTCAAACAAAACAGCTAATACAGTCATTTAGCAAAACTAAACATGTTTCAAGTACATAAACTTTGCCTCCTCTATCGAAATGTAAAACGAAACAGAAAACGATTATCAAGAATTCAGCTACCACTACTGCTAAAACTACTCCTATAAATCTTGATATAATGGCAAGTAAAAATACCCCAAAAATATTTTAGCAATAATGTTCCACCACAGAATCCTTCAAAATCTTATAAAAACAGGAGACAAATCATACACAACCCTTAAAACCTACCATAGAAAAGTAATATTAGAAGCCTTGATAGACAGTGCAATCCTACTCAAAAGAATATTATTTATTTTAGTGTTAAAAAGAATGAAACCACCACCAAAACGAATTAGTAAATTACAAAAAAGACTTCTCAATAAACGGAATGTCAACAAAAATAACTTCTTAAATATCTGTGGAGGTGAATGGATTCACACCACAAACACAGAACCATATTTTAATGAAGAAGCATACAAACAAAAGCAAACAAATATGATTGCTATACATAGCAGTGGACGAGGTTATGAAACAATTAATAATACCATAATGGAACAAGAAATACTGCTTACAAAGATATCCCCTGAAAACTCAGAATTACCGCTCCATTCGACTGGACAAAAACATCCAGTATACAAATGGTCATGCACGTCAATGTGTAACATTCCCAAAAAATCTTTCAAATCTTTACGCCAATTTCTCAATCAATATGTGAAAGGCAAAGACAAAATCAAATTGAAACTGCTGCAAATATGGATACCTGTCCAGTGCGTAAATACACAGGGCTACCTGCATTTCAGGACCAATTTGCAAAAGCACCTTCCATCATATCAAAATGATATCAACTCATCATCCAACTATAAGAAATCTAGTCTATAAACTGTACTATGCTAAAGGTCCTGCATTAGCACTAGCCAATTTAAATAACAATCTTCTACATGGTACAGCCAAAGAACTACTTGAAGAAATTGACCATATCCAGGAAAAATATTTCGGAAGTGAAAGCAACTTACATAACGCAATGCCTGTACAACAAACTAGCAATAATTGTACACAAGGCAACCTTCTACTACACAAATACTAAAATTTAAAAGTACATCCGCTGAAATACCAAACCATGTGTGTATGTGTTGCTGCAGAACTTTTTATAAAACTAACACAAAAACTATAGACATAACATACAAAATAGACGACAATGAAGATTCTAAATGGTTTGAATTAGCTCTCTACCTTATAGCAGAAAACAAATATGAAATAACTGGCCCTTTAATACTTTGCAGGGACTGCACTACAAAACTTAACAACTACCAAACTCCTTCACTTGCTATCACAAATAATTTGGAATTATTTCCACTACCAAAACCCCTGCAACAACTCAATTTATATGAAAGCATTATAATTCAAGCTGTACACCCATTTCAAGCAATAATACGTCTTCAACCAAAAACAGCAAAATTACCTCCCTCAGAATTGGTGAAAGGTATTCGTGGCAAAGTAGTTTATTTACCATTAAATCTGACAGAAAATGGACACACTCTAGGAGTGTAACGTCCAATAGAACAATCTTTAATTATCTTAGTAAATGGTGTACCAACAAAAGACAAAAAAATTTGGCAACAACTTGTCGATTTACATAAAGTTAGACAAGCCTTGCAATATTTAAAAGACAATAAAGAGTACTACAAAGAAATAAATATTGAAGAGAACTTAAGTGGAACAACTGAAATAATTCAAGAGTCACGAGAAACTGGTCAATTTGAACTTCTGGATACCGATGCAGTATCCAATATTTTAGACCATTATGCAATTCATCCATTGCACTCTAAAGACAGCATAGATGATGCACTAGAAACGTAGCAAATGCGACAAACCAAAGGATCACCAATGAGCATATGGGAAAAAAGTATAGACGCACATGCTTTTCCTCTACTATTTCCTACTGGTAAAGGAGGAAGATACGATGACAGACCCACTCAAATAACAGCATCAGAATACCGTTCATTACAAATGTATTGTGAAGATCCCAGATTTAGACAAAATGTGGAATACATATTCCACCTACTCTTTGAAAGTGAACTAGAACTCTATGTTACGGAGTTGCACACATATTGAAATCGGGAACACAGTTTCAAAATATGTCAGCTACAGAATGAATGCAAAAAGTGCAAGAAAAAGATGAGGTTTTACAATCAAGTATTACAAATCTGTTTGCAAACATGCGTGGTATGAAAGAATACTGGTTCCGAGGTCACAGAGATGTACGTTGTATGATCAGTAACCTTGGACCACCCACTTGGTTTGTTACATTAAGTTGTGCAGAATATGCATGGGAAGATTTACATGATTTCCTACGCATATCTAACAAAAACAAAACAAACATAGTTATACTAACACCTGGAGAACTTTGCTCTCTAGATCCTGTTAATGTTTCAAGATAGTTCCATCATCGTTTCATTGCTATGCTACACTTTATTTGTAATAAAACTGTTCCTCCACTCAGAGAAGTGGAACACTTCTTTTGGAGAAAAGAATGTCAAGCCAGAGGAGCACCACATCTCCACATGTTTTTATGCATTAAAGATTCTCATACATTTGGGCACGACAGTGATGCCACTGTTTTGCAGTTCATCCAAAAATATGTCACTTGTGAAATCCCTTCACAAGCGACAAATAGTGACCTTCATGCACAAATTGTACAATTTCAAAGGCACAAATGTGGCCAATATTTTCATCGCAAATACAAAAAGAAAGGGAAATACTACACCAAATGCAGGTTTGGTTTCCCTAGACCAGTTACAGAAACAGGTGAAGTAAACAACTTCATGTCTTCAGTTAGACATCATGTTAAAGGTATTAAGAACACATATTACATAAAAAGAACAGAAGAATCAAAATATATCAATGATTACAATGATATAATTGCCCACTTATGGAATGCAAACATAGATGTGCAGTACATTGCAAACAATTCCACTGCAGTTTCACGATATGTTACAGCATACTTAACAAAAGCAGAAAAAACAGAGCTTCAAGACCTCTGGAATGACCTATCATCAGACAAAACACTATCTCAGAAATTGTACAGCTTGGGCATAAAAATGCTCTCTTATAGAGAATGTGGCACCTACAGAGCTGCAGATCGTTTAACCGGTACTGCTTTGTATGGAAAATCTGAAAATATAGTATGGCTAAGTCTTGGTCCTGCTAAATCTAGAAAAAAAGTTCTCAAATCATATGATGACATAGAAACAATAGCCAAAAATGATTCAAACAGCCAAGACATTTTGAAAAACAATTTACTAGACAAATACTACACGAACAGGAGTACCACTTTGGAAAACATGTGTCTATACCACATAGCCCAAAACTTTGCATACAAAAATAACATAAAACCTGATGAAAACAAAGGTAGATATACAGTGACAGATTGTGTAGGCAGCTTAGTAAAATTTACCAAACCAAGTTTAATTAATCATATCAAATTGTCATTAAAAACTCATCAACAGAAAGTACTATATTACATGTCCTTCCTACAACTTTTTAAACCATGGAGAAAAGAAGAAGAGTTACTAGATAACTATGACTGCTACGAAGATGCTTTCAAAGCAAATGAAAGAACTATCATCGATGTGAACTTTATGCAGTACAAAACAATGTTGCAAAATGAACAGCAACATGAAGAAGAACTCCAGGCCCAACTAGATAAGGACACTCCCGACAGTAGTCAACCTTCTATAACAGGAGGCCAAGAACCACTGGGACAGCCACTAATAGCAAATGAGGCAGAATTAGCTATGACAGAAGTAGAGAACACCATGTGTCACTTTGAAGAAGATACTGAAGACTTAACTGCACTACAATCAAAACTAAACAAAGAGCAGCACACTATTTTTGAAGAAGTAACAAAACAAATTGCACATGGTGTACAACATGAAAATAAAGAATGTACCTGCCAAAATTACAAACATTTACTACTATACATCAGTGGTGAGGCTGGTTCAGGTAAAACATTCTTAATCAAAACCATCAGCAAGTTCCTTCAACAATTGACAAACAACAAACTGTCAGCTGTTGTAACTGCCCCCACAGGTTTAGCTGCCCACAATATAGGGGATGTCACTTTACACCGATTATTACTCCTTCCAGTAGAACACCAAACAAATTAGATTATTACAAACTTTCTACAGAAGCTGCAATGGAACTACGCAGAGTTTTGAAACACATGAAAATGCTACTAGTAGATGAAGTGAGCATGGTCTCCAACCTAATGCTGGCTTTGATTCAACTCAGATTGCAAGAAGTACTTAAAACAAACTATGAAGAACTCTTTGGAGGAAAACACATTATTGTTTTCAGAGATCTTCTTCAATTGACATCAGTGAAAGGTGAACCTATTTTTAAAACATTAGGACACAAACTCTGCCGTAAAACTATTGGCAGCATAGGAAATGTCAACCTTTGGCAGCATTTCCAATAAACAGAATTAACATGCGCCAATCTACAGACCTCACCTACTCCAACATTTTAAAAAGTATTAGAGTTGGTGTACTATCTCAAGAAGCACAAACAATATTAAAAACCCGGCACATCCATGCACTTTATGGCGATAACTCATGTGCTACTGATGTTATGGAACAATTAGCACAAAAAAATGTCAATTGTATGGCCTTAATGCCAACTCTTGCAAGCTGTTCCAAATTCAATGAAACAATGTTAAAAAAAGAAATGCAACCAATAATTGAAATTTGCTCCACAGCCAAACTGGACGTACATGTATTACACTACCTATGTGTCAACAAGCCACAACAAGACTAAATACCTTAGAATATTCAATCTCCAACACAGCTGGCTTGAAAAAAATATTAAAATTATCCTTAAACTGTAGAGTAATGCTTAAACGTAACCTGGACATGGAGCAAGGACTAGTTAATGGAGCACTGGGTACAATTGTTGGCTTTCAAACATACCCACGTGACAACAACATTCAGTTTGTCAATATACTCTTTGACAAACTTAAAGAAGTAAAAAGGATAGGGCGCTCAACAGCTCGATTCCTTCTCTTCAAAGACATGTATGTACGTAGAGAACAATTTTCTCTAACTCTTGCATATGCAGTCACCATTCATAAATCCCAAGGTCCCTAGACAAAGCATTGATAGATATTGGTAACACAGTCTTTAAAGAAGGCATGAGATACGTAGCACTATCACACTCACGTACACTTGAAGGTCTATTTCTAATCAACTTTGATGCAAGTAAAGTCAACGCTGATATTCCTTGCATTGTAGAATACAATAGACTACGTTCAATATACACCCCCAATCTAAAAGCATATCCTGTTCCACAAAAAATAAAATGTAAAAGAAAACTAATTCAAACAGAAATGCAACAGAATATGACTGCAAATCATACTTCATCATTCACAATAAGTAAAGAAGAACCTATTAGTCAAAGTAATTTAGGTACTTCATCAGAAAGGCAACATACACTCCGAAAAAATGACTTGGACACAGAACTACCTGGTCCATTCAAATTTTCAGATGTAACTGGTGTAAGTTGTTACGCAAATGTAGCAATTAATATTCTATTTCAATTGCCACCAATTGTTGACACCATTTACTTACACAGTACTGTGTTTGCAAATGTTAGTCCTTCATAGAAACGCAAAAAACAATCCTGACAACATGTATAATGTTCACGGAATAAGACAAAAATTGGACTACTGTGGTGGAATGGTAAAATTCACTATAAACTCACAAGAAGATCCACAAGAATTTCTAATGTACTTACTACAAGTATTGGAAAACAAAAACATACCTATAAATGAAATCTTCCAGGTTTCATACATGTGGAAACATACCTGCACTCTCTGCAACAATGTTACACAAGAAGAAATCCCTAACGAGCGCTTTGTGTATGTATCCATACCAAATTGTGAATCCATTCCATTTCAGCAACTTGTACAACATGCAAACCATGGCAGATTATGTACTAACTGCAATTCAGATAATCACTCCTCCTTACTAATACAAACACTTAATAAATACTTAATACTAATTCTTCTACGTTACAATGCAGATGGTACCAAAAACAACTGCAAGCTGACTGGATTCACACATGGTCAAGCATCACTTGGTATAAAAACCTTCACAACAATAGGTATAATCTACCATGCAGAAGCCACAACCAAGGCAGGTCACTACACTTCATATATAAAAAAGAAATGTGGATGGTTCGAATGTAATGATAGTACCATTACTCTAAAGCAGATATTACCAGCAAATCTTACAAACGCTTTTTAATCTTCTTAAAGCCAAAATGTAATAACTAATCTGTACTTAAACATTAACAAAACTTCAATTAAAAAACGATAAACTGTTAGAATATGCCAACAGGTATCTAACTGCCCCAAGATTCTACAACAACTAAACAGATAAATGAATACTACTAAATTATATTAAAAAAATAGATAGTTAGAGTACGCCAACTGGTATCTAACTGCCCCAAGATTCTACAACAACTAAACAGATAAATGAATACCACAAAATTATATAAAAAAATAAACAGTTAGAATACGCCAACTGGTATCTAACTACCCCAAGATTCTATAACAACCAAACAGATAAATCAATACCACTAAATAAAAAAAATAATAATAATTACAGTTAGAATACGCCATCAGGTATCTAACTGCTTCAGAAATCTGCAACAAAAATGTGGAAGTTTACTCTAAAGCAGAGATTACCAGCAAATCTTACAAACGAGTTTTAATCTTCTTAAAACCAAAATTTAATAACTAATCTGTACTTCAACATCAAAAAAAATTCTATAAAAAACTATAAACTGTTAGAATACGCCAATAGGTATCTAACTAGCCCAAGATTGTATAACAACTAAAAATAGACAGTTACAATACGCCATCAGGTATGTAACTGCTTCAGAAATCTGCAACAATCCAACAGATAGAACATTAACCAGAAACAAGAAGTAAACACTGAAAGGAAACAAACAAATAGACTGTAGCAAAACAAAAAAGGGTTTTTTAATCCGACAAGGATTTATTTTTTTCCACAGACCCAGTGATTTCAAAAACAAACACAGAAACTGAGCAAAATGCACAGTACACTGGTTTGTAAACCAAATATGAGGGTCAAAATAAAAAAGCTGAAATATCTATTATGAAATGTAATAAGTCTATATAGAATACATACACTAACATGCTCTTTTCGTTTATCACAGAACTTGAAAAAGAATACTTCCTCCGGGTACCAAACTCATATAAAAAATGTATCGAATGTCAACAAATCATGAAGTAAGTATAATTAAAACCATTTGAAAGATAATCAAATCTATAGGTATGATCTATGGCTGTGATATGGTGCAGTGGTTGTGGTCAGGACCTAGAGTATTGAGTATACAGCCTACAGCCTACAGCCTTCACCCATGCACCCTGACACAACCACCACAACATATCACACCCATAAGAGCTTACAACTTCGGTACTTATAACTTCGGTCTTCGGTACAGTCTGGCCACAACTCCAAAACATATCACACCCATACATCACACCCATGTTTGATTCTATGGGTGCGATCTATGGGTGTGATATGCTGCGGTGGTTGCCGCCAGGGCCTAGAGTGTTGGGTGCATGGCCTTCGACCATGCACCCAAGTCTCTAGGCCCTGGCAGCAACCACCGCAGCATATCACACACATATATGTAACACCCATAGAATCAAACATTTTTAACTATGATCACACCCATAGAATAAAACATTTGTAACTAGGCCTCATGGCATTGTTAATGTCCGTGGACACCTTGGGTGTCCTTAGAACAGTTTCTACTTGCCTGCGAACAATACGGACAATTATAGTGTCCTCAGGACACCTCCATTTTCATTTATTTGCGGACATCCCGAACACCAGGTGTGTTCTTGGAACAATTTCAACTTGCCTGCAAACAGTACGGACAGGTATAGTGTCCTTAGAACACCTCCATTTTGATTAATGGTGGACATCCCGAACACCAGGTGTGTTCTTAGAACAATTTCAACTTTCCTGCGAACAGTACGGACAGGACTAGTGTCCTTAGAACACCTCCATTTTGATTAATGGCAGACATCCCGAACACCAGGTGTGTTCTTAGGACAGTTTCAACTTGCCTGCGAACAGTACGGACAGGTATAGAGTCCTCAGAACACCTCCGTTTTCATTTATTTGCAGACATCCCGGACACGGCGTGTGTTCTTAGAACACTTTCAACTTGCCTGCAGACAGTACGGACAGGTATACTGTCCTTATGACATTCCCATATGGAACGATTACGGACACCAAGGACAGCGCTACTGTTCGTGGACACAACTAACACAACAGCGGTGCCTACCACCTAAATAGATACAATATTCAAACCATCTCTTACCCCCCACCATCCCCAAACAGTCTTACAGACCAACACACTTGCCAAAATTGTATTTCCCCACCATTTGACACCACGCTGTCCGTAGACGTCCGCGGATACAAGATGGCGGGTGTTTCCAAAAATCTGACGCACTTCACGCTCTTCACCATCCAATCAGCAGACACGTCGTATGTCAGCGGACATGACGCAAGCCGATTAGCCAATCAGGACACTGTCCGTGGACCGAACAGGGAAGTGTGCCCGCGGACCGGACATAGATATCACTAATTTTTGGTGACCTACTTTTTGGTCATTTTTAAAAAACAAATGGACTTATTTTCACCAAATTTACAAAAGCACGCTGTCGAGACCAAGCCTCTGCTTCTGGTCCAAATTTGATGAAAATCCATCCAGCGGTTTGGGCTGTAGCCGTGAGCAAAGTGTTTTCCCCATTCAGTCTATGGGAAAAGAAGACATTTTGGGACCCCCCCCTATCTTTGCCCCCCTGGACCAAACCTCACCAAACTTATATACTTTTTTTGCAAAGTTTGGTGAGGATTCGTCCAGGGAGCGCAAAGTTATAAACTGCCCAAAAAGTGCTCTTCCTATGGAAACAGCAACTTAACCATAACTACACGGCCACTACCGTGGGCCGTGTAATGTATCTTGTGATCCTAGATGGTATAATTTGATTCCCACATAAGACAATGACATACAGGGAATTGAGTGACCATAAAATCTGAGAAGTGAAAATACAGGGCATATATATGGTTCATCTCAATTCCCTATGAGGGAATTATGAGATAATGGCCAGGGACATTGAATAAATTGGTCAGAAACATGCATTATAGCCCTAAATGATAGGATACACAAAGACTTACAGCCTAAATATATAATTGAGAATGAAAACATCAACACTGCATTAGGATATATAACTGAATTAGCAATTGCTCATGTACATCTACAAAGGAATACTTGAAACCCCCCTAACACCAATATGTATGATCCTACCATTGCTAAGAAGAAGAGACAGAGAAGAGATAGTTGTGCTGTAATACGCGACAAATAAGGAAGTTAGTTAGAGAAAGACACATTTCTCAACAGTTGCGGAGAGAACGCATAGCATCCTTGTATACTAGATACGAAAATTGGCACTGTGTGCATAAAAGTTCCATGCACACAGTACAAGGCTTAATGTGTATCAACTCTTAAGGCAACATTATAGCATGTTTTTTGGGAGAGATCTGCCTAGATTTCAATTAATTGATGAGATAAACAAGGTTAATACTATAAATTCAGATGATTGTCTACTTATATTTAACATCTATATGGCAAGCAAGATACTGCAACTTCTATTAAGTTCATAACACTGATGCTGCCACGAAAGATATCACCTTGGATATAAACCTTGATGATATAAATAAATTCTCAAGATGAAGTCCTTGAGGGGTCATCTAGCAGGTTCAGTAAAAGAACCCGGAATTCTGGGCCAAGATACATCTATCTTATGGAGGAAAAAGGGGGGGGAATTCCAACTTCATGGTGTAAGGCAATCTTGATACCTATTTACAAGAAGGGCTCCAGGGACATCCCAGGCTATCATAAATTGCCTGAGATGTTGAATGTCCCCGGTAAGCTCTTCTGTAGTTTCTTGTTAGATGAACTTAAAAACCTGGTGAGTGATATGTCTTTGTTCGAGTTGCAACATCTGCACTGTGCAGAGTCTGATTGGTAACACCTTATATTTCTATTCTACTCTTTACATAGCAAATATTTACTTCTCTAATGCATTTGACAGAGTTGTAAGAGATAGTTTATGTTATAAGTTAACAAAGTGGGGGTTAAGATCCGGCCTACTTTACTTACTTATTCAGTTTTATTCTGCAAGCTCTGTTGTTATTCCTGCTCAATTCCCAGGGTCTCCTTAGATGTTACATTTCCACACTAGACGGACTCAAACAGGGATGTGTCCTGGACCAACTTTATTCAGTTTGTATTTTTCTGATATGGACACTACTTTGAGTACTTGTTATAATGTTCTCCACAAAATTGCACAACACTATGATCAGTTGGTTATCGTATGGTGATGACATAGTGCTATTTGATCAAATTCCCTTGGGTTTACAATGAAGCCTCACGGCTCTTGAAACCTATTCTGATGGTAACAACTTAAAAATCAATAGCACTAAGTCAAAGATTATGGTGGTGAGAAGTAGGCGATTAGTTAAAAATGTCAAGTGGGTAACTGGGCGGTAACATAATGGAGAAGGTAAAACACACAACTGCCTGGGGTCCATAATTTCATCTACACTGTCATCTAAATCTTAGCAGCAATTTTTAATACATAAACATCTGAGTAGATTTGGCCTTCTAAGATCAGTTATACAGCTAAAGGGAGGACACTATGGGCAAGGTATGGTTCACATACATAAAATATGTATCATCCCAACAATTTTATATGTGCTAGACTCATGTGCAGATGAGTAATTAAGTTGGTTAAAGGGTCTAGAGGAAAAGTTATGGAGGCCCAACCTTATCCTCTCTCATCCCATGCCGATTGAGGCAATTTGCCTGATATTAGGATCAACATCCTTAAAGACACTCCCAAAAATCCCAAAAAGTAAGTTGTGTTTAAATATACTGTCAGATGGGGTGGGGTGTAAAACCCTATATTCTTGGCATGCTTTGGAACGCATGGAGATATCTGCCCTTCATATTCCATGAAACAGCTATCTATCTCATGCACAGCTTTCTATGATTTGGTCAGATGGAATTCAGATGATATACGAATGATCCCTCTTTCTTGCACCAAAAGATATTAGAGAGCAAAGCTAATGTTTGGGAAAGAGCAACCAACATCACTCATCTGCATACAAAGAAAAACTATGAGGAGTTTGCCCGGCATTACTTTCCTCAAACCAGTGCAGTGCATCTGTACTATTATTGACCAGAACCTGAGATGATTCATCATGGTACTCAGATTTAACTTACTACCTACTCGTATGGTGACGGGTGCATGGTCACACACTGCAAATGAGGATAGGAAGTGTAGAATATATGAATGTTCCCTTGAGACTTATAGACATATATTAACACAGTTCCCTATGCAAGTAACTCTATATGAGACTCATTATAACAAATTTGTCAGCTGAATACTTGATTGCTGAAAATCAATATTGGTCTACAATAATTTGTTCAAAGTCAAATGTGTTATCACATGCAGTGTACATAGTCTGGAAAAGTGTGACATAGACAGTAGAAGCTATGACATAAATGGTGACTATTTTCTGAATATTGATTGCTGAAAATCAATATTGGTCTACAATAATTTGTTCAAAGTCAAATGTGTTATCACATGCAGTGTACATAGTCTGGAAAAGTGTGACAAAGACAGTAGAAGCTATGACACAAATGGTGACTATTTTAACTTATGGATGAAATTGAACAAGGACAAACAATGGTTTATATTTTCTCCTTTTTAACTTTATAATTCTGTTAAAAATTATGCATTTAAAATGTGTTATTTAACTTTTAAACTGAATGTCAGTGTAAAACTTTAAATATAAACTAAATACACTTAAATATTGTTTTTAAATCCTTAATTACAATACACTGAAAACATGCCATCAGGTTTATAATTACTTAATACATACATACTAACAGTATACTACTTTTAAAGTGCAATACAGTTGGAATATGCCAATGGGTATCAAACTACTTCATACTTAAGCAAAAAAAAACATATCTAATATTCCTAAATTGCAGTACCTTTTCAAAAAAGCACTATTGAATTACTTAATGCACCCATGCTACCACTGTACTACTTTGTACACATACAAAATGTGCCTCCCAAATTAAAAAATGAAACAGTCTAAAAAGAAATTAATTTATTTTTTGTCCACCTTGGATTTTTTTCCAATGACCCAATGATTATAACATGTTGATGCAAAAACAGTGTATCACGGTCAAATGTTATACAAAACATAGTACATACAATGTACTACTTATGAGGGTCAAAAAAAGTAAATGTATGCATAGAAATGTAACCAATTATATCTTCCATACTATATTCTATCACTAACTTTATTTTCTTCACCTTACCGACAAAGAAGAAAACATTATACCCTTCTTACCATGTCGAACTAAGCGCACTATTGTGCACTATTTTACCCATGGTCAGCAGTCACATTGGACACTGGCCATGGCCACAACAATATAGTTCAACCATGTCACAGACAATCTAGCCACTTCTATGGCCACAAACATATGTATTATTATTACAACTACACATAAATATTAGTCCACTCACCACTTACATTCCAACACTATACAATCCAAAATTACACCATTACTGTGGCTATGGCCAGGGACCAAATTGTTGACTATATCCATGTCAAATATCCACATTATTGGTTTTACAAGGCTCACACCCATTACATCATTACTTTGGCCATGACCAGTGTCCAGATTGTTGGGGGCGCAATACAGTTCAACCATGTTACAATCAATCTAACCACTTCCATATCCACTTCCATATCCACTGTTGTAACATATTACATAACACCTCCAAATTCAAAAGATGTAAGCACACCAATGTATTAATCCAGACAACGGATGGTAAAAAAGACTGTGGACTTGGCAACCACCCTGCGACCATTTCTAACTCACAATAGCACTTCCTTGTTTCCATTTCTTCTCTCCCCCACCAACCCCAGATACTCTTTGATCCTGAAAATAACCCAAAAAAGCTTATCCAGTGGCATTTTGTGCCATGGTGGCCTCAGACTAAGTGAGTGGTTGACATATCCAGATGTTTTGATGCACCTCACGCTTTTAATCAACCAATCAGCAGCCGTGTTTGGCATGCATGCACGTTACGTGGCATCTCATTGGTCGAAAAGCGTCTGAACCATGAAGGGAGTCCAAGGACTGGACAGAGATATCACTCTTTTTTAACCTACTTTTACAGAATTTAAAAATAATCTCCTTAATGGATTAACACCAAATTTCCAAATGCACGCTTCCGGGACCAAGACGCCGATCCTCGCACAACTTTGGTTCAAATCTGCCCAGCGGTTTGGCCTGTAAACGTGAGTAAAAAAAATGCTCATTTATGTCTATCCAGATTTCAAAAGTTGTGGGACACCGCAAATAACTTTCCCCCTTAGACAAAATTGCACACAAAATTCAGAGGGGCTGTACAGTGCGTGTACAAAGTTTCGTGAGAATTTGTCAAACAGTGCCAAAGTTATAAGCCACCCAAAAAACACTCATCTAATCGCAGACCTTGTAATATATACACACACATCTGACACACAAAGCATGCATGCATAATATACAAACATACACACATTACACATACCCTAACAAAAAATCTTTCTTTCCTCTTTCCTATGGCGGCTTCCGTCTCCCGGTCCAGTTCGTCACTTCAAGCCTCCGGCTGCCACACTCCATGCATATTAAAACCAGAAAGAAGGGAGAGCTTCCTGGTGCTTGTATGACATGGTGCAGAGGGGATCTGAAGGTGGAGCTCCCCCTTCCTGTGCTGCCAGCTGCCACAGTCAGGCCCAGCCAAGCCCTCACCCTGATTCTGCTCACGTTGAGGGCTGAGTGGGGCTCTCCTGGACATGGGAAGGCTGGGATACTTGAATACCTAATACCCTACCTTGACCTGATCAACAACTCCATCCAAGCCCTCCCCACACCATTGATGCCTGCTCCACTGAAACAGCTTTTCACACTTCTAAAATGAAGACGGCTCTCACTACCCTGTTTGTTCAATTCTACCCTGTCGACTCATTCTCTGCTTCTCACACCACCCCCAACCCTGGATCTCCCATGCCAATCAGAGTTTAAGGATTAATATGCAACTACACCTTCGATGCTGGCATAAATCCTGCTCACTTTCCCTCCTCACTTCTAACAAGGTGGCCTTCCAATTACTCTCCTCTGCCCTTGAGTCTGCCAAATCTGCCTACTGAGCGTTTCCGATTTCATCCTGCCACTCTCACCCCCTCAAACCTGCTGGAAATCAGCAGCCATGTTACGCCTCCTTATCCACTCTATATCCCCTCCTCTCTTTCAGCCAATGTCTTTACAAATACACATCACATCAATGATCAAATATCTTCACACCATCCTTCCAATTTCTCTGACAACCATTCATGGCTCAATCCTAATGTTCAGTTACCATCCCCATTGAAAGCTCCACATATGTATTTAATGATCCATGACAGTTACGATTCATGTGTCGAGGCAAAATCATCACATCCTTTCTCTTTGACTAGTCAAGCATTAATTACTTTCACAACAGAGCCTTAGAAGGAGAAGTGCTAATTTGCTTTGTTCTGCTGAGATTGCTGGCCAGAGATCATCCTAAAGTTACATGTGGCCCATGTGTGTTCTCTGAGTCCTGGATACAGCTAATCCAGTGAGCAAGATACATAGGCAATTTGCTATTCTGGCCGAATATGTACCTTTGCAGCATCAGTTACACATTTCTCATGATACTAAACAAGGGAGCGGGGTCCAGTTTAGGAGGACCTGCCTAATCAATGGCGCCCAATGTTTTATGGTTGCAGAATGCTCAGGGGGCTTATGCCAACAATCTTCTAGAAGTCCTTTTCCTCTTACACTGCATATACACTGGACCTAAATGAAGCACACATTGGACCGACTACAACCTGCACCCCAAACATACAAACCGCTCTACAGAACCTATGTACTACATTATCCACTACCAGACGATTGGGGAAAAGAAACTGGCACATGTTTAGATAATTTCTCCTCGTTGAGATGTTACAGGTAGGCCAGCTATATAAATAGGATGTGGTCCATTGCGGAATTCTGCACATATACACTATTCTATAGCATTCATTCATATCAGGCAACTAACTCATGTAAATAGCATGAACATTCAGGTCATATACATTGAGAGACTCAAAATAATTAACTGAGTATAATGAAAACAATCTAAGGACTACCCATGACTCCAAAATGCACACATACTAAGTAATCTAATAAATACCCATACATACATTCAAGCTAGATGTCACACGACATGCACAAAATAACTAGGACAAAACATACGTTGCATCAAATCTTTTTCATTACAAATACATAAGGAACTGGCAATGATTCATGATTGAACAATGTTATCGACAAACCTTTGTCAAAGCCCCCACATTCTGTTGAGTTCACGAGGAAACAATGTTGAGTGAAAGGGAGAGTTGGTAAAACTTTCTATTTTGAAATTTCATACGGAAAAATAATAAATAGATCAATTGAAGAATAAGTCACTGACGTTGCAGGTGAAAGGCTGGCAGACCTAACTACTAAAAAAGTGCATTGGACCACGGTAGGGAATTTTCAAAGGAAAATGCCTGCTGGAGATGTAAGAACCACGCTGTTGCCCTGAGGCCTTTTACATTGTTCTGTTACATAACTAACGAATTCTGACAGCAGATGGAATAACAAACCACTCGACCAATTGAAAATGGCATTCCAATGTAACTTTCGGTTTCTATGCTCTGCAACAACAATGGGCTGGAAAGGTTGTTCCTTCCTAATAGGATCAGATTTTTTTTCAACAGCACAGGGACAACACAAAGATGGTCTTGTCATTGTGAAAACATCAGAAGGCCATTGATTTTTGGGTGAGTGAACAACTATAATCTTCCCACTGTTGAATGAGCTATTCACAAACTTAGAGGGGATTTCGATACAGTTAGTGCCACCCACCCTTCCTTACTTGACAGGTATAGCTGATGCAACGTGTCCATGGGTTGTATGTTACACGAAACCTTTGGTCTATGTTTAATAGTTCTTGATTCCTGAAAACCAACTTTTGTTTTCACATTATTGTTAATGAAGTGCAAATGGAAAGTTTACTACCAGAGTTTCTTAACAAAATCCCCAGGAATCAAAATACATAAATATAATCAAAGCGATTTCAGTAAAAGTCAAAGGTAGTCTTCTGGCAATTGCATTATAGAATTGTCATATAAAAGACCCAGATACTGCGAGGCTGGACTGTGATGTTAGCAGTACCCCTTTAGGCACCTGCAGGTTTAACTGTGGTTCTGTCTCACCTGTACTATGGTAATGGAGTGCATCTCGGATCACCCCAATTAGCAGTGCACTATCTGTAGAGTGTCGAGAACCTAAGGGCATGGGCCCTTTCGTTATCACTCCATTTTGAGAACCTTTCACCAGTTGTGCAATCCCTGCACTAGATGTCCGTGGAATCCAGGGTCCCTTTTAAGGTTGTGTGCGTGAATTAAAAGAACGTTCTATGAGCAAGTGGTACTATTTCTTAGGAACTATACTGGGAAATAACGTGGGTTCCACTCACGAGGATTTAACAGCAGGATTTGTGTGGTGGTGCCTAGATTTAAAGAACCAGAGCTGGAGGCCGAGCCTTCTGCCTGGTGGCTGACAGAAAGTGGAAGGAATTGCCACAGTGACATTGACTGAAGTATATTACACCTTTTGAATGGGGCTCAAAACGAGCCTCTTCCTCGCACGCGAATAATGGAATAGAATCGAATGGCCTGTATCTATATTCACTCACTTTTACACCAAGAGGCCACAGTCTCTGGTGACAGTGCATCGTACACAAATATATAGCACAATACAGCATAACATATTAAGACATGATGCCTTCACAAGTTGTGCCATTTAGACTAATCTGTATCCTGTCATTTCTATTCACACCTGGGAAGTGCTGTGACATTTATGTGTTTGTTTGTTTTTCATATGTGTATAGGTCCTTACCTCTTTTAGGTCCTTTGTAGTCTAACAAAGCTATGAAAGAGGTGGCCAATGGCCCCCTTGAGAGCCTTTGGTTCACCATTAGTTCATATAGATGGACATCTTTTGCAAAAGTTTTGGGTGTTGTGAAATCTCTGGCAAATAATATTACATCTATAATTTCTTGCTCCTGCATACCAATGAATGCAGTCCTATACTGACTATGTGTATTGACCATTGCAAAAGTAGAGACATATACTGACACCTATGTATTCACACCCTTCTTGTCTAAATCTTGGACTTACCAAATGTATTTTTCTCCAGAACTCTGGGATGTGTCTACGTTGCCTGACAGGGCTGAAGGTGAGGCTGTGCAAACACTCCCTCGTGCAAGAAAGACAATTGATCAGTGCAGAATAACTATGAAAGGGTCTCTTTATGTAAGGTGTTTATAAAGTGCGAATCTAGCTGCCAAACATGGGGTGCTGTAAAAAAGGGACAAATCCAGGGTGTTACCGGTAGGGTGAGGGGTGTCAGAGGCTGGGATGTGCAGAGGAGAGGCGGCTCAGCAGGGGAGAAGAAGGTTGGAATGAGTGAAGCAATCTATCATTGAGAAGATGTTCTCTGAAGTAGTGTCTTCCAGTCTTTGCTGAAGTGTAGGGTGCAGGGGCAGTCTAATCTTGCTTACGGAGAAGAAAACAAATCATCTATCTAAAGTCAAAGAGGTATGTAAAGAAGACAGAAGGAAAGCAGGAGTACACTAAAATCTGTGAGACATCATTGTAAGGTGAAAGAAGGGATGAAGAACACTGTGGTATACAGGGAGACCAGTTTAGGAAATGCAGAAGGTAGCGGAGATAGACATTTTAATTGAGAAGATATTCACCCATCAGCCAACTCACCACATTTTTCTGTGGGACATTTCAGCACATTTTGTGGCGGTAGATTTGTGGGAGTGCGCAAGGGGGGAGTACACAAGCGGGGAGTGGAGGAACAAGATGATAGGGGCTTCCCTCAGAAATAAACATGGTAAAATGCAGTGAAATGTCCTAGGCAGCGAGAAATGTGGGAGTGGGGGGTAGGGAGGAAATTCACTGAGAAGGACACACTGTAATGTGCAGGTTGACCATGTTAGGAGATTGGGACCATTAGGAAACCTAGGGTGGCCCAGTGAACATGCAGTAGACATTAGGTGTGTCTATAGTGGGGAAGGGGGATAGAAAGGGATAAGTATCAGCATGAGTGAGAGAGATTGCAGAGGGTACAGAGTGTGTGACTAGGGTGGGCTCGAGAGATCTTCAGGGTGACAGTGAGGGATAGTGGACACTACAGTTTTCATGACTCTACTCTCTGTTATTTTTTACAGATGCTTCTCTGTATGCAGACTTAACAGACTGGTGCCTGGGCTGCTAAACTGATAAACGTGGATACAATTGACTGGTACAACTCTGGCATTCGTATCCGCTTGAGAGCTGCACACGCCTCTACGCTGCCACCTCCATATCTCGCGCTCTGCTTTCTCCAAACCACCATAACAAATAAAAATCATGCAGATCAAACGCAGGTGCTCAAATAACTTGCCACCATGTCTGCTTCCTAATTGCTTGGTCCTTTTTCAGGTAATACATTTTCATAATTTATTTGCTTTTGAATGCAGGGACAGAGAATCACTCACTACTTTACTCACTAGGTAAATGTTATTTCATTTTGTTTTACGGAAAATGGGATAGCATGTATCTTTCACTCATGGTGATAAGAACCTGCAGAGCTGGTCGCCTATTTTGCTAACAATGCTGCATGTGCCATACCCAACAGCGATGGGCCACCATGTGCTTCTTATCATCTAGCTATCAAGAACCATGTATGAGTTGAGGAATTCTGGAATAGGGGTATCTCGGTACTGTCTCAGAGCACCTAGAAGATGGAACTAAAGTCTGTTTCTTAACATTCTTTGGTACTATGAGATCTATGTTTGGAATATATTGAAGATTTCCTTGCTTCGTTCTTTCTTACAAATAAATATCCATGATGTAATACCCTCACTGCAATAATCCCTCCCCACATTCTGTAACACGATATAGGCTGTTTTAATATGATATGGATACTTTGTTTTATTTAATATAACAGACCAAGTTTGCAATGCTGTGTAGGAAACTCGCAAAACTTCAAAATAATACAGACAGCTTTTCTACAGAAAGGAAAGTGTAACCTGCTTGATCTTATCTCACAAATGTTTTCATTCAAATTCACACACAAAACCATACATAGAAAATAAATGACTATTCTAGGCAATAAGGACTAATACTTCACAATACATACACACAAACTGACATTGTTTGACTTCATTTTTATGTAACTGCCAATTTATAATATAGAAATATATTTGACTCTAACCCTTGTAAGAAAGGCATGGTATCAAGAACAGACAGACACAAGTGATCACAGTTCAAGGGTGTTTATTAAACTGTATAGGTAGGTTGAAAAAACACCTAATCTAAACCTAAATCAAAGATGGGAGCAAGCTATGACGATCAAATAATAATCAAGCAGTCCTAGTAGGCTCTTGTCAAATAAAAGGGCCTCTACTAAAAAAATAAAAATATTGCCAATCCTTACAACTAAATACAAAAAAGAGTGTGGGATAGGGTTCACTAGAATGTTAGGATGTGGTAGCTGGGGTGCCCCCTTCCCCATGTTTTGAGCATGGGACAAGGTGGGACTACGGAGCACAGAACAAGCTCGAGCTTTCCCAGCATGAGCCTACAGCATGAGACTACACTTACATTCTCAGGTATCAGGCCATCCGGTGGTTAAGTCTCTTTTCCTCAAAAAGTCTTGTTCCTTCAAGGACCAGAGGCATTCAAAATATTAAACAAAAGTTCCCTTCCATATGCATGTTGGGTGATGCTTTTTCACGCCTGAATCCCCCTCTTCTGGGCTCAGATCCACCAAAAGGTTTCTTTTGATATCAGGCCCTTTGGTGGTTAAGTTTCTTGCTTCCGAATTCCTGATGGGTTCAAAATACAAAAGAAAAGTTATTTTCTGATTGATGTTAGGGTGATGATTCTTCACCACTGGGTCCTCCTCTTCTGGGATCAAACCCCTCTCAAATGTCAGCCTCCCTCTGTCGGGTTCACTATGGTTTGCGTTCAAAAGATTTTATCTGCTAAGTACACATGATGTTGGTTGATGGTTTTTCACCCCTGGATCCCCCTCTTCTGGGTTCAGACCCTTCTCAAATGTTTACCTCCCTCCATTGGGTTCACTACGGCTTTTTCTCAAAACAATTTCAAAGTAGACATCCCTCTGTCGGGTTCGCTCCTGTCAACACACAGTTCATTGGGACTTCAGACTTTGCCCCTTTTGCAGTAGGCATCCCTCCGTCGGGTTCACTCTTGCCAACTCTTGTCAATCAAACAGTTCTTTCTCTTTTCTAACTATGCAGGATTCATCTCCCTTAGCTTCTGTGCAGGTCAAATACTTTAGACTGTACAGGGGCTTTTTCTAGACCTCTGTTTGACCACTTTGACCTTTTCCTTGTGGCTCTCCTAGGGCCTTCTGGTATTGGTAGTGGTGACGGGAAAGGGCTGTGAGGTGTGTGTGATTCTGGTCAATTGCCTGACTTTGCCTGACCCTTGTGTTGGTACATGTAGGTAAACAGCTCTGGTGTAAGTCTGTTGTCTTTCGTGGTGTGCAAAAGTGTTCATGTCGGCAAAGGGGGGGGCTAGAGTTTTTGAGTATCCTAGGTGGCAGGATGGGGAAAAGGTGTCAGCATAATAGGGATATCACATCTCACCCATCTGTGTCCCACTTTCACTCGTGGAGAACCCCCGCTCCATGTGATCTTCCCTCACTAGACAACCACCAAGAACTGGATCCAATAGCAATGGTCATGTCCTAGCCACCTGGATGACAAATCCTTGGGGACTAGTAAGTGAGACACCTTCAGGTTTCGCACACCCTCCTTCCCTTGAAATCAAAAGGTGAAGGAGTTCTCAGAATACTTTTGGAAACAAAACAATCTACTTATTTTTCTCTCAAACCAGTAACACCTGTTGGAACCAGGCAAATAAACTGTTTTGCTGTAGTTCACCATCTCTTGGACTGATTTACATCTAAAATGTTTAACACTATCTGTGAACAACTATCGTTTCCTAGGTCGGACATCACTGCTGTTTGACATCTGTTGTAATCTTGGATTGGTTGCAAATAGTTGTTAATGCTTGTATTTCCCTGGAATTCTATTTCTTTTTCAATTCTGAGACATCATAGCCTAACTCTTTCCTTAGTCTAAAGGAATCAGGTTCAACTTCATAGCACCCCTGTAAAATGTGTTTGTAAAGGAATGCATTTCAATTACTTTATCAACTGTGGCAAAAACAAATTGAAAGACTTGTTTTGCCATTTTCAATTTGAGATGCCTATGGCAACCAGAGATCCCAAATTGCAGGAGTAATACCTATAATGAAGATTCCACCAAGGGTTTACATTTTAACTATAGATTGCGATGCATACATGCCTTGCACTATATTCCCCCTTTCATTGATATAGCATTTAAACATTATTCCTCAAAATGCTTTCAATTTGTATCTTGTATGTCAGTAATTCTTGGAAAAATTGCATAAATAATCTGGGGTCATAGTAATCACTTTCAAAGGCCCTGGATTTGTAGGGACACTGACTGGCTTCAGGCAGCTTCATCAGATACGTTCTTCTTTTTGGTCTGTCCACCTCTTAGGTAATCTGGTTCTGCCTTGGGAAATACTGCTGCTGCATTCAATTCAAAGTGGCCAAAAAGCCTGCCTTAAGCAGCTTTCCACATCATTACATCCAATTGGACTTCAATTCTGCTACTTTCCTTTCTGACAAGTTCTTTTGTTCCTCTGTTTTTTTCTCACAAAACCCACCTTGCTTCCTGTGTGTTTGAGTTTAAATATCCAGTAAACTAGACCCATGCAGCATCAGATGCAGCATTTCACAATATCTTGTGTTTTTTCATTTTATTAATTTCTTGCTTTCTGTTATTTAATGTTTCTGAATAGGATTGCTCTGTTTTTTAAATTTCTTAAAAAGCTTAAGGTTTTCTTTTTAAACCAAAGGCGAATAAAAAAATACAAAATGTTATTTATATGATACTTGAAGCTCAGTTTTTTATTGATTTAATTTAAGTACCCTCTACCTTTTCCCAGGTTGCTCTAAGGGGATTTGAACCAGGGTCTTCCCATACTTTCTATGGTGTTTCAAACATCTGGGACTGTCCTGGCACTGTCGAAGATAAGTGCCACGTCCTTTCCACTGAGGTCCTATAGTGTCTCTCTGCCATCAGCTCTCATCCACCTCCATCCCTCGGAATGAAGCACGCTGCTACTGCGCCTCCCGTGTCTTCAGCACAGGCATGCTAATGGGTGGATGTCCTGCCGGTCCTTCATGTGTTGTGGACTGCGCCACCACTGCCGCCATCCCGCACCAGGAAGTCTCAGGTAAGTCTCTTTTTGGGATCACAGCACCGCGATTCCCACAACTCACTTCAGCTCTACCCAGAAACTCAATGGGGAAGGTTGCTGAGAGTCATAGTTTGAAACATCATGTGAGTGGTAGTTTGCATTTGCAAACCTTCTTTGCCAGCTTTGTTATGCCCCCAGCACCATAAGGTAGAAATGTATTTAGTAATGTTTAATAATCATCATTATCAATACGTTTATTGCAGAAAGAATATTCTATAAAACATTAAAACACTTCATGAAAACAGATAATACATTCTACAAGGTAACAAAACACACCTCCAATCCAATAAATGATGATTACACTAGCATACAGACAAATGATACAAAATGGTAAAAAACCAAAACATCTATATACAATAAACATATTTTAGTTCCAAGTGAGCCTTGCTGATTTTTAGAGCATGTCAAAGATATGATAATAGAATCCAAACAGTAACAGGCATGTCCGCTTTTAATAGGTAGAATAGAGCCGGGCGACACTGTAAAAAGTCAGCTTCTCTTAACACCAACAAAATTGTTTTGTTCCTGACATGCTGGTAAACCAGGCAAAAGCACACTGAAGTGACTGCTCTTTGAGCTAAACAATTAAACGTGCCCTCGTAATTAGAATAATACATATCATAAAATGAATTACTTCATGAAAGATAGTCCTGAATGGAATTTGTGGCAAATAAGATGTGTCTATGATTGAAAAGAATTCAGAGCTCCTTTGTCTCCCTTCAATCTTTCACAAAACAATGTAGACCTGTTTTGAGATCCGTGCATGTAAACGATCTTGAATGCCTGTTGAAATAAAGTGAGATTGTGCATTCATTTTTGCGAAACAAATTGACAAATCTACTGGAGCCAGGGAATAGTTAAAGAACCACATTTTGATCAAATATTAACAATAATAGACTGCGTTAAAATTGTCATCGGGTTGGACCAAGCTTGTAGCCACTGATAAACAGGTTCTAGAGATTAGTCATCCTGCAAGTCATTTTGACCTAATTGATGTGTGCTGCATAGTTACAGGCAGATCTTGGGAGACATAATCATTTCTTAAAGAAGTCAATAATATGGAATAATGTCAAATGACATAACTCTTTTGTCATTTCCCAAAGAGTGCTCCAGACCCACCCCAGTAGTGCAGAATGCCAAGAAGTTAATGCTTAGTATTTGTCTTCTTTATTTACAAATATTGATTCAAACACCAATGCATGAATAAATGTACATACACATACAGATATAAATGAAGAAATGAGTCTGTCTTCATTCGCTCTGTCTTCATCCAGTAGGTCCCATCTGAGCAGTGGTTTGTGGTATGTCTGAGAGAGCTGTTATGTGTTGGTCCCAGTTGAATGTTCGAGACACTTGCCTGACTAAAGGAAGGGATGTGGTTGAGAAGCAGGTGGGTGGGGACATAAAGCAAGTTGGCAGAGCATCCACAAGAACGGATTTATTTAATACTAGTGTACAGGCCCCTGTGCAGAGGCCAAAGTCCAGTTTTTCATTAGCACATTAAGATCCCTATAGATCCTAAGCCTACAGCTCCCTCTAGCGGTGACAACATGCAAAGCTATGCACATTGGACCACTGTATATCTATAGGCAACAGCTCCCTCTAGCAGAGCATTCTGTGCTTTCAGGCAGCCTCTACTGTGCATGACGGCATCAGAAAAAACAAACAAACATTTTGCCTTTTATTACATAGTAAGATGCTGTGTATGATCCCCAAAGAAGTCACAAAAGACACTATCATGGTTTTCAGATTGAGAGGCAGGGATACCTCTTATCCCATTCATTGAATATTACTTTTTTTATACCATTCTTGATACTGTTCAAACGAAACCAGGTGTTTGAACCAAACACATACCACCTCTGCCAGTAAAATTTTGATTACTAATAAAGACATGCTCATTCTCCAGTCTAATGTATTATATCTGGTAGTTTGTCAACGGAGCATTTGTTCACGTCCTCCTTGCAACTATGGGCAGGGGTGTGGCATCTATGTTAATATGGAGAGGACCAGTGAGAAGGAATTGGAAGAAGAGATGAAGGCTCCTGGGGTGCTGAAGCCCAGAAGACTTTTTGTGATCCTTTGAGTGAAGTTGCAATGGGCAATGTTGTCAATGGGATGGGTGTCATGAAGCCTGAATGAGAGGTGTTGTGACGGGGCAGCACTCGGACCAAGTGGCCAGAGTGGTGATGAGAAGATTGGTGGTACTGATATGATTGTAAAGGAAAGGAAGATGGGGCTGTTACAATATAGCTGATGGTTGCATTTGAGGGACCTGAACCACAGGAACACAAGCCATTCGATGCCTGTATCATGGTCATTAGTTCTCCAGAGTCACATTAGGACTGTTACTCAGCAATGTGTCTAATCTGTGATAGCCAGTCACCTATTGTTCCTTTTACACAGTCCTTCTTAGTAGGCCCACAATGTTTCTTAAGGAGTGCTAATGACATTCTTGTTGCACAGTTCTGATTACGTCATTTGCATCTTGAAGTGGAGGGTGCATGGCCAGCGCTGCAGGTGCCAGATCTTGTGGCAGCCCAAGTAGCCTCATCATCAAGATACACTACTTGCACTTCTGCTCAATCGCCAAAATATTGGGAAGGTTGGTCTGGCATCTGACGCCTCTCCCACTAAAAGCTGCTGCCCAGTGATAATGGCTCATCCAAGGCAACATCCATCACTTGAAGAGGTGATACTGCTAACAAAGCAAAACATACAGCATATTAATAACGGGGGCTCTCACAAATGGAATAATACAGCAGACATTACTGTACCTCCATATACTATCAAACAGTTCGGAATTCAGTAGTGAAGGAATGAGACGCTTCTAATGGCAATGGGTGTAATGGGCTGAAATGGGAAGCGCACGCAAAACAGACAGCGTTCTACCAATACATAGTAAGCCCTACTGATGCTAATACTAAATGAATGAAGCACTCATAAAGGAGAAGGCTGTAATGGGTTGTAAAAATAAGCACATAATAGACATCGATATGCCACTGTAGTTTCAACTATGTTCAGCTGAAATACAAATGGAAAATATAATAGTTTATAATAGGGAAAGAGACAGGAAAGTACAGAATCTCACTGAGGATGGTGAAAAAGCATTGAAGATTACTTTAGGCCCCCAGTTTTCTTGGCTTTGGACTGGCATCCTCATTTGCCTTCTGGGGTCTCTTCCATATAATAGCAGGTTCCTAATGCCCCAACATTGGTGTATCAATTAACAGAGGACACATTCCCACATCTGCAAATGGGGAGCTGCACTACTGATCAGTTGATCAGTTGAAACACATGTGTATAGGCGCGTTACAAATGCCATATCATATCATATCATACGAGCATAGCGAGCGTCAGGACAGGCAAGCTCTGTCTGTGTGTTTAGATCTGCACTTCTACCTAAAATATTCTATGGCTTATTCGTTTATTGCCATGCTCCAAGGACTGCACTTCCTCAGTCCCATTAAGAAGAAACCTTAGGGCAGGCCTGTGGGAGCTGTAACAGTCCAGCAACAAGATCCGCTGAGATATCATCTGACAAAAGGAGAGATCTCATGTGATTTCAGGTGGCAGTCATTCTAGGATACCTACATGCAAGGTTCAGCACCCCATATTTCTTAAGGACCCACTGAATCCTCTCAGCCCTGTAAAGAGGGAAAGTAGACACAAATCAATAAGAAAGAAAGAAACAGGAAAAACAACATAAAATAACTCAATGACATCTGGGCATATTTACACACACAGTGATCTTTTCTGCTTCTTCAAGGAACATTCATCCTAAGCAGCTGCAAGTTGGGCATTGCTTCACTCCTATGAAAAAAGGGAAGACAAGATTATAACAGGTGTTGTCACCGGTCTGAATCAGTACCACCTATTGTTCCCCTCAGTGTCAAAATCCCAGAGGGGATTAAGTTACAGACTTTCAAACCAAGTAACTTTAATGAGGACAAGCATTGTGGGGTGAAGACAGCCACAACAGAGACGTATCCTCTCCAAAGCTGGGGAGTAAGGGTAACTACCTAAATTCTCTACAAGTGGGAACATGTTTAGCAGTTGCCTGTCAAGGCCGAGACTTGCGATGCATCTGCATTCCCCTGGAGCATCTCCCAGCTTCCAACAGTACCATTCATTTCCAAGGATGTGGGTGTCAGGGAGGTAAAGGGAGGAGCATCAGATATGGTGATATGGAACCTTGCTCTCTCTCTTTACAGATAAACCAAGGAAAAATCTAGGGGTGACCCATCCAAACAAGAAACACACCACGAGGCAGGCCTTCCTCACATCACAACCAACCCTCACCCCTCATTGGGCACCCTCCCAGTTGTCACCAAGTGGAGCGTGCAGTTTTTTTAAGAGGTTGGATGGGCGCTAACATAAGGCAAAAACTCTGTGTTGTCTCTACTGCTATGTACGTTTGAAGTTTGTTTCTAGGGAACAAAAGCCCTGTCATGGGCCAAACGTTCTCTATGTTAGAGTGATCCAAGGAGGTATTACTGTGGAGGGGAAGAACTGGCCACCTATGTAATTGGAATGAAACATTATAGAGCTCAGGGAGGAGTTGATTAAGGCACACAAAAAGAGTGATTGATTGCTGAGAACAAATCTGTGGTAGGGTCATCATGGAAAGAGAAGAACTCCACATTGATAAGTGTTGTAATGTCTGCCATGAGGACAACAAGGTGTGGTGGGGTTAGTAAGTCTACATCTGGTAGTGGTTATTCAAGCACTGCTCTCACGAATGCTCAATTGGAGACTTAGATCAATTCCAGTATTCCAATCCAACAACATGTGAGTGGGGTCTGCAGAAGTGCAGAGGAGTAGAAAAGTTTCCCCCCATATATCACCATGCACAAAACCCTGGGAATGAGCAGCACAGATGTTGTCTATTACCACACCATGGAGAGGGAGCAGAGGTGTGGAACTTACTCTCTAGGGATATCGGTGATGGGAATACAATAGATCAAAGAGAATTTCCTTAATAAGATAGATGGTCCTGCAACAGGAGAAGGGGGGATTTTTGTGTTGGATGAGATCACAGCTGTCGTAGACAGGTATTGTAAGCATAAGCATATACATAAGTGATGCTCTAAGGACAACCTGTACTGTAAACCTAGAATTGCAAAACATTCAATAAACACTACTACCAAATGGAAACATGAATCATTTACTGAGCTGCTTACTAAAGCTGAAAATGCTATCACAGGCATACACACATATGCAGAAGGGCTTTTATTGTAGTGGTTGAAAACAATTAAAGTGAAAGAAAAGAAGAACAACCAACAAACAGTAGATCCAGGGAATTCCCTTGGTGTTAAATGCTCTATGGCGTAAGACCATGAGCCCCTCCCCTCATGTCCTAATGTGTATCCTTAGTTTTGCGCTTAATGGCTTTTCACATACTGTTTCCCAATGTTGTGCCTTCAGGAGCAACGTTTTTTTTAATTTTTGTAAATGTTTAAACCTCAGACTTAACAGGTCCTTGGCTTATTTTGGTCATCTTTAGATGTTGCTCCATCTCCTCCAACAGTTGTAGACATAGTTCCAGTTTCCCTGCAGAACTCGGGGGCTAGGAGTGTTGCCTTCCCCACTTCTCCCTAGGGGGTAGAGAGTCTTATCTTCTTTTCAGATCAGGATCTTTCCCACCTCAAAACATTTACTTTTCCAGCAGTGCACCTTC
This sequence comes from Ambystoma mexicanum, assembly GCF_040938575.1. NCBI lineage: Eukaryota > Metazoa > Chordata > Amphibia > Caudata > Ambystomatidae > Ambystoma > Ambystoma mexicanum. The sequence continues at coordinate 579,402,645 of NC_090937.1, read as the reverse complement.
TCTTCATCCACACCATGCCATGTGCTCATTCCTTCTCACACCTTCGGATCAGGGCATCACCCATAACCCCCTTGCTGGAAAGTCTTAAGCATTTAAGGCTCTTCCTACTACTACCCCCTCCTAATGTTCACTCACCAGACACTGTGCTTCACCCCCTCCACCTCCTGATGGTTTCCAACGACCTATTTAACCCTTTCACATTAGTGGCTAACCAGACCTTGTCAGATCTTGGGGTGTCCCTTCAGATAACTCCCCCACCCATACAGCAGCCACAAGTGGGTGATCCCTGCTTCGGGACCTGTGCTTCCGCTTCTGTTTCTTGTGCCTCGCTAGAGACCTGTAGCAGGAGCAAGATGTTCTGCCCGCCAAGCGACCCATTAACCCATCGTTCAATTTAAAAAAAAGTCACAGAATCAATGACCCGGACATCTTCATGAGTTCCTCGTCACTCATTTCTAGAGGTGCCTCTGCTGTCTCAGATTCGAACTCCCATATTTCCAGTGTAGCCCGACTTACGGTTTAGCTCTGGGAGACCTATGGTTCGCGACTGTCTAATTGGAGGAGGAAGCACATCTCAGGTGACAGGCAACATACTGGACCAATCTCTGCACCCACAATGGGGTGTTTAAGGCGGCATCATATATTTCCAGTGAAGGAACTATGCTTACTTACAGACTTCAGATCTGTTTCTATAGTGAATTGTGAAGTAAAAACAATACATTTTGCCGGTAGAACCTACATTCCCTGGGAACCTACATAGGTACCCAACCCGAGAGAGGAAAAACAAATAGATTTGCTGAGGATGGCTCACTTATCCTGTGTCGGTGGGATGAGTTAAAAAAAAGCCCCCTCTGCCAGATTAAAGTAACGTTGCACATATTAGTCTTTAGACATATTAGAAAACCTTTGCACCACGACAAGCGCAACTTTGCACGGGATAAGCACTAAACATGCACTTTCAATGCATTTTTGGAACATGGAAACGTTTGCTCTAGTGCTAAAACAGAATGGTATTAGCACTCGGGCAAATGTTGCCATGTTCCAAAAATGCATTGAAAGTGTATGTAATTTGCACTTGGGCAATTTTGTTCCGGTGCAAAAACATTGGGGCCATGTTTGAAAACATTTGCAAAGCGACAAGGGCATCTTCCAATGCTTGTTTCAAAAAGTTGCAGAGGGATGCTGACGTTTTTTCTCTCATATTGAAGCACATCCCTTTAGTGAATTTATAATACACTTTTGCGCACACGTGGGTGTAAGGCAAAGTGATTTGCAAATATGTTGTTAACACATATTAGATGTAATTTACGATTCTGCTAAACACTTCCTGCAGCCATTGAAGGCGATGCAGCAGCGCAAACTCTTAATTGGAGGCAAAAACACATTTTTAAAAAATGAGTAATTTGGCGCCAGAGAGCCGTTACATTTACACAGCAATGTAAATGGCTCCCTACTGCCAAATTTTCATAATTTGCACTGCGGGGTGCAAATGTAAAGGGCACGCCGCCTCTTGCCTTTCACATTTGCACTCCACAGTGCAAAATGAGTAAATGCTGCCCGCATTTACATTTCATTTTGAGTGCTGCCTGCCATGCTCGCATGGAAAGCATCGCTCACAATTACAATTAAACCCTGCCTGACACGGGAGCATGTCAGGGAGGGTTTAATTGTAATGGTGCACGTTCGGCAGGGAGTGTGTAAAATGGATTCCTGTGGGGTCCGCCTGCTTTATACTAGTGTATAAAGCAGGTGGGGCCCATAGGGATCACCCATATTTGCGTCGGCATGAAAACCCATGCCGGCATCAATGAAGGAGCATTTGTATGGCGTAGAGGAAGGGAGTGGCAGAAAGGCAAGCTGCATTCCACCCCTCCTCTCGCCCATCCAAATGATTGAAAATTAGCCGTGCCGGGAATTTAAGGCGTTGAAGGCTTGCCCAAGGCTTTTACTTCTTGCATTCACGTTACGAGAATGAGCCCCCTTTGTGAATGGGACCCAACGTCTAATTATCAACTAAAATAAACATATGTTTATTAACATTTTAAACCTGACAAGACTTCACAAGCATTTTCAAAGAAGTCCTTTTCTATCTAACACATTCTGCTAACCCCATTTCAGAAAGATATGAATCAATCACTCGGTTCCATCTGCTTTCACAGATTGCAATAAAAAATATTATGGCGCAGTTCGATATTCTTAATCTTACAGACAGCATGATGCAGGCACTCCAGCCCTCCTGAAATGGTGTGTGTCTCTTGGCGGGTTATCTCATGACCCAATAATAAAATGAGGAACCAGCATGTTGACAGCTGGAGGACTTTGTTATAGTTAAATTCATTTGTAATGTTGGACCATTGTGTCTTACCATTCCTGAAACCGAAATATCGTTTGCTTGCATGCAGCTGCAACAAGAGGAAACCAAAATATTTCTGAGCCTAAAGCGAGAACATTACATTTGTGGCTTATGGCAGTGCTGTGGTGCATCGCAAGACCCTTGTTTAATTGTTTTAGAAATGCATCATCAATTTTATTTTAAGGTTCAAATTGACAATCTCCTGGTCTGGAAATAAAACTGTTGGCATTTTGCTGCTTTAGTAAGATTTAAAAATATACTATTAAAGTCTATAAAGAATAACATTTCAGAAGGCTATATTCCATGTTCAGTAATGTACCATATTTGGAGATGAGACTGTCAAATACCATTGTTGCAGTGAATGAACAGCAGCATTGGAACATTACTGACTTTGGAATACAGCCCTTTTCAATTATATTCGGGATCCGCATTAAGAGTAATTATTACTAGTTGGAATTACGAGCTTTCAATGATTTCAGCATATGTCTGCATGCTTCCAACTCATATGGAATTTCTTTTGCTTTTGCTTATTTTATTGTTTAATGCACAGATCTAGCTAGAGAGCAGCAGAGTACGCGGTGTGGGAGCCAGTATTTGGGCTATCATCCTTTCACAGCAGCACAGTACTGTGAGTGCGGTCTATTTGTCATTCTGTGCGTCCTCCACATTAATCCTTGGTCAGGTGTTATTGGAAAAGTCTTGTTTTGGGAGCTTTGCAGAATTGGAGCATCCTGGGGGCATAACGAGCCGATACATGGATCGAATTCCAGAGGGTGACTGGGTGATAAGAGAAGGATTGTTTGCGAGAGAGTTGTGATTGGAGCCAGTTGGTCAATTTGCTGTGCATGGAGTATGTGGGGTACGTGGAGCTTAACTGCCAGGTACACTATTGTGATACTCATGACTGTTTTGTTGTTGATAGAAGCAATCTTGGACAGTATCTTGCCCTCAAGAGTAATCCAGTATAGTTTGTGTAGGGTGGGAGTGATTTGGGCACATTTCCAAACACCCGTAATGAGGCATGGAGCCCTGTCAGGAGTGTGTTTTCCCAATTGATGTGCAAGACCATGAGGGCCTGCTCACAGTCCAGAAGTCTTGTGGCGGGATGAAGGGTTTGATTTTGATAAATGTGGAGATTGGGAACCATGCTGTTGGGCCTTCTTGGCTATGTGTTTCTGGAAGGACCTTCTTCAGTTGATCGTGAAGCCGAAGTATTTTGCCAAATCCGATTTTGCAGATCAATCACTTCTAGGCACATATCATTGAGCCATTGTTTAACGTAGGACTGGTTAGTTTGAATTAAGTCTTGGAGGGTTAGCTTTAATGTAGTAAATTGATATCCAGGACTGGATGATGGATAGGTAATCAAAGCGATGACTGATGTCCGGTGTGCGTTTAACTCCCATTTATAATTGATTATCATCCATAAATTGTTAATCACATTATTGAGCACTGCACTGAAACATACTTTTTTTTTTACTTGAAGCTACATTCATTAAACACCTTTGAAGACATTTCAATGTGGACACATGTTGTACCAATTTTAGAAAATATTTTGCATGACTTTAGTGCAAATTGATATTAGATTACTTGCAAGTAAAACAGCAGGTGCTATTCTGTGGTCATTATATAGATCATGTATTTAAATATGGTAGGACATTATGAAGAATTTAAGTGTAACCATCCGAAAAAGCCAATATATTGCATAAAGACATCAAATATACAAGTCCTGTTTTAGCACAATAACTTACCTAAATATCCTCAGGTTTTGTCAAGGAAACAAACTGAAATGTCTTGAAATATCAGTAAAATTGCTTTCATTCATTATTCCTCTTTTCATCCTCCTACACTGCTTATGCCTTTGCCCTACTCACAATGCTTGAGAATCAGGAGAACTTTTTCCTTCGAAGACTATGATATCTATGTTGTGGCACCTAGCAGACCCTATGGTATGAAAAAACAACTGTGAAGTACCTGATCTTAGTTAGTTTATGGTTAATAAAGGTGCAGAGGAGAATGGACGATCTTGGCACATGGACAGACATATATACATGAAAACAAATGAGTTAACAAGATGGGAAACTGCCATCCCCTAAACACACTATCTTGGACTAGTTGGCAAATACTTAGGATATGTATCTAAACAAAAGTTAAGAGAAAATATTCAGTAAACCTTAGTATGCGTTTTAGAGACAGTTTCTGTTATCCAGATATCAAATATCGAAAGTCAAAATTTGAGATGTTGTTATCACTTTAATTATAACAAAACTTAAAAAAGGGGAAATGTCCCAATGCGTTTCGAGAGTGTCTCTCTTGATCAGGGGATTTTTCTTTCGTATCCTCTACAGATTATTAAAAAAACATTGTCAATTTAATGAATAATCCCAATTCCCAATGTAACAAACATTGTTGACAAATGCCATTTACAAGTTTAAAGCAGTAAATACCTTCAATGTTGTGGTGCTTTCTGCAAGGACCAGATAATCTGGCTGTTCACATGGTGACTTTTTTTTAAAAAGGCCTATTGATCAGAAAAACAGTTTTAAGTGACTCTGCTGTTTCTAGTGTATTACACTCCCAAGAAATACTGGTCATTTTATAATATAATCTTCTTAACCTGTAGCTCTGCCATAGGTCTCAATATGTCATATATGTGTGTCCAACTATGTCCCTTGTATTTCTGTAAAAAATTCAAAAAGTAAAAAAGAGCCTCACTAAAGGTTGAAAACTGTCTTCTTCTGTCACTCTATCAGTTTATCCTGTCCCAAATTCTATAGGGAATCAGTAATCACTCACCTTCCTGAAAGGTTTAATGGGTCTGTTGGCTGTGTTGGGGGAACTCCCAAAGATCCTTATGTTCCTCAATACTTCTTGTCCTTCGAGTTATGATACCCCAACAGTGTAAGTTTAATCACAGCTGTTTTGCATTTGTGGAAACATGCTAGGGTCTCTAGTTTAAATCCACCACATGATTCTTGGACTCACCCACTTGATGGAAATTTCTCAGGAAAATACAAGATGTAACGTAAGTAGAGGTATTTGCTTAAGAGGCTCTCCGCTCGTTCTGCCAAATTGTAAAAAAGACATACATCTGAGTCAGGAGTTGGTTAAGCCAGTCAGATGGAGCCTTACTATTCACAAAAAGCAAGTACATGTCCCAGTATTAATAGAAAATAGTTCTACCTGTGCATAGGATGGATGTTCTGGGCCTTTCAGAAGCGTGTTAGTCTCAGAGACATAATACGTATCCCTCAAGATGGACGCTCTTTAAACTTGTGTGCCTATACGTGGTGACATCATCACAAAATAACGCTGATGACATCACTTAACTAAACCATTTTTTTTGTGTTATTGAGCCACTCACTAAGCGGTAATGATGTGGAATCCATATCTATTGGTATAGTAAATCCTAAAGTCCCTGAGGGAAAAGCTGCATTGTATTTCTTATTTATGAGAAATCTAGTGTGTTAGCTTGGAGGCCAAACACATTCTATCATGTATATTCCAGTATAGTAGAGTGGAGACAAGTAAGTTGTATGTTACGGGGAAATAGACTATCCTCACTGGGTGTACAAACAAAATAGAGAGAAATATCCTATTTGTATAATAGTGTCTCAGAAGGAAACTCCTTCAGTCCATAGTCATTGTTATAATTTCTAACATGGATCCTCTTTCCATCCATGCAAACCATCAAATGTATAAGCAGGATTGCATATTTGAATCGCAGAGGGATACTGCTTCTGTCCATAGTCATTGTTACTACTTCTAACATGGATATTCTTCCTGTAAATGACAAACCACCAAACTTAATATCAGGATGCTCATCTCATTACAACACATATTTACCTATGTGCAGTCACATGTTTCCCAAAATCCAGTAGCTATTGTAACTCAATGGTGAAGATTTTGATATATATCCTTGAACTGTACAGTCTCTTGTCACTATAATCATTTTGATATCTACTATCTTCTAGTCTCTGTTGTTGTAGCACAATGGTGCAGTTTTCGATATACATACTACCTCCTTGCAGTGCACAATCTTTTGTCCCTATATTGGAACGTTTAGAAACCTATTATAATTGACCTTGGGAGATAATCTAACTCTGTCTGCTCCTATTAGTGCCTGGTAGTTTAGGAGCATAAGTCCTTATTTACAAAAAAGGGACCCAGATAGTAATCTTCATTCATCCCCAGTGGGGATATTGTATCTTATCGATGGATCCAATAGAGCTCCCTTTGGGCTAACATCTTGCCAACATCTCCTCCCCTGGGTGGGCAGTGTACAATTTCTAGTACTATGCATTTCATCTGTGCAATTGTATCTCTTTTTTCATGACACTGTCTGTATATGAGTATTCTAGTATTCTCAGTCCTTATTTTTGATTTATGTTCTGTCCATCGATCCTTCAAATTCCTGATGGCCTGTCCCATGTAGTATTTTCCATGATGGCATATCAGGGAATACATCACATTTTTGCTATTGCATGTTGCAACGTCATTAAGTGGAATCTTTTTACCTATATTGGGATGACTGATGTGGTCACCTTTGAGGATATTAGAGCAATGTTGAGAATTCAAGCCGGGAAAAGTCCCTGCTTTTGGTTTATGCAAGTTCCTGAGCTGGTTTCTTCCGTCTTTCAGTTTTAATTAAAGAATCTCTGATATTTCTTCCTCTCGTCTAGACCATCATACCTCTAAAGGAGAGATGCCCATAATTTTCTCTTGTGCAAATCTTTGATGACCAGGATCAGTGTGCGCAGGTGTGAAATGCAATAAAATTGGCTGCACACATAGGTCTCTGAAACATTGCCATCAGTAAAAAGGCTGGTGGTACCCAGGCCAGCATCCCTCATGCAGCAGTGGTAGAACAGACTGACATCACCACAGGTGGATGTTTACTTAGACCCTGATTGGCATGATTTCCTTGCAGATGTTCTATTCAGTCTATACAGTGCCTAACTGTATATTGGATGCTTGCTCAACAGAAGATCCAATAACTGAATCTGAAGAGTGGGGGCCTCTAGAACAAAATTCCAGTCATGGTCCAGAACAGTGGCACTGCCTGCTTGCCACCACCAAATGGCAGCAGCAGACCTTTCATCAATGCAGACGAGCAAATACAGCACCTGACCGGCCAAACATCTGCCCCAAAGAAGGTTGTCCTATCACTCTTCTCTCAACCACAACCTACTGTCGCTGCACAGGGAGTCATCAAGGACAGCAATACGATTCTGGGCCTTCTTCTGCCAGGTGAGATCGTTCTGTGTAAGATGCTGGAAGAGGAGGAGGAAAACATGACTATGATGAGTGCCAACCCTTGTGAACTGCTTCCTGGTCAGCTTGAGGGAGACAATAACACTTTAACTGATGATGAACAGGATCATGTAGATATCCTCAAACCGGTATGGCAAGTTCACCGGCACCTCCAAACAGCACCAATAATGGAATCATCCAAGGGGTCCAGCACTGGAGATGTGGTCCAGGAAGACCACATGGATTCAAAACACGCAAAGTTATGCTTGTGCTAACAGTGTTTGAGTTTGGCAGCTTTTTCGCTGGAAAGGCAGCCAAACCCAAAATGAGAACCCTACAGCACAGGGCGTTGGTCAGCTCTCCACCATCCTAGACTGGCTTGAGTGTGTTTTGGAATTGGGGCAGAGGCTGAGGTATAAAGGGCTGTCTGCTTTCATCACTAAGACTATGCATTTCATCTCTGCATCACAGAGGCAATGGCACCACTCAGCCTGGGCTGGCTACCTTTCAACCCCACATTCCAGGGATCATTAAAAGACGATCCAGAAGAAATTAGGCTCTCAGGGAGCTCGCATGTTGTATGTTTCCAGGATGTTGGGCAAAGGAAGGGGTGGGATGTGCTTGTAGGTGCAGGGATTTGTTTTCAAGGGTGTTGGGCTAGTTAGGATGTGTAACTATGGCTAAGGATGTGTTTTCAAGGTTGTTGGGTTATACAGCAGGTACAGGTTTTTGCAGCCTGTGATCCTTCTTACAGACAGTCGCCTAGGAGCAGGAGCTCCCAGACGGGTTCTGCCACTGCAGGAGCAGCTGATGGCTGACCCGAAGCACAGCTGATCCCTGCATGAATTTCGAACTAACGCGGTAAGCACCTCGACTGCCGCCGAATCTGCGCCCGCAGCCCCAAGAAGCTATCATATTTTATTGCTGATACGGTGGGACGAATATCCCCGCGGATGCCCATCACAGCTGACCCTGGTGCCCCGGATCGGTGTTCACGCCATTAAGGTACACGAGGTACCTAGTTACTTAAAGATGGCCGCCCGACGAAATCTGGAGGCCTCCCGAGCCTAGCCAGGCCCACAACAGCACCCTCCCTCCTCCTCATTGGCTGCCTGCATATTCTTCAGCCGGATTGGTTGCCGGCAGGCACAGCCGGCCCATCTCGTACAAGGCCCATGTGAATAAGGCTGTCGCCTGTTTGCAGCCTGTGATCCTTCTTACAGCCAGTCACCTAGGAGCAGGAGCTCCCAGACGGGTTCCGCCACTGCAGGAGCAGCTGGCGGCTGACCCGAAGCACAGCTGAGCCCTGCATGAATTTCGAGCTAAGCCGGTAAGCGCCTCGACCGCCAACGAATCTGCGCCCGCAGCCCCAAGAAGCTATCATATTTTATTGCTGATACGGTGGGACGAATATCCCTGCGGATGCCCATCACAGCTGACCCTGATGCCCCGGATCGGTGTGCATGCCATTAAGGTACACAAGGGACCTAGTTACTTAAAGAAGGCCGCCCGACGAAATCTGGAGGCCTCCCCAGCCTAGCCAGGCCCACAACAGCACCCTCCCTCCTCCTTATTGGCTGCCTGCATCTTCTTCAGCCGGATTGGTTGCCGGCAGGCACAGCCGGCCCATCTCGTACAAGGCCCATGAGAATAAGGGTGTCGCCTGTTTGCAGCCTGTTTCTGCCGAGGCTGCCGTCTGCTAGTCCCCCTGGCCCAGCACCAAGGTAACATATTAGCTCACTTAGCGTCTATACTGTAATTGCCCGTGGCGTTCACCGACCTGTAGTGCACAACGAACGACCACTCAAGAGTATCTGATCGCCACCCGCAACACCGCACTAACGGCCCCAAGGCACTCTTGCAAAGTAAACTTGCTACAGCTATCCATATACTATTTGTTACCCAGCTCGATCCATTAACTATTACCCTACCGTTGCACTGGCAACGTAGAGCCTTGTCACCGACATACTCCGACTACTCCTGCCTGATCCGCCCATCCTTCAACAAACAGTGCTACTAGCTACCGTTGCCGTACCGTAAGCAGATTTGTATTAACCATACTAAATGCCCTAATTGACCCTGCATGGCCTTACCTCAATCTTATTTATGCCTGCATCTGATATTCTCACGCTGCAATCTATCTCTAAATGTGCCTAGTTTCTGCCTGCCGGACCGCTTTTCGATTCTAGCCGCGCCTACACCTGGCACTCCCTCACTGCAGCTAGACTATTAAATGTGTTTAATGCTTGCATGTTACTCTGCAATGGATCATGTGCGCTGTGCAATACCTAGCCTGTTGTGCCCCACCTTCCTGCACTGTGCCCTAATCATGATGCCCTGCTCCTTATGCTCTGCCTACACTGTATGCTTGAATAGCTTCAATGTTATGCCATATTATAACGCTGTACGAGGCGGCACTATATGCTTCCATACGTTCCTCTCTTCCAACTGCCGAAGCTGATTGACCTATGGTGCTGAAAGACCCAAGCTACCACCTATCATTACACTCCCTACTCCCTGACTATTGCATTTAGCATACTTCGCCTAATATCTAGTTCAATGTATTTAGCCTATTTTGCCTAGTATTTTGATGGCTGCATTTATCCTACCCCGTCCAATACTTTGGTCACTGCATTTAGCCCATGTTGCCTTGTATTTTACTGCTGCACTTAGCCTATCTTGCCCAGTATTTGATTATCGCATTTAGCCCATTTCGCCTTATTACATAGCTCACTGCTTCTAGCCTATTTTGCCTAGTATTTGATTGCTGCACTCAGCCTATTTCACCCAATGCCGTGGTCACTGCATTTAGCCCATGTAGCCTAGTACTCTATTGCTGCTTTTAGCCTATTTCGTCTAGTATTTTGATTGCTGCATTTAGCCTACTTCGTCTAACACTCTGGTCACTGCATTTAGCCTATTTCATCTAGTATTTTGATTGCTGCATTTAGCCCATTCCGCCCAATAATTTGGTCACTGCTTCTAGCCTATTTTGCCTAGTATTTGATTGCTGCACTTAGCCTACTCTGCCCAATATCTGACGGCTGTATTCAACCCATTTTCCCTAATTCCTAGCTCACACTGCTGTACATTTAGCCGTATGCTGGCTAATATTTGTTCAATGCAGAAAATAACTAGCCTGAGTTTGACTAGTAACAACATTATGTACTCCTACTTGACAATCCTAGTCCTTCAAACATCTTTCACTAACCTGTTAGTTATATTCATCACTACTATCTACCTCACCATGCTAACAACTTTGCCCCTAGAGGGCCCAGGTGCCCACATACAATTTATTTCCAAATCCCCTTGCAACATAGCACAGAGAAACCACAGACTCTGGGCACGACTACCCAAAATATTCAAACTCATCAATAAATATAACATTAATCTGAGCCACCTTCGACCAAAACTTCTTCCACCTTTGGAAACCACCGTTCCTCCCACCCACAAACCTCATCCTAAAAGAAATAAGCCCTCTGCTAACCTGCCTTCCACGATACAGCCAGAACCTGACCTAAAAGCTGCTTTAATCAATGCTAGATCTTTAATCGCTCATGCTACAGACATAGCAGACGTTATCCTGGAAAATGACCTAGACTTCCTCGCCATTACTGAATCATGGCTCATCGAGGCAGCAGGTCCCGCACTAAAATTAGCAGTCCCAGACAATTACACTATCCTTAGAGTTGATAGACCGGATGCACGAGGTGGAGGAATAGCGATTATCGCCAAAACCAATCTCTCCATGAGAATCGCTTCCACACGAAACCTTAAATCCTGTGAGTTTCTTTCCATCAAACTACCCACTGCCAACTCTCAAACTTTAATCATTCATCTCCTCTATAGACCCCCAGGCCCTATCAGCACCTTCAATGAAGATCTTAATACTGTTATCTCTGAGAAGCTAAAAAAACTCCTCACAAACCCTAGTGCTAGGAGACTTGAACCTAGGGTGCAATGACATTAATGATCACCAGGCCACTGCCGTAGCCAATACCATGACAGAACTAGGTTTCACGCAGAAAGTAAATATATCCACCCATACCAAAGGGAGAACTCTCGACTGGATTGCCAGTCACAACTGCAATCTCTCCATAATAACCATTGCCCCCCAAATATGGACGGACCACCACTTAATCTCTTTTACTATCAACACTAAAAGACCCACAGCTCTAACACCCCCCTCGCCACACCTACACTAACCAGAAATAAGAAAAATATCACGGCGGACAATATCCTGCCACATATCCTACCTAAACTTAACCTTTTACTTGACCATACTGACCCAGGTCTTCTAGTGGAGGAATTCAATAATGCTATGACCATCGCTCTCGATAGCATTGCCCCGCTTAAACTTAAGACCAGTAAACCAAAAAAGCACCTGAACTCCTGGTTTACACCTTCCCTAAAAAACCTAAGATTACAGAAAAGAAAATGAGTAACAGCTTGGAACCTACACCCCACTGCTGAAAATAAAACCAATCTAATAAACATCTCAACGCAATACAAAAAGGATATCATCCTGGCCAAACAAGAAATGTATAATAACAGGATCACCCAAGCCAACTCCAGCATGAAGGAGCTCTTTTCCATCCTAAAAGAACTGGAAGCTCCTATCGCAGTACAGGATGACTCCATTAAAGATAAAACCTGGTGCACAGACATACAGCTGGCACTAACCAACAAAGTGTCCAACCTCCAAACCAAAATTGCTCTAAAGAAAGCTTCACTATCTGCCCAAACCCAAACTCCCCTAATCAAAACTCCCATACCTAAACCTGAAGAATCTACCCAATTCAGTTTCTCCAGGGTCTCAGTGATCGAGGTAGAGAAAACTATTCTGACTCTTAAACCATCTAATTGCAAAGGTGACCAATGCCCAGCACAACTGATCAAGGATGCTGCTAGAGACCTAGCTCCCTTTATCACCAAACTTATCAATGCCTCCTTTACTACCGGCACCATTCCGCGCAACTTAAAGGAATCCTGGGTACTCCCCCTTCTGAAAAAAACACACTTTGGACCCCAACATTCCCACTAATTACAGGCCCATCACTACGTACCTTTCCTACTTAAAATACTAGATAAGGTAGCCTACACCCAAATTCAGAACTTCCTTGAGGTGAACCAGCTCCTCGGCGTCTGCCAATCCGGTTTCCAACCGCAACATGGCACAGAGACTACCCTTATCGACTTAAAGGCCCAAATAGACTCACTCAGAGATTAGGGTAAATTGGCTCTCCTCCTCCTACTAGACCTCTCAGCTGCCTTTGACCTGGTGGACCAAAGAGTCCTGTGCAATCACCTGGACTCTGCGGCCCACTTCTCTGAGGAGGCCATAGTCTGGATTCAGTCATTCCTTAGTGACAGAACCATGAGGGTGTTCTCCTCCTCAGCGGCAGCAGACTCAATACCCATCACCTGTGGAGTGCCCCAGGGATCCTGTGTCTCGCCAACACTCTACAATATCTTCACCAAGCCACTCTTTGACGATCTTGACAATCTGGGTATCACCTACACTAACTACGCAGACGATACCCAGATTCTCCTACCACTTATCGGGGATTACGAAGAAGATTTGGCTTTGGTGAACAGAGTCTATAGCATCGTTCAGGCATGGATGGCCAACCACTGCCTATGCTTAAACGATGACAAAACAGAGCTCATCATCATGGGCACCACAGCTCGCATCTCGAAACTCAACCGAAACTACTCAGCATTTATCATCGATGGGAACACTATTAAGGTCGCCGTAGGTTTTTACCTTGACTCGACCTTATCCCTTACCAAACGGGTGAACTCATTGGCTTCATCCTCGGCCTATACATGTAAATTAATACGAGCGGGGAAACCTTTCTTATCAGATGATAGTTGTCTTATCCTAGCCAGAGCCCTTATCTTATCAAAATTAGATTATTGTAACTCCCTATACATAGGTACAACCAAACAAATAATCAACAGAATACAGGTGCTCCAAAATAATGCACTTAGAGCGGCCCTAAGTATTCCCAGAAGAGCACATATCTCTGAAATAAGACGGGAATACAAATGGCTATCTACCCAAGAAAACATCAATCTTAAAGCTGCATCCCTCATCCACAAATGCTTAAATAATAAAGCCCCCTGCTACCTAACAGAACGATTTAATAAAAAAAATCCTACTAGACTCACAAGAACAGTCAGCCCTAATTGGCTCTTAGTGCCTAGATTTAAACTAATCACCATTGGAGGATCCAGCTTCCCTGTCAAGGCAGCTCAATTGTGGAACTCCCTACCTCATGCACTTAGATCTGACCAAACTTTCAACAAATTCAGAAATAACACAATAAAATGGCTCACTGAGAATACTATGTAACCTGCACACTCTCCACGCACCTACCTCTGCTACTGATATAGACTGACTTGATATTATGTTAACGCAAGCTATATGATGACTGTTTGGCTGTGCATCTTCTGTACTTGTTCTTGCCTCACCCTGTGGTGCTAAGAAAATGTTGTTTTCCCATGTTCTGTATACTTGTAACTTCTGTAACCAAGCTGCAAACCTACTTGTTCTCATGCGCCATGATACCTCAGGGTCCGGCGCGCACAATAAATAAATAAATAAACACACAAACAAACATGTGCCACTAATACCAGGGCGTGTTTTCTTGGGTATAGAGCTAGGGTGGTGCACAGAGGGTATTTCTTTTTGTATAGTCCATTACAAATCTATGTTTTCATTATGAATATAGCCTGTGTACCTTCTTGTTGTTCTCCTCAATATGCACGTGAGACACGGGGGTATGAGTTATGCATAGGTTGGCAAATACTAATTTTGCTCTGAGAGGTCTAGCTACACAAATTCAATGCAGGTAACGTGTCCTGGACATTCATCAAGCAAGACAGGTACATGCTAGAAAATATCATTCTCATCCTCATGTTTAGGATTTGTGTTCTTTTTTTGCTGACATCCATAATAAACCCCTGGGACATGTGCTGGATGGCATATAAATATTGGCATGGCAGCACATATGTTACTGTACTTTGCTGCAGATGATACGTTCTTTGAGGTGTCATGTTTCACACCCTATGTCATCTTATCAAACATCTGACATGGTGCCCACAGGAGGAATACAAGGAATATTGGCTGCTGTCTACACATATCTCAATGTAACACTCAAATGTAGTGATTGCATATTTTGACATGCATCATTTATTTGATTCCATTGTATCCCTTTATTGTGAATGAACATGTCAAGTCAAATGTGGACGAGGGACTGGCAAATCTACAATCTGTGCTCTAGTTTCTCTTATGCCATGGACTCAAATGCTCAGACATATGATGGGGCAATGGCAATGTGACTTCAGGATGTGAGGGCGACATAGGTGTTGCGTTTATATTCTGTTTGGCTGAGAAATGGAGTTCTGAGAACAGGTAACATTATGTTGAGGATGTGAATTGAACTATGTGCCCCGTCCTTATGGCCATATGTGTATTATGTGATCATTCCAAGGTAGGTATGCCACCTGGTCCAAAGGCAATATCGGATCCTTATCTGCACAAAGAAGAGAGCCCATATCCAAGCCTGTGTCTCTGAGGCATCTAACTACACAGCCAAACTCTTTAAAATCTGCAAGGAGCTGGCCAACCCTGCTGCAGTCTCTACATATCCTGTCGCCTCCCATGCCCCCTGCACAGTCCTGGTCTTTCATTTCATCTAAAAAAAAAACAAAACAGGATATCCTGCCCAGCCTCTCATCCTCTCCTCCTCGTACCCCTTCACTCTCAGATACATCTGGCTCCCCTGCAGCCGCTTCTCCTCCCTCCTTCTCATCTTTTCCTCTGTTCTCCCCAATTAGATTTTCGGACAAGTCCGATCTATGAAAGTCTCGTCGAAACAGGTTCTTCCCTGTTCATCCAAAACCATCAAGGACCACATTCAAACCCTTAATCCGGCTCTGGCTGACTTCTGTAACCACTCCTTTGCCTCTGGATCCTTACCCTGCCCTCTGAAGCACTCTCTTGTGCACACACTTCTCAATGAACGCAAAGCTGACCACTCTTGCCTGGCTAACTATTGCCCCATTTCTATCACTCCTCTCCTGGGCAAACTCTTAGAAAAGCTGGCCATCTCCAAGATTAATCTTCATACCGACTCTGTTGGTTGTCTCCATGGCCATCAGTCTGGCTTCAGTGCTGCCAGAAGCACGGAAATTGCTCTCCTGAAAATCTGTAAAGACCTGCTCTCCAACCTTGACTATAACATCCCTACTGTCCTCATCCTACTTGATCTCTCTTCTGCCTTTGACATGGTCAACCATGCCATCCTGCTCAACCGTCTCTGTGATAACCTGGGTATCACCGATCAGGCCTTGGCACGGCTGACATCTTTGTTCTCTGATCGACCATCCCAGGTCCAACTCGGGTCCTTCCTTTCCTATATCTCACTCTCTACTTGTGGTGTTCCCCAGATGTCTAACCTCTCTCCCTGGCTGTTTATCCAATACCCGGCACCCCTTGCCCACCGCATTGCCACGCTCTACTCAAACTTTCAGTGCTATGTGGATGACACTCAGCTAATTTTCAGGCTTCACTCCACCACCTCTTCTTCCTCTCTCATCTCAGACTGCTTGTCAGTAATCCAGGAGTGGTGTGCTGCCAATGATCTCTACCTTAATGCCAGTAAGATGGAGCTTCTCCTCATCAGCACACCTGTACCCTCCTTCCCTGACACTCTCTGGTTGACATCCCTGGGCTGTCTTCCTGCTCCCACCTTTGAGGCTAAGAACCTCGGGTCATATTTCACTCCACACACTCCTTTTCTCCTCACATTGCTGATGTCTCTAAGGAGACAAACTACCAACTGCACCTCCTCATTGGTATTCTTCTTTTCCTCTCTTTCCCCCAGAAGCCTACTGTCTATAGAGCTCTGGTTCTCTCTAGGCTAGACTACTGCAACAGCCTCTTTCTAAATCTGCCTGCTTCTATGCTCTGCCTGCTGCAACTCATCCAGAACAGGAATGCAAGACTTTTTCTTGGCCTCAAGCCCTGGGATCGTATCTCTCCAATCCTGAAATCTCTTCATTGGCTCCCAGTGGCTGCAATGATTAAATTCCCGACTGTTTGCATTGTCCACAAGGCTTTCTGGGGTCTGTGTCCAAAATACCTTCAACTCTCTCTCCGTAAATACCTTCCCACTCCAGCTCTTCGATCCTCCACCTCAGGGTCAGTCGCTACTCCAAGCAACAAGATGGGGGTAGATCTCTTTCCTAAACTGGGCCCTCCCTCTGAAAGTTGAGGAGAATCATCTCAGATTCCGGAAGCACCTCAAGACCTTCCCCTTTGCTTCTGCCTTCACTCTTCCTCTCCCCTGCTGATCTGTCTGCTTCAGCTCTGTGCACCTGGCTACCCTCTAATTTTGGGCCCAGGTCCCTGCCCACTCAGCCACACACCCACACTGCCTCCAGGCAACCTTCGCTCTTGGGTCTGTATCTTTAACCCTAAGGACCCCTAACCTGCTCTTATAGACACCCCTTGTCTGTGCTTTAAACCTTGCACTTGCCACCTTGTTGGCTGCACTGCCAATTGTTTTTGTTTTTAACCCTTGCTCAGCACTTCCACCTCTCCCCTCTCCCTTGCACTTCCGCCTTCCCTCTCCCCTGCACTTGCGTATTCTCAATGTCACTGGGCCTAGTAAGATTGTTGTTTTGTCCTCCCTTGTTCCCCTCTCTTGCCTCATCGCGCTCTGAAACACTTGTGTATGAGCGCGATACAAATAAAATATCATATCATATGTGTTTGGGGGCTTGTTATTAGGGGCTGCCATTTCCACTGTATACTTCAGTGGTTACACTAAGCTTTCCCAGTCATAGTGTCCAGTGTGCTTAGTAGCTATTCTATGGGGCACAGGATGAGGGTGTTGTCTGAGGCAAATGGGTCATCCCTCTGCACATTCTTAGTGTCTCCACTGCCACATAGGTATATTGAGCTTCATCACTTGGAAACCCAGAAGTTTAGCATGTGGTTTAATTCAACCTCATCTGCGCCTTTTCTATTCATGTGCAGGGGATGGGCTGCACCGCACCTATGGCTGTTCATGGGGGAATTTCTCAGATGCATGAATTTTCCTGGTGCTGGCCTGATGTTGACATTTGGGAAGGGATTCTTATTTGGTATTGCCTATGGCCACATTCTGTTTGTATGGAGCATGTTGAGGTGAGGGTGCTGGGAACCTGGAGGTCCTAAGCATACTGTGTGGCTGTGTCACTTCTTCCTTGTCTGGTATATGTTTTGAACATCTCTGTGGACAATTGACAGCCACATGTGTCCCTTGATTTTGCTCTGGCCTTCAGTACCACCCCCTTTTGGCTGGAGGCATTGTTGCAGGACTTCTGGGTTGTTTCAGGAATATTTTCAACTTGGTCTAGGGTGTATGTAGCCAAAGACAGTATGTCAGACATACATCTTTGTAATGGGGAAGTTGAATATGCAGGTAATGCCTACTGCCCCATCTCAGATGAGTATGCAAGTACTGCTTCCTAGCCTTGCTCCCCGCCAGCACTGTCCAGGTGAGAAACAATACCAAATAAGACAGCCTTACTGCCCAATGGGTCTAGGGGAGAAAGACAAGACAAACTATGACAGACTCCAAGAAACAATGCCTTAAACAATCAATGTATAGGCTTCTGCCATCAAGAGCTAGTTTAAGACATGCAATAGGGACCATAGTTAAATAATACGAAAGCATAAGTAGTGTGCTGCATATCACATAGAAGGGAGGAGGATTCTAGAAAACCAAGAAAGGGACTCACTAGAACGATAGAGCAGGTAAAATATAGGTAGGTTAGATGCTGAATACACGGGCGGGGAACCCAACCTATGGCAAACTTATAAAACGAGTGTAAACATTAACGCCTGAAAATTTAGGTCGCCAACATGGACGCAACAGGAGTGCAGGAGTACAGACATTTTCTTAGCATATCATCTGCAGCAGGCATAGAAGTAAGAAGTTAGCAAGGCCATAAATGAGATGCTGAATTTACAAAAACACATTCATTTTAGGAGCTGTGAAGATGCCCCATACAGTGGTTGTAGCATGTGCCAAGGTTAAGCACAGAAGGGAGTATGCAGGATGCAGAGATAATATAGCATTTCCCAAGAGATGATGCAGTTGCTTCCCAAGTTCATTGAATTAATAGGAACACAGACAACCATTGATGTCCAGCTGCATGAGAATAGCATGCCAAAACCTCTATCGAGAATAGGTAAACGATGTCCCAAGAGGCCACAAGAAATGTAACATACACATTAGAATTAGCTAAAACTTAATCACTAAGAAGGGCATCTTTTACCAACATGGTCACTTCACATGTGATCAGCATATGAAGAACGCTAGTTATTCATTACTAGCCAAGTATTCAGATAAGACACCTGCAGAACTCCCTAGCACATAGACAGAAACAAGATGATACACAAGGGCAAAATACGTAGAAAGAAGATAGGGCCTCCCATCATATGTCTCCATTATGGCTTGTCGCCTTGTCAAAGTGTCCAAGGTTGGTGAGCAAATGGCCAACCAATAGAACCCCCTCTTGCCACACTGCCCACGATGTAGGATCGCAGCTAATCAGTGGCCAATGTAATGATGTAGTGAAACTAGTTTCTGTAAGGGGCGGAGTCCAGGTGGAGCCATCAGATATGTTTAAAACAATCACAGAACTAACCAATCAAAAACACTCATACGTTTTGTAATCAATATTGCAGTGTGACATTATTGATGACAACATTTTTTATAAAACCCACTCACACCTATTGTAACCTGAAAGCTTTTTGTATGCTGTCTCGGCTACTTATTCTCTGTTTTGAATAAGGTTGGGTTTTACCATGTATTTCAAGCATTGTATTTTATGCTATTGTGGTCAATTGGGCCCTCCTCAACACTTGATAGCAGAGGATGTTTTTCTAGGAGGTTTGCATACTGTCTAGGATTCCGCTCCATGCCCCCCTCAGACGGCGAGGGCTGATTGTGGAGAGAGGAGTAATGATCATCAAAGAAGGGATGTTGGCAGGTACCCTCAATGATGATAGGTCCTACCCATTCTCGCTGGCTAGCCCGCTGGGCCTGGAGGGTGGAGCAAGGCAGATAGAGGAAGTCCAATGCCAAAGACCCTCAGAGGATCCTTAGATGTGAGTATGAACTGTGCATGGCAAAACTGAAAATGTGTATGTTTTTTGTATTGTTGAAATCTGAGTTATAAAAAATGAGGAATATTTTGACACGGGTCGGAAAAGACAACGTGGTAAACTCCTTTTAGGGGCAGAGAAATAAGCAACGGATCACTGCATATAAATGGGAAGTCAGCTGTAATCCTAATTGTGTTAATGGATGTTGGTGCCACTTTGTTTTTTGCTGTAGTATAGCATAGGGCAAATAGAGGTGCTTCATTGTTGCCAGTAGAAGGGTTAATTTGCATTGTTAATAAGGAGTATCAGTTCGAAGTGTGAGTGGCATTTGGTTGGTGCTGCTCAGGTGAAGGTTTTATTGGAGCATGTGGTCTCAGAGAGAAATGTTGGTGCGTTATCGCTGTCGTAAAACATGTTAGGGAAGGGATAAGAAAAGGGAGAGACAAAGGTGAGCAGCGTTCATTGAATCATTTGTAAGTTGTGTTTTCATACGGTTATCATTATGGACGACCCTCCCATTATTCATTTGTGTAAATCGCTTCCCAAATACACAGACAAGATACTTAAGTACCATGTTCAAAGGGTTAAAGATACAGCCGGCAAGTATTTTATGGCGTGGTCTCAAGACAGTACTCATTCGAAAGAGGTGCTGCAATACATGTGCACATATTTACATGCCACACATAAGGAGAAACAATCACAGAACAGATTAAGTATTATCGAACGGTGTAAAATGTTCGAAGAGGAAGTGGAAGAGCCAAGTAAGAAAGAATGGATGCTTAATTAGAATGATGAAGGACATACGTTGCACACAGCTCCCCACCTCCTCCTCTTCTAACAAGTGTCCCACCCTCAACTGCACATGGACTATATGCATTAAATGCTGAACCGGGGTATACTAACCCCAAATATTTGCCCCAGCATATAGTGTTGACAACAACATAAGGGTAGTGAGGGCGAATCAATAAAGAGCATTGTCATGGGAGATAGAACATGATGCGCAGCATAGTTTATAAGCAAGATTAACAGAAGCAGAGGAAGAATGCCAAGGAGCAAGAAATGTGCAGGGAGACAGAGAAGAGAAGGAGTTTTGTCACACAAATCAATAGGAGGGCACATCATACTTAAGATTGATGGAAAATGAGGAGCAGATGAAACGACATGAGGAGAAGGGAGAATTGTGGAAACCATCTTCAAGGTATGGGAAGGGACGTATTGGAGGAAATAATGAGTGGCATGTACACAAGAGAGCCCATTAGAAGGTTAGATTTTGAAGAAGCAGAGGAAGATGAAGAAGGGAAGGAAGAGGAAAGACAGTCAGAATGGAAAGATGAAGATGAGAGCAGAGGCAAGGAAGCTACACCAGCAACTTCAACAAGCGCTTTCGTGAGAAGAGAGATAGACTTAATAGACTCAGGGCCTTATCGCAAGTTGGGAGGAGCTGTAAAATGCAGCAGTAATGACTATTACTGCCACATTTACCGCTCCACCCAATCTCGAGTTGGGCGCAAAATGGGAATTTAACCTCTAGCTTTTTGCTGGAGGTAAAAATCACAATTTTTCACCTGTTTTCGGTTCTATCAGTGCAGCGCAAATTGTGCCAGTGCTAATAGAGCCAAGAATGGGAATGGGGATTTACCTCCCCACCACAATTCAATATCCAGTGCAAATTGCGCAGGACCGAGTCGAAGTAACGCGAATAGCGTTGGGTGGTATCTCAGCTCAATTAACGCCAGGATACAGCCCAACTCATGATGAGGACCTTAGAGGGCTAAAGGATAGAGCCCTCTAGATATCCATTGCCCCGAAACACGTTCAGTGAGTCCAAAGAAGAGCATACCATATGTTAATAGCTCGTAAACAGGTCTGTATGGCAACAGCACCAAGGTGAACAACGGGTGTAGCTGCACCCAAGTGCAAAAGCGGGCTGACGCAATTCCCGTTATTACAAAAGGGTAGAGGATTAAAACAATATATACCCTGGCAACAGACAATTACAGCGGGTGCAGGGAAGTGGATCTATGAGTTAGAAAGTGAAACGGCTGGCATGACTTTGGTGGTAGGTGAAATGAAAAGTTTGCTGCAATATTAGGTGAACTGTCCAAGGACATTTGGAAGAAGACACTGCAGAACACCAGACATGATGGGGCACCTTTTAATAATTGTCGAGCAGAAGTGTGGAGGGCACTCACAATACAATACCCAGACACATCAGACATGAGCGTGATTATGATATGGAAGATGGGGCTGGATGAGGACCCCACTGCTAACATACAAGACATACACGAGAAATGGTGATTGGAAACAAGGGAATCATGGGACAAAATTATAACCATATTTTAAGTCAGTGGCTTCCCAAAGAAGAACAGAGGAAATTAAAGAAAGTTGTGGGAATTGAGGCAAAACTATGGCCAGAGATACAATTGAGCATTGTTCATCACTGTTAATTGAAACAAGAGAAGGACAGAAAGAAAGTGGGGGAAAGATTAGTAGAAGAAGTGAAGCTGGTACAAAGTAAATTGTCAAAATTAGCAGTAGAAGGAGCAGTGCTAATGAGTATGGGGGTAGATAGGAATGTGCCAGAAGCACAGCAAATACAGCAAGGGTAGAATGGCAATTTTATGGGAAGAGGAGAATATAATTATTATCCCCAGGGATGATGGTTTGTACCATGAGGGATAGGGTTTGGATTCCAAACAGCAAAGCCAGGAAGACTACCACTATTTGGGGGAGTAGGGCCACAGTGCTGGACTTCTGCAAAGCCCTGACACATTGCAAGGGTTTGTAGTAGCAGGGTAGGAATGCAACAAATTTGGTCTGCATATCCACTGCCATATAACACCACACAACAAGAACACATCGACTCACTGTATTAATGGACGACAAACTGTTTGAAGATGATTTTTCAGATGATGAGGTGATGTTTACCATTTTTATTACCTACCAGTTGAAAATACAATACAGCAAGGTTCCCCAAACAATATTATTGGTGAGAAAAGTACCATCATTTTTGCAGGAAGATTTGGCAGAGGTACCGAGTTCATTGTGGACTAGCAGTTCATATGATGTCGACCTATTAAAAGGAGTAGGAGCAGTAAAGATAAAACTGAAAAAGGGTGCCATGTTATCATGAGTAAAACAGTATCCCATGTCAAAAGAAGCTGATGAGGGTATCTATAAAACTATTGCCAGCCTGGTGCGACAGGTTATATTAGTGCCTTCTGAATCACCATGCAATATGGTGGTGTGCCCATTAGAAAAGGCAACAGGAGGGCCTTGGAGATTTATACAGAATCTACACCCTTTGAATAATGTTGTCGACACAGAAATCTCATTGGTGTCAAATCCAGCCACAATATTATGTAACATACCACCTAAAGCCCAATGTTTTACAATGAACGACTTGAAACATGCTTTCTCTGTATTCCCCTGCTTAAAGATTCCAACATTTGACCGGTGTTCCTTATCACAGAATCTGATTACAGCACAATCGCCTCCCACAGGGGTACCATGAATCCCCTAGTGTTTTCAACATGGTGCTACAGATGGACTTGGGAAATGTAGAGCCAGTCAGGACAATCATACAGCATGTGGATGACTTACTAGTTTGTAGTACAACAAAGGAAGAGTGCAGAAAGGACTCAGTGAAACTATTAACAGTACTGGCTGAGAAATGATACAAAGTGGACAAGGAGAAACTGCAATATTGCGCGGAAGATGTGTTGTAATTAGGGCAGATAATATCAAAAGAAGGAAGAAAGTTGACACCTAAAAGGGCAGACGCTATTACCAGAATGCCCAGGCCAAATACAATGAAAGAGTTACAGCGGTTTTTGGAACTCTGCGATTATTGTCGTGCATGGGTTTTTGACCCAGCAGATATGTTCAGCCTCTCTTAGAGGGGCTCAAACAAGCACAGAAAGACAAAAGTGATATTTTGTGGACAGATGAGATGACAGATGCCTTTGAAAAACTGAAAAGAGCAATAAGTGTTAGGGATCCCAAATTATAGAGAAGATTTTGTCTTGTTCTCCCATTAAAATGGAATTGTGATGAGGTCTGTCCTCACACAAAAGACTTCAATGGGGAACAAACCACTTGCATTTTACAGCAGGATCTTATACTCAGTAATGAGAGGCCACTACCCACGTGTACAAGCATTGGCTGCAGGCGTGTTTGAAATTGATAAATCATCCATTATAACGATGGGGTGCCGAGTAACATTATATGTTGAACATGCTCTTTTTGCTATTCTTGAAAAGCCCAAATGCAGGCTGACTACCCAGAGAGCATCTGGTTATGCAGTCTTAATATCTAATCCATTGATCAAAATTGTTAGGTGCCATATAGGGAATCCTGCAACATTCATAGCAGAAGCAGTGCAGGAGAGAGACAATGTGCATGACTACGCCACATACACTGACTATTATGATGACATGCTCCATGTTAAAGAGAATGCCCTAGGAGGGGGCTTAAGTCTCTTTGCTGAAGGTTCATTGACGATCGATGAAAGCTCTGGACAGAGGTATAGTGCGATAGCCACAGTGAAGGCTACGGAAAGTTTGAAGTGGTAGAAAGTGCAAGATTGCCAGCACATTTTTCAGCACAAGCGGCAGAATTGGTCGCCATGATTTTGGTGCTTGAAGCACATCTGGATGAGGTGCTAATAGTGTACTCTGACTCCACCTGCGTGACAACAACAGTAAACTCAGATCTGTCGCGTTGAAGAAGGAGGGGCTTCCAGCGCACAGACAGCACATCGTGGAGCATGCAACATTGTTAGATAGAGAGACTGATAGAAGCATTTGAATACCCCTCAGCAGTCACCATGGAAGTGTGCAGCACATTCAATGAGGCTGCATAAGAGGAAGCCAAACGACAGTGTATTTCCCTGAGATATTAGACATTATAACTTCCCCAAACAAACACACACATTCATGGAACATGTTAATGAAAGGGAGTTTTAATACACTGCCAAGAACACAAATAATAGAATTTCAGGGACACACACGACAAGAAGAGCATGAATTGTGGAAGACAAGGGGATGCTCATTATCCCTTACAGAGTTAATTGGCAACAGGGTAGTACATGGAAGCATGTTATGATGTTATGCCTGTAGAGTTGCTTACACTAGCACTGGAACAATTGCATTATCCAGCACATACCACGAGGAAGTGTGTTGCAGTATCAATTTCAGATGTCTGATTCATCCCAAATTTACATGAGCATGTGACCAATTTTATAATTAATTGTATAACATGTCAAAAACGTACTGCTGGTCATTCATTGAGAATGGTGAGAGGAACAATACCCTGTCCTGCTGGACCATTTCGGCATTTTCATATCAATTATGTGGATATGCTCCAAAATTGTAATGGCTGCCAATATATGTGGTCATATGGCCATGTTATTGATGTATAGAAACAGGTCCCTTGACTTATCCAGATGCCATATTGCCAGGAAAATTCCTTGGTTGAGAGCTATTCCCTAGTTGCTGAGTGTGTGAAGTGCTCTGTTCTGACAACAGACCCCATTTTTTCCATGAAGTGTTTAAACACATTACAGCCCTATTGGGAATAAGACAATCATTCTCCTCTGCCTATTATCCACTAGACAACATATATGTGAACACCTAAATGCCCTTTTGAAGGAACACATTGCCAAACTAAAGGACATATTAATAAATAATTGTTTGCAGTGCCTTTCCCTGGGGCTTTTTGCTTTACTCAATCAGTCAGGATCTGACCAGAACCTGATTACTAATGCGCTGGTGACAGGATGTAGAAGGAGCATCCCAGTTGTTCCTCCCACACGTGTTCGAATAGATGTTGAGAATTCAGAAATGGTGTTTGGAAAAGACATGCATTTTTATTTGATGTCTATGAGTGAATCTCTGAAAAGTATCTCCAAACAGGTACAGAAGATAGCAGCACATTTAAAATTAGGGGTAGGAGGGAGTGGCTCTATTTAAGTGACATTAAGAAATGCTGTGGTGAGCCCCCCCTGTCAGATGATACAGAGGCACCAGAAGAAGCAGAGGTGCAAGGACCTCAGATGAGAGCAATACCAAGAGTGAATAGACAGCGAGAAGAAGGAGAAAAATATAGACATTGCGAGTTTCTTCCACCCCAAAAAGGACATCAAATGTTCCCCATGGACATTTTGTTTTTTCTAATAATTTATTTTTTCTTGAACACTCATCCTTTCCTAGGAACCCCGGAAATTTGGTTAACAGTAGCACTGCTCAACCTCAAAACATACATTGTTTTGGAAAGAAAAATCCTCCTATTTGTATAGAGATTTTTCTCGTGAACATCTATCTTTTCAACAAAAAAAGAACAGAGAACTGTGCATTTTTCAGATATCAAAGACTTATTTTGTTGCCCAGAAAGGCTTATAGACCTCGCTATCCACATAAGGTAGATCACTTTGCTATTATGATTTTGGCATTCTTTTTTGCATTTTGTTGTACCTATTTCCTTTATTGTTTAGCGATACAATTTTTACTTAATAATGCTATGACAACGATAGTATTTAGTGACGATAACACAAGCATAGGTCTTGAAATTACAACAGTTGAGATAACACCTGAAATATCCCTTGAAGGAAGCATACGAAGTAAAAGATCAAAAGAAATGCGCAGAATGACCTAAACACCATGATGCAGAATTTTGGTGATTCCCTCCATATCACTAATAATATGTGGTACAACAGAATGAGAAAGGTAGGAAGGTGGCTCCATTTAAGTGACATTAAGAAATGCTGTGGTGTCATATGATACAGAGGCACCTGAAGAAGCAAATGTGTGGGCACCTCAGACGAGAGCAATGACAAGCATGAATAGCCAGCAAGAAGAAGGAGAAAAATATAGACAGTGAAAGTTTTTTCCATCCAAGAAGGACATCAAATGTTCCCAATAGACATTTTGTTTTTTTGGATTCTTTCTTTTTTCTTGAACGCTCATCCTTTCCTAGGAGCCCTGAACATTTGGTTAACAGTAGCACTGCTCAACCTGAAAACATACATTGTTTTGGAAAGAAATATCCTCCTAATTTTATATAGATTTTTCTCATGAACGTCTATCTATCCTTTCAACAAAAAAGAAGAGAGAAATTTGCATTTTTCAAATAATATTAAAGATTTTCTTTTGTTGCCCAGACAGGCTTATGGACCTAGCTGTCCACATAAGGTGGATTATTTTGCTATTATAAGTGTGTCATTCTTTTTTTTAATGTTTTTCTATGTATTTTCATTATTCTATGGCGATAAGATTTTTATTTAATAATGCTATGACAAGGGTAGTATTTAGTGATGATAACACAAGCATAGTTCTTGAAATGACATCAGTTGAGACGACACCTGAAATATCCCTTAAAGGAAACACACAAAGTAAAAGATCAAAAAGAAATGTGCAAAATGACCCAAAGGCCATGATGCAGTATTTTGGCGATTCTCTATATCAATAATAATATGTGGTACAACAGAATGAGAAAGGTGGGAAGGGAGAAGTACAAAGCGAGTTGATTGGTTTGTAGTCTCATTCTGTACGCCATGGGTGCCTCTAGAGTGTTTACAGGAACAGAAATACAGGCACACAGAGCACATTGCTTGATACATCTAGTTGACACATCTAGTTGTATGCACAAAGGGACAGTTTCATGGTAGATGGGCCACTATACTGTGGGTAGTTTCATAAAGCAAACACTCCTGATGATAACTGCTACAACAAAGCATAATAGGGGATGTATACACTGCTGGAAGATGGATTCATTGAATTATGGGTTTCAAGGCACACACAATCATAACAGCACAGCACCAACAGAGGTTGTGCAGAATGCCAACAAGGTGTGCCTCAAAAAGTGGACTAAAGATTCCAGATTACTTATCTGGGTAGATGATGAGGCTGGGCCAGTACTACCCTTGGCAGATATTTGTGTCATGAAATAGCACGCAGCCAATGTAAAAAGGACAGTAAGAAAGCAAGTGCAATGACAATAATAGTAAACGTGGTTGATCAAATAAACATATATACACAAACAGATGAATCACCCTGGATATACCCAATGGACCATTCCATTGGATCCCCCCCCCCCCGGAACAATGTTCAAATGTCTTTTTAACCACCCAAAATTACACAGAACACTGGGCGGATTATGAAGAGGATGGAGATTGCTGTGATGACATGTGATCCAGAAGAGTATGTAGTGCTGGAGGTAACCTGAGGGGGTAATGAAAATCTGGCTACCAAACGATGGCTACAATGAGATAGGCAAAAGTGAGTGAGCTGTCGATGATTCGACCAGAGGTGGAGGATAATGAGACAGTTGAATATGCAGGTCACACCTACTGCCCCTACTGAGATGAAAATGCAACTATTGTTTCAGATCCCTGCTCCCTGCCAGTACCGTCCAAGTGAGAAAAGATACCAGCTGAGACAGCCTTACTGCCCCATGACTGTAGGCGAGAAAGATGAGACAAACTGAAATATACTCCAATAAACAATGCCTTAAACAATCAATGTACATATACATATGCAATAAAGAACTAGTTTAGGCCATGGAACAGTATGTAGGGAGCTTCTATCTATTTGTATATAAAAGTGAAAATGTGTGGTTTTGTGGCTTTGCATATGTTCCCTATGCAATTCCCCACCGCTTCCTGAATCTGCACCAAATAGTGCACAGCCACCTGTTAGAACCATCTGGACATTACTGGCTATATGACATTTTGACACGCATAACTTTCTGCGGATTTCAGCAAAAGTCTCTGGGTTTGCTGGATTGTGGTTTTGCATATGTTCCATATACAATTCTGCACCGTCTCACCAATCTGCACCAAATTTTGCACAGTCACCTGTTAGGACCGTCCAGGCATTACTGGCAACATGACATTTGAACACCCTACCCCTTTACCTGACTTTCATCAAAAAGATAATGGGTGTGTGGCTTTGCGTATGGGTTCGTGCATGTTTCCTTAAAAATTCCACACTGTTTCACCAATCTGCACCAATTTGTGCACAGTCACCCTCTGGGCATTACTGGCTTCATGACATTTGGCCACACCACCCCTTTCCCCAAATTTCATCAAAAGTGAAAATGTGTTGCTGGATTTGTGGCTTCCCTTATGTTCCCTATAAAATTCCATACTGTTTCACCAATCTGCACCAAAGTTTGCACAGTCTCCTGTTAGAACACTCAAGACATTACTGGCTACATGACATTTGGACATTTGGACACCCCACCTCGTTCCCCAGATTTTAGCAAAAGTAAAAAACATTTTGTGGGTTTGTTGCTTGGTGAAGCATTGTTCCTCTACAATTCTGTATAGTTTCACCAATCTGCACCAAAGTTTGCACAGTTACCTGTACCTATGAGGGAATTAAAGCCCGGGTAATGCTGTTTATATCAGCTAGTAGTTAAGTAATGCCAAAGCACAAGTAGTGTGCTATGTACCACACCGGAGGGAGGAGGATTTCAGAATAGCAAAGAGGGACTCACTACACCAATTGGGCAGGCAGAAATATAAGGTATTAGATCTTGAATACATGGAATGGGAACCCAACATATGGTAGACATATAAAACAAATGTAAACATTAACACATGCAGATTTAAGCCGCCAAAATGGAGGCGACAGGAGTGCAGGAGTACAGCCATTTTTTTAGCATAAAACCCACAGCTGGCCCAAAAGTTAGAAGTTAGCAAGGCCTCAAATGAGATGCCAAATTTACAAAAACACATTCATTTTAGGAGCTGTGAAGGTGCCCAAGACAGCAGTTGTAGCATTTGGCAAGGTCGAGCAAATACGGATTAGTGGGCATGTATGATGCAGACACAAGATAAAGGTTTCCAGGAGATGATGCAGTTGCTTCCCAAGTTAATTGAATTAATAGGAACACAGACAGCCATTGATGTCCAGCTGCACGAGAATAGCATGTCAAACCCTCTACAGATAATAAGTATGTCCAAAAGGCTACAAGAAATATAACAAGCACGTTGGAGTTAGCTAAACTCAATAAGAAGAAAAACATTTTCCAACACAGTCCACTCACACATGATTAGGATATGAAGAACGCTAGTTATTCATTACAAGCCAAGCACAGATAAGACACCTGCAAAACTCCCTAGCAAACACATAGACACAAGATGATACACAAGGCAAACACACAAAGGAAGAAGATAGGCCACATGCCCTGGGAAAGATGAGTGTACTTTAATTGGAATTATTGCAGAAAATGGACGTCTCGCCTCCCACCACATGTCTCCATTATATCTTGACGACTTGTCAAAGTGTCCAAGGTTGGTGGGCAAATGTCCAAACAATAGGACCCCCTCTTACCCACGTCAGCCAGTTAGTGACCAATGTATTGATGTAGTGAAACTAGTACCTCTAAGGGGAAGAGTCCAGGTAGAGCCATCTGATATATATAAACCAATCATAGCAGTAACCCCTATGTTTTCTTTGTGTAGCTTGGGATACTAACCAATCAAAAGCACCCATATGTTTTGTAATCAATGTTGTAGTGTGAGGTCATTAATGACATTTTTTTTAATTAAACCTGCTCACATCTTTTGTAATCTAAGAGCTTTGTGTATGTTGTCCCGGCACCTTATTCTGTGTTTTGAAAAAAGCAATGTTTTACCTTGCACTTTGAGTACTCTATTATTGAGTATTGTTTTTATGCTAATACAGTCAATTGGCCACCCTAAACAACTTCTATGGTGGTATTTCTGAAATCCAGAATGTCCATATTTTCTGCAATCTGATTTTCTAGAGGCAGTATCCAACCTATAACTGCGTAGAAAACAGTGGTATTAGTCAAATACCACCTGTTTCACTGTTATTGCCAAACTCATTAGATTTCAGTTAGGCCATGCCCTCTCATTTCATAGACCATGCCCCTTTTGTGGTGCTTGAGGATCCCCTAACCTTTTTCATTCCATTTATAGCACATTTTATAACCAACCAATAAGCCTCAAAACAACTGTTACACATGTAATTTTAGAAAGTTAGAAACACCTCCTTAAACACCACTTCATACCACCACCTTAATCTTAATTTTGTAAAGCATGTAAACACCTAAGTAACCCTGAAATAAACTTAACGAGATAAAACTTATATAGGTTTTAGCAGAACATGTACACAATATATAATTATAGATGGGTATTTATCAATTGTAGAGATATAGCCATCAAGTCGTGTGAAGTGATATTTAATAGACAACAAGAAAGAAGCCTACATTGTCTATGATGTCAGTTGAAAGCCGAAGCAGAATACACCTATTGTTGAAAGCAGTCCGTATATAATTGTATGCTGTGTATGATTCCCTGTATCCCCTTTTCAACCCTTGTGCTGTCTCCATGAACCAGCATTGCAGGAGCTGGAGAAGGGATACTTGAGGAAAATAGTCACACCATAGGAAATACTATGTATTCTTCTTCCCTGACCACACAACATCCAACAATGGCCTGTCCCCCGCCCTGCAACCAACAGGAAAAGATATGCTTGCCCACCATCCTCATGTGACCCCTGTTTCCCACACATAGACCTGATATACCGACACGATCCTCACCTTCTTCCTCACCTTCTTCTCATTGTCTGCCTCCAGATATGACTGCCCAGCAGTGCAGCAGCAATGCACCTGCCCGTGTGTGAGAGGTGCTGCTCCCACACTGTCAAAGGCAAAGTCAAAAACAGGCCTTGACTGCTTGGGAGTTAGAGCTCTCATAAACTGTCAGACTTGCTTTATGAGGGAATAATAGATGGAGGTGGGCAGGGCACTGGACGTTCTATGAGTCCCTTGGGTGTTTTGAGTCGTAAGAGACCAGAGGTAAGCAGAGAAAATAGTGTGACATCGCAGCAGTTGTTTATGAATTCCATAATCCTGTGGCATGACATCGCAGTTAAGTCTGGATAAATAAAGTCAGCCAAATCATCCACAATATTCACTGTATTTGTGTGGTTTAGGTTTGCATGCACTTTGAAGAGATTTGGGTGACAGATTCAGGTAGAACTCAAGAATGTTTAATTCCGATACTATGTTGCCATGAACTGGGTAGAAAAGTCCAGGACATTTCCTGACAGTACACATTCACATCAAAAAAAGTATAATCCTAGTCAAAAAGTAGAGAAGATTTTCAGGCACATCCAAAGAAAATTAAATGCTTTCTCGACTAATGGTTTGGACCTGGCTGCTTCTTTAATATAGAAAACTAAAGCACATCTTTGTTTTTAGGTGAGAAAAATAGTCTTGAAAAAACAAATTCACAAAAAGCAATGCAAATAGAAAAAATGGGCAGCGGAGAGATTTCTTTTTATTTGCAGTACTTTGACACATGCACAGGTCACCTTTTTCACAGAGGTGACCTGTGCTTTTCCAGGGAGCTATGCTTCAGCACAAATGATGCACTGTCCGGCCCCCTTGCATGCGCTGGGGGCGTTGGAAGCTTGGTACTGACACTAATGTATGATAGGTTCCCAGCTCCCACTTGGATGCCGGGAGAGCATTTCACCATGATGAGTCATAATGCCGCTCATTATGGTCAAATGTGTAACAAAGAAACAAAACATTTCTATTCATGTCTGAGGGGTTGCAAGTGGGACATACTTCTACTATTTCATGAAAAGAAATGCATGGAAGGGGTTCAAATGACGCAGTAATACATTGCTAATCCCCTGTGCCTGTTCCAAGAAGACTTAGTGGAATAGCTTTGTTTTCAATGCAATTTAATGTGCATCCATTTTGTGATTGATGCATAAGCATTAACATGTGCAGAAACAACTTCCTATTTGCTCAATTCTGCAAAAAGGGTGAACAGGACTTTTGAATGTGTACATTGAAATGCTCTCTGTGAATAGCATATCTCTTCACTTGCCCCATAAAACTAGATGATATTATGTGTTTTTTCACACGTTCTGGGCTCAAGGATGTTCATTTAAACAATGTCAGAGGCATACAAGTCTGCATAATTAATGCTTGGTTTATGGCTGGCCCTTCCTCAATAATATTGGACTTTCTGAGGTTATGCAAGTGCAGCCAAAGACCTTCCCCATTGTAAAAATAAATAGGGTTGGTGGTCCTCAAGAAGTAAACGCAGCAAGATCAAACTTGATGCATTAATGCCTGACTGACGCTTCTCCAAACTTATCGGCTTTTCAGAATTCAATGTCTGTTATGGATTTCCTCTATTCTATTATCATAAAACTCAATAATCCTCAACGCTTCGACCTCAGAATGATAAAAAACAGATCCTGCCTTTTTGGTCTGACAAAAAAATCTTCAAATTGTCCATGTCAACTTTACTAATTTTATTAACATCATATGGATGAAAGTCTGAATTGTTCTGCCGATTTAAACCTAGGACCTGCATGCTACACACAGATCTGAGCAGTGATTGCACAAACCTACTGAGATATATCACTGCAGGGATTAAAATGATGCTCTATTTTCATACCATTCATAGATGCAAAATATTTATTTTCTCTTGTAAAACCTCTCTCCAGCAGGGATCCCACCCCTCTCTTTCCACTATCCTTTCTCTCCCCTTGTGCAGTCTTTGAAGTTATATTTTGTATGTTTTTCTTCCAAGAATCAGACCAATCTGGCCTGAACATCTCCCCAACTTTCCTGAAGATGTATTGTTGTTAATGGAGATCTGGGCAGATTGAATAGATAAGAAAGCAAACCTACCCAAATCTCATTCAAATGATCACTTGTCAGAAAATTTAGCCTTAGTCACAGTGAGAAAATACATTTCTATAAGAAAATAGTTGGTGATGGCTTCCAATGTAATCGACTCACAACAATACTCAACCTGTGATCTTCGAAAATCCCCACATCTGACTTTGTACAGCATTCCCTTTGCACTCCAGTGTTCTCCATCAGGCTGGCGATCACATTTCACATGCACTATTTGGATCTTGGGAGTTCACAGAATCCTGATACTGCAATCAGGTGTAGTGCCAGGACATTTCTCCAGTAAGCTGCCGAGAATGTGTGACACAAAAGAATGTTCCCCGAGGCAATAATTATTCAATTCAAATACTCTGATTTCTTGCAGATATGAATCTTAACCTAAGTCATTGATCACTTTGCTAGTGTATGAATACTTGACAGAAACAGAATGGTTCACTGGTCATTCAATGAGTGAAACAAACTAAAAGACTATTGGAATAAAACATATACCTGTATTATGTCTCTGACAAACAAAACTAAATGAGATAAAAAATACATTTGTGAAAAAAATTATTTTGAAAAATAAAGAATCAAAAATACAAAATACACAATACACTCATCACCTAACGGAAGTGATGAAAAAAACAAGAAACCAAAACCTATCGTAGTGTAGGCCTAATCTACACCCAAGATGCCATGCAAGTTTTACAAAATTCATGTACATACATTCAAATTCATACCAAATCTGCCTTTAAGGTATGCCAAAACACATGTAAATAAATTTAAATGAATACAAGGTTTTGTGACAAAATACATGTGAATACATTGATAAACATCCAAGGTTGATGCCAAGAAGAAGTTCACAAAGGCATTTCGGCGGTATGTAATAATCTAGACTGCCTTCATCAGGACCAACCCATTTTGGACCCTATGGATGTAAAACAAAATTGGGGTAATTCATGGAATCAAGCGCAGAAGTGGTGCATGCGGCTGGCGCACAGAGGGAGCATGTGCCAGCTTGCAGCAGCCGCGTGCGCCAAAACCCATTTTGACGCACAGCGTATTCATGGATTTAAATATCCATAACCAGCCGTGGTGCAGCGTGGCGCCGCGAACCTGCAGCAGCGGCAGTTACGCCCCCAACCTCGCCCCATGCGCCAAAAACATCCGCACCTATCCCCTACATTGCGCAAAGGCCAGTGGCCCAGCATAGAGCCCCCCAACAACGAAAATGTGCTAAAAATGCCACTCAGCCCTCACGCGACCACCCAATCATGTGTAAAACTCTTTGCGCACCCCTCGGAATATGCGTACCCCGCTCGCGCCAGCACAATCGCATGTAAAACCCCCCTTCGGACCCCTCAGAATACGCGTACCCCGATTGTGCCAGGCCAATCGCATGTAAAACTCCCTGCGCATCCCTCAGAATATGCGTACCCCGCTCGCGCCAGGACAATCGTGTGTAAAACTCCCCACGTACCCCTTGGAATACACGTACCCCACTCGTGCCAGCCCAATTGCGTTTAAAACTCCCCACGTACCCCTTGGAATATGCATACCCCGCTCGCGCCAGGCCAATTGCATGTAAAACTCCCTGCGCACCCCTCGGAATACGCATACTCTGCTCGCGCCAGCAAAAATCACGCGTAAAACTCCCTACGCACCCCTCGGAATACACGTACCCCGCTCGTGCCAGGCCAATCGCATGTAAAACTCCCCGCGCAACCCTCTGAATACGCTTACCCGGCCCGCACCAGGGCAATCGCGTGTTAAACTCCCTGTGCACCCCTCAGAATACGCATACCCCGCTCGCACCAGGGCAATCGCGTGTAAAACTCCCTGCGCAGCCCTCGGAATATGCGTACCCCGCTCGCGCCAGGAAAATTGCATGGAATAAGTCCCTCCTGTGGTGTTGGCTGGCTGCAGGGCATGTCCAGGGGTGATGGGCTGCTTGTGGGGCATGGTCAGTGTGGATTGGCTGCCTGTGGGGCATGGGGAGGATGGATGGGCTGCCTGCGGGGTATGGGGAGGGTGGATGTTCTGCCTGTGGGGCATGGGGAGGGTGGATGGTGGATGTTTCCTCCACCAGCCTGGCTGCTAGCTCAGGGGCAGCTCCACAGGGGGCCCAGGTGACACTTGGACAGGAAGATGGCACAGAGGATGACTGGCACATAGGGGGTTCAGTTGAGGAGGGGGTCGCAAGAAGATCCAGCACACGGAGGAACCCAGTGCTGACGACCTGTCCTAGTAGTGCGACACGGCCAAACAAGTATTCTAAATGATGTGCATTGTCCTGACGAGAACCCTGCATGTCATCCCAAATACCACGTTGGTGCAACACCACACTAGCTAGGACAGGCTCAATCCGATCACGGATTGCCACATCCATAGGGAGAGGAAGGCCAATTGCTGTTTGTGCATCCCCTCCCTGAAAACCGTCTGGACGGAGGCATCCCACTGGTGCCGGATGATGCAGTCACAGGATCAGGGACAGGATCACACACAGGCACCTCCACGGCAGCCTGTGCTGCCTCCTGTCGCTGCCCACAGACTGCACCACTAGCACCAGTGGAATCACCCCTTCCAGGCCCCGTGCATGGGACTTCCACGGCCTCTTCCTCAACTAAACCTCCCACCAACCTGGATGACTCTGTGCCATCTTCCTCCGTAGGCCCCTGTGGGGGCTCAGCTGCCCGGTCTGCTGCCGAGGAGTCCACCTCCAGCCTCCGCCTCTTGGTCCTTCCCTCAGCAGCTGTGGCCATGGACGCAGCACCAGACTCCTCTCTCCCAGAAGATATCAGTACCTGGGAGGGGAGCTGGGCCTTTCGTCTCCGGCTGGCGAGATCCCTGCTGCTGTGCTTCACAGCACCATCTCTGCCCTCTTCATCAGTCGAGGCTGCAGATAGGGAGGGATAGAACACAGGCATCAGGGCACTGTACAATGGTCTGATAGACACATGACAGTTGAACATGAGTGGCAGTGTCAAACTTCACAGATGGCATCACACTCCCCCTCACTCATATTATTTGAACCCACACACATGCACAAATAAACTGATATCATGCAGCAGGCATCAGCATCCATACACACATAACTGCATGAACAACCAAAGGTTGGCATAAAATCACAAGCAACCTGGGGAGTGCCGATCACATGCGCACACGCCACCTGACAGACATGCATATGTACATCTCCAACACCTGTCACAGTGCAATCATCGGCAACTAAGTCACATCTGCCAATCAGGGACCCACATGTCCGGGTCACATGCATCCATGGCATATCACAGTCGCACACATGTCAAACACACACACGCACATGTACGTCGTGCACATACATGAAAGAGGAACCAACATCCATTTGTCACACCCCAACCATGGCATAGCTCATACACAGAAATGCAAACATGCGTGCATCTCCACATGCAGTTGGCCATCATGCATTGGAACACATACATCATTGATGTGCATCACACATGACTGTACGCACATGCAGCACGGGCATGTCCCTGCACACATACACATCCATGCATGGGCCATGTCAGATATATGTCCAAGCTGCACACTCCTGCCACACCTCAACATGCACTATGTCGAATGGGATAGCCCAGACACGCACCGCTCGACTCCAGATGGGTCTGCCTCTCCAGGACCTGGTGGTGAAGCACTGGGTCGATACGTTCCAGGACCCTCATAAGGTTGATGGAAAGTTAGACCCGGAGCCCCCCTGCATCCGCTGCATGCAAGAGGCGCCGGGCCTTCCTGAGGGTCCTGGATCTGAAGTCCTCCCAGCTCTTCTGAACGTGTTTTAAGTCACGGGTTGCCATCGCCTCCGCGTTGATGGCCACGATGTCCAACCAGGTCCTCTTCCATCTATCCTTGTCGGCACATGGATGTCTGAAGAGGGCATCATAATACCCCAGGACTTGCTCCACCAGGATGACAACTATTCTGGCTGAGAAGCTGACATCCCTCTGCCTCTCTGGCTGGGGGTTGCCAGTGGTCTCCAATGGTGTTTGCCCCGACATGGCAACCCCCGAGGCAGGTGTGGGTGGGCAACTGGGTCCTGGGGCTGCCCTGTGGAGTGATGGAACAAAAGTCGGGCGTCTTCTGTTCCAGCAGGGGTGGTCGCAGCAACTGGACCCCTGCAGATGGCTGATGTGCAGGGACCAAATAGCAGGGCATGTGGCCAGCAGGAAGGCAGCAGCAGAGGGCTCGTGGGAAGCGGCTCGGGGGTCTGGGGGGCAGGAAAATGGCCTTCTGGGCCAGAGCGTGGTCTTCCCTGTGGGGTCGCGCGGACAGCTTGATGCAGAGTGAATCCGCACGTCAAAAAACAGCACAATAGCGTGTAATTCGAGGAAAGGGCCTTAGCGCATACGCGCGCCAGTGATGTTAAGTACGCGGGTGTTCTCTTCAGCATGGGTTAAAGGTCCAGCTTTTCGTGGAGACCGACACAACTGTTTACTCTTCTGGATTCACACATGATTTCCTCACAGCGTTTGAAGTTCGTACCTCTTGTTTTGGCGGGATGTTGCCTATGCGCACAAGCGCATGTGTTTTTCTTTTTCTTTCCACGCAAGGCAGACGGTGAGTCGTGCATGCTATTTTTCCCACTGTGGTTCTCCCTGTGCATCGCGTACAATTTTCGAGGTCATAGTAGCCTGTGTGTTCCACGCGTATGTGTTTTTTGTTTCCCTGGGTGCCACAAAGTACTGCAGGAGGTTTATTCCACGTGCGTGGGCTACTGGTTTTTCTTTGACATTTTTTATTTATTTTTATTATTTAGTTCAAATTTTTTTAGGGGTGCAGGAGAGTTGCATGACCTGTAATTTTTCCCCAGGGCTCATAGACAGCCTTGCAGAAGCACAGGGATACCTATTCCATCCAGTACCCTGCCCCCTTCAGCCCAATTGCCCAGGACAATTGTTGAGCGCACCTCCCATCGGCTATTTACCATCTGTGCCACGGTTGGGAGGCCTCCAAAGGGTAAGGGTGGCAAAGTTGGGCATCCTCCCAGGGGTGTGCGTGGTCAGGCACGTGGGCAAAGAGACCAGGGGGACAGGGAGTCCAGGGTGGCCAGGGTGGCTACAGAGGGGGAAGAGGAATGGGTGCCCCACTGGGGCAGGATGCCCAGCCACGTGCTGGTGCAGCCATGCCACCACACTCTGTGGCTCCTGGAGATGCAGCTGTTGCATCGCAACCTGGCACCCATATGACCCAACAGAAACTTTCATCTGCTGTCACGGGCCCACCGGTGGTGGTAGCTGCAGGTGCAGCTATGGGGACCACCACCCAGGCTCGGGGTCGGGCAGCGCATGTTGCATTGCATGATGAGGACTCCCAGGATGATTTCCATCTTGTCAGGAGGTGTGGATCACATGTGTCCAGTGTAGCTGTGACCGGGGCACACGTATCTGGGGAAGTTATGACATCTGCTGCCCCAAGCAGCCGGGTGGTGGTAACTGCATGGGCAGATGCAGCCAACACCACCCCGGCAGTGAGTCTGACCCAAGCCAGACCTTCCATCCTCATTCCAACACCCACTCCCTTGGTCCAGTCCACCAGCGCCACTGCCCCACTGATCAGGGCCGCATTGGCCACTCATGGTCAGTACCACCGCCCAAAAGGAGGAAGCATGCTCCTGGGCAAGAGGCTGGGGCCCCAGACATGGCTCCGGCCTCCGGCACATCGAGGAAGAAGCCTTTCGGCAAGCAGGAACTGGACTTCCATGTGTACTACGTGTTGGCCCACAAACGTGATATGCTTGTGGGCCCACAGTGCCATACAACGCCTGCCCAGCATTGGGTCCACTGGCAGCATGTTGCGGATCATGTGGCAGCCATGGGATGCCAGGTGCGCACGGCTCAGGACTGCTGCAAGCATTGGAATGACCTCTGATGCTGTTCAAAACAAAATCCTGACTCCAATTATGCCATGTCTCAGGTGACTGGTGGTGGGCCAGCACCAGAGGAGGATGAACTCACTTAGCAGGAGGAGATCGCTGCAGAGTTCATCCGGCAGGACTAATCCGTGGAGTGGGAGAGAGGATGGATTATGATGCATCATCCGCTGAGTACTGATGCGTGTTACTCAATTGCATGTGTGTTTGGCATTAGTGGCCCTCCCAGCTACAACTTGGGTCCTTCCTTTCATCAATCTCCCTCTCTACCTGTGATGTTCACCAGGGGTCTGACCTCTCGGTTTGGCTTTTAAAACATTATCTGGCAGCTCTCGCCTACTCAGTGGTCGAAGTGTACGAAAAGAATTAGTAGAACTAGGTTTCCTGCTGGCCTGCAGCCACTTCCCACAAACCCTATCATCACGTCTCCTCCCACACACAATACACACCACCAAACACTTGCACCTGCTGTTAAAGGGAATGTTCAGTGCAGTGCACTGATAGGGCAAGTTTCAACTTCTTTCTACACTTTTATTTTAAAATGAAACCATTCCGGAACGGTTTCTTTTTAAAACAAAAGTATAGGAGCTGTAAAAGGTAATTAAAAAAAGTAGAGGAGCACCGCTCCTGACTGCTCCCGCTCACTTCGACCACTGCGCCTCCTGCATTTCAATTTTCTGCTACAACTTCCAGTGCTATGCTGATGACACTCAACTCATTTTCAGGCTGCCCTCGGCTACCTCCTCTCCCTCCCTCATTTCTGATTGCATAATGGTGTACTGCCAACGATCTCTGTCTAAATGCCAGCAAGACGGACATCCTCCTTATCGGTACACCTTCACCATCCTTTCCCCTCACTCTCTGGCCGGCCTCCCCTGGCCCTCCTCCTACCCCCACCTGCACACATTCCTTCTCCGCACACATTTCTGATGTCTCTTGAGATTTTAACTTCTTGCTTCAACTCCTCAGGGGTACTCTGCCTTTCCTCTCATTCACCTACAAGGTCACTGTCTCTCAAGCTCTGGTTGTCTCAAGGTTGGACTACTGTGACAGCCTCTTTCAATATTCTACCTGCCTCCACTCTCCGCCCTCTATCAATAATCCAGTACAGAACTGCGAGATTTGTCCTTAGCCTCAAGCCCTGGTGATCCTATCTCTCCAGCTCTGAAATCCTGTCATTGGCTACCAGTGGATGCAAGGATTCAATGTTAGACCCTATGCATTGTGCACAAGGATTTCTGGGGCCTGGTTCCAAAATACCTTCAACTTTCCCTCTGCCAATACCTCCCCTCTCGAGTCCTTTGCTCCTCTACCTCACACTCCCTCCGGGTCAGTCGTTTATCAAAGAAACAAGCTGGGGCAGATCTGTGTCTACAGTTGGGATCTCCCTTTGGATCAGCCTACCTGCCACGTTGAAACTTGTGGAGAAACATCTCTGCTTCCGGAAGCACCACAATACCTTCCTATTTGCTCCTGCATTAGCCTCTCTTCTCCCCAGCTGAACTGTTTTCTCTCTTTGCACTGTGCCCTGGACACCCTCTGTCCTTCGAGCCCAGGTACCTGCTCACCCTGCCTTACAGCTGCACTTCCTCCAGGCCTCCCATTGCAATGGGTCCTGTACATGTACCCATACGGTCCCACACTCTTCTTCTGCACTTATCAGATGTGCCCTATCCAAATGATCTTGCACTTGCCAATTGCTGGCTGCACTACCACCTTTTGAATGCCTATTCTATCATAAGACTTAATTTCCATTCTTTAGTCTCCTCTGTTTGGCACTTTCCACTTCTCCCCCTTCCAGGGACTTTACCCCTTTTTCCCTTCTCCATGCACTTGCACATTCTCAATGTCACTGTGCCCAGTAAGATCATTGTTTTCATTTTCTTTTCTCCCTTGTTCCCCTCCCTTTGCTTGGTTGAGCTCTGAGCCACTTGTGTACTTGATGAGATGTTATATCATGTCATATACATCCTTT
Source organism: Ambystoma mexicanum (assembly GCF_040938575.1). Taxonomy (NCBI): domain Eukaryota; kingdom Metazoa; phylum Chordata; class Amphibia; order Caudata; family Ambystomatidae; genus Ambystoma; species Ambystoma mexicanum. Next base: position 579,361,322 of record NC_090937.1, on the reverse strand, counting down.
GTCCTTGGTGCAGTGTGTCTCACTCTGACTGTGCTGATGACAGTGGCTCCCCGTGCCGTGCACATGTGTGCACAATCATGCTCCATATGCATTTCATGTATGCCCCTAGGTGTCCTTGACCGCCTGCTCATTGTAGTATGTCTCCAGGATGATCCAAGTGTCATGTTATTTGGACAACCATTTCATGCTCACTGTGGGTCTATGTGTCATCACGCACGACTTTAGGGTGTCCACATCTGTGTCGTACACATTGCTCCCCCTGTTACAGGCCCCCTGCCTCTGTTCAACTTGTGTTGTGTCTTCTGCATGCATGGGTGTACTACTGATGGTTCCACATCTGTCCTGCATCATGTCCACTTCTCATCGGCTCTAGTGACATTTGACTGACGAAATGCAATAGACGCATGCCAACACTGTCTGCCAATGCACAGTTCTGTGGTGAACCTTTCATTGCCATGCAGTGCCTCCTTGCTATTTGCCAGAGGGTGGGGGTTTCACGGTATCTATGCTACATAGTGCATGCCATTTGCACATGATGGCTGCAATTGCCTTTACAATGCCGTCATGTTTGGAGATTGACATCACTACGTACATGTTGATGTTGGAAGTTGAGGGGGTACACATGTGCCTGCTAGAGATTGTGTGTGATGCAGGTGATGTGCAACATGCAATACATGTGTTGACTTCACATTTTGCACACATCCTTTTCTGCTTTCGGGATACCCTTGCATTGCAATGCCCCTGGATGCATGTTGGGGTTTGCGTTGTGTTGACATGTCTGCTTCATGTGTTGGCTGTCAATGTTGTGTTCTGTATGTTTGTGGTATGTGCTACTGACATGCGTGTTCATGTTTCTTTTGTTTATGTTGCAGGTGATGACGCACTGGAGGCAGAGGATGAAGATGTCATCCCAGACAGGGTGGGCAGTTCATATCACCAACCAGGCACCAGTGGTGGTCGTGGGGTGGCGATTCACGAGAACCCACTGGTGCTCCAGGCCATTGTGTCCAGAGCTGACTCTGAGTCAGGCTCTGATGGATCCTCTGAACACTATGTTGAGCCGGATCTGCATCATGACGTGCCGTCGCTGGTAAGTGATCCTGCGTTAGATGATCTTCTGTCCATGACACCTGCATTAGGGCGCCAGGCTGGGTTGGAATGTCCGCCTGTGGTGGTTACGGGTGCAGGGTAACACTCCACACCAGTTGGCTATGTTCCTGGGGCATCAGGTCGACGGAGGGATGCAGTCCTGCAGCCGCAGGCAGCACCAACCCAGCAAGGACCATGGCTCTTTGGGCCCGTCAGGTGTAGTGTCCGGCAACGCGGTGGCCGTGCGCCACCAGGGTCAACTGAGTGGGAGCATGCCATGTATGCCATAGCACAGCAACAGGGGTGAGCAGTTGAGATGATGGCTCAATCTATGGAAAGTGTGGCCCGTTCCATCCTCCCCCTGGAAGGCAGGTGGAGCTCCAGCAGCAGGCTACGCAGTCCACGTGCCATTCACTCAGGCTGGGCATGGCGGCCTCTGACAGGGTGCACTGGGCTGAAATGGTGGCTCTAGGTGAAGCATTTGCTTCTCAGGGAGAGGCACACCGTGAGGCCCTGAGGGATGAACACCGAACCCTCCGATCTACTCTGGGTGCGCTCATGATGGGCGAGAGTAGGAGGGCAGAAGACAGGATGGAGCGGCTTGAAAGAACCATCTCACCTGAACTCCATGCAAGCCGGGAGGTGCTCTGTTTGTCATGTAAGACCATGCATGCAGAACTCAGTCTTACACGTGAGTCCTTGCAGGAGGAAGCACGTGTGACATGTGAGGTAATGCCTGCAGACCTACTTGTCATTTCCATGCAGGACCTGGCTAACCAGACCCACATGCTTGCTGCCCCTGAGGGGCAAGCTGCAGATAGGCATCGTCAGGCAACTATGCCGCGTCCACCTTCTGATTTCCATCCAGAGGGTGAGGATGACAACCTATCTCCCACATAGGTCGGGCCATGCAGGCGCTGAGCCCTTTGAGTTTTTTTTTTTTTTTAAATCTCAACATCTACACATGTGGGTGTTGAGGTGCACCCTGTAGCTCCCCCCTCCTCAGTGCCCTCCCCACCCCCAGTTCATATGTGGCCATTTTCTTTTTTATAATTTTTTTCCTGCAATTATTTAAAAAAAAATGTTTTTGTCTATTGTGCATTCTTGTGACAGTGTGGTGCTTTGTGGCATTTGAAGGCATCCACTGTGTGTTCCAGCAGGGCCCATTCAGGCTTGTCTCGTGTATGTGTTTTGCTTGCGGTCCTGACACATATGCTACTCCTGCTTCCCCTTTCCATGGGCTCGCAAGGATGGCTTGGTGTGACAGCATGTTACACAGGGGCATTGGGCTTCAGTCATATCTGTGGCCAGCCTGCAGTCCTACTTGTGTGTACACACCTAGTGGGTATTCCGGATGGCTTCACCAATGCATGTCTGCACTTGCTTTTGGTGAGTATTCTGTTGACTGTGCATTTCATCATGTTGCTTGTGATTATTTTATGACTTGACTGTCTATGTTCATGCACTTCCTGCTGTAGGTGGTACCATGCACCCTTTGGCTGTGTAACACACACTGATGGTGGGAGGGGTCTGTGTGCTGACAATGTTGCATTGGGACACTTGGCTTACAGTGATTTTGATATGCCACATCAACGCAGCATGCTGATTTATCCTTGTGACCACATGTTTCATCGACCCCCAATTCCTTGCTTCCCCTGCTTTGGCCATCTTGCTGCCCTGCCTGGTGGTTTGTTGTGCCATTTGAAATATGGGCGCATTGCTTTTGACTTGACTGTCCTGTTTGTGGCCTGGCCCTGCTCCCCCCTCCCATTGGTTGCAATTGGCCCTTGAGACAATCCAGGCAACCAGGAGGCTGGAGCCAGCCACCACTACCAAAGGCCAACAACGGAGGACCTGTCTACCCTTGACCACCACAGTATCCCACCCTTCTGGGACCCTTGATTGTCCCCCTGTCTCTCCTGCCCCTGTCTGTTTCCACCTGCCCCCGCCAGTCTCCCATCTCCCTTGCCCCCTGCCTGTCTCCCCCTGCCCCTGCCAGTCTCCTCCTGTCTCCCTTGCCCCCATCACTCTCTACCTGCCCCCATCAGTCTCCCCCTGCACCCCCCACCAGTCTCCCCCTGTCTCCCTTGCCCCCACCAGTCTCCAACTGCCCTCTGCCAGACTCCCCCTGTCTCACTTGCCCCCGCCAGTCCCCACCTACCCCCTGCCAGTCTCCCCCTGTCTACCTTGCCCCGCCAGTCTCCACCTGCCCCCCCACTCTCCCTCTGTCTCCCCCTCACCGTCACACGCCCTCCCCTTCTGCACCCGCTTCTTTCCTTCTGCCCCCTGTGTGTGCTTTCTTTCCCCCTCTACACCTTCCTGCCTTTACACCTTGGCCCCCTTCTCTCCTCCCCCTCCCTCTCCACCACCCTTTTCCCTCCTCCTTGTCCTCTGTCTGTCTTTTTCCGGCACTACCCCAATTGCCGTCAGGCATGGTGATACATAGCCGCTTGTTCTTTGCAGACATTTCCCCCTCTGCCTCTGTCCATCCACCCCCCACCTCCACCTTTTTGAGTTTTATTTTGGCACTTACTTTTATCATCAGTCCCTCCAGAACAGATTACAGCTCGTCTGTTCCCCCTTTCCTTCTGTGTTTCTTCTCCCCCTCCCCAGCACTATCTTGATTATTCAGCGACCTTCCATTGTTTGTCACTTGTTTTGTTACTCTCCTCTTCCCTCCTCTTCCCTCACCCCCCCTCCTTATGTGACTCTTGCACTGCAACTATTGTCGTCAGGCATAGCAAAGTTGATGCTAGTTTTGTTTTCCCACATTCCATCCCTAGACTCTCCCTTATTGTTACAAGCACTTGTACTATCTACTTTGATTTGATTGTTATTTTTCACATTCTGGACTGTTTGAAGGACTTGTAGGAATGTACTGTTATTCTCCCTTGTTCCATCCCTTCTTGAGGCTCTTTGATGCACTTTGTGTGTAGGCTGTATACGGATTTACAATCAATCAATCAGTGATTGCTCACTGTCTGCCATTGTCGATGTGGGGTACTCTGTACATGATATGTTCTGCTAGTCAATGGCTGATCCTATGTTGAGTTTGATTTTGAGGTGTCAGGGGACTGGTGTGGTTTAACACACGGGGGGTCATTGAGGGCAATGTTCACATGTGATATGTACAGGACACTGAGGCTAACTTCATTTCACATGCATGTATTCAATGCATGTCCCCACTGACACAAACACTTAGTCAACGCATCCCCACATCAACTACGACGACAACATGCACACACGTGCACCCAGATTGCCTTCTCAGGCATGCTGTGTCCCTACAATCCATGTTCACTTCCAATTCATTGATCGTGTACATGCATCACAGGGTACTTTTGGTTGATTGTACTTATTTTTCATGATGCTCAAGGGGTTTCCCCAACGCAATGCACACTTACTGTGTTGTCCGGTGAGCGGTGTGTTGCAGGGGACACACACGCAGCACACAGTGTTTGTAATGCCAATTTGCTATTGTCCAATGTGCATGGCAACAGGTATTCTGACTTTTGTTGCTTGTACCACTGGCGGCATGCATTTGTGCCACAGTTTTCAGGGTGTGAGGTTTTGGTCAGTCATTTCTTCAGATTCCATGTCAGGTGTGATTGTCTGGTGCCTATTTACATTTCTCACGTGGCACTTCATGACGATTGTGTCATGTGTTGGGCATTTGGTTTGATGTTTTGCTGTTGCATACCATGGCATGGTGTGGCAGACAGGGGTCATGGGGGTTGGGAGGGTTTGGGTGGCATACCAGTACTTTCATGCCCTGTTTTGCTGTGGAGTGGGTGGGATGTGCACCTTGCATGAGTTCGTTTTGGTCACATGGAATTGGGTGTGTTTAAGTAGCTAGGGATGCACACAATGTTAACTGTCCCTTTCTCATCATCGATTGTCACCTGGTATGTGCCAGGCCTGTGTGCACTCCACAGGGGTTGGAGTTTAGGTGAAAAATGTGGCCACAAGCTGGGTACAGGCTGCCTCACCACGTGCCCTTTCCCCTCCCATGCACAGTGCCTGTGCATGTGGTTGGGGATGTGGGGGCACCACCATGTCCACCAGTATGCCCCACCGTGTTGCAACGTTGTGCAGGACACATGCTGCCACAATGATCCTGCCACAATGATCCTGCACACTACTGTGGGTGCATATAGTAGCTGTCCGCCAGAGCGGTCGAGGGAGCGAAAGCGTGACTTGAGCACTCCGAATGTGAGCTCCACTATGGCCCTTATTGCAATATGGGCTGCGTTGTATCTTACATGGGGTGGTGTGGTGGGGTTCCGTATTGGCGTCATCATGTAGGTGCTCAGATGGTAGGCACTGGCCCCTGGTAGTGCGATAATGGTTGTCATTAGTTAGGCTTGTGTATTTGTCTGTATGTGACATGCATGGATGTGCACAGGCATTTGTACTCAACTATGAGCCATGTGTTGCCATGCTGCCCAGCTTCCAGGGCCCGGCGCAGGGCAGACATTCTGTATATGAAACGGTCATGGGTGGACCCTGGATAGTTTGCATAGACAGAGGTGATGATTCCCTTGGCATCGCATAGAACCTGCACGTTGATGGAATGCCAGTGCTTGCAGTTGCGGTAGATGTTTTCAGTGGCCCTAGGTGGACGTAGGGCCACATGGGGGCAATCTATGACACCAAGCACTTTGGGGAAGTGTGCCACCCTGTAGAAGTCCTGGACCACCGCCTGGCTTTCTGTGGGTGTTCTGGGCATGTATATGTGCCTGCAGACTGAGGGGCGCACAGTGATGATTGCCAGCACCTGGTGTAGGCAACGTGACTGTGTGGGCTGTGAGACACCCCCCACTATGACAGTTGTCTTCTGAAATGACCCAGTGGCCAAAAAATGCAGTACAATGAGAACCTTCTCCAAGGGGATCAATGTTTGGGAGCACAGGGTGGGTGATGTGAGTTCATCCTCCCACTCATTAACCAGGTCTAGGATGATATGAGGTGGAAACCTATACCTGCCATAGACCTGGTCATCAGGCATCCCAAAAAGGCTGCTCCTGGGCAAGAAAATGTGGGGCCTGGCTATTGTCCTCCTCCTGCGGTGTCCCACAATCACTGCTGTGAGGAATGGGACATTCACCGTAGCTGTATATGCTTGTTTGTTGTTTGTGAGCACTTTTATGCTGCGTGGGGGCGCTTCCACCTGCTTTCGTGTGGCGGACGTATTTGTTCGTGTGCATGTGTTTTGACGTGCACTGATTTTCCCTATTTGATTTCATGAATACGTGTTGGTCACTAGCGTGTGGTCGTTGCATGTGTTTCCCAGCTGTACTTCCCACGTTATGCCTACATTTTCACACGTTGTTCCCCATTCCCCATGTTCGGCCCCCTTTTTAGGTGTGTGCACGAGAAGTTGTGCGCTTTCCCCGTTCCTGTCCGGCACACGTTTGGCAAGTTGCAGTGACATGTAAGGTAAGCGCGGATTTTGCACACATCCTGGGAAAAACACATGAAGGGCCTGCTTGCACCACAAATTTCGGCGCACAATTATTCCATGAATTACCCTGAATGTTTATTATACCTTAAGACTGAATCAAAGGTTACTACCAATGAAATATATTAACAAGTGCAAGAATGCACAACAAATGCTAAAAGAAGAAAACGAAGGGTGAAACACATTCACCAAGGGAGAGGGCTGCCCACCACCTCCAAAAGCCTACTGCACACTCCATGCACCACCAACATGTGGGAAGGAATTAATTGTAGAAAGTGAGAAAATGGAAGCAGCACGGCTGGGTACACTGGGCTCCAAAGTTGCTGAACATCATGAAGACGAGGGGGCCAATAAAAGTAATGGTCTCAACCTGCAACAGCAAAGGATCCATTGAATGACATTAGCAATGAAGGCGGGCTCTGTAGAGCCCATACTAAAGACGTACAATTGGGCTTAACGAAGGGAAATCTGTGAGCCAAAGCGCCTGCCATGTACGGGGGAGAGGGTTTCAACCTTGCAGAAATAATAGTGATATCCACCCGCCAAAGATTGCGCTGAAACCAACGAGTGATATATTAACTGCTGCACTGAAATGTGAAAAACAAAATAAATTGCACCTCAATAGCCCGGCCGTACAAAACTCTCTGAAAGCCACCATCCTGCTCTTAAAGAGACTGTATGGTGGGAGATGAGTATAATGACAAAATATTGCAGACTACCCGCGAGTAAGGCAAGAAGCTCACTCAGCGATAATGGGCGTTTATCAATGAGCGACTCGAGACTGAAATGAAGGTAGCTCAAATCATCTCAGCAGACATGTTATGGTCATTAAAGTATGTACAAATGGAGGTGAAAGCATATACTCACCCGAACAAGAGACATGTATACATCTGAGGTTGCTTGGACAAACAAACCGTACGCTGTGTGCTGCAGGGCTACACTGATGTGGGCCAGTATGCCGAGTGACGTAGAGGAAATTAGATAATAAGCTTGTGCGTAGAAATAGTAAACAGATTGCTCCCCTAGTCTCCAGGTCTCAGGCCATGACTAAAAAAATACGGAGCCCTGTTAGAGAGGGACGTGAGCAATGCCAACCAGCAAGTGTGATTCAAGAAATCAGCAACTGATGGGCTGACATTTGAAAAGTAAAAAAGCCAAGAAAGCAAAAACAGCTTGCGAGAAGACAGTCGTATAATAAGCCAGACTTGGACGGGGACCAAAAGGATGGAAAATACCCAAAAAGGCACGACTTTAAGGGAGCCAGGGCACACACATTTGCTCCAAATGGTAGTTTATATAAAGGGGTTCATGAGCTTGGCATTATGTCATTGAGTTCTTGCTCTAAAGTATTGAGCCTAAACATCCATCTGGCTTCTATAATTGATAGGAATGTGGCAGCGGTGGGCGCCTTCCTGACGGTGTCGGTTAGTGCACACACCAGTTTCTGTTGTTGGGTGTCAACCGCAGGTTAGAGCAAAGTCTCGCTGGGTGTATGTCCAGCCCTTTTCAATAATTCAATAATTTCAATGAATGAGAAACTAGTTGTTTTGCGTATCCTCTGGCTTGCTGCCAGTTGGTCCACATGTTGGTCATAATCAATTGTCCACGGGGCATGGGATGGTGCAGCTCCCAAAAATGCATCCTCACATTTTACCTTTGAACACCCTGCTTAGCTTTTACAGCTTAGATTGTAGGGCTTGTTTGTGTTCACCGTTCACCATTATAAAGCACACACTGCAATCTTTTTGCCGCTTGAAGGTTTGAAGCGACATAGTTGAGTTTCCTTCCTTCCACTAATGGATTTTGGACACCACCAGTAGCAAGTGTATGGTTCTCAGTTGAGGAAGGACTAATCGTGTTTTCATCTGCCATAGCTTAATAGCCTGGCTGCATTCCTGACCTTTTGAAGGCTTTGATTATTGAAGTCTGAGAGGTTTGTTTTCAAGACTTTATTATTGCATAATCTTAAATTCGAGGTTAAGGAGCGTTTTTCCTAGGAGATGTATTTAGCAGGGGTTTGGGATTCTTAGCGCACTGAATGGGGGACAAGTGTAGATGGGCCCAGCCATATACTTGTCTGACACTTTGGCCCTCATTATGAGTTGATCAGTGTGAAATTAACATGCCAGTATTAGCTAATTTCAACAAGCAGCTAGATTTGATTACAGGCCTACGGCACTGTCCCTGTTGAAAAAGATAATGAGTAGTGGCACAAAAAAGTAGCTAGATCCGAATGCAGGCCTACGGCACTATTCCTGTGGAAAAGAAGCAAGGTAGTGGCACAAAACAGTAGCTAACATCGAAATACAGGCCTATGGCACTATCCCATGCACTTGCGTGTTCTCAATGTCGCTGGGCCTAGAAAGATCGTTTTCTGTTCTCCCCTGTTCCCCTCCCTTGCCTTGTCACGCTGTGAAACACTTGTGTATGAGCGCAATACAAATAAAATATCAATATCAATCTCTGTGGAAAAAGGTGCAAGGTAGCATCACAAAACAGTAGTTAGATTCAACAAGCAGCTAGGTTTGAGATACAACTCTACAACAGTACTAGATGTACAAAATCACCATTCCCTACCTGATGTTTGCAGCAGATAGGGGTTGAGGCCTGACTGGAGCTGGGTATCACAGGCAAACAGAAGATGGAGGTGCCTAAATAGGTGCGCTTTGCCAGAGCCCTTAGGCCGCTGCCAGGGCAAGGCTGCCCTAGAGTAACTGCTTAAGACTATGATTCCGGGTCCCGTGCTGCACTCTGTGATCCAACCCGGGGAGGGAGGTGGAGCAGGACGGGCCGGTGGCAGAGTGGGAGGCTCACTCCGAGGAGCATTGCAGAGGATTATTCTGCTGTGCACAAACTATAGGTGGAGCTTGTGGGCAGCCGGCCCTAGGAGGACAAAGGGGGTCCCGCACGAGAGCCTACCTGGCGCCTCCGAGTGCAGAGTTGGAAAGGGCTGCCTGGTCCGTTCCTTCACTGGGTTTATGCTTATGGGTCCTGTGATCTGCTCTGTGATACAATCTGGGCCTGGCAGGAGGGAGGCAGAGCAGGATGGGGCGGTGGGAGGGTGGGTGGCTCCCTCAGAGGATCATTGCAGGGGCATATTCTGCTGTACCTGGAATATCAGTGGAGCTGATGGTCCACCGGGTCTAGGAGGACAAAGGGGGCATGCACTAGCGTAGCCTACCTGGAGCCTCCAAGTACAGTGATTCATAATTATAGACAGAACCAGATATACATTTATACTGTAAAAGCATGTGATACGTCTAGTAATCAAAGTCAAGGCAACAACAAACGTGTGGCTTCGTTATTGGAGTGAACAGAGATGGAGACAGAGTCTTGCCTGTTGACAGAGACAATGCAGGAAGAGCGCAGTTATTCATGCCAGTTTATTTTCTGGAGGATCTGCTGTCAGGAATGTATGGGTTTAGAGGACACTACTTGCATGGTATCTAAGAATAGAAAAAGCAACATGAAACTAACAGATCCATTAATGATATGGTCTTCCTGCCTGAACGATTTTTTTTTCTGAGTTTTACCTCTGCCTCCGATTCATTGGAGCGGTTGATTTAGGAAGATTATCCCAAGTTTTGAAGCAGTCATAAGTTAAAACCTTGTGAATAATTAAAACTGATCTTGTAGTTCACTTTTTCTTCCCTTGGCTCCTACAAAATGTCCAACCCAGACATGTTTATGTCATGCATGGTTCCACTATAAGGTTGATTTTCGAACTCAACTCTTCATGATGATGGCATCACGGGCCTGGCACTGGACTAAGTGACCTTCTTCCTCTCAAATTGACCATCCCAGGTTCAACTGGCCCCTTTCCTCTCACCTATCACGCTCTCCACCTTCAACGTCCCTCAAGGCTCTATCCTCTCGCCATGGATTTTCAACATCTCACTTGCCCACATGGCCCACTTGATCTCTTCCTTCTCCCCGCACTTCAAGTGTTCTGCAGATGACATGCAGCGCTCTTTCAAGCTTCCCTCCCCTTGCTCCTATTCTTCCTCTCTCATCCCTGACTGTCTGACTGCCATTCAAAGTTACAGAAGAGTAGGTCGACTACCCCTCTGTATAAGTCCCTGAGGAGTCTTGTGTTTGAAAACTGAATTGGGAGGAGACACTGAAAAGTGAGCTCAAGATGCTACCGCCGCCAGGTGAATATTTCATCTGGTGACCACGGGTGGACTGGAAGGACAATTCAGATATAACAAAGAAGAAGAATTTAAGTTTCTCTTTACTCCGTTTGGAAAAGTACCACTCATGACGTGAGTCAGGAGTTAAATTAAGAAGTCGTAAAAACACTGAGGAAAGACTGAACATCTGTAAAAATGGTCATTGCTATGAACAGGCTAACATCTGTGAAGATCCGTCTGATGGCAGACATGAACCAATAAGGTAGTGTGCAGCACCTGAAATCTGGATCTAAGTTGTACAAGGATTCCGTTTGGACTTTTCTCAACGTCCCTAACCAAGCACTATTTTATAGTGGTTTTTAAAGTTTTTTTTAGAATGTTATAATCTGATAAAATTGTATGTTCTTCTATTTTGAAAAAGATTTTATATGGGCAATGCACTGAATCATCTATTAAATGAATAGATGCTCGGTTTGACTGACAGTTAGACAGTTAGGGACTTATAGAGAGGGGTAGTCGACCTGTTCTTTTTTAATTTTGCTTTATTAATCTCCCAATGTGCAGAGTCGACCCCCCGAAAACAAACAATTGGGAGTACCCAATTATAAAAATCTGGCTGCCATTCAGCCATGGTGCACTGCCAATTATCACTGCCTTAATGCCAGTAAGACAGAGATCCTTTTCATTTGTACCCCAGCTCCCACCTTGCCTCCCTCCCCCTGGCCGCCCTCTATGGCACCCCTCCCATTACCCTCTTATGAGGCAAAAAAACCTTGGTCTCATCTCTGATTTCTCTCTCTCCTTCTCACCTCACATCGCAGACCTTACCAAGATTCTCTCTTTCCTTTTCTTCCCTCAGAAACTCAATGGGCCTCATTACGGGTTCAGCTGTAACCCTGCCAGTGCAACCGGCAGGATGCCACCAGACCTGTAAAAATGTACCGGCGCTTGAGTTCCCGGTGCCACCGGCTCATTATGAGTCTGGCAGTACGGGAAGTCAGGCGCCGGTAAATGTTAAGTCCCAGTCCTATGGGAGTGGGGCCACAGAAGCATTGGCACCGTTGCTAATGGTGCCAGTGCTTCTGTGAAGGTTTTGCCTACCGTGACCGCTGTGCCCGACTGGGTCACACCTGTCGGGCACTGCGACCACCGCAGGGAAACGTGTAGTTTGCCTGTCCGGAAGAAAGGGTGCCGGTGAGCTTACCAGCACCCTTGTTTCCAGACTGGCAAACTTAGAATGAGGCCCATTGTCTCCAGAGCTCTGGTCCTCTCTAGGCTTGACTACTGTAAAAACCTCTTCCTCAATCTTCCTTCATCCTCCCATTGTCCCCTTCAACTAGTCCAGAATAGGACTGCAAGACTTATTCTTGGCCTCAAGCCAGGTACTGCATCTCTCCAGCCCTAATTTCTCTCCACTGGCTCCCGATTGCTGCTAGGATCAAATTCAGGACCCTCTGCATCATCCACAAGTCTTTCTGGGGCCTTGGACTCAGCTACATCCAACTCTCTCTCCCTAAATACCTCACTGCTAGAGCCCATCGGTCTGCAATCTCCAACTCTCTGCGAATCAGACACTTCTCTAAGTGCGGGGGGTAGATATCTCTCCTCCGCAGGAGCCTCCCTCTGGAATGTTCTCCCTGCCCCTCTCAGGCTTCACTCAGATCTCCTTATGTTTCGGAAGCTCCTCAAGTCCCTCCTTTTGTCTTCCTCCTTCACTCTATCCCTCTGGTGCTAACACTTTCTATTGCCTCAGTGACTGGCTGGCTGGTTCCCTCTGAGTACTACAGGGCCCCATCCTCCCTGCCCAGTCCAACCCCCACCCTCCCTGGGCTTACCTGCATTCCATAGCACTTGCCCTCTGGGCTCCCCTTAGCACTTGCACTTCACCCCTTCACCCTTCCCTTCCCACCTTAGCACTTTGCTTTTGTGCAGACCTGAACTCTCCCCCTCCTCCCACGCACTTCTTATTTTGCACTTGTAAGATCCGAATGTCAAAAGGCCTAGTAGGACCATTATTGTATATTTCTCCCTTTTTCCTTCCCCGCTTTTTTGTCTTGTGGCACCTTGAAACAACACGTGAATAGGAGCCTTACAGATCTCTAATGAATAAATAAATAAATAAAATGTATGAGATTTGTCATTCTAGTTAATGAATACTGTGAACACAAATCTTGCTTCCATTGTCAAAAGAGATAACTGTCACTGTGGGAATGAGCATAATTTGAGAGGGGTGTTTTAATGTTCCCTGGAAAGAAAAGAACACATGTTTGTAGAAGTAGATGTTCTGGTCCTAAATGCCTAATCCTTCAATTTGTATTATGTCAACACCACTTTCTCCCTGGCAGTGAGTTCTAGTACACCTCATGATATCCTCACAGACTGCAGTTCCACGGCCTTGCACTGTGAAAAAATGAATGCATTTATTTGTGAATGTGTCACTAAATTCAAGGCAATTTGGTAGCAGTTTGGGAACCATGGTCAGAATAGGGTACCCCTGTATGCCTCTTGGACTTATTGCTGGTTCTTCTAGAATGCCCATGCTCTGCCAGTGGTCCTGCTACTCTAATGGGTCCCAAGGGGTAACAATTGAGGTTTACCTGATCATCCTTCATAGCTAACTTGCCTACCCCAGGATTACTGTGTGGTACACAACCTACCAGCATAGTGGACTTCTGGGGGGGATGCAGCCACCCTATGTTTTGGTATACTTCGTGTAGGCAAAAAGGAACATATATGAGTTATTGTATCGGTCCCCTTATCAAACCTTGTGAGTCTGGATCTGGATTTGATCCAATGAACTGATTTATTTCCCTAATCATAGTAGTCACCTTCCCCGTCGGTACAGGAGGAACGTCAGGATTGTCAAGCAGATTCGGTTTAGTTTTAATTTTGGGCTTCACCATTAGAAACTTTTGCTTGGATAGTAAGGTTGGGGCAGGTGAAGTGAACAGCATCCTGGTGTGCAGATATACAGTGTTGTTGCACCGCGCATGTAATAGCTCCGTTTCTGATCACACTGCAGCTTGCTATATGGGTGGGGTTGGAGGGTGGGCGTATTAGAGCAAAGTCATTTAATGCTACAATGTGCTGAAGAGTTGGCTTGTTTGGCTGTGTATGGAATTGTAGTCTGAATTCCAACTAGGTCTCTGCATTTCATCAAGGGTAAAAGATTGGTCCCAGTTCGGGTCAGACTCATTCATGAGACTCAGGCTGAATCTAGTAGATGTCAATATTGGGAATGCACAGAAAACATGCTAAAATATAAAGATTTTGAATTGGGCATTGGATAACAACGGTGTTAACAGGGTGTTTTCACTTTGCACCACAACACATCAGTTGTGGGCTGAGTTGCACCAAAATAAAACCAGGAGACTAGCATATACTAATTTACCTCTCCATCTAACATATAACATTATAACGTATTCCATACTAACTCTCAATGCAAATCAGTTCATGCCTTTTATAAGCAGATTGATAAATTCAGGGTGCAAGACATTAGGGCTGTGCAGGAAATGCAATAAATAATACGTGCAAAATTAAGGCTGCGCTGTGTTTGAATAAAGATGCGACAAGTCAGAAGTGTTGAATGTGAAATACGTTCTGCTAAAGACTGTGTATTGTTTAAAAGACTTTCAGAGTGGGAAAACAGTGCTGAGATGTAGCTATTCACTTTCTTTACTACCATTATAAGCAATCAGGATGAACACGGTCAGGGCTTTCGAGTGTGTTGGCTGATTGGCAAAAGGGTAGGTGGTTTTGAATGGCACATGAGGTCACAGAAAGGGGTAAGCATTTCTACAGTTTATGTAGGTAGGACAGTTGTGAGGGAGGGTAGCTCATGGGGCAACGTGCTCACCTTGGAAGCAAGACGATGCATAGCAACACAGGTTCGATCCCCGGGTCCGCACATAGAAATCTTAAGTGCGCTATAAATAACCTATTACAATTACAATATTGTGGGTAGGTCTCAGAAAAAGGCTTAAAAGGGCGGGGGCCTATATTCTCTCAATCACTGGGAGCTGGCAACTGTCTCAGAAGAGGTTGCAGTTTCAGGCACTCTTATCCTTTGGCTGAATTCGGGAGAAGCGTGTGGCAGAAAGGCTGGTAGAGGAATCCAGTAGTTTATTCCAGGCTCAAAAGGTGTAGACCAGATAAAGAGTTCTTCTGTCCGACAACCAGACTGGGGTTGCGAACAGTTTGGGAAACACACAGACACTTAAAAATTATCCTTGGAGAGTTCAGTTAATTTTAGGAGTGTGCTAATGAGTGAATGCTTAATATTAGATAGTGTTGAATGGCGTATATCATTATAAACGTATCAAATTTGGATGGTTCATTTTTAGGTGCTGCACAGTGACATTTTAAAAGTGCCTAACTCTGTTCATGTTTCTCCATTAATGCAATAAAACTCACATTTGACAGAACCCCATGCTCTGCCAAGTTTTGTTGAGATGCTCAAGGTCAATGTTGGCAGAGAACTATGGGCATTATCACAAATAGAATGTTTTGAAAACCATTGCAGGAAAAGCTTAGTTTTATGCAGCATAGCGTTTTGAAGCCTATCATTCATCACAGGGAAAATATCTGCAAATGAGTTGTGTTTCAGTTTGAAATGTAAGCTAGATATTAGGTTTTGCACATGTCAATATTTTGCATATGTTTTAACTTCTGGTAAAGAACCCAAGGAAAAAGGTGAATTAGCCTTAGTGTACCTATTCTGTGCTCAGCTTTCTTGAGTTGACATACAGATAGATGCAGAACGTTTGGAAAATTGCAAAGCAAAGTTAGTCACTGTAAATTGTGTTCTTCTGGGAGGCTCTAAATGAATGTTCATTTTTCATTTATATGGTAAATGTATTCTGAGATGTAAGCCAGAAGGGCATAATTTGGTATTGTACATAAAATACTGCAAATTAGATACGTTTATTGTTTAGAGTGTACTAAGTCCAGGATGTGCTTACTATTAGTGATCCCGGTATAAGGACAATTATCAGGCGGTACTGTAAAGTTAGGCTCACTACTATATGATAAAATACCCAAAATACCACCAACCAAAAATATCACCAGAAATACCTTCTACACCTGGTAGGTACCTGCTATTTGACTCCTCTCCCATATGTGCCCCTCTGTAGAGCAGTCCCCAACAGTTTATTGTGGTAAAACACGAGAAAATGGCTATTGTTCTTGCATTGTGTCGCTGTTTCCCAGGTAAAATGCAAATGTCATGACTGCCTGTTTAGAGGCTGTAAACTGTGCAATAGTACCATCTGTGTGTTGACAGTCATTTTAAACTTAAATCACTCACACATCGTCTGTACGTATTTTATGTGTGGACGAAACATGCGTAATGTGTTTACACAATGTTTTTTTAATAGCATTTACACCTTCTACAAATGAGCACCAGGGTGTTTTACTGATTTATTACATCTTTATTTACATTCATTTGTTCAGCATGAACTTTACGATAAGTAAATACTAACAATATGTTATCAGTGTACTTCAGATCCAATCAATGGTTGTTTGTGCTGTACCAGTAAAATTGTTAGGAGATTCAGAAGCTTGGATGTATGTGCTTTGAAAGGCAAATAATGGGGCAGAGCTATATCTTACTAAAGGAGAGATAAGTGAAGACCAGCGCACTCCACCTTCCCTCTCACACTCATATGCATCCCAAAAATCAACCAATTGCAGCACCCGTCACCAACAAGCGATGCTGTCTGCCTCACTATAATGATTAAATTATCACACACAAAGGCAATGGGCTCTAAAAATGCACACCTTATGATGAGCATAGTGATACCCTCAATCAAGCAACCACTCTAAACCTCCTAAGCACAACATATCATCAAACATACTACTGTCACAAACCACACTGCTCCGCTCACAGGCAACAGTATCCTCTGACATGCCAATACCTCCAGACCAAACAACATCCTATACTACTCCCTTTACATTTATTTTTTTCAGTGTCAGTCTTGAAAAGAGGAACTATATATCTTTTTTATGTTTTTCTATTTTATGTTATACAGTTATAAAATAACCTTTAACATTTTTCATTTTATCAAGCACACAGAGCAAAAATAGACTTACTCGCATATATGCGCAAGGAAGGCAAAAAAGGAGAGAAAATAGATCATTTTAAAGCAATCAATATAACACTATGAAAGTTGTTACTCAGTAATTATATCATCCCCTAACTTTGTAGCCACCTCACAATTTATACCAAGAAATGTATAACAGTCCTAAAAATTACCAGGAAATTCATTACAGACATAAAATTACATAAGTCCTTGAGTACATCGTCGATGATGGTATGCTCTATCTGTAATGATTCTAAAAACCTGATTACAGATAAAACAGTCGACGTAGTCCTTCCTGCCAGGCAATAAGATCGGGCCATTTCTTTCTCATCCATATCTTGTGAATGTACACCTTTTTACGGTGGGTTATTCTCTTACCATGGATTGCCGGACAGGAGGTAAAAAGATGTTTTAGTGATTCTAGCTGTCCTTTCTCCATAAAAAATCTATAGTTATCTTGTTCTTGAAGCAGAAGACTGTATCACACCTGAACCTCCTTCGTTAACAACAGATTCCACTTGAACCTTAGAAAACTCCACCTGACTCTTTTGTCGGGATACATTGCCAGGTAAGGGGCCAGAACCCCCAGGTTTTTTATAGGCAAAGGTGAGATGTTCCAAGGATTCCTAGGCAAGCATTTCATCCCTGGTGGTTGCCCAATCAATCTCACAGAGAACCCGCTCCACTCGCAACAGATTCTCATTAAGTCATCAAGCGTTAGTCCTATTTTCTGGAGTACGGTGGAACATTGGCTGGAAAATTCAGAGACAAAAGCATCCCCATTCACATTTAAAATATTCTTTAAATCACTAAAAATGGTGTTCTTCACCAGTACTAAAATATTATAAAGGAGGGAAAGAAAGTTCCACTGAGCCCTACATATGAATGAATATAATCCAATCTCATATCTTATTGCTGCTTCTGGACACAAACTGGGTATTCTAAGAGAGTGTCTCCAAATCATTCCCTCCAGGTAGGGAAATAGATCTAGGATCCAAATTGTATGGCTCTCTATTCCATATAAAATGTTAGAGGCTATTTTACCCTCATAAGATTAAAGAATGGTTACTTTTGCACTTTCAATGTAATTGGGAATCTGAGGTAAATCAAGCTATCTACTCTTTCTAATCATTCAGTATCCATTTGCCAGGTAAAAGAGGTGATTTTCTTTTTTTGTGTGCACTGCATGACCTTTGTTTTAGAAGGATTTAACATGAGAGAGTGGGCGTCTGCATTCTCAGTGAAGGCTGTGAGCAGGTGTTGCAGGCCAATATGTGTGCAATCAAACAGGAGCAGGTTATCTGCATAAGCCAGCCATATTGGTCTAAGCTTATGGATTGCTGGCATGGCAAATGCAGCAGCTTCGAGACAATCACTGATGTCTGATAAATAGATATTAAACAGGCAGGGAGCCAACACACACCCCTGCCTTATATCCCTACATGTAGGCACAGTACACAAAAGGAATCCTCCCTGATTCAATCTAATCTGAACATTGAAACCCTCATGCAAGCCCATTAGCAGAAGTAACAAAACTTAGGGGATACCCCATTTTCCCAATTGGGTCCATTGTAACTCTCGATCTACCGCATTGAAAGCAACAGAAAGATCAATGGTAGACACAAACACTGACTCATATTTACCAGACCATACCTGACTCAAGATAGATTTCAACTTAAACCCATTGAGCAAAGTGCCCAAGAATTTCCTAAAGCCAGTCTGCCGTTTCTGGATTTGTATCAGAATATAATAAGGTGTTTTTTGATCTACTACACTGTTTTGCTTCCTCCTGTGTGATGCTGCTTCAAGGTCTTCCATAAACCCCGGTTATTCAATTCATAACAATAATTCTGATAATGCAATCTTTGCCACATTGTGATTCATATCCAATGTTAATAGAAGTTGGCATATCACGTGCACGCTATGAGGTATGGTGAAAGCACTGACCAAAGGATCTTGCTTGGTGCATTGTCAGGGACCTACGTCTTGTACGTCGAAAATATGGTACATTGATTTGTGACAAACTTCTAACTTTCAACCTCCTACTCTAACCGATACCCACACAACTCTACACTATCAACCTCCACCTGTCTTCCTGTATTCAGTCAACACGCATCACACAAATCAAACACAGACTACATACCCTTACATCTATCATCAACTCTTGCCACCTCACCATAACCCTGCACTAAGACAGACAGGTGACATAAGCACATATGCTACACTAACACGTATGTCGGTGACAGGTTCTGCCTCTCAAGCACAAATACCTAGCAACATCTCTAAAGGTTATTGCACATAAATCCCCCTCACACTTTCCCCGCATGTAGAGGTTATTTCCACATTGCCTCACACAGCTGGTACATTACTAATCTCTGTTATGATGCCTCAGCTCTCTTTAACCCATCAAAAATGCCACTTTCATACTTTCAAAACACAAAACAACATGCAAAGGGGAAAAGGTTGTCTGTAACAAGACCCAGGAACATGACATAGCATGCCAACAATGACCTACATGTTTTCCTGTGAGAGTAAAACATGGTAATTAGGTTTCATTGTGTTTGGTACAGAAAGTCGATCAGTGAAGCACTTGTCAGAGGTCTAGTTGGGTTACTGAGGAAGAGAATGAGCCTACTGGAGGTCGATGTTGGGGACTATAAATGGTACTCAGTCACAAGGGAGGACAAGCCACTTCTGGTATGTTCAGTAATTAATGCTACTAGTTTTCATTCCCTGTGTGTAAAATTGGCAAAGAGAGCCAAGTCACTAGTTCACAGTATGTTTTACAGGAGGGCAATCTCTGACCTAGGCTTACACTGTGGACACCTGAAAAGGATTCCTTCACTGACAAAGCAACAAGAAGCTGCCTGGGGAGGATTGAGAAATGCATTTTCGAGTACATAGGAGCTGATTAAGTTCTGTCTTCTTTGCTCGATGGAAATGGGATCAGGAGACAAGTGATTGGGAGTCAAGAGATAGGGAGTCAAGTGATTGAAAGTGAAGAGATTGGGAGTCCAAAGATAGGGAGTCAAGAGATTGAGAGTCCAAAGATAGGGAGTCAAGAGATATGGAGTCAAGAGATTGGGAGACATTGTTCTAGTCCCTCCATTGGCACAGGCTAGTTCTCTGTAATCAATGTGCTTCATGGCATTTCACATAACCGTGTTGGCATTTGGGTCAGGAACAAGTGGGAATAGTGAGATGGAAAGAAGGACTCTTTCTCAAATATATTATTCGGAATGTAAGAAGCCTATACCCATTGTCACAAACATATTTAAATAAAATATTGCTTCTGTCAGTACATTTCACAGGCCACTGACACATACAAACCACAGGTACATTTTAAGACTAAAATGCACATCATTTTTGCCATGTTTTTCTATTCAAATCTCACTCTGCTGCTCTTCAAAGTTCATCTTAGTTTAGAGTATAGTGCACTAATACTCAGGGGTCTCTAGGCACTCAACTACAAACTGCCTAGGTGAATCGTTTTTATTTATGTCGATGTGAAGAAAGGGAGGGAGTTAACTAAGCAGAGAGAAAGGGGAAGCTTGTTCCAAATCTTGGCAGCTTGGACTGCTAACCATCGGCCTACCATCTAAATAAGACAAACGGTTAGAAAGCACAGAAGAAGTTAATTTGCCCCCAGGATACAGTAATAGGCTAAACAAGTGATTGTATTAGGAACCTAAAAGCAATATTATGAAAGCATGGCAGCATAGGCCTAAGATGAGACGGGCAGCAGCATTCACCACCCTATGAAGGTTTTTACTGAAAGGTAGGGGCATGTCCCCACAGAGGGCATGGCAATAGAACAGTCTGGTGTTGCATGCAGTTCCGAAAACTAGTTGTACTTTATCATAGTACAACATGTATTCGGCAAAGTGCCATTTAGGTACATCATTATAATACAATACATGTAATACAATATAAACAAGTCTAAAAGAAATAAAGCACTATACTATGGTACGTAAGATTTAAAATCCCAAGTCAAGCTCATCACCGAACACTTAACAGACTCCTACCAATAGCAGTCAGTACAAAGCTGAACAATAATTTTCCCTCCTCAGTCAAGCCCTATGGGTATACTTGATGACAAAGTAAACCACATTTAAGTCATTAGACATTTTACAAAACCTCAGAGCTTCCCAGGCGGTAGTAATGTGACATACAAAGAACAATGGTTTCAGAAACCCTGTTCTTAATTATTTTAAGGCTGTGCAGGTTAGTATAAAGTCAGCCATTGTTTCTACACTTTCACAACACATTGGGCACTCAGATCTACCCTTCCCATCCCACTTACTCGTATTTTCCCTCAAGGGCAAGCTACCTAGGCATAGCCTCATGTATAAAACACGGCCATAAACTGGCTCCACTGTATTTGGGAATCAACAGATATATTCACCATGCACTCCTATTTTGAAAAGTTCATACATTTCTAAAGATTCTTTATCAGCACAACAATGCTTTTGATGATCTTAAGGTGCAGGGGAGATAACATTCAACCCTGGCATATGGGTTGTAAAATATACGTGAACAAGATAAGTTCCTTATGAAGGAACTCCCGTCCCCTGCACACTTTCACAAGCTCAATAAATGAGCCAAACTGTTAAGGAATTTTTTTTTATATATATTTGTACTCTCTGAGTTAGTGGAGTTATTATAACAATAGTTCAATTGTATGGTAAGTACATAGGCATTTTGTGGTATCCAATGATAAACTTTCACACATAGGGTGAGGATGTTTCTTCATTAGTTTTTTTATTTTTCAAAGGTTCATAGGTGGCCCAACGCGTCTCGAGATAATCATCTCTTCTTCAGGGGTATATTCAACAATTTATATCACATCTAAAGAAAAATTTCAAAAAAACAATTACTTATATGACAAAAATGTTTTGATTCTGTGTTCAATAGTATTCTCAACACTCTTGTGTTGTCTTAGGTACAATTTCATTATAAAGAATAACAAACGACAATAACATTTTTAGCTCAGTATTTCAACCTCCTCCAGGAAAGATTAAACCAAGAAAGGGTGCTGCTGGGCAAGTTAACCACCAATTCCAAGGTGTTAATCAGGATGAAATGATTAATCATAGCAAATGCAGCATATCAATATAACATGACCAACAGTAACCTATGTCCTCTATTGACTGTGGCCAGAGCATCATCCCAAAAGGCCACATGGCAGTATCTATTCCATTTCCTGGATGGAGGTAAAGTGAATTGTGGTTAGGACACTTATTGTTTGTTATGAAGAAAGGTCTGCAGTTAATTAGAAAGTAATTGTTTCATAACAGATTTAAAAGAGTGATTACTTAGGGGCTGAAAATTGGCCATGGGTCAGGAGCCTAGTCTTGTTTTTTCAAAGGTCGAGAAACAATTGTTTCTTTCAGATTTAGCGGCCCCATTCCCAGTAATTCAGAGATAATACATTCAGAGAATGCCTCAGGGTGTTGACAAAGGAGCTGACTAGTCTAGCAACCACATCAAACTCTGATTTATTGGGCTTTAGTGTACTTATTGACCCTGCCAAAGTTCATGCATCAGTGTGTTGCAGAAGCACACATTTCTTTTGGATTATATCTGTGGTGATGATGAGACAGAAAGCCCTGAGTGATTACCAATTGTACCCAAGTACCGCTTACATAATTCATTATTTCACAGAGGTCTTGGGAAGGCGTAATAGGCGAGTGTTAGTCACCAAACTGCCTAGGAAAGAAAGTCAGCAATTACATCAATATGCAATCAGATAATCCATTACAGATATTAATGACTAAATTGAATATATTCTCACCGTTATGCATACATTCCTACATTAATTATCATCTCGCATATTTTGGACATATTGCTAATTATACATACAAGAGTTAAGAATGCCAATGTTATGCAGCAGTGTACTCAACAGTTCTGGGTAGAACATTACTAAATCACTGTACGCAGGATAACATCAGTAGCAGTTTTGCTGTACAATCATTCAAAATATGTCCCAGAACACAAGGGTAGCAAAGGATGTCATAAGAACTATTCATGACAATATGAATATCTATGATATGACACTAGATTTTTGTATCTAACTAATACAATGGTTAATCAATTTTATGTTGCTATAAGTATGTGCATTAAGGCTATATGGTATGGCCCCATGACTTTATGAATGTATCCTGCCATTTGTGCAGTCCCTTGGGAAATAGTATACATTGAAGGGATCCTGGCAATTCTCTGATCTGTCCAGTTAGTTTAGTTTAGTTTAGTTTATTTATTTGTAGAGCGCGGCACGACAGTAGACATCTGGGCGCTATGCTTACAGGTTCCAATTAAGTACAAATCATGGAATACAGCAGTATGATACATAAGAGTTGCATATATACATCAGACATAGGAATTTACATACATATATACATGGCAGGTTGTGGTTATGCGACTGAAATGACGTCTTGCTCATGTAGCCAAACCTTAACCTTTTTCCAGAATAAGAGGGGAGAGGGTTCCTCTCTAAGTGATATAGGGAGGGTGTTCCAATTCATTGCTGTGAGGACTGGGAAGCTGACCCCGCCTGTTCTTTGTTGCTTGAAGCGTGGGATATTGACACAGTGCATCTGGGCTGTTCTGTTAGGACGGGTTGGAGTGTAGCGGGTTATACTATTGGACAAGTAATTGGGAGCCTGGTTGGATAAGCACTTATTGGTGAGGGACAGTGTTTTAAGTGCATTTCTTTACTTAATGTTAAACCAGTTTAGTGTATGCATAGTTTCCGAAATGTGTTGCTTCCTTAAGATATTCCAGGCTGCTCTAATGGCATTGTTTTGCATAACTTGCATTTTATTAAGGTTCTGTTGTGAGGTGCCTAGATAAAGAGCATTACAATAGTCAAGCTTGGGCTCTTGCTATTGTGATGCAGTTAGGCATTGTCAGGAGGGTTGGCAAGCAGTGATGAGCTTACATGTGTAAGCGGAGGAAGGATGAAGCCATGGCGTTAGTTTGTCTTGTTAAGATTAATGCGGAAAAAATTTAGATTCCTAAAGTTTTCACAACATTGGAGACTTTAATTATATTACTGTCAATATTAAAGGAGGTGAATAGAACATCCAGTTTGTTCAGGTTGGAAGGTTATCCTAGGAGGAGCAACTCGGTTTTATCATCGTTAAGACAGAGCCCATGCTTCGCCATCCAGGCTTGTATAATCAGGTAAATGTCATTGAGAGTTTTACTGTCTATAGTGTAATCACTAGTAATGGGGATGAGTATCTGGGTGTCATCCGCATAATTATTGTAGGTGACACCCAGATAGTCAAGGTCATCAAAAAGTGGCTTGGTGAA
The DNA here is from genome assembly GCF_040938575.1 of Ambystoma mexicanum. Classification (NCBI taxonomy): domain Eukaryota; kingdom Metazoa; phylum Chordata; class Amphibia; order Caudata; family Ambystomatidae; genus Ambystoma; species Ambystoma mexicanum. The sequence continues at coordinate 579,337,245 of NC_090937.1, read as the reverse complement.
CACATTATAGAGAGTAGGAGACACACAAGACCCCTGAGGGACCCCACAGGTAACTGGAGTAGGTACAGCAGAGGCTGAAAGCGCAAAGACCCTCTTTGATCTGTTGTTGAGGAAGGACTGGATCCAGGTGTTCGCTTGGTCCAAGAAGTGTGCAGCAGATGTCAGGTATTTACAAAGAATGTTATGGTTCACCAGATCAAATGCCGCTGATAAATCGAGTAGAAGAAGCAGAGCTAGTTTTCCTTTGTCTTTCAAGATCTGGATTTGAGTCTTGAGGTCGATCAGTGCGGTTTCAGTCCCATGTCTGGGTCTGAATCCCGATTGTCTAAGGCCTAGCAGGATATTAGATTCAATATATTGCTATATCTGCAGATAGGCAGTTCAGTCCAAGATTTTCAACAGAAAAGTTACCGTCGTAATGGGTCTATAGTTTGATGAATTGCTAGGGTCTAAGGATGTTTTTTTAAGGAGCGGTGTACCCAAGCGTCTTTCAAATTATTAGGTACTGTGCTTGATTTGAATGAAGCGTTAATGAAAGAGGTGTTGAAGGGGCCAGTTCCTTCATGGCCTCCTTAATAGGAGGAGCAGGAGATGTGTCTCCCGGGCAGTTTGACGGTTTTAGTGTCATGATGATGGTCTTGATAGAGAGGGGTGTGAAGTTAAATTGAGGCTGTAAGTACCTAGTGGGAGAAGGTGGGTCCGGAATGGAAACAACATTGGTAATAAGAGTTTTTTTAGTTTCTATTTTGTTTTTGGAGCATAGTAATTTTGTCTTGGAGTGCATTCTGGATGTAAGTGACAAGATATCAGGAAGTGCGGCAGGCGATTCTAACTCTTTCAAAATGTTAAAGAGTTCCTTAGTACTGGACTTAGCTTTGGTTATGCAGCCATTATAGTTATCTTTTTTTGCTTGGACAATGACTTCCTTGTAGTTAAGGGAAGCTGTAGAGAAGTTGTCCTTATTGGCTAAAGATGGGGTGCTTTTCCACAGTGCCTCAGAAATTCTATTAAATTTCCTGAGAGACTTGAGATGTGGGGTGTACCAGGTGTTGAGGTGTGGACATGGTTTAGATTTGCGTAGTTTAAGTGGAGCTAGTCTATTGATGGCCTTGAGGATAGTATGATTGTACAGGTCAACTAGGGCCGTAGAATCTGAGAGAGTCATGGTAGAGTTAATGATAGGTTGAAGTAGTGTTATTATTTTCTCAATGGTCAGGTTGCTTTTATTTCTGGTCATCATGGCTGGTGCTTGATTTTGTAGATTGGGTGGTGAGGTTCTTTTATAGTGAATGAGATTAGGTGGTGGTCGGTCCAGGCACATGGAGTGTTAGATAGGATATCGATGTTGCAATTTAAGTCAGCTAACCAATCTAGGGTTCTGCCTTTATTGTATGTAGGTTTGGTTATGCGGTGTGTGAATCCTAGTTCAGTGATTGTGTCCTTAAGGGCACAAGCTGCAGGGTTTTTAGTGTCTTGAGAACCTAGGTTAAAGTCCCCCAAGATAATAACTTGTGATTTAGTTTTGGTGTTTGTAGATAATCAGTGTGAAATATCGTTTTCAAAGGTGGAGGTCGGTCCTGGTGGTCGGTAGATTAGGTGGATTGTAATAGTGGATGTAGGTGAGGTGGGTAGTTTGATAGATAGTAGTTCATCTGAAGGCATGGTTTGGTTATTGACATTTCTTAGGCCTAGTGAGGTTTTATAAATGAATGAAATACCTCCCTCCGGGATTGCAAGAGCAAGAGATGGTCCTGAAGCTGCATGAAGCCAGGTCTCTGTGATGGCAATAAATTCGAGCTCATGTAATGTTATAAAGTCAGCGATATCTAATGAGTGGGCAGGTAGAGATCTAGCATTGATGAGGCCAGCTGTTAATTTGTGGTGATGCGTTATCCTGTTTACAATTAGGTAGCATCAAACTGTGCTCGGAAGCAGGGAATGTTGTGGCTGGGTTAACTGGGGTGTTGGCTACTGAAGTGGTGCCTTTGGTGATAGAGGTGTTGTGCCACAGTGGGAATCTAGAGCTTAGTCTATGATTCCTGTAGTGTGTGGAGCACTGTGAAGTGGACAGTGGTATTGTGTAGTTTGTTGAGGTGGCTGGGCGTTTGTACTGGTACTGGACAGAGGATGAATTGCGTAATTTAGTGAGGAAATGCTGTGGTTGTGTACTGGGCTTTTGGTTCAGTAAGTATACAAGGAGGCAGTGGCCTTGGTGTCATGAACGATTGTGGGAGGATAGATTCAATATGTAGCACAGTGGTAGGAATCTTGATGGCGGTATAAGGGCAGATGACGGGAGGCTAGATGCCATAGACCTGCAAGTGTGGGACACTCTGGGATTGATGTGGGGGTCCATCATGGTGGCAGATAAGGACTGACTGTGGTGAATACTAATATGGACAATTTCAAACAGACAAAGCAGTTTGTGATGAAGGCTATGGATTGGTGAGATAAACGCATGGTTGAATTTTGTCTGTTGTACAGGGTAGCTAAATATACACAAGCAAACAAATGCAGCACAAAGCCGGACTGTGGGTGGTAGGCCTTTAGTATGGGCAATAGTTGAGAGCCCAAATTTAGATTATTCAACACAAGTGGGCATGTAAGGTCAGCTATAGATGTGCGGTACAATGTGAGGTAGAATACACATATTCAAACAAGTGATCATTTTGAGGTAGAATACACATATGCAAACAAGTGATCAGAGAATAGAAGCATTTCAGTTCATTAGTGGGAATTCAGATTGCAAGATATACTACTATGCAGAATATATTAAATTGGGAGGAGTCTAGTGTGCATATGTTGCACATGCTGGTGTACACAGGCGAGATAGTAATGACATATGCTGCTTCGCAGGTCAAGTCTAGGAACAGACTGCAGTTAGACAGTGTATGGTGGTTAATTTGTGGAATTCACTGTGCAAAATATGCAGGAATACAGAACATATTAATATCAGGAGGGGGCACGTAATGAGTGTAAACTGCTTCGCAATACAAGTCTATGTGCAAATAGGCAGGTATGGCGATAGGAGGGCAGGACAACAGCATTAGGCAATGCGTAATGCAAACTAAGCTGGATTGCATCAGTGTACAGGTTAGTCGAATGGGCTGGTTTGGTAGCAGAGGGAAAAATGCAATGTGAGGTTTCACGTTAATGGGCGTTGCACTAGATGAGATAGGCAAAGGTTGCGTGAAACGCAGGGTGACGGGAAAGCCGTGCGATAATCAAAACCGCAATATTGAGGCCCAGACTAGATACTGTACTAATGGTGTACGCTATAAAGGAGGCGGTCACTTTAACTGTTATTTGTATGCCTAGCAAGGATGGTTTGGAGGGCAAATAGTCAGTCTCTTACCGCTGATTAAATTAACACGGGAGCACATGGTGGGCCAGCGGGTCAAAGTCTGAGTTATTGATTCTAGCATATTGTGTTGCCTAATATGATAATACGATAATTGATCCTAATTGCACAGGACAAAACAAAACATTTTGTGTATATGTTCTGACGGTATAGGCACTGCATTGATTTCTGTGCCTAGCCCCTCAGAACATATACATGAAATGTTTTTATTGCATTTTATTTAAAACAGCTGTGAGTCACAAGAGTTTTTCATCCATACATTTCTTTTTTGAGTTTAAAAGATTTGTATTATGAGAAATCACATACAAGATATTCAATAACCATTAATAATAAACAAGAACAAGTGCCAGTACATAAATATGAGATATCAACAAAATTATTTAAAGAAGTGCAAATGATTTACAACAATATCTGGTATGTGTAAACAAAAGGATGTAGTTAATATCACCAATGCAATATTTTTTGATATACAAGAAGGGGAGTAACGAAACAAAAACATAAAGACAGGCTATACACATAACAAACAAGACAGACAGGACGGAAAACAAACAGAAGGAAAAGTGGGAGGGAATAAAGAAATATATAATGATAGTATTAGTGGCAATCTGTATAAAATAAAAAATCAAGAAACGGTTACCATTTCAAATTATGTTTTTAAAGTAGAGCAGGAGAGGAAGCTATACAATTTTCTAGCCTATGGATGTTACAAATATTATTCCACCAACACTTGTAATTAATACTTGCAGACTTTTCTAATTAGTAGTAATATCTTGCAGTGCAACCATGAGACACAGATCAAAACTTTTTCTGTATGCTTGTTGGTAATTGCAGCTTGTAGAAAGGAGCTCCCAAAGATGAGGAAGTCAAAACAAAAGTCCTTCTGTGTTTTGAAAATGAGTTTGATCGTTTGCCATACCGAAATCCAAAAGGTTTTAACATGTTGACTTTCAACAAACATATGTTTAAAAGAGCCTGAAAGTAGACAGCAATTCCAGCAGAAGTCATTAGGTAACAGTCCACATTTGAAAAGGGAAACAGGGGTAGCAAAGGATCTATGAAGGAAAAAGAATAGGGTTTGTGTTAGACTGGCTGATGAAGTAATTCTCGACATGCATTTCCACTGTAAAGGCCAGTTATATTGAAGGTATGGCAGTGTACAGTCGTCTCTCTAATCATTATGTAGCGGACCAGCCTCTGGAGTAGCCATCAGAGATTTATAAAAGAAAGATGCAGTAAAATTATGTTTTAATATATAAAACAATCTTACTACATCGGGTGCATTGGATTTATCAATAAGTTGATCGTAATTTTCAAACAGAGCATTGATAAAAGTCATGTATTGTTTCATGGCAAATGCAGGAAAATGATATTTGATATCAAAGTTTTCAAAAACAATAGGAGCATCATGTGAGAAGAATTGGTTACAGTATTTAATGTTTCTAGATAGCCATGGCTTCCACAATATCGATTTGCCTTTCACCTTAATCAGGGGATTAAGCCAAATAAGGAGAGAGGTAAAGGGAGACAAGTTGGCAAGAGATGGGAACATATATAGTTTAATATATAGTGCAGATTGACATATACAGGAACATTTCAAAAGTTTATTCTTACTTTTGATAAGGTAAATATGGGATGGGGGAATTGGGGAAGTCGCAGCTTCTTCCAGCAGCACCCAATTGGGAGTGTTTTCCAATTCTTTTTGAATAAACCACATATGTACTTGCTTAATGACAAAGGCTATGTGATACTTTCTAAAATCTGGAAAATTAACACCAGCCATTGAGCGAGGTTTCTTTAGTTTACTAAGTGATATTCTATGTCTTCCTTTGCCCCATAAAAATTTAAGTAGGCAAGAGTCTAAGGACTTGAAAAAGGAAAGGGGAAAGGAGATAGGTAGCATATCTAGAATGTAGAGAATTACGGGACAGATCATCATTTTTATAGACTTTAAACGACCCCACCAGGATAGATAAAGGGGAGACCATGAAGTTATAAGTTAATTTACTCGAGCTGGTATGATTTCTATATTTCTTCTTCGCATCTCACAGATAGCAGTAGTCATATGAACGCCAAGATATTTGAGACCTTGGGGACACCATTTCATTCCTAAGGATAGTGTATGGTGTGGCATGCAGTATTTGTTAAGGGGAAGGATTTCCGACTGATTAATGTTAAGCTTATATCCAGATACTTCAGAGAAGTTAGAGATAGTCTGTAAAAGGTGTGGATCACTTTGCTCTGGATTTTTCAGTAATATAAGAACATCATCTGCATTTTGCAGCTGTTTTGATATGAAGGTTTTGATATTGTATTCATAATATATTATAAATTTGTCTGATAGTCTTTAAAAAAAGGGTCAAGAGCTAAAATGAAAAGGATTGGAGAAAGGGGGAAGCCTTAACGTGTTCCTCTGGACAGAGGGGAAACGGGCAGAAAGTTGTCCATTCACAAAAATTGAAGATTTGGGCATTGAGAAAGTATGTTAATCAGGGATAAAAAAGGAGGGCCAAAACCATGCCATTTGAGGGTTTTAAATAAAAAATATCATTCATCTCTATCGAAATCCTTTTCAGCATCTAAGGCTACTGCAGCATGAGGATCCTTGGATTGATGTTTTAAAGCAATAATATCCAAGAAAGGTCTAATATTAGAGGAAGATGCCCTACTTTTAACATATACAGCTTGATCTTGTTTAAGAAGTTTGGGAAGAAAGGAGAGAGTCTATTGGCTAAAATGTTTGCATAAATCTTACAGTCGGTATTTATAAGGGAAATTGGGCGATAACTTTGAGGGGGTTCAGGGTTTTATTGGGTTTGGGAAAACCAATAATCATGGCTTCAAGAAAAAAAAGAACCGTGGGCCTTCCCTTCTTTTATAATGTGAGAGTAAATATTACTAAGTTTAGGAACTAATAAGTTGGAAAAATGAGAATAGAAGTCTATATGAAAGCTATCAGGGTCAGGAGCTTTGCCCTTTTTGAGAAGTTTAATGGCTTGGAGAACTTCAGCAGAGGTAATAGGAGCATTATGAGAGTTGAGATCTATCTGGGGGTACGTGTTCCTAGGTATGTTAAGTAGAAAATCGTCGATAGAGGTATTATTGGAAGAAGCCTCAGAGGAATAAAATGTAGAGTAGAATTTTTAGGCAATTTGAAAAATATCTGTATCACAGCATTTTCTGTTTCCTAAGTGGTATTGTAGGGTAACAACTCTAGCCTTTTCTTTTTTGAATTTAAGAAAAGAGGCTAAAGATTTGCTAACCCTATTGGAAATTTGGTAGATTTTTGATTTATATTTGAGAATATTTGCACAAGATTATTGAGTAACAATTTTATTATATTGAAGTCTTAACTTTAAGACTTCTCTAAGAATCGTGGGTGAACTAGTTCTAGCGAATTGAATTGCTTACGTTTTTAGCAGTCTAAGAATAGATTCTGACTCTTATTTTAGTTTTTTTTAATGGCAGCAAATGAGATAATACTACCTCAGAGAATGGCCTTATAACAATCCCAGTTATTAGTAGAGGATGTATCTTGATCTTTGTTTTCATTGAAATAATTATTGTGTTGCTGAGTAATAAAGGGTGTGAGTGAGACATTGTTCAGTAGGCTAATATTGAATTACCATCTATTGGAGGGTTTAGAATTCCTAGGAGTGTGTAGATGGATGTGAAGTGGAGCATGGTTAGAGATCGTAATGGATTCAATTTGGGCTTTTAGGAGAAGGTTTGAAAATGGAGTTGGGTATGAAATATAATCCAGTCTTGAAAAAGATTTATGGGGTGCAGAGTAAAAGGTAAAATCAGAATTAGTTCGGTGAAGTAAGCGCCATGCATCACTAAGGCCCAATTCCAATACAAAATTGTTGAATTGTTTATGAGAAGTAGAATTAGTAAAGCGGACACTAGATTTCCTATCTAAGAAGGGGTCTATAATTTGATTGCAGTCACCAGAAACAATTACATTATGGGGATTAGTTTGTAGCATGTGATTTCTGAGCTGCCTCCAAAAATTAGGATCAGGGAATGTTGGGCCAGAGATGTTAGGTATGGAATATTCTTTGGAATTAATCAATAGTTTGAGCAAAACCAATCTTCCCATATCATCTGATTAATTTGAGAGTATGTTGCATTTAGGATATTTATTAACTAAAGTAATGACTCAATTTCTTTTTCCATTTGCAGCACTAGAGAACACCTGACCGACCCAATGTTTCTTAAGTTTCGTCGCTTTCTTCATTGGAGAGGTGGGATTCTTGAATGCAGGCAATTGAGGGTTTCAATCTGTTTAGATGAGATAATACTTTTTGTCTTTTGATTGGATTATGTAATCCTTTAATGTTCCAAGAAACTATGTTGAGCGACATAAAAATGCGATAATGAATCTATAAACCATATGATATAGATAAACTGAGGTGCTAAAAGAAAGTTTGCAAACATTTTGGTACCAATAGATTAGAATGATATGGCATTTTAGTACGGGCGACAGTAATGTATCTAGCAAAACAGATGAACATATAAAGGGAGAGAGGCACAAAGAAGGGGACACAACAGATGGGTATAACATGGACTTAGATAACATTGAGTTATCATAAAGGATTATGGATAATGATGTGGCTAAAAATAAGGAGCCACACCAGCCCATGTTAATGCAAAAGAATAATATGATGGGGGGGGGGCAAAAAAAGAACTAGGCCCACCAAAACCCTGCTCCGATGGAGAAAGTAGAAAGATGGGTGTTAACATCTTCAAGTAAAAGAAGGTGACGTATCCATGTCATTCCTTTTGTGAGATTGGATATACCTACGTAGATCTGCTGGATTCTGAAATGTTGAGGTTTGTCCATTAAGAGTAACTTTGAGGTGGCAGGATGTACAATACCATATCTCGCATTTAGTTGCTTAAGTGCTGGTCTGAAGGTAAGAAGCTCTGTTATTCTTGCCGCCGTTGCTTTGGCTACATCTTGTGTTATAAAAATAATTTTTCCTTCCCGGGTTAGATTTCTGATTTGCCTGACTTTTTCCAAAATAAGAGTGACACGCGTAAAATCAAGAAGAGCTAATATCATGGTCCTGGGTAGGTTGTTGGAATTTTGTGAGGGTCTGAAAGGTACAATTTGATATGCTCTTTGGATATTAAGTTGTACTGAGGCTGAGAGGTTAAGAACTCGAGGTAAGAACACATATAGGAAGGCAGTAGGATTGTCCTTTTCAATTCTTTCAGGAAGGCCAATAATAGGAAGATTATTTCTTCTGTTTCGATTTTCAAGATTTTCAGGCTGTTCTAGAGTTAATACTGTGGCTTCCAATGCGTTGACCTTGTTGGAAATATCCTCTGCATTCCTGACCCACCTCTCAACCTCATTCATCCTGGCCTCAAAGACAGACCCCTTAATATCCAGTTGTTGCAGTTTAGCATTAGTGTCTTCCATGAAAGGTGTAAGGGCTCTAATTTCTGATAGTATCATTTGCATAACTGGGTCAGTTAAATTTTCTATAGGTGGAGGAGATTAGCTTTTTTGCCTTTTGAGCACATCAGATGATGAAGGAGGGCCATCTTTGGATTGCCATAGTGTATTGTAATAGAGTAGTCTTCCTCTCTTTTCCTCTTCACTTCTTTCTATATCTTCTTATCCGTTAACTCTTTACACAACTTTTCCTTTCTTCCTCCTTTTCTTCTTTTGGTTTTATTTTCTTCACTTGCTCCCTTGTCTTTTATACTCTCTTTTTCTTTTATTTCTCCTTTCTTCCTTTTCCCCTCTTTGTCTTTGTGTATAATACACTTCTTCTTTTTCTACTTTTCTCTCTTCTTCCTTCACCTTTTCTTCTCCTCCTTTCTTTTTGCTTATCTTTCTCTTCCCTTCTTTTTGTTCCCTTCCTTTCTCTTCTTGCTCCTCCTCGCTTTCCTCTTTCTTCCTTCTTCTCTCTTTTTCCTTCTCCCTTTTGTTTGTTTTTCTCCTCTCCTCATCATTTCTCTTTCTCCTTTTCTTCTTTTCCTTCCTTTCTAATTTCCACCTTCTCTCCCTTCCTCTCTCTTCTTCATTTATCCCCTCTCCTCCTTCCTCTTTTTTATATTTTTCCCTTTCTTCCTCCTTCCCCTATTTTCCTCCTCTCTTTCCTTATTTTTCCCCTTTTCTATTTCAAGGGTTAGTCAAAGGTCAAGTAACAGTTTTAAAAATAAAGGTAAAATCCCTTTCTCCTTAAAAAGAAAGAAAAGAATAAACTTCTCTTTCTCCTTCTGTATCTTTAAATGCTGTGTTGTGCGAGAGGAAGGTTCCTGTAGCTAGAAGCGAGCCGCGCCTGTCACCACCGCTGCCCAGCTGACAGTAATAGTCAGCCACGCCGTGCACAGGATGATGCGGCTTGAAGTGCCCAGCCTCCCGGAAGAAGTCCTCGATGAAGGACAGCTGCCAGAACCTCAACAAAACTCCTCCGATGTCCAGAACCAAAGCGGAGTGTAAGCGGCATCCAGAGGATCGAAAATAAAGTAAGTGGATGTAATTATAAATGTATTTATAAATGCACTGAAATTCCACATAACAGAGCCTAAGAGCTAGGCTGCCATCTTCTACGGTGCCAAGCCACGCCCCCCAACTGCATACATTTCTACCCCCTGGGAAAATATGAAGATTAATACAATAGCTAGTTGCCTGCCACGGATGTTCTGTGTTAAATAAACAAGGTCTTGCTGCTTGCAAGAAGCAATATGTTGGCATTGCCATTACAAATTGCTGGACACAATTCTTCCAACATCGATCATCATATTATAACATCCAGCATTGTTGGGTTTCTTTGAGTACTTTGGCTATTTCACACTGTGCTGTTCTGAAACTGGCATAGATTGTACCTTGAAACGAATGTCCTTATTCTGGATGTCCTCCAACTCTCCCCCTCTCCCCCCACCGATATCACCAAAGCATTTCTTTCTACAATTCTGGAAGCAGATAAAAACACCCCTCTTTCATCAGCTTTTTGCTAAATGTACCTGTCTCTCTTACTTTTTAAAACACAACTAATGTGTGCATTTACTTCCAGATTTCATGCACTCTAACAATGTCTTATGGTTTGCAGTTCTTAAACATACAGTGCAACACCTCAGGGCATGTCAGGCCATAACATATGATCATGCAACTGTATTATTGCTAGAGTAGTAGTCGATCGTAACAAATCCAACACACATTGGCAACAATAATAGTTCTATTGGTAAATGTGGGTGGTTTAATGTAAGCCCCACATGACATAAATACCTACCCTCTACATTTGCAAAGCAGGTCGTATTGGCTTTGCCAATGCTTTTTAATGCCGATTTCCATTTGTAAGAAATACCCAGTGCTTCCATTTCATTTTGTCTGCCACTTTCCGAAGCTCCCTGTTTGCTTTGCAGCGTCATGTTGGCTTTTATGTTCTCTGACCAGCACCTTCCATGCTTGATCCATAAATCATCCCTGTCTCATTTGCATAACCATTAATCCCATTTGTTTGAATCAGACACTGCTGCTTCCTTCTTGTAAATCAGGTTAAATCTTAACATATAATGGATTACAAAGGGTTGAGTGAAGAGAGTTAAAGAGTTAAATTAAAAGACAGTGCTGTGGGGATTGTGAGAATTAACATGGTCACCCTGAATGTGTTTTCATAAATAATGCTTTCTCTTTCTTTGCACACACAAGTAATTTATTAACTTTATCTATTTTTCACTTTAAATGTGTATTTCTTTTTGTTGAAACTGCAATATATTCTGAAACAATTGTGTGCTGTTTCAGCAAATCTTAATGAAGACATGTAATTACCTAATGAAGGTTGCAAGTTAGCTCAGAGGATGCCCATGATTAACAGAAATAAATGCTATTGACATAACTCCAAACCAAAACCGTAGCTCTGACAAATAGCCATCTACATATTCAAAGTCTGCTTTTTTCAGTTTACACAAAGTCGCAATGTTCCAGGTGTGACTAGAGAGAGCAGTGGCCTTTTTTAAGATACATACATAGTGGAAAGGCAGGAAGATGTTGTGACAGCAACATGACTCTGCCCAGTATGCAAGTGCCTGTGCCTAATGCCTGCCTTAAAGCAGTTGTAGACGCAGTCCCAAGCACAACCCGCACTCCAACCGTCCATTTTAAAGTACCAGGAACATTCACGCAGAAATATGTGACGTACAATGAGCAAATAAACCAGCAGAGAGCCGCAGTGGGGCTCTGTCCAGTACCTATCAAAAGAATAGCACTTGTTGAAGTACCGACACCTAAGAATACCTGGACAGTAAGGTACCCATTGAGAAAGCTATATCGACAAATGAAACAAAATGATGAGTGTCAGAGCATAGTCCCCAAAGAAGCTAAAAAGATACTGAAGGAAGATGAATGGTGACGTCACAAGAACCCAGACTGACTCACACATGGAAGATATGACGATATGCTAATGATGAAAAGAGACGAAACACCATGGATAAGCGACATCATGAACCTAAAAGTCAAATAACAATGTCAAAATGTTAGAAGCTTATGCCATGAGCACAATGAAGATATTTAGTTAGTTTACACGTGTACATATGTTTGGAACCACAAGAAGCAAAGAATCGTGAGGCTTGCTTATGCTTAGAAGTAAGATAGATTGCGGCAAGAGCCACCTATACCTATCTACCTCAAAAGGAGCACTTTATATAAATATACTTCCACTAGGCACAAGAGCAGAATCAACCAAAGGTTACTAAAGGTCTCAGGAGAAGAGCCCCTCAGCAAGCAAATCGAAAACTAAAGACAAAAAGAAACTCAGACGCATGCAAATCGTGCCAAGAAGCCAAGGTCATATCAGCTGAAATAGACCAACAGTGGATACAATTAATGAAGCAAAGAACAGAGTATCCTATTCTGAAAGATCAAGATAAGCCACAGAAGGCAGATGGTTGGCAAAACTAAATCAAATACACGAATTGCATTAAGAATAAGACGATTTCACAGTGTCTGAATCACGTGACCAGCCAAGCGAGAAGGGATGAAACTTTCAACCTACGCATGGCCTCATGCCATGCACAGATATCTTAACTTTTCCAGACCAAGAAGCAGTCTCAAGGCCAGCCACAAAGAAATAATTGACACATGACCACTGAGGTGATGATTGATTGTAGCAATAATTGGAGGAGGTCTGGGGGTGCTGACGAGCTCCCTGCACCTGGCCGGCTATTCTGCACGCTGCTAAGCTAGTGGAAAAGTATGAGTGGGGCTGTTGCCAACCCAATCATAGTGGACCAAGTAATCTAGGGTTCTATAGTTAGTAGAACCAATGAGACATTGTACCTTTAGTGACGTCTACAGTAGCCATTTTAAAGGTAGGGCTTAGGTGCCCCACCTGACAGTGTTTGTCCAATCCTCTCACTCCGTTACAATATACAGTTATAGTACCTATATTAAAGTTACCTTCCTAGAACCAGTAGAATTGCATGCAACACTTATACGTTACACATCAGTGATGACATGTTTTTAGTATAAAAGATGTGCTGAAGCAACTCAAGAAATTGGTTGGAATTGAGGCTAAACCTTGGTCTGAAATACAGTTGACCATAGCTCACTATTGCAGATTGCTTCAAGAGAACAATCGCAAAAAAGAGGCTGCACGAAAAACGGAAGAGGCAAAATTAGTGCAGAAAAAATGGTTAAAATATGCCATTGAGGGGGCAATGATAACTAGCACAGATGGATTGAACACACAGCAGATTAATAACCAACAGCAGGTTAATAAGGGTAGCAATGGGTTCTACACAAGAGGGAGAGGCTTTCGAGGAAGAGGATGGCAGAGTAATCAGGGATGTTTCCAAGAAAATCAGGGAGGTTTTCAAAACATGCAAAGTGGCAATCAGGATAGGTCCAATGGGCAAAAAATCAGGCCAACGCCAATATGTTGGATGTGTGGGATGACAGGGCATCTGGCATGAACATGCAGAAGTCAGGCCATGTTGCAAAACGACCAAGGAACAAGAGCAGGCATGGTGAATCCATCTGTGTTTTTACTGCAGGGTGGAAATGGAGTTGCACAAAATCACACGGTACAGCAGCAAGTGCCGGGAGCACAACAAAGCTTGCAACCTTTGAATATGACACATTTTCCACAAAGACAGTCTCATCAGTCACCTATGCAACTATCACAGACAACAAGTGCAGGACAGGTACTACAGTGGGAATTTGGACCCAGTGATGTGAGGTCACTTCCCTTGCGAACGAAGTTTAGCTGCTGCAGAGTTCGCCATAGAGAAGGCTGCAACCATTGTGAGGGGATGCTCAATGAGTTTGTACGTCGAGCACACATTATTTGCCATTCTAGAAAAACCAAAAGGCACATTGACATCTCAGAGAGCTTCTGCTTGTGAAGTGATCATGTCTAATTCATCAATTAAGATAATTCGATGAAACCAGCTATGTTTATAGCAAAGCCAGTCACTGACGCAGAGCCAATCCATGACTGCGCGAACTATGAGGAATTATATGATGAAATTCCAGAGTGAAATAAAATGCATTGGCAGAAGGAGAAATTGTCTTTGTTGACGGTTCCCCGAGAATTGATCAAAATGATGGGTAAAGGTACACAGGCATTGCTGTGGTGAAGCACACAGCAAATCGAGAATTTCGAGTACTCATTAGTGCACCATCACCATCTCATCATTCAGCGCAAGCTGCAGAATTATTGGTGTTGATACTTGCTATCAAGAATCACGCGGACCAGGAAGTGACAGTGTACAGTGACTCCGCATATGAAATGTCGACAGTGCACGCAGGCCTAGCACGCTGGAATAGGAGGGGCTACCTTCGAGCGGATGGCATGCCAGTGCAGCATGCAGCCTTATTGGATAGGCTCATTAAGACACTACAGCTCCCAGTGGGCATAGCGGTTGTGAAATGCACCTCCCACACGAAGGGGACAGATTTTATCTCACAAGGAAATCAAGCAGCAGACACAGAAGCCAAGCGTATGGCGACCAAGAGCGCAACCATAATGAATGTAGAAATAACTGATGTACATGAAAAACTGATTGTTGCACAAAGTGAACCTGAGGGTTATAGTAACATGGGGCAAACCCAGTTAATGGAGCTCCAAGGGGAAGCACCACAGGAGGAAAAGAACCTCTGGAAGCGGCAAGGGTGTTCTTTAAACCCCTCCGAAAGCTTATGGTGACAAGACAGCACTGTTAAACCAGTGATGACTCTAGCCCTGTTAAATTTAGCATTGGAACAATTGCATTATCTAGCATACATGTCAAAAGAGAATCTAGCAGCAACGATCGCTGAAGACTGGTTTATACCAAACTTAGCGTAACATGTTGCATTTCTTATGGTAAACTGTATAATCTGCCAACAGTTCACGGCTGGGCATACACTAAGAGTAATTAGAGGAGTCATCCCAAGGCCCAATGGACCTTTTTAGAACTTGCGTGTCGATTATGTCGATATGATTCAAGTGTGTAACGGGTACAGGTAACTAATTGTTGTGGTGTGTTCATTCCCTAGATGGATAGAAACAGGTCCATGCACACACCCAGACTTTACCTGTGCGGCCACATTTCTGGTGAGAGAGGTATTTTGCAGGTGGGGAGTATGTGAGGTCATGAGGTCAGATAATGGTCCTCACTTTGTTAATGCAGTTTTGCTGCTTGGTATAAAGCATAAGTTCTTGTCGGTGTATTATCTGCAAGGTAATGGGATATGTAAGAAGTTCAATGGCTTGGTAAAGGAAAGGATAGCCAAGTTGAAGCTTACTGTAAAGAAGGGATGTCTGCACTGCCTTCCATTGGCACTGTGCGCACTCAGAAACCAGCCTGGTTCTGACCTCATCTTACGCCACATGAAATAGTGACAGGCAGAAGGATGCACACTCCATTGACACCCCGAGATAGATCTAGATGTGATGCTCAGCCAACAGGGGAAATATTAGGATCAGAAATGCACAATTACTTGAATTGCATGACATCTTGTCTTACTGTAATTTCAGGACAGCTGCAGCGATAACAAAAAGGGTGCAGGGCAGCACAGAACACAGAAAGAGATACTACAGCAAACCCAATTCAGAGCTTATGTGTACCACCAATCTTCCCTGGTGAAGAATCACACAAGAAAGAAGTGGGACGAGCGTAGGTTCAATGGACCCTTCCCAGTGGAAGACGTCACTCCCTCTGCAGTCAAGCTACAAGGAAGAAGAGCTTGGATATTTCTGGATGACATCAAGCCATACATCGGAGAAGGCCCCCTGCCCGCACCCCAATGCGTAGAGACTACAGACGACGGGGAAGAACCACAGCACGTGCAGATGAGATTCATGACGAGGAAGAAGGACACATGACCAGTAAAGCAAAGGCAAAGAACTTTTGTGCAAGGTTGTGGCTTAATTTTGGACATTTCCTCTATGCAAAAAGGGGATAAGGACCTAAAAACAGACACTCTGTGCATCCTAGTTGCAGGGTGAAGAAGAGAATTGCCCAACATAGGTTATTAATTTTGAACTTTGGACTGAGGCACACAGAAGCCTTGATAAGAAAGGGATATGCCAAATTTTGATTGAGGACACGCAAATTGGAAGAAAATACAGTATTCAGACTTGTTCCAAACAGAAGCATTGTTTGGACTCACTTATGATGTCCCACAGCAGCGACATCACTAAAGATGTTCTAAATTACTTT
Source organism: Ambystoma mexicanum (assembly GCF_040938575.1). Classification (NCBI taxonomy): domain Eukaryota; kingdom Metazoa; phylum Chordata; class Amphibia; order Caudata; family Ambystomatidae; genus Ambystoma; species Ambystoma mexicanum. Next base: position 579,321,224 of record NC_090937.1, on the reverse strand, counting down.
GACTTAGTCTTGAGATCGTACCTGTCACTAGTGGGAAGGCTCACTAGCATCAATTAATTTCTTCAAGACCCTGAAAACAAACAGACAATTAAGAGGCTGCTCACCATAATCACCGAGCAGTTCCTCCTGCTTCCGGAATAGAGAGGGGAAAAAACTAATTTCCCAAGCAGAAGAAGAAACGAGTAGGCCTGTCAGCATGCTATTCTTTCGTTTAATTGAAGACTGCCCAGATCTTGTCGGGAGACACACTGACGTCTTGACATTTCTTCGAGATCCAGCAAACACACAACATTTGAGTGTAATCCTAAACAGAATCATAATTTAGGTTGCTCTTCACACTCATCGAGATCACAGAAGCTGCTCACAGTAAGTGCTGAACAGTTCCTTTCACAGAAAGGACAAGACAACTATCACTCATCTGCCTGCTAACTAACATGTTTCCCTTGCCTCTATACAGCCTCTATCACTTCCTCTGCCACTGTTCTAGCACTTCACCTATCATGGTCACGTCCCGAGCACAGCTGGCAGTACTGCCTATCTGCACTTAAAAATGTCCAATATTGGTAGTCTTTAATTTATATATTTCCACTTATGAATTGTCCCCGGTGGCTGTTCCATTTACTCCCCTCCACAAACTGGTCAAAATTTACCTCAAACTCACTCCATTGTATGAAACTACTGCTTCCCGTCATGTCTGATTTCTTATTGTTAGGGAAAATTCTCATCTATGGCTAATTTCCCTCACCTAGTGAGTCCCCCAGCAGATTTGCTGGACTTCTGGAGTTTATTTTTTCCACTTGGTAAGAGTGAGAGGTTTTTCCCCACTCTTACCTGTGTTTTGCTACGTGTTTCTACCTGTTTTTGTGATTGTGGACTCTGAAGTACACCACTTCAGTAGCCCCTTCTTTTTGTGTGTCACACAGCACCTTCAGTGCCGTGGCACAGGGTTGTCTTTGAGACCTCCCTCGACTCCATTTCTGAGGCGACTATCGTCCCCCAGAAAAGGGTAAAGCTACCATTAACTTTACTTAGTCAATCTACCACAGATCCAGTACACACCATCTTAAATGAAGTACTGGAAAGGGTCAATTCGTATCCGTTTTTAGCTGTACCTCCTAGAGCATTGTTTCGCTCTTTTAACATTTAGACTTGGCTGGTGGCAGTGTTATCTACCCTAACCTTTCTACCGCGATTATATAGATAAACGTGGTACTGTTCACGCTATTATATTAGCCTCGAACATAAACCTGCTTGACCAAATTGTCTTTCTTTTGGCTCTGGTTGGGTTAATTCGCCATTTCTTTTTGTTAAAGTCCTTATTGTGTCTTACTTTGCGCGTCAAACTAGGTTTGCCTTCTTTGTTTACTTTCTTTTGGCTGGCTTCTGCTCAGAAGCCCTCCTCAAGGCGCCTGGGTGTCTAGGTGGGCTGACTGTGAGGGAGGGGAGTAGTCACCCCCTGCACAGGGTATCCTAGGAAACCCAAGTCACACTTTGTCATGATTGGCCAGGGCTGTTGATCGGGCTGGACAACCACCCTGCTGGGTGATTGACAGCCAGGCTGTGTGAATGGGAGTTTTTCGCATAAAAGGAAGGTCTCTTGGGCTAGAAGTCAGAGAGTCGCCACTGGAACTACAAGGAACCGAAGAGAAGCAGAGAGAACGACGGCTGCTGCAACTACCCCGTCCTGGTGAAGCCCTGCTGCAGTCCTGAGCTATCTTCCCTTCAACGACTCAGAGAATATCCAGTCCAGAGTCTTCTTCCCTTGAGCTTGGTGGGGATACCCAGCTCATTTTCCGGAGCCAGAGGATCCACTTCCTCGGTCGAAATCACTGCACGCTGCTGTAGTGGTCCGGATAGCCACCTGAAGAGCCTCTCCTGTTTTTAAGGAGCGTACCTTTTATTCCTTGTCGCTGCTGCCGGCTTCATCCCTGTGTGGCACAGACCCCCTTCAGACGTCCTCCTTCACAACAAAGCTCCAGGAATCGTGGGTCTGCGGGAAACCAACAGGAACTGCCATGGCACCAGCTGCACCATTGGAACAAGGTACTGTGTTCTACTAAAGGAAACTGGGCGATTCCCTTTTCTTTATTTCCAATTCTTGCCCTTGTCTTCCCTCCTTCTTATAACATTTGCTTCCGAACATTGACAATATCGAAGTACTTTTGGCTACATTGAATCGTGAACTGTCTGACTGTGTGATCTTCGGCAACAGGCCCCGGTGTCTTTCGACCCTGGCTCCGGCCCTTTGACATTTGAACTCATGTCTCTGAGTGTTTCTTGATTCTGCCTGCCTAACCAAAATATTGCCCGTGATTTTTGTCTCCAACTCCCTCTGGGTATCTCAGGTGCTAAGTGTGTTTTTGCCATGGTAGCATTTCATGTCACGGATACACGTTTATTCAGTAGACCGAACTGTCAAAAAGTGATCGCAATCGTATTCGCGGTAACGTGTTTTGTTCGTAACACTGGTTCATTCAAACACAGGGTACTTACCTTGAGACTTACTGTACAAAGTGAATTGGTTAGTTGTAGTATATTTTACGTGTGGTTTTTATTTGAGTTTAATAGAAGTGTTGTGTTTGTAACGAATAGTTTAAAAATAAATGTACTTATATTTTTTACCTGAAACCTTGAGTCAGTGTTTGCTTGAGTCACAGTAATTGTGGTCCCTTTGTGTAATCTCTGCTACTGCTCATATACTCTTGAGATAAGCCTGGCTGCTCCGCCACTGCTACCACTCTGACATTGTAGTACAGGCTTGTACCAAAGGTAACACTTGTATTGCCACCTGTAGTCTTAATTGTGTGTAGTGGACCCTAAGGGCACTGCACAGGATTCTGCATAACACTTATCTATTGAAAGTTCGTTTGTGATCAAAAGAGCATTGTTCCTCCTTTATGTAAATGAACAAATAAAAACATAAAATAAAATAAATGAAAAACATAAATGAAAATGAAACGAACTCAATTTTTCAAATCTACTCTTAAAGAATATGTTAATTTATCTTCAGATTTATTATGGCAAATGATACTCGAAGGTAAAAACATATCACTCAGAATTAATGTTATTCGTTTTTTACATGATGTGAACCTTTTAGAACATTTTAAAGTGAGAGATCCCAGTTAATTAAAAATGCATTTTTTATTTAATTTTTTTTATTTTCTTTATATTTCTTAACTCAGTAAATGGACATGATCAGATGAGTCCAGTTTAAATCAGTATTCATTTATGTATAGAAACGCTTCTATTATGTTTGTTATTTTATATATCTGAATGTGTTTCTTTGTTGTTCTTTCTTGTCTTTTTTTTTTTTTTTTTTTTTTTTTTACATAACATGTTGTTTTTAAAAGTTGATTAAATTCAGCTAAATAAAAAAAAAAAAAAAAAAAAAAAATGAAAAACATAAATATTGTTTGCTATTACTTAATAATGTATGTCTGGATTACCTCTTTGTGTTTTATGTGTTTAGTGTTGGCACACATCCTGCTCCTGGCTTTCCAGTTAATCAGGCGTTCAACGAATCAATGTGGGACAAAATCTGAATTGGTAATTATAACTGGTTCCTGTAGTTGATGTTTTATATCATTAAGGACAGCTTGGCCATCGTTTCTGCCACCAGGGATCAATTTTATAACTGTCTGAGGTTTCAGGGCTGTTTGCTCCAGAATTGCTGATGCTAGCTACAAATTCCTTCTAATTATTTTCTCTGATACGGTAGGAACATCCATCCACATAAACTATGGACATACCCTGACAAGTGTTATCTTAATACAACTTGTAACAAGAAGCAGGGTATGCTTCATATTGTAAGTTGATTTGAATTCTTTGGCTTCTAAATAGTTATCATTGTACACAGTCATGTAGGTCTGCTAATCCTTGAGCCATTCGACTCCTTATTTTGGCCATATCTGATTTCTATAGGGTAGCTCTGCATAGAAATCATCCAGGAAGTAATTATTGAATTGTAAACATTCACAGTCTGCATTTGGTTGTTCTGCAAATAATTCCGAAACCTGGTCGGAGGTCTTAACTATGATATGGTCCCCCGGAACCTCCAACAATAGTTTTCTGCAACACATGGTTAAAAGGATCGATGTATCACATTCATTATTCTTAACTTTGATGGGCGAAAATGTGAAAATGTCTTCCTTGCATTTGAAATGATAATTGTAGCTTCATCGTGTGTCTTTACAAGACCAATGTCTACAGGTGTCAGAAAAACCTGTTTTCATGAAAGTCTCTTTATTTCTACTAGGGTAAGCCATGAAGGGAGCTTTGGAAAGACATTTTTTCTTTCGTTACAAATTCTATGTTTTAGAGTCCCCTGCACTCCCACTTCACCTCCATGTTCAAACAATGGACTAAACACAGTTTGATCTTTGCATATCTCTCTGTGAACGTATGACTGTAGTTGGTCAGTCTTGAGAGGCTTTGTAACTCACAAAGATTTATAGGGGTCTTCAACTTCAGTAAAGTCCCACATTTCTTTTTTATTTTTAGTATTAATGGTTATGGCTGTGATCTTGTGACCTAGAAAGATTACTTTGATTTTGCACCTGTATTTATTCTTTAATTGTGCCAGCATGTTGTGGTTCATCACTAAATGTTTTTCCACTGTTTTACTGTTCATTAGTAGTTCCTCTACGTATCCCCTGCCCCTCCTTCTATGAGTTCAGGCATGCCTTTGTGTAGGACTATATTGAATTAATTCTCAATAATTCATTCCCATTAATGGATCCAAAAGCCTTACAAGTCCGTGCATGCTGATGCTGGGTATTCAGAAAGCCTAATATCAATATGTCAAATGGAGCGCAGAGTATACTTTAGAACCTTGCATCTGAATAAGGGAAAGCCACCTTGACATGTGCAACCTCTTGGTCAGTTCTCTCAGGTCTTCACAAAGATGCAATTTTGGTTTTAATACTCCTACTACGGGGTTATTAAAGGTAGTTTGGATTGGGTGACTGATTCCACAGGATTCCAACTGTTTGATAACCTCAATGAGTGGTTCAGTGGATGTGATAGGAAACCTGCACTGTTTTACAAATACCAGTGCCATATGAGGGTTTGTAGGTATTGTTGTGTAGTGAAGAGACATATGTTGTCCACGGTCAAATTAATTGACAGAACATTTTATGGACATCCAGAAGCACTGGTCTCAATTATTATCATTGTTTAGATGTCTCCCAGCTATCAGCCATACTAATCTGTTCTCTGACCCTCTGACGGATACCTGGGAATATTTCTGCAGTGGACATGTCTGAGATTTCTTTAAGTTGTTTGGTGCAATCTCTATTTATGTTATCTACCAAGACGGATTATTCCTTAATATCAAGATAGTTACTGATAATTTAGGAGACTATTTCATCTTCCAAAGTGCCATAGGTAATATTCTCTATCCTATACGGGCAGAGGGAGTATGCCATAAAATTCCCCCATTGGCATGAATAGAGAGGTGCTAGTCTGCTACCATCAGTATTGTTTTAACAATCATATGGTATTAGACCAATGAAAGGTAAGTTCATTGAAACATTTTTGGAAATTACCACCATTCCAATAGAGGTGTCCCTAGAGAAAATATCACTTTGTGTATAGTTATTGTTAACCAATATTTGAATAGTATCATCTTTGAATTCTACCAATGGAGTTGGCATTTATTTCTGAAGAATATTATTTAAATGAATACAAATGTCTTCATCAAGCGCTTTTTGTTAATTTCTGATCAAAGCATCTTGTTGGCTATTTCGAGGAATTGTCATGTCTTCTTTAATGTGTTCTGCAGCAGCACAAAGTGGTAATTGAGCTAACTAAAGAGCCACCACAAGAACATTGAAATACATTGGGTTTCTACCAAGTCTGAACTATTCTTTGTTGATTATAAAATCAAGATGAATAATCAATATAATATGTCTTACCAAGATACATCATAGAAATAGCATCTCTAGTGGAACTGGAACTATGATTTACTGTGTTGGCTCCAATTAGGTTCTTCAACATTCAACTGATAGTAGATTATAGGGGTAATTCATAGATTTCAGCGCAGTTGCAGCACACGCGAACAGCGCAGAGAGGGACAGTGCGCCAGCGTGCGCCAGCCGTGTGCACTAAACAGCATTCTGGCGCACCGTGTATTCATTAAATTTCAAGCCATTTTGAGCGCTGGCGCAGGGACAACCTGCAGCGCCAGTTACACCCCCAAGAATGCCCCTTGTGCAAGGAAAAGGCATTGAAATCCCCAATGCAGCGCAAAGGGCCGTGCTAACCCAGCACCAGTTTACAGGGCGGGTACACTGTAATCGCGTGAAAATAGTACACAAACCACACTCACAGCAGCCAAAAGCGTGAAAATGTACTGGTGCACCCCTCGGAATATGCATACCCCACTCGCGCCAGGTAAATTGCGTAGAAAAGGCACCCCCCTGTGGCGTGGGCTGCCTGTGGGGCATGCCCAGGGTGGATGGGCTACCTGTGGGGCATGGGGAGGGTGAGTGGGCTGCCTGTGGGGCATGCCCAGGGTGGATGGGGTGCCTGTGTGTATTTCGGGGGTGCGTGGGAACTTTCGCACACGATAGGCCTTGGGCAAGCAGGGTACGTGTATTTCAGGGGTTCGCGGGAAGTTTTACACGCGATAGGCCTTGGGCGAACGGGATACGTGTATTTCGGTGGTGCGTGGGAAGTTTCCCATGCAATACTCCAGGCGAGAGCGGGGTACGTGCATTTGGGGAGTATGCAGGGAGTTTCACACGCAGTCCTTGTGCAAGCGGGGTACGTGTATTTGGGGGGTGCGTGAGAAGTTTCACACGCGATACTCCAGGCGAGAGCGCGGTACGTGTATCTGGGGGGTACGCGGGGAGTTTCACATGCGATAGGCCTTGTGCGAGCGGGGTATGTGTATTTGGGGGGTGCGCAGGAAGTTTCACATGTGATACTCCAGGCGAGAGCGTAGTATGTGTATTTGGGGGGTACGCGGGGAGTTTCACACGCGATAGGCCTTCTGCAAGTGGGGTACGTGTATTTAGGGGGTGCGCAGGAAGTTTCACATGCGATACTCCAGGCGAGAGCGGGGTACGTGTATTTGGGGGGTACATGGGGATTTTCACATGCGATAGCCCTTGTGCGAGTGGGGTACGTGTATTTGGGGGGTGCACGGGAAGTTTCACATGCGATACTCCAGGTGAGAGCGGGGTACGTGTATTTGGGGGGTATGCGGGGAGTTTCACATGCGATAAGCCTTGTGCGAGTGGGGTATGTGTATTTGGGGGGTACGCAGGGAGTTTCACATGTGACAGGCCTTGGCCGAGCGGGGTACGTGTATTTCGGGGGGTGCGCAGGGAATTTCACATGCGATAGGCCTTGGGCGAGCGGGGTATGTGAATTTCAGGGTGCGCAGGAAGATTTGCATGCGATTTGGCATCGTGGGCCCTCCCGGTTGTGCCATTTATCCCCTCCCCATGACCTGCACGCAGCCCACACCACAGGGGACTACCCTTCGATCCACACCATGCCCTGTAGGCAACCTACATGGCACCATGCACATGTGAGCGCACTTGTGAGCCCCGACTCATGTCCCCCACCCACCATTGTCGGGCACCTGCCAGCAGGCCCCGACTCATGTCCCCCACCCACCATTGACGGGCAGCTGCCAGCAGACCCTGACTCATGTCCCCCCAACCCACCCCCAGTGACGGGCACCTGCCAGCAGGCCCCGGCTCATGTCCCCCACCCGTCCAACCAACCCACCATTGACGGGCAACTGCCAGAAGGTCCCGACGCATGTCCCCCCACCCAACACATCATCATGATCCACACTAATGGCCCTTATGGCCACCCAAATCCCACCCCATGCCACCCCAGTCCAAACACCCAACCAAGCATTCCATCCTCTCCATATTGAAATCCTCATGTCATGATAGATCCCAAATGACAAGTATGCACATCAATACATGTCCGTCAGACACACACAATGGGGGCACGTGAATGAGAAAACCCACATTGTGACATGCACAAAACCAATGAGAGAATACCACACAAATGAAGTATGAAATAAAAATGTATTATATACAAAATTGAAGAAATGAAAGAAAATCACACAAGAAAAGAAATAATAAACAAAAGGCTGGATGTCCAAAATGAATGAAAACATGTGAATGCTGAATCCAATTAAATTCAAATGAAAATGGCTCCAAAGCATTTGTCCATTAAACCAAATCCAAAGTTTAAAGAATAAGAAACTGATTTTCTCCATGGTAAAAAAAAAATCAATGAAGTCAAATCCAGTCCAGAACTATATACAATGTAAAAATCCAGGGTCCATGAGTCCAACAATCCAAAGGAAACCTACCAAAAAGCCTACCTAATAAATAACTATATACAAAAAGGTGGGGCATAGTCCATGTGCCCCAAAGGAAAAAATAATTGAAAGGAAACTTACACCTACAGAACTATTTACAAAGGCGGCGGGCAAGTCCAAAGGCTCACTTGTTGATGTCCCGGGCCAGGGCATCATCGAACTCCTCTTCAATGTCCTCAAAGCGGGCCTCTTCCCTGGCCCCGAGGTCTCGCAGGGATAAAGCCATGTCCACCTCCAACTCCCTGCGAATTTCCTTGAGACACTCAGTCCGCCTCAACGCCCTGCACATGGAGTTCTCCGCCCTGACCATAGTGAGCCGTGCCTCTTCCGCCAGCCGCTGCTCCGCATCTATTTGCCGGCCCAACTGCTGCCACATGGAAGACACTCCCAATCCAGGGTCCTCCTCCCCTCTGGCCGATGCCTGGACCTGTGATGTTGATGGCCCGAGCCATCATCGCTCCCACCTTGAACCTGCTGCTGCTGTGCATGCGCCCTTCCTGTTGATGCCTGCACCTCCTCCTCCTGCTGGGGTGCAGATGTTGTGGTGGCCCCCCCTGCTGGACCTCCGACTCCCGACTGTGGCAGGGATGTGTCCTCCACCAGCCTGGCCTCTGGGTCAGGGGCAGCTCCACAGGGTGGCCAGGTGATACATGGCCAGGAATATGGCACGGAGGACGACTGGCGCATAGGGGGTTCAGTTGAGGAGGGGGTCGGTAGAAGGTCCAGCACACGAAGGAACCCAGAACTGGTGACCCATCCTAGTAGGTCGACGCGGTCAATGAGGCATCCGAAAAAACGTGCATTGTCCACACGGGAACCCTGCACGTCTTCCTGAATGCCACGTTGACGCAACGCCACCCCAGTCAGGACAGGCTCAACACAGTCCCGGATTGACATGTCCGCAGGGAGAGGAAGGCCAGTTGTTGTTCGCGCATCCCCTCCCTGAAAACGGGTCTGGGCGAAGGCATCCCTGCTGGTGCGGGATGATGCAGTCACAGGATCGGGGACAGGATTACACACAGGCATCTCTGCATCCGCCTGTGCTGCCTCCTGTCCCTGCCCCTGGACTGCACCACTAGCACCATTGGAATCAACCCTCCAGACCCCATGCGTAGGCCTTCCACAGCCTTCCCCTCAACCAAACCCCCCAACAACCTGGATGACTCCGTGCTATCTTTCTCCATAGGCCCTTGTGGGGTCTCAGCTGCCCCTTCTGCTGCCGAAGAGTCCACCTCCGACCTCCGCCTCTTGGACTTGCCCTTGGCAGCTGCGGCCATGGACGCGGCACCAGACTCCTCGCTCCCTGATGAGATGACAAAATGGGAGGGGAGCTGGGCCTTGCGTCTCCGGCTGGTGGTGGGATCCCTGCTGCTGTGCTCCACAGCACCATCTCAGCCATCTTCATCAGTTGATGCTCCAGACAGAGAGAGACAGAACACAGGCATCAGGGCACTGTACAATGGTCTGATACACACATGACAGTTGCACATGAGTGGCAGTGTCAAACTTCACACTTGCCATCACACTCCCCAACACCCATATCACTTGAACCCACACATATGCCAAATTAACGGGAATGTTGCAGCAGGCAGCACCATTCATACACATACAACAGCATGAGCATCCGAAGGTTATCCTTACATCACATGCAACACAGGGAGTGCCAAACGCATGCACACACGCCACTAAACATACATGCATCTATACATATCCACCACCTGTCGCAAAGAAATCATCGGCATCCATGTCAAATCTGCCAATCAGCCTCCTACATGTCGGTGTCACATGCATCCATGGTGTATCACAGTGGGACACATGTCAAATAAACACACACGCACACGTACATTGTGCACATACATGAAGGTGGAACCAGCATCCATGTGTCACACCACAACCATGCCACAGAACATACACAGAAATGTATACATGTGTGCACCTACACATGCATTTGGCCATCATGCATTTGAACACATACACCATTGATGTACCTCATACGTGACTGGACTCACATGCGGCAGGCTCATGTCCCTGTACATACACATCCATACATCAGCCTTTCAAGACATATGTACAACCTGCACACTCCTCAACATGCACTGCGCCCAATCAGTACGCATGGACACTTACCGCTCGACTCCGGACGGGTCTGCCTCTGAAGGACCTGGAGGTGGAGCGCTGGGTGTATGCGTACCAGGACCCTCATCTGGATGTTGGTAAGGCAGACACAGCACCCCTCTGCATGCTTTGCCTTCAAGAGGCGCCGGGCCTTGCCGAGGGTCCTGTACCTGAATTCCTCCCAGCGCTTCCGGACGTGTTGCATGTCGCGGGCTTCCACCCCCTCCACGTTGATGGCAGCCATGATGTCCTTCCAGATCCTCTTCCGTCCTTCATTGTCGGCGCGTGAACTTCCAAAGAGGGCATCATAATGCCCCAGGACTTGCTCCACCAGGATGTCAACTTCATTAGCAGTGGATCTGGCATCCCTCTGCCTCTGTGCTGGGGGGTTGCCACTGGTGCCAGATGGTGTTGTGTTGGACATGGAAACCCCCGAGGCAGGTGTGGTGGGCAACTGGGTCCTGGGACTGGGCTGTGGAGTGATGGAATACCAGTCGCGACTCTTCTGTTCCAGCAGGGATGGTCACAGCAGATCTCTGCAGATGGCTGACATGCAGGCACCAAATAGCAGGGCACGTGGCCAGCAGGCAGGCCGGCAGCAGCAGGTGGCAGGTGAGAGTGTGCTCGGGGTTCTGGGGAGCAGGAAAATGGCCTTCTGGGCAGGAGCATGGTATTCCATGTGTTGTTGCGTGGCCAGCTTGATACGGAGTGATTTGGCACGTGAAAAAACTGCAACTGCAACTGCAATTCGAGGAAAGGCTCTTAGCGCGTATGCGCATCTGTGACGTAACGCACGTGGCGCTTCCTGCCACACGGGTGCATGTTGATTGTACATGTGCATAAACTGCACGTCCGGGTGTCACTGAATGTAATTGGGGGAAAGGCCCTTAGTGCATACGCACGTAAGTGATGTTGCACGTGTGGGCTGGGTTAAAAGGTACGCGTAGGACACCATTTTCTTGTATGTGCTTTTTGTGGAGAGCGAGCGGGTGATTCTTGTACTTCTTGTCAGTTCACATGCGATTACTTCACAACGGTTCCAGTTTGTACTCCTTGTATACTCAGACAGCATTCAATTCTTCTTTTGGCGGAGGTGTTGCCAACGCGCCCACGCGTGTCTTTTTCACGTTCTTTTTCCAGGCAGACGGTGAGTTGCGCACATATTTTTCAACTGTGGTTGCCCCCGTGTGTTGCATTCCCATTCAGAGGTCATTGTAGCCTGCGTGTACCATGTGTACGCTCACTTATGTGTTTCTGGGTGCCACAGCGTAGTGCAGGTTCTTTATTCCACGCACATAGGCTACCAGGGGTCGCATGCACGTTAAATTTAGTTCTTGGGGTGCCTGAGCATTGCGTGACCCGTCATCTTTCCCCAGGGGTCACAGACAGCCTTGCTAGAGCACTAGGGTACATATTCCATCTAGTACCCTGCCCCTTTCACCCCAATTGCCCAAGACAATTGTTTACTGCACCTCCCATTCGCACAATAACATCAGTGACATGGTTGGGAGGCGACCAAGTGGTAAGGGAGGCAAAAGTGGCCGACCTACAAGAGGTTTCCATGGTAGGGGACATGGCCAGAATGTGCAGGGTGGACCAAGAGGCCAGTGTGTGGAGGGCCAATCAGGGACACCTATGTCCCCCCAATGGGTCGGGGAGATGCAGCTGACACCATCCCAGCTCAGGCCTTCTTGACCTGGCCCATATTGTAGACCGAACCGGCACAGGATGACTCCCAGGCCGACTTCCGTGTCACCAAGTCAAAGCCACGTGTGGCGGTGAAAGTTGCTGTCACCAGGCAATGTGGATCTGGGGCAGCAATGTCATCTGCTGCCCCAAGTAGCCAGGGTGAGGAGGCTGCAGGGGCAGCTGCAGCTCAATCCACCCCAGCTCCGAGTCACCCAGCTGGGACAGTGTTGGTCCAAGTCCATCACACCGAGGTTGGTCCTGCCAACATCACCCAGCAGCCAATGCCTGCAGTGAGACCTTTGATCATCGTGCATTTGGCTACTTCCAGTGCCCAGTCCACCTGCACTTCAGCCACCACCAATGGGAGCAGCGTAAGCCACTCAGGGTCTGCACCACCTCTCAAGAGGAAGAAGGGTGCTCTTGCGGTACAGGCTGGGAGCCCAGACACGGTTCCCCCTTTGGCACATCAAGAAAGTGTAGTTTCAATGATGTGAAACTAGACACACTTGTGGGCTACGTGTCAGCTCATGGCCGTGAAATGCTGATGACTGCAGGGTGCAAGACTACGACTGCTCAACGTAGGGCCCACTGGCAGTGCATCGCGGACCAGATTAGTTCCCTTGGATTTGTGAGGCGCACAGCTAATGATTGCTCTAAGCGGTGGAATGACCTCAAACGCAGAGCAAAGAACAAGCTGGCTTCCAATCATGCCTCTACTATGGTGACTGGCAGTGGGTCTCCACCAGAGGAGCAAGTGCTCACAGAACATGAGTCAATCACTGGAGGCTTCATCACAGAGGATCAGATCCAAGGCTTGGGAGACCTACCAGATCTTGAGGCAATGTCCGGTGAGTGGGCATGCATGTGTGTGCAAACCATGTGTATGTTACTTGGGTGATGTGTTCTGATTGAGTGCCATGTGAGGTTGTGTAGTCATGACTGCTATGGGTCACCCATGTGGTGCCTCCAAAACATCCCCTGGCCTTGGGTTTGGGTTTTACAGTATCCCTTCTTAACAATGTCCAACTGATTACTGCACTTGCCCTTCAACTGCCATCATGCCACAACATTGTTCATACTGTTTTCCTGTTCATTGCGCCTGATTGATGGAATCCTTTGCATGTTTAAAACACATTTTTGTGCCGTTGTGCCCCAAATATAAAATACTTCAGACATAGATTACACCCCACAATGCCCCACATTTCTTTACTTATTATGGGAATGATTTCATCAATCAGGCTTATTGAGTATTGTGCACCTACACATACCCTCCACACAATCACTTCGGGGCCCTGTTTGAATGTTCAACATGACAATTGCCTTCTGTCATGTCCAAGTGACCAACCATTGATGTATCCATGTGCCTCCCATCACTGCATTAGTGAACACTGGCTGTGTTGCAGCATGAAGCACATGTGTTGCTTTTCCATCTTGGAGTCCTCAGTGTCTGCTTTTTGGCTCCCCTTCCACTTCATTGCCAGTGCATGCATGCCAGAGTTATTGTCATGTGTGACATGTGTCATTTATGTATTTAATGTCTACCTTGTCATGCCTATGTGTGTGGGCTATGCTGCTCATGCCTGTTTTCATTACTTTTCTTTTTTTTTTGCAGGTGATGAGGCAATAGATGCTGTTGAGGAGGAGAAGATGGCACAGAGTCAGGAGTACTCACAGCCACAATCAGACACCAGTGGAGGATGTGGGGTGGTGGTGGTGAAAATCCATTACTCCTACAGACCATCCTGTCCACGGGTGTCTCTGGGTAAATCTCTGGAGGCCTCTATGAATCAGGTGCTGAATCTGACATTGAGACATATGTCCCGTCGCAGGTGAGTGTTTCTGGCAGGGATGCTGTTCTGTCCAACCCACCTGCACTGGGGGTAGACCCCTCTATGGGGCATTCAGTGTTGGAAAGTCCGCCTGTAGCGGTTACGGATGCAGGGTCACACTCCACAATATTGCTCCTGTTCCTGGGCCAACAGATCAAAGGACGAATGCAGTCCTGCAGCCTCAGGCAGTGCCAGCACAGCAAGGTGCACATCAACTTGCCCCAAAAAGGTGTTGTGCCCGCCAACGCGATGGCCGTGCACCACCAGGCAATAATGTGTGGGAAAACTCCATGTACTCTATTGCAGCAAAACAGGGGCATTGTGTGAGATGATGGCTCAGGCCATGGATACGGTGGCCAGTTCCATTCTCCTGTCCTTTTTCATGGGTATGTATGCAGCATGATGATGGCTAGGCTACAATCACCAGAATAAGGATGAAGAGTAAGGGCAGATGGAAAATGGTTTAAGATAGTGTACATACACTAAAACAATGATAATGAATTTCAACAAAGCAAGGGGCTACATAGTCTGCAGTTAATAATTAGTGTGATTAGAGCAGTCAGGCCTAAACTTGTCTCCTAAACAAAGCTCTGGCTTAAACCTTTGCCAATATTGCACTTCTTAATTGTTACATTGTTTTACTTGTAATCCATGTAAACAATAGGTGAGTGGCAACATTGTCATTAGCACTTCTTAAATTATCAAAATTTGAGAAATTCCTTTCAGCCAAGGTAAAAATGAGGACATCCCACAAACATCTAAGTGTCACTTGGTCATCTCAAGTTCCACCGTACATTGGTTGTGTTATTCTAGTGTCACCCATACTTTGCCTGGCATATGTGCTTATACAAGAACAAAATATAACTTTAAATGGGAGCCCAATTGTTTGTTTGTTTGTTTATTCATTTATATGGCGCGCCAGACCCGAAGGTATGAGGGCGCAGGAGCAGCAAGGTTATTCTCAGCTTAGTTACAGTGCTGTACATTAATTTACAGTGTGTACATAGGTTAATACAGTTACGATGGATACAGTGATACAGTGAAATACAGTTTACGTTTATAAATATTTACAAAATTTACAAAGGTGAAGTCAGTTATTGGTCATTGTTCTTTAGCCACTGAATGGAATTGTGTCTAAAGTGTGGGTAGGTTTGTGGTGTCCTTAATGAGGATGGTAAGGAGTTCCAATGTTGGGCTGCTTTCACCTGGAACCTGTTGCCGCCCATTTTGGTTCGTTTGAACCTGGGAACTGTCAGCAAGTTAGCGTTGCTAGTTCTAGTGGGCCTGTTAGGGGTGTATCTTATTATTCTGTCGGCTAAGTAGTGGGGGGCTGCATTATTGAGGCATTTGTGTGTTAAGGAGGCTACTTTGAGCAGGATTTTATCAGTGTTGTGAACCAATTATGGGTTCTCCTGATGTTAGAGATGTGTTATCTCTTGGGGATGCTAAGCGCTGCTCTGAGAGCATTATTTTGTAGGGTCTGGATTTTATTAGTAACCTGTTTGTTGGCTCCTACATAAAGGGCGTTGCAATAATCCAGTTACTTGTATTGTGGATTTTTTCCACAATACAAGGGCTCTGGCTAGGTTCATGCAGTTCTGAGTGGATAGGAAGGGTTTGGCTGCTCTTATAAGCTTACATGTATAGGCTGTGGTGGAGGCCATGGAGCTAACCTATTTATGGAAGGAGATGGTGGAGTCCAGGTATATACCTAGGGTTTTCACTTCCTTGGCTACCTTGATGGGATTGTCGTCGATAATGAAGCTGGTGTATTTATGGTCCAGTTTGTTTAGATTAGGGGTGGATCTGAGGATGATAAATTCAGTTTTGTCATCATTCAGGCATAGACTGTGGGAAGCCATCCATGCCTGGATGATGAGGTACACTTTGTTCACCAAGGCCAAATCCTTGTTGTAAAAACGGGATGAGGATCTGGGTATCATCGGCGTTATTAGTGTAGGTGATACCCAGACCGTGAAGATCATCAAACATGGGCTTTGTGAACACATTGTACAGTGTGGGGGAGACGCATGAACCCTGAGGGACCCCACATGTGATGGGTATGGGGTCAGCGGAAGGCGAGGTGGAAAAGACGCACATAGATCTGTTGCTCAGAAACAACTCAATCCAGCCGATGGCTTCTTGGAAGAGGTGGGCTGCTGAGTCCAAGTGACTGCATAGAATTTTGTGATCAACTAGATCAAATGCTGCAGAGAGGTCTAGGAGAAGCAGTAAAGGAGTTTTCCCATTATCTCTCAGAGTGTCGATTTGGGCCTTAAGATCGATGAGAGCAGTTTCTGTCCCATGTTGGGGTCTAAAACCTGATTGCCGGATTCCTAGGAGATGGTTTTGTTCGAGGTATTTTTGTATTTGCTGATAGGCTGTCTTATCTAATATTTTGAGCAGGAAGGGACAGTGGTGATGGGTCTGTAGTTAGTGGGTATAGAAGGGTCTAATGAGGGTTTTTTGAGTAGAGGGAGGACCCAGGATTCTTTGAGGTTGTTGGGGATGGTACCTGATGAGAAGGAGGTGATAATGAGTTTGGTAATGAATGATGAGAGGCCTCTTGCCGAATCTTTGATGATTTGTGAGGGACAAGGGTCGCCCTGGCAATTTGACGGTTTAAGGCTGAGTATGATTTTTTCCACTTCTAACGTAGAGACTTTGGAGAAGTTGAAGCGGGTGAGTGGGTTAGGTATAGGGTTCTGATGAGTAGGGCGTGCGGAGGTGTCAGTGGAGTTAGTGGAGTTAGTGATTCTTTCTTGTTGATTTAAAGGCCTGCAACTTTGTTGGACAGGGCATTTTGGACACTGGTGCACCATTGTTTATCTTTCACACAAGTGTCTGGAACTAAGACAGGTGTTTCCAGCTCTTTGATGATAGTGAACAGTTCTTTAGTGCTGGATTTTGCTTGTAATATTCTCTGGTTATAAGATTCTTGTTTGGCGATAATGATTTGTTTTTTATAGGTGGAAGCTATTTTGGTAGTTTCACTCACAAAACTGAACTCCATCAAGGACGCATTAGGGATAAAATTGAGTCTCAGTGCCTAACTGAATTATCACTACCCTCTCTTCCAGAACCCCCGCATCATGGTATAAAACCTTTCTCCTTTGCTAGCATGACAGAGTCAGAGGTTCTAGCGATCATTGAAGGCCTTAAACCTACATCATGCAAGGGAGATATTTTTCCCACCACACTTTTTAAGGAATTGGCTAATACCCTCACCCCATGGGTAACAGAACTCGTCAACCGCTCTTTTCAGGAAGCCGTTGTTCCTATCAGTATAAAAGAGGCATGGATCACCCCTCTACTTAAAAAGGATAATCTTAACCCCCTGCTACCTGAGAACTATCGCCCCATCATGAATGTTCCTTTTTTACTTAAAATATTGGACAAAATAGCTTATGTACAGCTGGAGAAATTTGTCGAAAATAATAACATTCTGGCCAGGGAACAGTCCGGTTCTCGAGCCAATCATGGAACGGAGACAGCACTGTTAGATCTTAAGGCCAATATAACAGAAATACTTGAGGAGGGCAACTCTGCTCTGTTGCTCCTGCTGGATCTTTCCTCTGCGTTCGACTTGGTCGACCACGAACTATTAGCTGAAAGACTCCAAAAAACCGGCTTATGCTCTCCTGAAGCAGTACGCTGGCTAAAATCCTTTCTGGGCTCCAGGAATGCGTGTGTCGCAAAGGGATCTTTCAAATCTTTAAAAATTCCTGTGACATGTGGTGTCCCTCAGGGATCCTCCCTATCCCCACTACTGTTTAATATTTACATTAAATGCCTATGTGATCTGCTAAAATCAATGGACATACAATTTGCTTATTACGCCGACGACACGCAGATAGTGATTAAACTATCTGGGGTCTACAGGGACGACCTAGCTACTGTAAATTAAATCAATGATACCATTTAAAAATGGATGGCCCTTAATTCTCTTGTCCTAAATGACAAAAAAACAGAATTGCTGGTTATTAGTACACCGGTTAGGCGAAAAAATATGGACCCAGATTACACTGCTTTTGTAATTGGCGGTAACAACATTCACGTATCAGACTCCGTAACGACACTGGGAGTCTACTTTGATACTTATATGACCTTTCAGAAACATCTCTTATGGCAAATAAGACCATATTTGTCTGAAGCCAATAGAGCATCTATTGCAGCAGCCATAGTCAATACCAAGTTAGACTACTGCAATAGCCTCTTGATAGGCACTTCAAAAAGAAATATTAAGAGTCTCCAAACTATATAGAATGCAGCTGTTCGAGCTGTATGTGGCCTAAGTCATCAAACTCACATTACAGAGCACCGTAAAAAGTTACACTGGCTCTCTATTGAGCAGCGGCTCAAATTCAAAGGAACAGTAATAGTCTTTAAATGGCTCTCAGGCAAAGCCCCGGAATATCTGAAAACTAGGCTCCAGATAACGCCTCCTAAGCGTACGCTACGCTCAAACAGTCGTCTGCTATTAGCACAACCATGTACCCTCTTGAAGAAATTGGGTGAAGCAAGTTTTGTGGCCTGGGGCCCTAAGAACTGGAACACAATCCCTCTTCATCTTAAACAGTCCACGGCACTGCAACGATTCAGAAAACGTCTTAAGACCTTTCTTTTTAATGCTTAAATCTTCACCTGGTGCCGTAAGTTCACTGGCTACCCCTCAGGACCTGCTAGTCGCCATGACCCATGGCAGATACTTTCTTCTCTCCTTTCTGGCATTTTAGTGTTATGTGTTTGTACTCGTTCATGTAAGCGCCCTGAGACCTTTGGGTGAGTGATTGCGCTATATAAGAAACCTGTTAGTTAGTTAGTTAGTTAGTTAGTTAGTTAGTTAGTTAGTTAGTTAGTGGTAAGGATCAGCTTGTTGATGTCAGTAGGGGATTGTCACCAGGCTTGTTCCTTATTGCGCTTCTCTAGGCTGAGAGCTTTTAGCTGGGCAGAGAACCAGGTGTTCAAGTGTTTTTTCGGCTTACATTTTCTCAGTTTTAGCGGTACAATAGTGTCTAAGGCTGAGCGCATACTATTGTTGTGGCTTTCTACAAGAAAGTGGGGGTTGAAGGTAGCTGAGAGTTGGTTCAAGGTTGGGAGAATGACTGGTATGAGTTTTTCCACTGTGATGTTTTTCTTGCTTCTCGTGGGGATAGCTGTGGCTAATAAGTTATTGGTGATGGGGCTTGGGCTTCGAGTGTGAAGGTGAGGAGGTGGTGGTCGGACCATGGTTGAGGGGTTATAGCAGTGATGGTGGCTGCACAGTTGTGGTCTGATATCCAGTCAAGGGTTCTCCCTTTGTTATGGGTAGGGGTGGACACTCTTTGGGTAAAGCCTAATTCTGACAGGGTATTGTTAATGAGGGTGGCCTGGGGGTCTTTGGGGTCTTTTAGGCCTAGGTTAAAATCTCCTAAAAGTAGGCTCCGGGAGGTATTTTTTAAGTTGTTGGAGAGGATGGTAGTGAGGTCTTCCTCGAAGGAGCCTAGGTGTCCAGGAGGTCTGTAGAATAAGTGGATGGTAATGTTTTGGGAGTAGGCAGTGGGAAACTTAGCTGTGAGTGATTCACATGAAGGGATGTAGTTTGTGGTGTCAAGTCTGATGTTGAGGTGTGTTTTGGCAATTATGGCGAGACCTCCGCCTCTGGATTCTGTTTTATCTGCTCGGAGGATAGCAGTGTAGTCATCAGGGATGGCTAGCAAGAGAGCTGGGCCAGCGGCTGCATGGATCCTAGACTCAGTGATGGCTAGGAAGTCTAGTCCTTCTGTCAGAATGAGGTCTGCTATGTCTGTGGCATGGGCTACTACAGATTGCGTATTAATTAAGGTGCCTCTTAGGTATTACCCAAATTGTTTGTTTACAATTGTTCGAATGAACAATTGACCAAATTTAAAGGGTCACAATTGACCTTTTCACAATTGACCGCATATATATTTATATATATATATATATATGTATATATATATATATATATATATATGGGGTTTGGGGCGGGTTTGGGTTGGGTGGCGGGTTGCGGGGGGTTTCCCCCCGCATATATGTTACAATTGACCTTCACAATTCGGTCAATTGTGAAAAGGTCAATTGTCATTCTAACAGTTGTAATACGAACAATTTGTATACAACCGCCTCTTATGGGCGGGGTGGTAGTTTTGGTGCTGGTAGGTATGGTGGTTAAGTTGTGAACCTTGTGCTTAGTCTTAGTATTAGTTAGGCTACGCTTGGGAATGTCTGTGGGGTGGTTGGTAGGAGTGACCGTGAGCATAGGAGGGGTCCGGTTGGTCAGTTTAGACTGGATGGTGTCCCTGGCTCGAGGCTAATATAGTCTGGGTAGTCTGGCACGTAATTTAGCATTTCTGGTGGAGAGGCTGCATGGCGTAGAGAGGTGCATAATGAGTGGGGAAGTGGTGCCTATGGGGGCAGAGCTGGAGGTAGGGCTCAAATAGCTGGATGAGTGGATGAGGTAGAGAATGACTCTCAGCAGTGCTGAGTAAATGCCTGGTAGGTACATTCTGTTGGATGTAGGTGAGGTGTGGCAGTCAGATGGCAGGTAGCTACTAGGTGCTAGCTACTAGCTACTAGTGCATTTTAGATGACCTGAGTATATTCAGAAGCAAGGCAGCTAGGTGCAAAATGAGCAAAATGCCCATTTGCAAAATGCAAAATGCAGTAATCAAATGCAGCAGTCAGATAGAAGGGCAGGTCGGTACTGGGCTACTATACAACATTCTGGCAGCAATTATGGCAACAAAGTCTGTCTAAATTCGAAGTTGACAAAACAACATAAATCATGGTAGATTACAATATGTAAAATGAGTCTGGGGGCAGTGCTTCACCTAGATTTGAAATTTAAAAAAAATAGCATAAATCACAGTAGATTACACTATGTAAAAAGAGTCTGGGTGCAGTGTTTCACCTAGATTTGAAATTAACAACAACAGCATAAATCACAGTAGATTACACTATGTAAAGTGAGTCTGGGGGCAGTGTTTCACCTAGATTCGAAATGAGCAAAAACAGCATAAATCATAAATCAAGACAGCCTAAATCACAGTAGATTACAAAACACATTGTTAGCCATGGAGAGCATGTCTGAGTGGGGAGGCTCTGTGTTGGGGTTCTGCATGTTCCAGGTAGTATGCCTGATTGGAATGTTTGTAGAGGTTGGAGAGGTGGACAGATGAAGGCTATATTGTATGGCAAGAGTTACCTCTGTTAGTGCACCCAGAAGGCATCACTTTCCTCTAGGTGCACGGGCAGGGGGTTTGCCCTGAGCTCTGGTCAGCTCAGCACAGTCTCAGGACAGTTGCTGGCCTTGCCCTCAGGGCCTTTCCAGGAAGGGCCGGCTTACGCCTGCCGGCTTACGATAGGCTGGGGTAGGCAGAGCAGAGGACAATCAGCAGAAGGCGGTTCTCTGCTGGGGAGACTGAGAATGGCAGATCAGGCCAAAAGCACGGGCGGCCATCTTGGAGAGATAAACAACTTGTGTGTTGTAATGGCGGAGATAGTAATGTTGGGCTCAAATGAGGGCAACACGGCTTGTGTGCAGCATAAAGGCATTAATAGAGAATGCACACATTTTCTGATTGAGATGTCAAGGGCTACCGCGCCTACAGCGCTAAGAATAGCCAAAATCGATTTGCTGTATTAAAACTATTCGCAATTGTCAGCATACCTCCAGGTGGACTCCTCTTCAAGGGGGAGTTGTGACCAACTGCTCCTGCAGTGATCCGGAGCTCCTGCTCCTGCTCTGGATGGGCTACAAGTGACTTCGAATCAGGGCAGTGCAATTGTATTATAAATTGTAATGAATCTATTTGTATCATGAATAACCCAATACTTCATACAGAAAAGTTATATTTCCATTTCTGGTCTAGCATATGCATGTTAATTTTGTAAATCATATTTTCTTATTCCTAGTATGCCTTTCCACACTAAACATAAAATGCAGGCCATTATTAGCAATTTATACAAAATAAAATATATAGAATTTGTAGCACAGGATGTTACAAATAGTATATTTTCTGATTCTAGCAAAGGTCGTGCAGCATATATGTCTCATTAAGATTTAATGGAATTTTAAGTGCAAAGAAATGTTTGGTGCCATGTTAGTCCAGATGCCAATTTTGATACCTTATATCGGCAAAGCTGAAATTATTTGCAGAGATGGAACAATTCATTAGATTCCAAAGTCCCAAAGTCTTCTTCATCAAACAATGCAGAATGTAATCACCAGGAAAGAAAACCCCAAAGGACAGCTCATTCTCAATGCGAACAAAAAGCAGGCTTTTAATTTTGGGCTGGAGAAACATTATGCACAGAAAGCATGTCTGGAATTGTTGTCTTATTTAAAAGGCCATAAGAATTCCTGAAAGCAGGGAACTTATTTATATGAAATTTTCAAAACAGTCTGCAGTTCCAGCTGAGAGTTGCATTTAAAGAAAACAAATCCTTTCCACGTGTAGCTTTCAGATGTAATGTGTTTTCAAAGGCTGGACACAGGCAATTGTAAATTCGATTTGTATTCACATATAACTTTTGAATGCAGTATGTTTCAAGTTAGACACAAGCAGTCATAATGTGGGCCCTGGAAATTCATCTTCCCTGTTCGTGGAAACAAAGGTTAATTTTAAGAAGTGTCCTATTTTTGGCCTGGACCAGAACTTGCAATAGGACCACGAGAAGTGTTACAATGCTACTTCAAAAAGCATTTCTTATCAGGGGTAAACAACAAGTTGAAAAACTTTCATTCCAGATTTGGAACCTTAGTGGGAGGAAACCTATCGAAAGAGAAGAGCGAGAAATGCCCTTTGTATTTGCAAACGTTTCTTCACTTGTTTATCTGTAACGGTGACCCCCTAATGAAGCCATATGACATTTCTAGAGATAGGGTCCAGCACGCTTGCCTCAGTATGGTATTCTTGGGGCACTTGCATGTGTGTGGCAATGGTGGAGCTCTACCTTGAAAGTATTCATATTTCTATCCACTTCCTTGACATCATTGTGACTTTTAAATTATGTGCAAAGGGAGATATTCCGTTTTTCCGTTAGCTTGTGCCACTTTTAAGCTCTTCTGGGCCACACTCCTACTTCTTCCCCAGACCCTCTTGTCCTCAGTCTAGGTGGGCACCTGAGGAATTTGAGCACCCTCCCATTTTACAGTTTCTGTTGCTCTCGTCTTGATCAAAAGGTTTTGTTGGAGGAATACATGTGTGTCTGTTGTGTAACTGGTGGGATGCCGTAGGCGAATGTGCTCTTTGTCAATTCCTTATTTTTTAGCTAACGTCTTAGGGAAAGCATCCATCCTAAACAACACTGTGTATAGGAAGGCTATGTCATGTCTTTTTGAGGTGTATGCAAATTGTATAGTCTTTTTTGGCAAGAATGGCAATTCATTTTGGTGGTTAAATCCTGCCTGCCTTAAGATTGACTGCCAACATGGTAACTAGAGTTAGCTGCAGTACGTCCAGGTCAACGGAACAATTGTTCATCTTCTTACCAATCCTATCAAGCTTGAATGAAGTGTGAAACACCGCTCAAGCATCTGTATGTTCGATGTTGTGAGTCAGGCCACTCAGATGAGGTGAAATGTGCTTCACACTGCCTCACTCACTGGTATCTTCAAAAGCTTGCTTCTCTTCCCGGTGCTCCACAAGATCTAATTCTTAGGCTTACACTATAATCATTAGGGGTACAAGCTTCACAATTACCTGTTTTCTTCAGTGTACTCTGCCTGTCTGGCAAGCGGCAAGTGATTTGTGTGCTCTCAGGAATCTTGTTTTGGCTAGTGAGGGTCTACTCTTAACAGGTGCAAGGTCGTTCAGAAGTCGGGAAGACAAGAGCGCATAAGAAGAAGCAAAGCACATTTGTGACAATAAACTAAGTTATATAAAGATTGGCACAAGAAGAACCACCGAGCAATCACATTAGGGTTTCAGGTGGTTAACTCCGTTACTCTGACACAAGTGCAGCAGAATAAGCCACACCAGTATCCAAGGACACGCCATTCCAGCTGAGCCCAAAGCATGTTCCCAGCCCTCCGTGAGGGTTTGAGTGGCAATGTGTGGTTCATATATGTACTTCTGTAGCGCTTTAAGGCAGACAAAACATGAATAATATAAAACACCCATTGTAACCAACAACACTATAATGCATACAACGATGTTTTGAACATTATGAGAATGTTCCTTGTTCAATCAATGCATGGTTCGTTAATAATTGTGACGATGTGGCCGAGCCATGACACTTGGGGTATAATAACGCCGTGTTACAGTCATCTATTCTCATTACTTTTGGGGACTTCACTCAAGAAACCATGAGCTGTTGGAGTCCCCCATGTCCACACTAGAGAGGCTGCCACACTGGAACGATTCACGAGATCTATCGACCATGCCTTTCTGCTAATCCCTCTCTTGATTTCAAGGTCACCACAGCAACGTAGAGAAAGAAACTCCATCCCTGCGGAGCCTTAGCGAGAAATGTTCTGCCCAATGGAAACAATTAGGTTTTCACGCAAAGAAATACATTGTAAACATCAGAACCACCCCAGATCATCCCCACGAACAGCACGGCTGGCTTTTCCTATAGCATTCCCTCCCTGCAGGGTTGCATTACTCACTGGCTTTTCCTGTAGCATTCTCTCCCTGCAGAGTTACATTACTCACTGGCATTCCTGTAGCATTCCCTCCCTGCAGAGTTACATTGCTCACTGGCATTCCTGTAGCATTCCCTCCCTGCAGAGTTACATTACTCACTGGCTTTTCCTGTAGCATTCTCTCCCTGCAGAGTTGCATTACTCACTGGCTTTTCCTGTAGCATTCACTCCCTGCAGAGTTGCATTACTCACTGGCATTCCTGTAGCATTTCCTCCCTGCAGAGTTACATTACTCACTGGCTTTTCCTTTAGCATTCCCTCCCTGAAGAGTTACATTACTCACTGGCATTCCTGTAGCATTCCCTCCCTGCAAAGTTACATTACTCACTGGCATTCTTGTAGCATTCCCTCCCTTCAGATTTGCATTACTCACTGGCATTCGTGTAGCATTCCCTCCCTGCAGAGTCACATTACTCACTGGCTTATCCTGTAGCATTCCCGCCCTGCAGAGTTGCATTACTCACTGGCATTCCTGTAGCATTCCCTCCCTGCAGAGTTGCATTACTCACTGGCTTTTCATGTAGCATTCCCTCCTTGCAGAGTTGCATTACTCACTGGCATTCCTGTAGAATTCCCTCCCTGCAGAGTTACATTACTCACTGGCTTTTCCTGTAGCATTCCGTCCCTGCAGAGTTGCATTACTCACTGGCTTTTCCTGTAGCATTCCCTCCCTGCAGAGTTACATTACTCACTGGCTTTTCCTGTAGCATTCCCTTCCTGCAGAGTTGCATTACTCACTGGCATTCCTGTAGCATTCCCTCCCTGCAGAGTTACATTACTCACTGGCATTCCTGTAGCATTCCCTCCCTGCAAAGTTACATTACTCACTGGCCTTCCTGTAGCATTCTCTCCCTGCAGAGTTGCATTACTCACTGGCATTCATGTAGCATTCCCTCCCTGCAGAATTACATTACTCACTGGCTTTTCCTGTAGCATTACCTCCCTACAGAGTTGCATTACTCACTGGCATTCCTGTAGCATTCCCTCCCAGCAGAGTTACATTACTCACTGGAATTCCTGTAGCATTCCCTCCCTGCAGAGTTACATTACTCACTGGCTTTTCCTGTAGCATTCCCTCCCTGCAGAGTTGCATTAATCACTGGCATTCCTGTAGCATTCCCTCCCTGCAGAGTTACATTACTCACTGGCTTTTCCTGTAGCATTCCCTCCCCGCAGAGTTACAATACTCACTGGCATTCTTGTAGCATTCCCTCCCTGCAGATTTACATTACTCACTGGCATTCCTGCAGCATTCCCTCCCTGCAGAGTTGCATTACTCACTGGCATTTGTGTAGCATTCCCTCCCTGCAGAGTTGCATTACTCACTGGCATTCCTGTTGCATTCCCTCCCTGCAGAGTTACATTACTCACTGGCATTCCTGTAGCATTCCCTCCCTGCAGAGTTACATTACTCACTGGCATTCCTGTAGCATTCCCTCCCTGCAGAGTTGCATTACTCACTGGCATTCCTGTAGCATTCCCTCCCTGCAGAGTTACATTAATCACTGGCTTTTCCTGTAGCATTCCCTCCCTGCAGAGTTGCATTACTCACTGGCATTCCTGTAGCATTCCCTCTCTGCAGAGTTGCATTACTCACTGGTATTCCTGTAGCATTCCCTCCCTGCATAGTTGCATTAATCACTGGCATTCCTGCAGCATTCCCTCCCTGCAGAGTTACATTACTCACTGGCTTTTCCTGTAGCATTCCCTCCCCGCAGAGTTACATTACTCACTGGCATTCCTGTAGCATTCCCTCCCTGCAAATTTACATTACTCACTGGCATTCCCTCACTGCAGAGTTGCATTACTCACTGGCATTTGTGTAGCATTCCCTCCCTGCAGAGTTGCATTACTCACTGGCATTCCTGTCGCATTCCCTCCCTGCAGAGTTACATTACTCACTGGCATTCATGTAGCATTCCCTCCCTGCAGAGTTACATTACTCACTGGCATTCCTGTAGCATTCCCTCCCTGCAGAGTTGCATTACTAACTGGCATTCCTGTAGCATTCCCTCCCTGCAGAGTTACATTACTCACTGGCTTTTCCTGTAGCATTCCCTCCCTGCAGAGGTGCATTACTCACTGGCATTCCTGTAGCATTCCCTCCCTGCAGAGTTGCCTTACTCACTGGTATTCCTGTAGCATTCCCTCCCTGCAGAGTTACATTAATCACTGGCTTTTCCTGTAGCATTCCCTCCCTGCAGAGTTGCATTACTCACTGGCATTCCTGTAGCATTCCCTCTCTGCAGAGTTGCATTACTCACTGGTATTCCTGTAGCATTCCCTCCCTGCATAGTTGCATTAATCACTGGCATTCCTGCAGCATTCCCTCCCTGCAGAGTTACATTACTCACTGGCTTTTCCTGTAGCATTCCCTCCCCGCAGAGTTACATTACTCACTGGCATTCCTGTAGCATTCCCTCCCTGCAAATTTACATTACTCACTGGCATTCCCTCACTGCAGAGTTGCATTACTCACTGGCATTTGTGTAGCATTCCCTCCCTGCAGAGTTGCATTACTCACTGGCATTCCTGTCGCATTCCCTCCCTGCAGAGTTACATTACTCACTGGCATTCATGTAGCATTCCCTCCCTGCAGAGTTACATTACTCACTGGCATTCCTGTAGCATTCCCTCCCTGCAGAGTTGCATTACTAACTGGCATTCCTGTAGCATTCCCTCCCTGCAGAGTTACATTACTCACTGGCTTTTCCTGTAGCATTCCCTCCCTGCAGAGGTGCATTACTCACTGGCATTCCTGTAGCATTCCCTCCCTGCAGAGTTGCCTTACTCACTGGTATTCCTGTAGCATTCCCTCCCTGCAAAGTTGCATTACTCACTGGTATTCCTTTAGCATTCCCTCCCTGCAGAGTTACATTACTCACTGGCATCGCGATTGAACCTGAAGCCTATGTTGCAATGAAAGATCTGGACAAAGACGACTCTCTTTCCAATCCTGCGGCTTTTACTCAGCAGCTTTTTTAAAGATATCCTTGTGCTAGTGCATTTCATTATTTTATTATACAATTATTGGGTGTCAATATGATACATGTTAAAGCTGTGCTTGGCAAACGGTGGCAAGCTGTTGCAATGCCGCAAACCAGTTCTTAATATATATAGCAATGAGTATTGCACGGTCACCAGCAAATGCTGCACATGCGCTCTTTCCAGTAAACATGTGCCTTGTAGATGTTAGTGCAAAGGAAAGCGCACAGAAAGGCGGCATGCGCATGCGCCACAATGTGTGCATTTGTGTTCTGTACTGATAGAGGACTTAACAATGGGGTGCCTATTCTCCTGCGGATTTACTTATACAAGAATGTATTGGTTTATATATTTGTTGAGTAAGTATATGAGTGAGTGGGCTTGTGCTGAAGGGTGAGTGTGTGTGGACGTTTGATGGCTTAGTTGGATGGATGGAGTTATAGGTGAGTGTGCAGCTGTATGAGTGAATGGATGGAGGAGTGAGTGGATGAGCGAAGGAGCGAGGAAAGAAAGAGTGAACGGGTTCTTAAGTGCGAAGTAAGGATACAATGGACCAATCAAAAGCCTATCACTCTTGTCTGAGTTGCTAGCTTGCTTTAAGATTATTCTAACTCTTTTAGCGCAATGAGAGACCTGAAGCTCCCCCGAAGCTGACAAAAAAAGTAATCTGAACGTGAATGCACACACTTGCTCATTTTAAAAACAACTCAGAATGAGGACAGTTTAAAAAATGTTCTAAAACATAACACTGTTCAACAAAAGGTTCAGCATCCTTAAGAAGTTCCAATTAAACTCTGTTAAAAGCATTTCAGCTCTGTGCGAATCTCTGGTTCCTCCCATTTAAAGTCCTTTAAGAAAATATGTCCCATCCTGGGGGGGAGTGTCTGCATTGTCCATGAAAAGCCTAGCCATCACACTTAGAAATGCTGTAGTTGTTCCATGAATGTTAAAGCAGCTTTTGTGCAAACTCGAAGTGCTGTGACTTTAAAGGTCTGGCAGCCTCAGAGCTTTTTCCATGCTCACGTGCCCAGCAGAGGCGGAGCCAGCATGGCGCAACCAGTGGGGCCTGGTGCTAACGTAGTAGGGCCCACCCAAAGTCGAGCCCACAGAGGGAGGGGGCGTATTTGGCCCCCAGTCAAATGCACAGTGACAACCGAGAGTAGTGAGTGTTGGGGGCTGCCTCCGGTCTCCGGGGCAGCCCACCGATGCTATCGGGATCACCCGATAGCGTAGGCACGTCAGTGGACAAACGACGTGTCTTTTGTAGGGAAGCACCCTACGGCGTCCGGTGTCACCGGGCGCAGGCTACACAGTGCGGGGGTGCCACCCCCAGACTCCAGCGGTCACGGCTCCGAGGGCACTCGGGCCGCGCCGCACACAAGGCCACGACCACGTGGCAGGCCCACAACCCGTATCCAAACACACACACACAGACACGAGTTGCTGCTTCCTGGGGGTCTGCTGCTCTGCCCTCGCAGCACCAGCAGAGCCCCTTATATTAAACAAGCACGTGAGCGCCATGACACAGTCACGGCGCTCACGTCAACAAAACACTAGACCCCCACACAACAGTGAGGGAGGACAAACTATTCAAAGGCAGCTCCTCAGGCTGAAGGGGTGGGGCGGGAGGGGAGGCACGGGGTCTTTCCAAGGACATATTGTGTATGATGGGCTCAAATTGTGTGGTTTATAGTACACTTTCTGTGATAAATTCGGTAACAAGCCACACCGTTACCAATAGGTTTCCTAGGGTAAAACATGAGGAAAGCCCATTAGATTCCAAGTCACCAACAATGCATAGGAGCATTTTCAAATTGACTTTGCTCTCTATATGCAGAACTATTGAAGTGTAAAACACATTTTCATACTGACTGTCCCCACACATGTCCATTCTGGTGCAAATAAATATGCCAGTATTCCAATATAAGAGCATACTCATATTTCATTTTCCCATAATGTCTGTAATAATACAATAGCAAATCATGTTCATGCTGAGTCCACCAATATAGGACAGTATCCCCAAGTAAGAACATACATCTGTTGGCTTTACCTTTATCACAGTAAAATAAAGCTATGCCAAATGTATCCCACTGTAAGAAAACATGCTCTTGCTGGCTACACAACTTCCCACCCCAATATAAGAGCACTCATCATGTTGTATTTGCCCCCAAATGCCAGTAAAAAATGTCATATCACAGTAAAAAAAACATTGCTTTGCGGGTAGCACCAATCCTCTCCCCCATGTAAAAGACTTATCCAGTTGCCTTTGACCTTAACACTAGTAAAAGAATGCCACAGTAAGGAAACATCCCATAAACCTCACCATGTTAGAACACTCATCATGCTGGCTTTGCTCTTAATGTGAGTACAACGTTTCAGGCCATAGTAGCTCCCAGACAGTGCCATTGCAGTACCCTGCCGACACCCGGAACCCTCCTTCACATAATAACACTTAACTTTGCTTTGATCAAAATCACCAGTAAAACATGGCATGCCCCAGTCAAACAAAAATGTTCATGCTCCGGCCCCAGCCTTGCATACACAAAATCTCACACACACGCACACACACACACACACACACCCCCCCCCCCCCGCACTACACTGGTAGGCACTTTGAGCACAACGTCTGATGGTAAGGCTTGTGTTCCGGGTGGGGAGGGGTAAGAAGTGGGTGGGAATGGCCATAGGGATTAACATGGCCATGGGCAGTCAATCGGTGGGCAAATAAGAAAACAACACCTATCAGCTGTGTGCCCCTCCTCGTATGCCATTACTCCCTAGCTGTACTCTAATGCACTAGTTGTGGCTTATAGGTGGCGGAAAGTGCCACCTAATAGTCAAAAAGAATCATTAATCTCCCTAGAATCACGCACACAATAAAGGAGGATGTAAGGTCACATTTCACCTCTTCTAGATTATCACATAGCTGACCATACCAATAAGGGAATTCCATCAGGTAAGGCAGAACCTTGCTCTGAAATGACAACATACATCTGAAACGGAGTCTGACAAAGCATATCCCAGTACATCCATAACATTAAAATACAGAATTAAAGAACAATAATAATAAAAAATGAAAGGGGACTGGGTGCTCTTGAAAGAAATGGTTCACAAACCCCCAGTTGGCATGTGCTTTATGCTCTTCCAGATTTGACCTGCATTTTCAACCCCCTTCATTGCCACACCGTGACCCTCTCCATCCCAGAAAGACCCAGATCTTTGGATCCTCTGACCCTAGAACCCATGGGCTTCCTCCCTTCTCATCTTCAACCTTTTCGCTCCTCAGTACTACTCCTGCTCTGCCTACACCTACGATTTCTAAGGTTGAACAATGAACACCCACCTGCCCTCCAAAAGGGAATGGATTCACTGCACACAACGTGGTATGGATGATGCTGATAAGAACTTATCAGCAGGTAACATGTCTGCCCACAATCAGGAGATCATGAGACCCTGGCACATGCTCCCTGATTTTCATTATTATTATTATTAGCTATTTTTCATAGCAAGAACTTAGCTCAGGAGCAGCAGAGCATGTACATGTCATAGAACAAACATTGATTGGTAGTGAGAATTGAACAATTGATCAAGTAAACACTAGTAATAATTATCACAATGCAATATATGGATGGGGTGTGTACAAGACAATTGGGATCTACGTTACATCAAGGTGTTGTTGGAACAAACAGGTCTTCAGTTCCTTCCTAAACTGAAGGAGACTTGGAGCAGTTTGGATTGTCAGCAAGGTGTGTTCTAGATGACTGGAGTGCAGCATGATAAGGACTGTTTCCTACTTTTCTCCTTGTGAGCCATTATAGTTTCCAGTATAGTGATGGTCTAACTGCAGGGTGACTGTGTGCTACTTGATGTTTTAGTTTGGCTGTCAGGTAGGCTAGCATACCAGCAGTGTATGCTTTGGCGTTAAGGCACACCATTTTGAACCTGACCATAGCTGGGATGGGGGGGGGGCGAGTGTAATGTACTCAAAGTGTGTGTGATGTGGTCACCTTTCCTAGGCCAGTTGATGAGGCATGTAACAACAAAGTGGGTGATTTGTGGGAGTCCGGTTGAGCAGCCACTAGCTCTGGGAGGATTGTAATGCCTGCATTGATATCTGAAATCACTATGGTCTGCACCACCATTTGGAAGCGGTGGGAGGGAGGAGCTCTGAAACCAAGACTTTTGAGCCTTTTTTCACAATGTATTGTTGGAAGGATCGATTGCTATCCACAATGAAACCTAGGGATTTTGCTGAATTAGTACGATCAGAGTTGAAAGTATGTTTCTAGAGGCAGAGATGCACTCTAATTCATTTTTTCAAAGTATAATTCACGATTGATTAGTTTTAATCATATAATTTAGGTGCTCCAGTGTGGGTCTCGGCCACAAGACCTCTATGACAATTGAGAAGGAGAATGGTCCACCTATAATTGGGTGGGCTAACACAGTGCACACTTTTGTCTGACAGTGTCAGAAATGAATTAAAGATGCTACTGTAGTAAGATTTTCATCACTATGTCTGTATTTTTCAAAAGACTGGAGAGAAAGTGTGTGAGAAGAATGGGAAATGGAGGGGCAGAAAAGGGAGCTCAGAATTCCAGATTGGTGGGGGAAAGCAGGACAAGAGCTCAGAAATGGGCAATGCAGAAGAGAAGTGGGACGTATAGAAGCATAGCTGCAAAGGGGGGTGCACAGAGTTGGAGGAGGGAAAGGGTTTCAAACAATGGAGAAGGACCAATAGTGAACCAAAGAATGGAGAGGCAGAGTGAGGTAGATGGAACTATGGAAAGGATGGTACTCCTTAGTTAGCCACTGTGACACAGACCTATGCTAAAATAGACCTGTACTTTACATCCTTCTTTTGAGTTTTCTGGGGCAATTTAAGCCCCAAAACAAGTTTATGGAAGACGTAAAACTGTAACGAATCCCTGGCATAAAGCAATTAAGGGCCAGGCACTGGATTAAATTATAGCGAGTGGACAGTTTAAGATGACAAATTGCATTTATTTGGTACCTTTCAACGTCAGTGGTTCAAATTTATACAAAAAAAAAATTGTTTACGTAAACGGGTGGCAAAAACCTACAGACTCTTTCTGCGGCGAATGACCTGCACATGCTGGTGCAGCCGCCACATGCTCCAGGCACCGTGGACTGGGAGGCCTGGATAATCTCGGATCTTGGACTCATCAAAATTAATCTGCCTTTTTTGCATTTTTTGATTTCCTCTATTAAAGACTAGTGCAAACAGCACAACCCTTAAGTGAAATAAAAAGCAGGGACTGTTATCGAAACCTCCTACATATTCATCAACCCTAACAGCACAATCCCTTAAAGGATAGTTCCGGGACTTTTTTTTTATTGTCCCTACGGGTCGGCCATGTGTTTGTAAGCATAAATCGGTAGATCGTAGGAAACTTTCCTATGGACCTTACCCGACTTTTCGCCCATTATCGCACTCGAAATCAGCCTCCATTTTGTGATAATCCTATCATTCCGCCGCATCGACCTGGCTCACCTGCCTTTGCGGCACTAAATCAAATCCCGCACCCCTGAGCCTGACATCAGCAGACGCGTACTGCCCATTTCAAGCACGTCTCGTGTCAACAATCGCTGCGCCTCAGCTATTGACGTGTTGCCATGGAAATGGCAGGACGCCTCTTTCCCCAATAAGTATAAACAGACCGTTTCACAACATACAGCAGCAGATTTTCGATTCCATTCCTCTCTCTGTGTTACTTTGAGTATTCTGTGACTCGTTTCAGTGCTCTGGTCAGCTACCTTCGCCGCTTGTAGCCCGTGTGAACACCTGTACCATCTCTGTAAATTATTTTACTATCTTTACCGCACAATGGCCACAATAATGCCGTATATGTACGAGCCCGAGTACACCGAGGAGGAACTACTGGAAAGGCAAGCACGCGAAAACGATGGGGATTCGGACGGCAGTTGGGAGGACCAGTCAACGGATGAAGAGCCTGGACCATGTCGCATGGACGGCGTCTCCACCTGGTGCACGTGCAATCGGTGCGAGCTAATGCCAACTGAGGAGGAGAACTGCTGCTGCCGTGAAAATTCCGGGTGCTTGGCCTACATTTCGGAAAGCGAGCAAAGTCTGCAGGAAGGCGAGCAAAGTCCGCAATGCATCACCGAGCTGCCAGAGTTCAGGGAAGCCTGCCTCTCACGGACAGTGTTGAGGATGATGATGGTGCTTATGCACGAACTTCGTGGCACTGTTCGTCCGCGTAATCCGAGTAACGAGTAAGTATACTCTGTTTGTGATGTCAGTGATGCCACCACTATTTCATGGTCGTCTCCCACATATAAAATTACATTTACATATCATTCGAACGCATGTAAATTGGTTCCATATAGTGCATTTTCTAGATATAATTTTTTTCTAAGAAAAATGACATGTGTTACCTGAATCGACATTGATAAGAAAGTTTGGTCAGTTTAATACAGTTTGCATCTTTTTTTTTCACAGGTGGTACAGGCTGGTGGCCTATCGTTGCTTCACTTGGTGGCTTCACGGGAGGCTCGGACACCGCGTTCGGAGAGTAATACCTGCCTGTGCGGTACTTGCCATTAGACAACATTTCCCCAGTGACAGTGGACAATACCGCGGATTTTCCCTCGATGTGCTGCAACCTCAACTTTACAATGTGTAATGTTTATTATTTATGTTTAACTAAAATCTAAAATAAAGCCCAACATATATTTTAGCAATGGTTGTTTTGATTTTTTAAATGAATCTAGTGTGTCTCCGTTGAATAGCCTTCCAGTGCCTTGTCTTGTCACACCACATGTCTCCGGCCAGCATCCTCCCTCACGCTGGCCGCACACCTTCAATCCACATAACCGTTGAACCCATATATGCAGCAGTCATACATATATTATTTTGTGGGTTGGCATCAAGCGTTGGCAATAAAAAGCTGTTGGATTTTATTGATACAAAACATGGTTATAGGTAAATAATAAATATGGTTGATCATAATAAATCCTCTTTTTGGGCACCGGGTACAGAGATGACCCCCATATATTCTCCTGGGAGGGTGAGGTATTTATAAACTCACCCCCCTGCCTTCCATGTAGTAGATCCTGCAGCCATCCTCTTACATTCAGTTAGATGGCCTCTCCTTGGTGAGGCCCTGCGGCAAACGGGTCTTGTCTGCACGACCACCGCCCCGATCCACCCCCCCGCCCTATCAAAGGCAGTTCGCACCGGGGTACTTGTGCTGGCAAGTGGAGCTGTCAGGGAGCGATAAAGGCCAAGAGGTGCCAAAGACCATGTACACTTCAAAGTGGTCTATAGAGCATGGGTTGTTGTTCCCATGTCTACCTCCAGACCCCGTGTCTCCTGCCAAGCATCCCCCCTCACGCTGGACGGCCCCCTGCAATCCACATAAGTGTGTCTCCATTCACGAGTCTTCCTGTGTCTTGTCTGCACGACCACCGCCCCGATCCACCCCCCCGCCCTATCAAAGGCAGTTCGCACCGGGGTACTTGCGCTGCTGGCAAGTGGAGCTGTCAGGGAGCGATAAAGGCCAAGAGGTGCCAAAGACCATGTACACTTCAAAGTGGTCTATAGAGCATGGGTTTGTTGTTCCCATGTCTACCTCCAGACCCCGTGTCTCCTGCCAAGCATCCCCCCTCACGCTGGACGGCCCCCTGCAGACCGCATAATGCCACGACATATACACGTCATTCATTCACAAACACACCCCTGTTTCGAATTCTTTATAACCCACTTCATATTTCTAATGAGAACTTCTTTGCGCTTTGCTAGTCAACCCGTGAAGGTGCTGGTTATCTGCTCTTCGTCTCTGTGAACTTCCGTGACCACTTTGAGCAAACTCGTCAGTTTGCAACCTGTGAACTGCTCCCTGTTCTACGACAAGAAACTACTCTGATCCCTGCATCTAACTGTTTGTTCGTCAAGGTAAGTCCATGTACCATAATCATTTTGCGTCCAATTTTTTAATTTATATCTATTTGCTAGTAGTCATCAAATTGCATCCATGTTTTCTTTTCGTTCACGACAGTACATGCAAGGAACTAGTCACATGTTCTGAGTTTAGTCAAATTACTTTTTCTATTTTTTGAAAGTTATTGAAATACTTATCCGCATGTGAATAACGTGTATAGTTCCAAGAACCAAAACGGACCTTGCATTGAACCTTTTATGTGTCATTTAATGTTTTAACACATTGGTATTCATAGAGAATTGTTGATCTTTACTTTTCAGAACTTTCCATAATGCCTGCCTGTTCCATTGGCGGTTGCCCTTCGAAGACCCATAACAAATCTGAAGATACTATAATGCATGTTTTCCCTAAGACAATAGATCAGATAAGAGAATGGGTCCGATATTGCGGATATCCAGCCTTTGAGCTAGAAAGTAGAGTCCTTGAAGTCTTTGCGGACAAGAGGGGTGATCGATACCGCATCTGCAGCAGGCACTTTAGCCCAGACATGTACTCCACATCATTGCTAATAAAGAAGAAAACACCGCGAGCGAGGCGAAAATTGCTCTCAACCGCTATTCCCACTCTATCGTCCACATCCCTCCACTGGTGAGTCAAGTTTACGTATTTGTCTCTCGGCCTTGCGGTAGTGTGTAGCATTAGCTAACAATAATTTCCCCATTTATGTATCCACTCAATATGAAGGCGGAAGATTCTCCATCCGTGTCGTTATTGCAGTCATCAGCCACTTCAAGCGCCTATCGGGTAATCTTACTTAGCTATTCTGACACTGACTTGTTTTAGGCATGTAAATCAATAGTTTTAATTGATCGTGTAATCATTTTACCTAATGGTACACCACAGTACTCGTCCTCTAGTCTTTGTTTTCAGTTATAATTATTGTTATCCAAAATAATGCAAGTACTGTCTTTCAGGGAGATGCTGAGGAGTCCAACGCATTGACGACAACCGTAGATGTCACTCAGATGCTCGAGGTACGTTTCCGGACAGTTCCATCGATGGAGATCATCAGATCTTGCATTCTTGTAGCGTGATTGTTACACACAATGTTT
This sequence comes from Ambystoma mexicanum, assembly GCF_040938575.1. Taxonomy (NCBI): domain Eukaryota; kingdom Metazoa; phylum Chordata; class Amphibia; order Caudata; family Ambystomatidae; genus Ambystoma; species Ambystoma mexicanum. Next base: position 579,284,568 of record NC_090937.1, on the reverse strand, counting down.
CTTTCGTTTTTAGCCATTGGTATGTCCTTCTGTCGTCGCCCTCCTATGTGTCTTCTTTTTTCAATATTGTGTTCATTACTAATGAAAGTCCTATGTTTCAGGGAGTCGATGGAGCATTAGTCCAAGAAGAAGGGGGAGCATGCAGTTACGGGTCGGCGCAACAGCTTGCAGAAGTGTGCACCGCAGTTACAGCGTCCCTTGATGTTCTTATGCATTTCGAGGTATGGATACTGACAGATCAATCATGCGAGATCAAATGACGTGATTACATCCGCTATACTTCCTTCTTTATTAACGCAAGTACTATGTTTCAGGGAGCTGACGGAGCTTCTTCAACAAGAACATCACCCCTAGTAGTTGATGCAGATCTCTGGGTGGTGACACTTCCAACGATGGAGCAAATCGAATCATATTTAGATATCCATTATTTATTTTAGACAACTGATCATTTGTGCAGGTCTATTTAGATGAGCCGTTGACGCCTGCAGAAAGTTTATGTTCTTTTAAACAAAATAGAAAACCATACTAATGCAATTACTGTGTTTCAGGGAGTTGCTGAAGCGTCATCTTCAATAATATCATCAATGGAAGTCTATGCGGAGCCCGAGGTATGGATCTTGACAGTTCAATCTAACTAGATCAACAATGCGTGAACTATTGTCGTTTGAATGTTCTACACAATGCGTTCATTCGTGTTTTGCTATTGAGATGTACGTATGGGTATTGGTCCCCAAGTACATTTTGTGTTTTCAATATTATTATACATACTAATGAAAGTTCTATGTTTCAGGGAGTCGATGGAGCCTCAGTGAGTGATGGATGTGCTTATCATGAAAATATAGTCGTTGCAGCGCGAGAGGAAGTGGAGACATGCACACACGAGTCAGAGCAACAGCGTCCAGATGTTGAATTTCTAGGCAAGAAAGTTTCAAAGAAAAGAAAGCAAAAGAACGTTAGTGTCCTGTTCACTATATTATGTTGTCTTTCACTGTCAATAGTTCAATACTGTAAGTTGTGTTTAAACTGAACATCCCTTTTCTAATCTGTCCTCTAGTTGCGAGTGGGTGTAAGAACTAGATCTACACAGACAGTGAAGCGAACGAGAGATGTTGCTTGTCAAACCTTTTGGCAGGGACTTGAGACTGGAGATGCATCGTGCCAATGGGAAGAATATGAAGTGATTGACAACGGAGCTATACCACCACCAGCCATTGATAGTGAATGTCCTCCTGGTAGTTTGGATGCAGTCGGAGATCAATTCACAGAATCCACACCCGCAAAAAATAAGAGCGCGCGAAAGTTGAAGACATTGTTTTTTTCTCCCATCTCCGGACAAGGAACAGATGTTGCAATGGAAGAGAATGAAGTGGACGACAATGAAACACCATCAATATCACTCAGCATAGCGGAAGACGATATCAGAGATTGTACCTTTCATGCGAGTGACATGTCCTCAACGTTACAGGCCGAACCAGCTGGGATGCAGAGTGACAGTATAAGGAAAGAGGCCAAATTCATTGTATTCGATAGCTGTTTGATGGATATTATTATGATGATGAAATGTGGGCATTGGGTTGGTGGGGTAGTATGTGGGGAGCCATTGATTAATGTGACTCGTGCAATTCGAGGCACTAACCTTAAAATACATGCCACCTGTACACAATATCATCCGTTCGCATGGTCTGCACAACCCATGCTGGGGCAACTGCCAGCAGGCAATCTACTTTGTGCAGCGGCCGCACTTTTTAGTGGTTCAAGTTTTAAAAAGTTACAGTATTTCTTTCAGTTTGTGGGAATTCATTTCATTGCGAAAAGTCAGTTCTACAAATACCAAACCGATTATCTATTTCCAGCCATCAGCGAAGCTTGGAGAATGGAAAAAATGTCAATGGAAAGTACATTCGCGGGCAAACGCTTCAGGCTAGCCGGTGATGGACAGTGCGACAGCCCAGGATTTTCAGCCAAGTACTGCACCTACCACTTTCAGGACATGGAAAGTAAGAAAATTGTGAGTTCGGTGGTCGTGCAGGTGTCACAAAGTACATCCTCAGTGGCCATGGAGAAAGTTGGCTTTGTAGCATCATTGCAAGAACTACAATCGCGGGGAATGGTGATCGACCTGATAGCCACGGACAGACACGTTTCAATTGCCAAGACAATGAGAGAAGAGTACAAAAATATAAATCACCAATTTGACGTATGGCATCTTGCAAAAACAATCAATAAAAAATTGTCGGCTGCAGGAAAAAAAAAAGATATGCAAGGTATTTCACAGTGGTCCAAGTCAATCAGCAACCATCTTTGGTGGAGCTCAAAAACATGTGAAGGGTCGTTGGAAATTCTACTGGAAAAATGGCGGTCAGTAATGTTGCACTGTAGCAACGTACATCGATGGTCGACAAATGAGCATTTCCACAAATGTGAACATGGCCATTTGTCCACAGAGGAGGCACGGAAGAAGAAGTGGTTGATTCCTTCATCACCCACTCACAAGGCCATTGAAAAGATTGTATTTGATAAAACTATAACAAGAGATTTGAGGGGACTCACGGAATTCTGCCACACAGGAGATTTGGAGGTGTTCCACAATATGTGCCTAAAGTACAGGCCCAAAAGATTGCATTTTGGCATGGAAGGCATGATAAATCGGACTCTTCTAGCGGTCTTGGCACATAACCATAATGTTGGCCGTCAACAAAGTAGGACGACCGGAACTTTAGGGACGCTTCGCTACAATAAGGCCTTCACTAAAAGAAGTAAACAATGGGTGATCAAACCAGTGTTTGAGGATATGCAATATGAGTTTATTGAGAGACTTATCGTAGATGTCCTCGATAGGCACATACATGGAGTGGTGAACGAACCTATGCAGGGGACAACTGCATTGCCACCCAACATTGCCTCTGTTCCATGTCCACCTAAAGCAGAGCTCATTGAGAAATACACATCACGGTTTAAATGATTGTAATTTGATTGTCTGTTCTCTCGAGTCTCCTCATGTTGCAGGCCCATTGCAATTAAACCAAACAGTAATATAAATCATTTTTACAAAAATTATAGAATGTTTCCGTATTACAAACACATGGCCGACCCATAGGGACAATAAAAAAAAAGGCACGCAGACAAGATGCCCTTACACTAACTGGAGCTAACTAGAAATGTGTGCTCGCTCAAAGTGAAGGTCAGCTGCTTTGATGTTTTGCTCGGGTGGCGGAACGGCCCACGACCCAGTATAAGGTTCTATTGTGATTTGACCTTGTCAGGCCGGGACCATCATGAAAGACTAAGAAAAGATAATGAATAAAATTTCAGAAACGAAACGATGAGCCACGTTCATTAGAAGAAGTAACGTCGGCAAAGAAGGAGTGGTGTTTCGGGTCTGCCCTACACAGAGACACAATGGAAAATGCAAATATAATGTAAGTAACTTTTGATGAGTTTATACCGCAATTTCATTACTATACAGTGGCTTTAAAGACGGGTTCAGTTGTACTTGTTCGTTCTATGTGGCATATTGTTTTCTACCGCGCACTATCTTGAGGAGAAACATCTGCTTTTACTGAAGCACCTCAAAACCTTCCTCTTTGCTTCTGCTTTCTCTCTCCCTCTCCCCTGCTACAACTGGTCCACTGTCTGCGACCTCGGTCCTGGGCCCTTCCACTCTCCACCTGCACTGCCTCCCTGTCAACCCCTGCACTGGGGGACTGTCTCAGTATCCTACAGCCCCCCCTTCCCAGCACTTGTTCTGCACTTACCTTGCACTTGCCACCAGCTGGCCCTATTTATTTATTATTTTATGCTACTTACCTTGTACTCCACTCCCCCCCCCTCCCTGCCTCGCCACGCCTTTAAACACTTGTGTACACCCAGTAGCGCTGTCCTCGCTATGATTTTAATAAGGATCTGATGGTGAGACTAATTTCATTTTTTATGTTTTTAGGTACATCATTCACTACTGTCTGTGTCACGAGTACCGGACACCGGCGGACGGCTTCTACAGCCGCCAGTTGCTTCTCCGCGTGAACAACGTTACCACCCTGACCATTTTATGGGACGATCGCCAAGTACAAGTATGCCCTTACGCGGTACTAACGGTTAGATGCAACATACCTACCGTTGTGGTGGCCTAGTGCCTCGTTGTTGGAACAGCCATGCGATTATCAGTGCGACCGAAGAGCTTATTTTTATCGTAAACCAACACCCTGTGTACTGCACACGAACATCGCTTCCCTCAAGACGAACTAATTTGGATCGAGAGCAAAGAAAAATGCAAATCGCTGAATATTCTCTAAACATTTGATGTCCAATAAACGTACTTTGCCAAATGTACAATCTTGCCGTTTGCTTTTAAACCACGGTTTCACATTCCGAATTGTGGCGCTGTATTGTGAGATGCTCTAAGACCCTGTGTACAGCAAAGGACCATCGCGTTCCTCAATACGAACTTTTTGGAACATGAGCAAATAAAAATGCAAATCGCTGAATATTCTCTAAACATTTGATGTCAAATAAATGTACTTTACCACATTTACAATCTTGCGGTTTGATTTCAAAGTACAGTTTCATATTCCGAATTGTGGTGCGCTGTATTGTGAGCTGATCTGTGTTGATTTCCGGGGTCTGTGTGGAGTCGCGTAGAAGACGCCTGGGCGCGTTTGCCTACGCAGCTCAGTCACGTCACGGATAGAGGCGGGGAATATGAATGTTTTGATAAAGTCTGTTTCAGGGGCGGGGGATTTGATTTAGTGCCGCAAAGGCAGGTGAGCCAGGTCGATGCGGCGGAATGATAGGATTATCACAAAATGGAGGCTGATTTCGAGTGCGATAATGGGCGAAAAGTCGGGTAAAGTCCATAGGAAAGTTTCCTACGATCTACCGATTTATGCTTACAAACACATGGCCGACCCGTAGGGACAATAAAAAAAAAGTCCCGGAACTATCCTTTAACACCGAAAAGAACACTGTGCCCAAATCAAAACAGGTTGTGCTTCAGAAGTTTTTTTTTTCTCTAAAAAATGCCCTCCTACATGTAACCCCCCATGTCGAGAAAGAAAATGTAAGGACAGAAACAAAATCAAATAATTGAAGGCCATTGCTGGCGAGTGAGCCACGCGGGGGAATCTACAATACAGAAGTGTATGTTGAGGAAGTCATGCGCACAGCAACTTGGACAGTTTTTGCCCAATCCTCATGACAAAGTGCTGAGCACCGCTACAGCCCGGGATCTTTGTGGGGCACTCCCCGTGAGAGGGAGAGAGGAACCCAAACTCACCACCACCTACCAGTGACGCTCTTCACCTCTGTGGGCCCAGACTCAGTCGTTGATGCTCCCTGCGAGCACCCACCATTCACTGCTGCCTCCCGGGCTGTCTGTGCTACATATGCTGTGCTCCGGACGTGGCATATGTCGACTGACATTTTGGGGTCCCACATGCTGCAGGCCAGCCATAAAGAATTAAAGGAACACCCCAATTGCTAGGTTGCTGCACTACTTCTTCGCAGCCCCGCCTACAAGTACTTTTGGGACCCTTTTGGGACCCCACATGCTGCTTCTGCCCTCCCTGACTGCAAAGAAAGAACTTTGAGACACCCGTAGCCAAGCTGTCTCCCAAGACAGGTTTTTGCAATACAGTTACCGTGCACTGCATAAAGACTTATACAAATATATTCGTTTTTTTTGTCTTTTCTTTTTTTTAAATAAAATTGTATTGATCGTTTGGAACCACGAAAAAGACAAGAAATACATTACAGTGAAGCCATTGAATAGAGGTTAAGTTATTAAACATAGGCACTCCTGTTTGAGCCTGTCCGGATGGACAACAACCAAAATTAAACAACCCCCAACCCCCGCATTGCTGGCCTACATCACTTGGTTTCACCCAACTTCAGATAGTCTCAGGGTTTAAATGTCAATGGTGGGTATCTCAGATCGTAGTCCAGTAAGGCAGCCCATATGGTCAGAAATTGGTAGATCTTCCCCTCTCTTGCAGCCGTAACCTTCTCCGTCAGCAGCACATCCCATACTTTAATCCACCATAGGGAGAGCTCTGACCCTTCTGATTTCCAGTGGCGGGCAATCATAATGCACGTGGCCAGCAGTAGTTGTGTTTGTAATTTTGCCCGCACTCCAGATTTAGGGTATATCTCCTCCCTTGGGGCCCCCAATGGAAGAGTTTCAGGGCACATCGGAAGTTTGATGCCAGTGATAGATTCTATGATAGCCACAATGCTTTTTACCATAAGGAGTGAATCAGTGGGCTGTCCCACCTCATGTGGAAGTATGAGCCTAGTGTTCCACAGTTTCATCAGCAAGTGGGAGCCGTTCAAGCATGCAAGTGGTGTATCTGTGCTGGGGAGTAATACCAATGAAATACAGGTTTTAAGGCACATTCCATGTTGGTTACGCATCTGGAGGAGGCATGATTTCTAGCCCAGATATCTAGCCATGATTGGTCCTCCAACTGGTGGCCCAAATCTGCATCCCAACGGCTTATGTAAGCTGGGCGATCAGTTAGAATGTCCTCCCTGAGGAGTTTATATAGCTTGGAGACCCCACCCAGCCCTGGACCCTCCAGAGCAGTTAATTCAATCGCACTCAGAATTTGTGTAGCATTTTGTCTTGTCTATGGGTGTGTGATGCATATGAAAATCTGTCTGACTCAGAGAGTTCAAATATCCTTTTACATTCCTCAAATGTACATGGTTGGTCTCCTTCAAATAGCTGGGCCAATGTTTGAAGACAACCCCGCCTTCAGCTCCTGAAGGCTTCTCGATGCATGCCAGTGGAGAAGGATGGGTAGCAAAACATTGGGGATGGTGGGCCCATGCCTCTAGGAATCTTTTTCCATGTCAAGGCCTTGTCCCATGACTTTAGATTAACCTTTGTTAATGAGAGCAGATTCTGCCATTGTTTTCATAGAGCGTGGTGGGATGAAGGGCAGAAAACGAAGGGGTACAGAATGTTTGGACTGTTCAATCTCAGCCGATTTCGACGGGGAAGAAAAGGACATCCACGTTAACAGGTGTGATATTTGTGCTGCCTTCACATATTTGTGTAAATCGGACCCCTCCGACTCCCCCCAACCGGTAACCTCCCATAATTACCCTTCTAGGGATATCACATTTCTTGCCCCGCCAGATAAATCCCAGGATTTTACGATGGAGAAAGTCCAATAGGTTTTTTGGGGTTTCCACTGGTAGGGATGAACAAAGATAAAGGAGGCAAGGGAGTAAGTTCATTTTGACTGCAATGATACGACCCATCAACAAAATCTCCTGACTCGCCCATTTCTCTAGGTCATTTTCTAGTGTTTTAAAGAGGGGGAAAGTTACCTGCAAAGAGTCCTTTTGGGGAAGCCGTGATCCGACAGTCCCACCCCCAATGCCACTGACTTACGATAATTTATTTCAAAACCTGCTACTTGACCAAAAAACTGGAGCTCTTGCAGGGCTACTTGGAGTGAAGGTTGAATATCAGTAATAGAGAGTAACAAATCATCGGCATATAGAAATACCTTGTGGGGAGAGCCACAAACCATAATCTGTGGATTTCCAGGTTACTACATATGCGTTCTGCCTGGGGCTCCATGATTAGGGCAAACAGGAGAGGGGGCAGCTCTGTCATGTTCTGCATATGAGGGGGATCAGGGAAGATTGTTCCCAGTTTACCTGGAGTAAAGTATTCGGGGAGATATAGTTGGCCAAGATCATCCTTCTAAAACAGGGCCCAAAATGAAAAGCCTAAAGAGTTCAGTGCATAAAAGACCAGTCCACCTTGTCATACACCTTAGTGACATCTAGAGTTAGAAGGGCTAATTTTCCTTGCTTCATGGTGGTTTTCTCTATCAGGTTCAGGGCTTGCCTACTGTTGTCCCCTGTCTTTCTTCCCAAAACAAATCCTGTTTGGTCTTCATCGGTCAGCGTGGGGAGAAGTGGGGCCAAGCAATTTGCCTGTACTTTTGAGAAAATATTTGCATCAATGTTTAACAGGGAGATTGGCCTATAAGAGGCACAATCCTTCAGATCTTTTCTGGGTTTTAATAGTAAAATCGTGGAGGAGGTTTGCATAGAGGGAGTTACATTACCCACTTCTCTGAAAGAGTTAAAGAGGGCTGTCAAGGGAGAGAGCATCTGGCTACTATAGAGTTCATACAATTTTGACGAGAATCCATCAGGGCTCAAAGCTCGGGGCTTCAAGGATCTAATTACTCTCTTCCTGCTGAATTGGGGCCTCTAAGGCCTCGATATTCTCCCGGGACAGCTGTTGTAGAATGGTTCCTTCAATGTACCTTTTTTGGGCCGGAGCTGGCCTGACCGGTGCTCTCATCGTGTCCAACAGATGGGCTTTTGCCAACTGTAGGTTAGTCTGTTCCCCATATTGTGTTACCCCTTGCTGATTCTTAAGGCCTATAATAGAGTTGTGCTTTCTGGATTGGGCTAATTCATTCATCAGGAATTGGTTGGACTTGTTGCTTTGGCATAATATCCTTGTTTGGTCATTAACAGGGACTGGGCTGTCTCTTTGGCATACAAAGCCTCTAGTTTGTTATGGGCAATACGAAGGGCTGAGTGGAGTTTAGTGGACCAACCTCTCTTATATTTACCCTCAATCTCTGAAATGTCTTGTTCAAATAAGTCTCAGGTCTGTTTTTTCCACTTGATATAAGTTGCAGTATAGGCTATTAGGACTCCACTGATAACTGCCTTCATAGCATCCCATGTCGTAGCTGGGGACGTAAATTCAGTGGGGTTCTCCCGGAAATGGTCTCGTATTGCTTTCGCTACCCCATCTCTCAGAGCCATATCATTAAAAATTGGGTCATATAATCACCATTGCCGTCTGGAAGGTGGGGCTGGATCCAAGCTCTAACTTGCTGGAGAGAACCCTGGGGGCAATAGCCACCTCATTAACAAATGGCAAACGCTAGGGAGATATCAAAATCAGATCTATATAGGAGGAGGAGCGATGGACCTGGGAGAAAATGGTAACGTCACGTTGTTCTGGATGTAATACTCTCCAAGAGTCCACTTCTCCTAAGTGAAGAATGTTCAGGGCAATCCTGAAATCTTTGGAAGAGGGGGCATGCGTTTTATCCTTTTGGGGGTCGGAGACACCATTAAAGTCTCCACCAATAACAATCTGTCCCTCCAGGAAGGGAAGGAGAGACTTTTCTAGCTCCCTAAAGAAATGGTCTTGCCCCTCATTAGGGGCGTAGATCGAGATTAAAGAGTATAATTGTCCCAACAGAATAACTTTCTCTCCAATATATCAGCTTGCAGGGTCTTGTATGGTGTCCAATTCTTCGAACTGGGTGCCACTCGCCATCAGGATCGCCGTCTCCCCCGTTTTAGTCCTGCAGAGACAGGAACTGCTTGGGGAAGTCTCCACTCTGAAGTTGAATGTAGCCCACCGGAAGGAGGTGGGTTTCTTGTAAGAGAATCACTGATCCCTCCAGATCCTTCAGTTGTCTAAGGATAAATTTCAGTTTTACTGGGGAATTCAAACCTTTCACATTTAGGGAAATGAAGCTCAAATTCTGGTGAAGTACTGTAGGAATTCCCCCAAAGTCCTCCTCCATAGTGGCAGAAGGGGTTCGATGGATTTCAGTCGCCACCCAGGGTAAAAAGATTTTTGACATCATGTTCCAACTGAGGTTTTAACTGAACAAACAAACAACAAAAATTGAGTCCCAAAATAGAACTCCAAAACATAAGGTTGCCAAAAACATAGGACAAGGCGCTCCAATGGCCTTCAGGTGACATCCCACTTGAGGCCAGGCAGGCTGCATGAAGCCCATCTTGAGCACTGCGTTGATCGGCTCTTCCTTGGTGTCAGTTGTTGGCACTTTAGATACCAATAGGAGCTCCCTTTCAAGCTAGTGCATCCCTGGATCAGGTGTGTGGAGGAGGTTTCCCTGGATTACAACCTTTCTGGACTCTGGACCAGGTGAAGCGATGTGACTTTGGTTGGAGGCTGTCGCTCCCATTGGAGTGCCCGGCGGGGAGTCACCCCCCTTGTTCGGTGAAGTGGCATTCATGATCCCTTCTGCATCCTCCCGGCAGGCTACCATTTGTGGGATCCCCCTGAATGTGAATTGTACGGAAGTGGGAAATAGCCAGCGGTACTTGACGTTCTGGTCACATAAGAATAGAGTTAGTGGGCGGAGAGCTCTGCGTTTTTGAATTGTGGCAGTCGCTAGATCCTGGAAATTCTGTAGGGGAGAGCCCTGGAAAGTTAGCTTGTCCCGAGTACGACCCACCACCAAGATCTCTTGCTTAGTTGTGTAGAAGTGAACCTGAGTAATCACATCTGGAGGGTACTCATGCATGTGCCCCCTGCAGGTAGGTAATCTGTGAGCGTGGTCCAATAGAAGCATTGTTTTGCAAATGGGGGGCAAGAGAGATGGGAAAAAAATCCATTGTATACTCCATCAGGGCTTGGTCTGGGACTGATGGGGCACTCCTCTGACACGCAGATTGTTTCTCTGGGCTCTGTTCTCCATGTCCTCTTGTTTTTACTCCAGGATCTCATTTCTGTCCTCCAAAGATTGGATTTTCTGTTGAACTTGTAGCAGAGTGGTTGCGTGGTCCCGGACTTTTTCCTCTGTGCCCCCCCAGTCTTTGTTCCATTTCTTACAGTCTTTAATTGTTGCACTCTTATTTCGTGTAGATCTAAGCCATGCAGCTATGGAATTTAGCTTCAATGTCTAGCATGAAGGATTGACTATCCTCCTTAGTGGGTAGTTGCCCGGTGGGGCCTTCCAGAGCCCAAGGTGGAGACTTTGCAAGGTCTAGTTTATTTCCTTTATCCACATAGTGGAGATGTCTTCATTCGTTTGGGCCTTAGGGTGTTTAGACATGATGATATCTGTCGACAGGGGTTCCCACTCCGGCGATGTCACTCCTGCCCAGGTTGTGGTGGTTATCCAGATGTTCACCCCACTAACGGTCTCCGGGTGCCTCGGGTGTCTTGTCACCTCAGGGTCCAGTGGGCGATTAGTTGCAGAACTCTGCACTGAGCGTTCCCAGTTGGAGGCAGCAAGTTGCAGGAGGATCCCACAAAAAGGCTCCACAGCAGAGGAGACTGGATTGAACTGATATCAGGGTGAGAGGGGTATAGCCACACGCCCCTTTAGGTAGGGAACAAATATTTACCAGTTGCTTCTCGCTCTCTACTGTAGGCAAAGTCCAGCTGCAGGATAATGGTGCCATCTGGGCTACGAGGGGAGGAGTGGGTATCAAGTATCCAGTGGGGAATATGAGTGGGCGGGTCCCCATCTGCCACTTCAGATGTGCTTTCACCACCGATAGAAAATCAGCCTGCTTCTCTGCTGTTTATGCTTGGATGCCACCGCAGGGCTCGGCTAGAGGTGCCAAAGTGCCATCTTGGGGACTCGGTGACAGACCGCAGGGCAGCAGGCATAATTGCATAGTGCGGCAATTGGGACAGCCCCTTCCCCCCACAGCTACAGAACTACTCCTCATGAGTTTCAATCTCCATTGCAGGGATTCTGCGCTGCAGCAAACATCGGGAAGCGCCTTATATTGCTCTTGAACGATGGGCCTTACACAGAGGCCATTAGCAGAGTGCCCGCATCTCCGGTGCTGCAAGCCACGCCCCTCTCAAAATAATCTGACACAGATCATATAGGGTTTAAAACAACAGTGGCCTTGGCTACACTACATAGTTATGTACATGATTCACACAACCACAGAACTGGTTGCCATCACAGACTTTCTAATCCAGTAACCTTACTGCAAGCAGTCTGCACGCATCTTGGTGAGATCACACAAAGGCTAGGAGACATGGCCGGACGAACCACCTCTAATGGAAAGGACTAACATATGAAAATACAATGGCAAGCTACCAATCACACACGATATAGGCATGCAATTGAAGCATGGAAGACAACTAACTGGTTATCAATGTGCTCCAATAAACTCAGATGCCTGGTCGGGTTGCCACAATAGTGTTAGCTCTCACCTGCTGTCCAAGAACTCCTGAAAAGCATGTGCATACTTGCAGAGCAAACCCAGAACACTTCAAATGCATGACCAATGTAAAACCATCATCCTTATCTCCTTCATTCTAGCAGGTGACTCCCATACCCGATATGATCTTGACTGATAACTCCGCTATGGCAGCTGGTGACCAGTCAGCTTCTGTTTAATATGAGACACATCTGGAGGCATAAACCTATTAAGTGTATGTTCACTCTAAAATATATTCACACTAATCCATTTTTCCACTGCCCACACCAGTAAGAAAAATATAAATGTATTAGCACAGAAGTTCAAACACAGCTCTCCGGTCTTCTCCCTTTTTTCAAAGTAGGACACATGGGGACTCATTATGAATTTGTTGGACATTTGGCAATACGTACACTGCATTAGCGCCAAACTAGATTGCTGTTACTGCCTCTTGGTCTCATGGAGTTACCACAGGATTACAAGTGGCAGTATTTCCCCATTTATGGAGTCCATAGGGCTCCGTTGGGATATTTTTTCAGATTTACTGCGAGTGGAATTTGTGTGCTTTAAATCCACCTATTTTTGGTGCTACTGTAGAAGATTTACATAAAACACTTTGCTGGGGGTACATCTTCCTCCCTATCTCCCTGTGACCAAACCCAGAGTATGGTGGTGTGGTAATGTGGTGGTAAAGTGATGGTAATTAAATCACTGCAATTTTACTGCTGTTTTTATCTGAACCATACTTGTAATGAAACCCCACTCTTTACCATTTTTTTGTGCATGTTTAGTATGGGCTATAGATTTTTATTAAGCACAAAATAATAAGAGGGGGGATAAACCCCACCTATCCCTGATCCTAAGAGGGGTTGCCCTCTCTCAACAAAACTAAGCAACATCTATTTATTTATTTTCACATTTGTATCATGCACTTAGCCCGGAGGCATCAAGGCGCTATTGTTTATTGTTAATCTCTTAAGGATAACATCATATAGAAAGGAGACAGAGGAGAAAGTAAGCAGCGGAAAGGTAAGTTACAAAAACAGCCATGTTTTGAGAGCTCTCTGAAAGACCCAGTAGGAGGGTTTAGCCCTCAGGGCAGGCAGCACCAATTTCCAATGTTTAGCTGCCATGGAGGGGAAGCGAGAGCCTCCCGCTCTGACCCTTTTAAATTTGGGTGGGTTAATGCAGTGAGTCTAGGCGGTTCTGGTAGGTCTGATGGGGCTTTCCTGATTCTCTGTGTGAGGTATGGGTGTGCAGTGTTGGTTAGGCATCTGTGCACTATAGACAGGGTTTACAACATCATTTTCCTATTTTATCGGGAGCCAATGCGCTTTTCTTCTGGCCGTGGAGAGCGTTAGTCTGTATGATTTGCATTTATGAATGGTGTTTGCTTGCGGTGCCAGCAAAACGTGAATTACAATAGTCAAGTATAAATCCTTTGGCTGCTTGTGCAAGGATCACTGTGATTGTACCGAACATGAAATAACAAAAGACATTTTATCGATCCCTAAATGCTGACAAAAAAATACCAAATTTGTAATTTATTTTATTTTGGGGGTCTCCCACCCAAGCCCTCGTTTCCTTTGGTTTATAACTTCAACCTTCCCCCCCCCCACACCTGTTTTAATCCTTTACCCACCCTCATACATATTTTTTAATAAAACATTTGGTCTTTTTTGGTATTCATTGTTTAAAACGAATTTCATTATTTCCAATTTGATAATATCACTGGATACCCTTGCACAATTGTCAGACACCTATCCAGTGAAAGTGTCTAGCAGCGTTAATCAACTTTGTTGTGTAGGCAACAGAATAGGCAATGGAATGGAGTCGCATGTGAGGGATAAGATGGCATCAAGGTAAACTATCAAGGTCTTCACAGATGGGGATACCAGAATAGCATTACCATCAATGTTGAAGCAGGCATAACAAGGGTTGAGCTTTTTGATCACCACTGCTGGGCCTACTATGAGGATCTCCATCTTTGTGTCATTAAGCGGTTGGTAGCCATCCAGACTTGGATGGTCATGTGGACAGTATTTAAGGTGTTGGACTCTTCTTGGTAGTTGCCAGAAATTCGCAGAAGGATTTGAGTGTAAGATATGCAGATAGAATCAGATAGAGAAGTCTGGGCAAGTACCTTTCCCAACAATGGAAAACAATGTGTTATTTTCTTTACAGAAAAGCAGGAGAGCAAATGGCTTGTAGATAACATTCACTGCATCAATTTCGAATCGAAATGTATCTTGCCATAGTCGACCATGTTATGCGGATATGTAATGAAATGCAATGCAAGATTATCTTCAGTTTGGTCGGCATGTCAAATATCTGCGCACTAGTGCATGCATATCAGAATGTGCATGCCATGCCATAAGATTCTGTAGCATACTCTGCATTGAAAGAGATTTCCCTCATAGTTGGACATTGTTAGGGGTGCAACGTGCATTTCGCAGAGCCAGGTATTTTCTGGAGTTTGCCACGTGGATTTTGCACCTAGATTGATGAATAGCTTGTGCAAACTGCACCATGAGTGTGAGGGCTCTGTGGAGAGGGTTCGGTCAAGAACGAGGAAGAGGGCAGAATAACGGTCCACCTGCCACACGTGGTAATAAGCCTTCTGGTGCCCCTGCACCAACAAGGTCCACTCAGCGCAAGAGGGGTCAGACTGCAGAGCAGGAGGAGGCAGCACCCCACGAAGATGCACAGGTCAAGGAGATGGGGCCACCAAAGAAGAAGCACTTTTCAGATGAGGAGCTCACAATCCTCACTGATTACGTTGCTGAACACCAGGTTGAGCTGTACCCTTGGGCTGGCAGTTCCCTTCCTCTGTCCCAGCGTGGAGGATGTAGCAGTAGGTCACAGACCACATCAATGCCTGGGGTGTGGAGAGGTGCACTGAGGTAGAGGTCCACAAGAGCATGGGGGACCTCATGGGATGGACCAAGGAGAAGCTCAGCCGCAACGTGGCCTCTGCCTAGGCCACTGGAGTGGGATAACCAGGGTGGACAAGCAGACTACATTTGAAGAGGTCGCCAGATGAGTCATCATTAGTGAGAAAGTAGTTGGCATGGAAAGCATGGACACCTATGCATCCACATTAGGTGAGTGCCATGTGTGCATGTCTTATGTTTTTCCATCTACACGTGATATGCTGTAGAATGTTGTGCTACAGTTGGCTGGGGTCTCCCTCACCCATCCATGGGTACTGCAGTAATGCTACCATGGTCACTTTCATCAGATGGTCTGCATTCCAGAGGTGGATGTGTGGCCTACGTGTGCAGTTAACATTGATCTCAGAGTACACTCCACTGTATACAAAATTGCACAGATACATCAATACACCTATGTGTGGCAATGGCATGCAAGACACATCTCATTGGACACGCTCACACTGTCATGGATATGGTTAGTGCATTTTGAACGCAAATCATGACTCACACGGATTTACACCAAGTTGTGGATGATGCCAGAGCCACCCATTCCCTGGTCCTGGCCACCAGTGGAAATGGATGAGCGACAATGATAGTGCAAAGACGCATGAGGCTGTGATCCAGACAGGGGGTGCAATTGCTGGCCAGTAACTGAGTGATTTGAATTCCACATTTGGAGTGTCACTGGTCCAGTGGCCTTGCAAGTGCACACTGGTCATGTCCATGTTGCACTCTCCTCACACATGGTGGAGATGCACATAAGAGTGGCTAACCATGTATCTGGCTGAGGCCAATATGGTGATGGGGGTTAGGAGGGTTATGGCAACACATGCCTGCGTGCAGGTTTGGTTAGCAGAAGCAGAAGTGAGACTTCCACATGTTGCAAGTAGACAAGGTTGCAGTAGAGTAAGGGCTCAGTAAGGATACATTTACCTCAATCCATCATCTGGTGGGACTTCCACTCTCATTCATGTCTGCATGTATGTATGCTCTCCTAATTCTCCAATACATGATATGTTACAGGGCCTAATATGCACCAACATGATTACATAGGTCATCTAAGGCCAGGCATCTGCGCCTTAAAGGTCACAGTGTTCTCAGTTCCAATGTGTGATGCATGTGTGGCTGGCCATATTGTCTGTGTCTGTATGCATTGTAAATTACAACTGCATTTTCTTGCAGGTACTTGTTCCTCTGCTTATTGTTGTCTGTCTTTGTGTAGGTGATGACCCAGAAGATGAGGAAGGTGAGCAGGAGGAGGAGGAGGAGGATGAGGCACACCTATCTACCAGTGCAGACCGGGGTTCTGTGGCCGGTGGGAATCCCCATGTGCTGCAGAGCATCCTCAGCAGTTCTGCTAATTCTACTGATGATGCTGCCGAATCTGATGTGGAGGGCATACTGAGGGACATGGTCGAGGGTCCACCAATGAATAATCCAGATTACATTGAGCTCCTTCAGTTCCTTGAGGCTGCTGAGCCTGAGCAGGAGAGTTGGGATACTTTGGGCCTGGCAGTGGGAAGCCATGCATCATTGGTGGATTCAGTGTCTGCAAGATTGCCTTTGCCTATAATGGACCCAGCAGTGGAGGCATGGTGGCAATCAGGGTTGCAGACCACCAGTCAATGACAGTGCACTCACTACAACAGGCACAGGCTTTGGCATCCTGGCTACGTAGGCCCCACACAAATGGTGGATGTGTGCCTTCTGGACACACATAGTTGGCATAGTTGGAGGAGGAGATGCTGTGAGCAAGCGCCAGACAGGGTGAGGTCCTGCATGAGATGGCCAGGAACATCCATCACCTGGATGAAAATGTCACCTCCTCAACTGCTGTGCACACTACTGACACTAATGTCTATCGTACCAGGAGAGAAGAGAGGACATGCAACAAATGAGTCAGGTCATTAGCAAGGATGGTTAGTCTCTACGGCAATCCCTGCATGATGATTTTGTGGCCTCCAGGGACCACCAGCGGAAAGTGATGGGCACCTTAAGGGAAACTCTGTATGTGGAGATGTTGAGATGTTGGCCTCAAGGGTATCCCAGCATCAAGACGTGGAAGCCCATACTAAGTGCCTGCTGGCAGAGATGTCTGTGAGGGAAACCCGACATCAAGACACCGAAGCTCAGAGAAAATGTATGCATGCAGAGCAGATTTGAGGGAATCCCACTGTCAAGACGCAGAAACTCAGAGCAGATGCCTGCAGGCAGAGATGTTGGCATTAAGGCAATACCACAGGAAATACACGGTTACCTTAAGGTAGTCTCTGCACAATGAAATGTTTGCCACAAGGGATCTCCACTGCCAAGAGATTACTCCCTTGAGACAATCTCTCAACTCAACAGGCAGTTGGAGACGTCAAGACTGAGCATGCATATTTACTCTCTGGCGACTCACAACGTACATCACCAGTGCCGTGTAGCAATTGGGACCCTCATTCATGCATCCCTCTCACGAGTGGCTTTAGCCAATTAGGACCAGGATTTGGCACTGCATGGTCAGAGTACACAATCTGAGGATCCACCACCGGATGGTGGCCACAGTTGAAATACACAGGTGTTTCCTTGGGCAATGTCAACACCCCCCTATCCTCTTGCCAATGCTACCTCTTCTTCATGCGTCCTTGTGTCCATGAGTGTCATGACTTGGCATTGATGGTAGCTGGCTGGTGTGGGCAGCAGTGTAGTAATGATAGCCTAGACCAAGATGGCTGCCAAGCTAAACCACTGAATGGCATCCAAGATGGCCCTCCGATGGTTCATGCTGAAAACCTCCCTTTTGGTCTAATGTTCAAGAGTGCAGCCCAGGGCTATAAAACCACACACTGGGCCTCACCTTGTGCGTAGAGTTTCTCCTGTTTCATGAAGAGCAGTGCAACACTTATCTCCTGTGTTATCTCGGTGTTGTCAGCAAGAACACAGCAGTGGAGTACTGCTGTTTGATCTCCGGTCTGCTGCCACTCACCAGTCTATGTTCCTTCTATCTCCGATCCGCTCTCCGACATCGCTGAATGCATGAAAACACAGGTTAGAACATTAAGGTTACTTGCGTCCCGATCCCGCTCAGAAGGGATGCTTACCTCATTTCATTTTGGCCTCACCTCCAACGCGGCTGACATTCCTCATTTCATTTCGGTCGCATCTCCAATGCGGTTGATGGTCCTCAGATTCTTCAGCATTCCGGAGGGCAACTGCACCTACGAAAAGAGACAAAACATTAAACACAAGATAATTTCAATGCTGCACGGGAGCAGCATGGACATTACACAGCGCAGCCATTATCAACACAGCTCAACCACTGTTTCAATGCAGCACACGCTTCATACATAAAGCAGCTGACAAGCAGCAAACTGAATGCATAGACTCACACTTCACAGTGCAACCTTCAATCACTCATCCTGAGACATTCAACTTTTCTGCAGCATCTCGTGTGTCAAAGCCGGTATGGACCACGTTAGTCTAGTTAAACAACTGGATCCGGTGCTGCAGTCTGCATGCTGGAACTTGCCGCCATATGTCAAGGTGAGCCAGTGCCCCTGCCAGCCAGCAGATTTAGGGGAAATCAATGGAGGTTGGGGAGACCAGTATTAATCCCATACTATAAGTGTTCACTTGTTATCCATAGGTCTCACAGCCTCGTTACCAGTCCATTCGGTGGCCATCATAACCACACCAGTCAGAGTGGAAATCAACCCCAAAACACTCCCCCTGCACCATGAGCAGGGCCAACGTGCCAGTCTACAAAGTCGGTGGTGGAAGGAGTGTTTTTGGACTATCATTATGCCTGGCCATGGGAGGGGAGCCGCACACATGTAGTCGATTGCCGAAGACTGATGCCCCCGCAAGACACCTGAATGTAAGCATTACAATGAGCCCAGGTACGGGGTATGCAGTTTAAAAAAAAAAAAATCACATTTGTGGGACACCCTCACCCTTTTCCAGGGTGGACAATTTGTATGTATCTTTTTTGATTGTTGCCACCATCCAAGGTGGACTATTGTATTTTTTGTCCCCGTCCAGGGTAGAATCTATTTGATATGTACCCAGTCTAATGTGGACTATTTTATTGTTGTCCTTGTCCAGAATGGACTATGTCATTTTTTCCCATCATGTCAAGGCCATTGTCCTCTCAAGGGCATTTCGAGCTGGAGGACTGGAAATGCAGCCATGCATGGTGGAGTCAACTGATGTGGTGTTGGTGACTGCTACACCCTCCCATATACAGGTGCACATCCCATTATACATTGATTTTCATCTGTGCAGTCGGTATGATGGACTCCTTTAGATATTCTAAACAAAGGACCTTCGTTTGTTTTTACAGGATTCTTGCCTCATCCAGTGCCCACACTCCCTGAGAGGAGCCCCGAGCTCCCTTTTTCCACCCAAGTCCCAATTTCCTCTGCTGGACACTGGCCCTCCTTGCACCAATGCAGAGGCCCAGTATTAGGTTGAGGTGTGAGGGATTAACAGCACCACAGCTGTACCAGCAGTGAAGGTTGTGCACTGTCAATCTTGTTTATGGCTGCCAACATATGCACCCCAATAGTGGCATGCTGTGGCATGCATGGAGTTTGCTTGGATGATGTGATTTGGTGATGTTTGGGTGATGATCATTGTCTTTGGAAATGTGAGTTGGCCTACATGGCTGTGTGTTTGCATGTCTCCTTGATCAGCTATGCATGTGCTTTGAGTTTCTGATTGCACATCTATGATTTGCTGCTTGGAGACAGCTCCTTGGGGTGTTCCTGTGCAAATGCTACTGGTGGGAGCTGACACAGAAGCTTCAATATTTGTGTGACATTCCATTTGCACTCCTGTCATGTCAGCATTGCATGAAGTCTCCTGCCATGTGTGGTTTCCAGTGGCCACTCCATGATCAGGTGTGGACTGGCCTATTGGGTACTCTGGGGAACTCTCTGAAAGCCTTTGCCCCTGAACCTTGTTTATGTGGTGTTTCCACATTTACGCATGGGAATCAGGTTGTCCTTGTAGTTGAAGTGTGATATGGAGTCACTTTGGCTATCATGTCCATGGCCTCTTTTGATTCCTGGTCCCCCCGACCATGTTGCAGGTGTATCCAAATAAATGGACTTTCTCTTTCTTCATAGATGGCTGTTCCATTTGACTTATATGTATGTGGGTGATGTACATAGTGTGCTGTGCATTGCTGATGAGTTGCAGGTGTTGGATGCCAGTATGTCCTTCTCATGTGTAATGGGTCATGTTGCTGATGTGTTCCCATTAATATGGTAAAGAAATGTTGAGGGAGAGGGGTGTGTTACCTTACCTTTTCATGCATGTGTGTGACTCCTGTGGCTGGCCAATTTGTTTTCTGGTATTCCTGGACAGCATCTTCGTGATTGGATAGGGGACATGTTGAGAGCATCAGAGGGGGTGGGTGGACAGCTGTTCATTTTCACCATTGCAGGAGCAGGTACCTGGCAGTGATGTGTGAAGGTAAGCAGGTCCAGCAGCAATGGTGTGGAGGAAGACATCATGAAGATGGCAGTCAGGTGAGCCCTTACTTGCAGTTGGTGTATGCCACTCATGGGAGCACATGGTATGGTGACATTGTGTTTGGGGATGTCTTCACTCTGTTATCAGATTTGACCTGCATTGTGTGAAGGTGAGCAGGTCCTGCACTTGATGTGATGGATGTGGGTGGGCTGGAGTTGTAGTATTTTTGTTATGGGCACACACAGTTTGCCTCTACAGATGCACATCTTCAAGCTATTGTTATGAGCAAGCTGGGTTTGCCTGATTGCATCGTTGAAGGGCATCATGGATGCGGCTTCACTGTGTGTGCTCCACAGGGGTTGCATTTCAGGTGAATTATATTTGTTCAACCTGATTGCACATATCCTATCCCTGTGCCCTTTGGCTTTCTAAGGGAGTAGTGGGTGGTGTCTGTGTGTGGATGAGAGCGGTGTCCATCCTGCAGCTCTACCACTATGCCATGACATGTGGCAATAATGTGCAGGACACAACATGCCACAATGATCTTGGATACCACAGGGGGGCAATATAGCAACATACCGCAGAGTGGTCAAGGGAGCGAAGTATGACTTGAGCACCCCAAATGTGCACTCCAATATGCCCATAGTGACTATATGTGCTATTTTGTAGTTTGCCTCACCTGGAGTGGCCGGATTCCTGATGATTGTCAACAGGAATAGTTAGAGTGGGTAGGCACTGTCCCCTGCAAAGGGGGTCAAGTTTGCTGTTAGTATTGGTTGTCATTCCTTGTGTTTCTGTGTGTCATGTGACTGCTTGTATGTACATAATAATTGGTACTAATTGACAAGAAAGCTGTTTGTGTGGGCTGTGATAGGTCCCTGACAATGGTTGTGGTGTGCTGGAATTATCCAGTTGCTAGGAAGTGTAAGGCTGAATAGTACTTTGAGAGGTGTACCAGATAGTGGTAAGATCGCGAGATGTGCGTCTCCTTTGGACTCCAGACAATTGCATGTTATCTTCTGTGAATAGGGTTTCCTTAGCGATTGATGGGGTGAGTTTGTTGTCTGCACAGTGCCTCCCTCCCCATGGCCATGTTCGTCCTCATTTTCCACCTTGAATGGGGATTTTGCATGTTCCGCCCCCTATTTAGTTCCTTGCGCTGGCCCTCCCGCGCGTTGCACTCTGTGTCGTGAAACGCACTCCAGCAGATCGCCACTTCGGATGGAACAGCGCAAAGTCCGATCCGTGGACCACCTTAAAGTGTACTCTTACCACTCAAAGTGATTTATCAAAGTGCTAAATATTTTGTAAGTTAGGCCCTAAGGCTCTAAAGTTCAACACATTACAACCGAACATTTCTCTTTAAAGAAACTGGCCAAAAGAAGGTTAAAAGGCTTTATAAAATGGAAGAATCATATCGACCGTCGTCGTTCAAACGCGTTAGAAATATGTTTGTGGTAAAAAGTTGCCACATGTGTTGCAATTGCAATTGTAAAAGGCCCACAGTTTATCATTTTACAGACTCATTATGAATATCCTTAAAGCTGTGGAGCCAAACGGCGTATAAAGGTTGAGTGTATATGAAACCCCATCTTGTTGCATAAAATATATCTGTATATACATTTTAAACAGGTATCTAATGCATGCGGTTATTTTATTTGCACAAGAATACTTAATTGAATGTATGCAAGGAGTGTCATGGGTTTCTGAATTCCAGATGTACATTGATGAAGTAATATGAGAACAATAACATAACATGCATAATGTTCACATTCCCAAACACGAAAAACATGCAGTTGCACTAATTAATGACATGCACGTTGTAATGATTATTCCTCTTCTTCTTCTCCTTATTATTAATAATGTTGCTTCGTATCGCAATTCAACTAAAATAAGGTTTCTAAAGCCAGTGCTGCATGATAGCCATGCCCAAGAATGCAAACTTGGATAATACATCCGCGAGGTAAATTGCCTTTAGAAGTCAGCCTCTATTGGAACGTAGGCGATGTAATACACGAGGCTAATAGGTTATTGTTTCGCAGGTCATAGGCTAATAACACCCAGTGATCTATGGAATGAGCTGCTATCAATAATTCACTCTTGCCGCATGGGGATTGAAAAATGTGCATCTACCGTCAGGGCCGATGATTTATTCCACGACGCCTTCATCTGACATGGAAACCCCCGGCTGCTGGATGCTTAGTGTGAGCCAAGCATTATAGGAGACAGGGTATTGACAGCATGGGAAAGGCAGTAGCTGCATGTTGGCAGGAGTGGTTGAGCCCAGTAGCTCTTTGGTGCTAGTTTAATCCTAATCTGGCGAAACTGGATGCTAATCTAATACACGCTTTCGCGTTTGCTCATTCACAAGGAGTGCATTTTCGCCGCGAAAGGACTTCTTCTGTCGATAATCGCCACACAGTTTTTATTAAAGGCTTTCGAATGATGCTTCTTTTCGGAATTCGCCATGTAAAGTTTGATGAAATTGAGCAGGGTAAAATGGCATCATGCAAATTCGGAAATCATGTAAATTGTGCTTCAAGCCTGAGTCCAGCCTCATAGCGCGGGACCGGCCCATGCTGCTCTGCACTGTTATATTTCCAAGATAAGTCCCTTGCCCTGAGCTATCCTATCAGCCCTCGAACATAATGCAATTCTATGCCATTCCATAGTCAGCCCCCATAAGAGTGGCAGAAGGGGTACCCTTTCAGCTCTAAAACATCAACACTGGTGCCATGCTAATAGGAGGTGGGCTTCAAAATAGCCCTTGTCCAAGGACACCATCTTTCCCCACGTTGGTCCCCAAGTGGTGTGGGATAACGCCAAAATGAAACATGTTGGCACACAAATGTATTTAACTGGTAATTTTCTATGTTGGCAATTTTTTGGATGATCTGGAAATTGAGCTATTTTGTATAAAGTGTGTTTGTTTTGACCAGAAATGTTGCTATGTTATCAAAAACAATAATTTTCTTTAAATCTTGATTTTATGAACCTCTATCTTGGAAGATTTAAAAGATTTGTTGGATTTCAAGTTTTGGAGAAATGTATTTAAGTATTGATATGTATTTATTTATTTACTCATTTACATATTTTATGTATTTACATACAGGAGGAACAATGCCCTTTTGATCAGAAAAGAACGTACAATGGATAAGAAATCAGATTTGATGGGAAGCAGTGAGCTTCTTACAATGGGGTGAGGATGCTGGCACAGTAGTCCAATTTAGAGAAGACAAAAGTGGTTAAGAGACTGTGGGGATGGGATATTTTAAAATTGGTCTTCAATTGTATCCCAAGGCAAAACAACAGGAGGTATGCTTTGAGCTGCAGACAAACTTCATTCCTCCCATTTGGAGTCTACTTCAACAGAGAAGTAAACAGCAAAAGGCATCATTAGGAGTACGGCTGTGAGGTTAAAAAACATGGTTTTAAAAGACTGCCTATTTTTAAAACTAGCGCCTAATTATGAGATGAGATGCAGTCAGTTATTCCCTGCATGGGGCACATAAAAGCACAGCGTGCTGCAAATACACCATGTTTACCACATGCAGTACCTTTTAAATATGGGAAAATATGGTTTGTGAGCCCAACGCATATCTAGGTGGTATTTCAAAAGTAGTAGCAATTTAAAATCCCACATGCTTTGCCATTTGTGTCACACCCATAATGGGGCCCGTAGTGTGACCTGCTCCCATATTGCTCATGCCACAGAAGAAGCACCGCAGCTTGCACATTGGAGTTCTCCAAAGCAAGCAGTGGGAGTGCACCTTGGAGGAATGCAGAAGAGGCAAATATGACTCATTTACAGTGATGGGAGTGTGAGCAAACCTAGCGCTGAAAAATTCTTCAGACATTGTACTAAAGAGTGATGCATCAGTGAGCTGTGAGTGCTTGCCGCTGCACGTGTTTGTATTTACTTCACACTTTTATTCACTGCTGGTCAGATTCAGATGCCAAGCACACATTTTGCATTATTTCCTAAATCAGGCTTCAAAATCAGAGCAGTGTACAGCTAGCATGCAATGCAATGAATGGCATACATAAATCAGCACTGTGCGGGGAGAGACAGGGGCAGTCATTAGAACACATTCAGGGGCCAATTCATAGAATTCAGCGTAGAAGTAGCACACGTGCCTAGTGCAGAGAGGGACCGTGCGCCACGCATGCACCACGCACAGCGCAAAACAGGATTTAGGCACACCGCGTATTCATGGATTTCCCTAGCTATTTGCAGCTGTAGCGCAGCAAACGTCCAGCAGAGCCAGTAACGTCCCCAAGAATTCCCCTTGCACCGAAAAAAGCCTCAGAAATCCCCAATACGGTGCAATGGGCCGCGCTAACCCTGGACCAGCATACAGCCCCCCCTACACAGAAATCGCGTGAAAAACTGAGCGTACACCGCTCGCGCCAGCCAAAACGCGTGAAAATCTCCCTGTGCATCACCTTCAATGTGCGTACCCCTCTCGCACCAGCCAAATCACGTGAAAATATCCCTGCGCGCCCCCTGAATATGCGTACCCCGCTTGCACCATCCAAGTTGCGTGAAAAAGGCCTACCCTAACCCACGAATACGCATACCCCGCTTGCACCAGCCAAATCATGTGGAAAGGGCTGTGCGTGTGGTGACATGTGTTGCGAGTGTCCCCCATGTGGTGTGGGCTGCCTGCGGGGTCTGATCATGGGTGTTGGCTGGTCCCCTGTGGTGTAGGCTACCTCTGGGGCATGGACATGTGTGATGAGCTGCCTACGGGGCATGGTCAGGGGTGATGGGGTGTCCCCTGTGGTGTGGACTGCCTAAGGGCATGGTCACAGGTGATGGGGTGTCCCCTGTGGTGTGGGCCCACTGTGGGGTATGGTCAGGGGTGTTGGCTGGTCCCCTGTGGTGTGGGCTGTCTGCGGGGCATGGACATGTGCGATGGGCTGCCTGCGGGGCATGGTCACGGGTGACGGGGTGTCCCCTGTGGTGTGGGCTGCCTGCGGGGTATGGTCAGGGGTGTTGGCTGGTCCCCTGTGGTGTGGGCTGCCTGCTGGGCATGGTCACGGGTGATGGGGTGTCCTCTGTGGTGTGGACTGCCTGCAGGCATGGTCACGGGTGTTGGGTGGTTCCCTGTGAAATGGGCTGCCTGCGGGGCATGGTCATGGGTGTTGGGTGGACTCCTGTGGCGTAGGCCGCCTTTGGGGCATGGACACATGTGATGGGATGCCTGCGTGGCATGGACGCGTGTGATGGGCTGTCTGCGGGGCAAGGTCAGGGGTGTTGGGTGGTTCCCTGTGGCATGGGCTGTCTGCAGGGAATGGTCACAGGTGTTGGGTGGATCCCCTGTGAAGTGGGCTGGTTGTGGGGCATGGACACGTGTGATGGGCTGGCTGCGGGGCATGGTCATGTGTGATGGGCTGCCAGCGGGGCATGGTCACGGGTGATGGGGTGTCCCCTGTGGTGTGTGCTGCCTGTGGGGCATGGTCACAGGTGATGGGGATCCCCTGTGGAGTGACAAACAAAAAGCATTCCTCCATGGGTACAAATAATAAATGACAAAATCCACAACACTCCAATTATGTACAAAGAAAGTTTGAATGGTCCATGTTCCCAAAACAAAATGAAACTTCCCAAAAAAAACCTATACAAATACAACTATATACAAAAAGTGGAGCAATGTCCATGGGCTCTAAAGAAAAAAGAAAAAGAAAGGAAACCTAAACCTAAAGAACTATTTACAATGGTGGCTGGCTAGTCCTATGGCTCAACGTTCTTACCAAGTGTTTTGGCCAGGGCATCATCGAACTCCGAGTTAATGGCCTAGAGGCGGGACTGTGCTCTATCCTTGAGGGCTTGCAGGGATGCCGCCATATTCTCCACCAACTCTCTGCGAGTCTCCTCTAGGAACGCCGCCCGCCTCTCTGCCCGCTGCATGGAGTTCTCCACCCTGTCCATGGTGAGCTGTGCCCTCTCTGCCTGCCGCCGCTCTGCATCCGCTGCCACTCGGAAGACACACTTTGTCAAGGGTCCTCCTGCCCATTGGCCGATGCCTGCCCCCATGATGTCCTTGGCCCCGAGTCCTGACGCCTCCTACGTTGAGCCTGCTGCTGCCTTCTAACCATCTGCCAGTGCCACCACGACTGCCTCCAGGAAGATGGCAAGCCCCGGGGCTGTCGTACATGTGCCCTGCTCGAAGGTGCCTGCACAACCTCCATTGCCAGGGGTCCTGTTGCTGGGGTGACCACCTCTGCTGTACCTCCGACTCCCGACTGTGGTAGGGATGGGATCTCCACCAGCCTGGCCACGTTGCTGGGGCAGATCCACATGGGGCCCTGGTGGCATGTGGGCCGGAAAACGGCATGGAAGACAACTGGCGCATAGTGGGTGAAGAGGAGGAGGGGGTTGCAGGAGCTCCCATCACATATAGGCGACCCGCGACAATGAGCCGTCCTAGCCAGTTCAGGATGGCACACAACTGTTCATGATGACGTGCGTGGTCCTGCCAGGAAGCACGCACATGATCATGAATGATGCCTGTGCGCATCGCAATACCGACTTGGACGGGCTCAACCCTGTTGCGTATTGCCTCATCCGAAGGTAGAGGAATTTCAGTTGACGTGGACTGCCCCCTAGCTGCTGACGGGCCTGGTCCGAGGCATCTGTGCCGGTGCACAGTGATGCAGTCTCAGTATCAGGGACAGGATAAGGCACAGGCCCCTCAGCGTTGACCTGTGCTGCCTCCTACCCCTGGACTGCACCACTTGCACCGGTGGCATCACCACCTCCAGGCCCCATGTGTGGGTCTGATGCAACCTCCTCCTCCTCCTCAACCACTACCAACCTGGATGCTTCTGCACCGTCTTCCACACTGGATTGCCCCTGTGGAGGCTCACCTGCCCCTTCCACTGCCAAGGAGCCCACTTCCAACCTCTGCCTCTTAGGCGCGGACACAGCACAAGTCCCCTCACTCCTGGAAGATTAAAAATGGTGGCAGGATGTCTGGGCCCTGCGTCTCCACCTGGTGTAGGCATCCCCGCCGATTAGCTCCACAGCGCCGTCTCCACCCTCTTCCTTAATTGTCGCTGTAAATAGGGAGATATTGAACAAAAGCATCAGGGTACCGAACAATAGTCTGCTGGACACAAAGCAATTGCACATGAGTGGCACTGTCAAACGTCACTACCATCATCACCCTCCACAACACACGGGTCAGCGCAAGCTACACACATCCACAAATGTGCATGCCGCATGCAACAGACATTTGCATCCATGTACAAGGCCTTGTGTGATCATCAGACGGGGGGCTGGACCTTACATGTATCATGGGACATGCATATGAGATGCACACACACCACCGGACAGTCATGCATCTGCCCATGTCTACATCCTGTCACAGAGCACACATTGGCAACTGTGCCGCATCAGTCATTCAGGCATTGAGATGGCTATGTGTCATGCATCCATGGCGTTTCCCAGTCACACACCCGCCACTCACACACACGCACATGTACCCTGTGCACATCCATGACCTGGCCCGGTACAGACACAGGCATGCAAACATGTGTGCATCATCACATGCTGGTGCACATCATGCATTCCAACACAGACACCATTGATGTGGATCATGCTTGACTGGACTAACATGCAGCACCATCATGTTCCTGCACACAGACATCCATACATGGGGCATGCCAGACATACGGCCGAGGAGCACACTCCTGCCACACCTTGACATGCACTATGCTGGAAATTAACATATGGACACTTACCACTCGACTCCAGATGGGTCTGCAACTCGAGGACCTGGAGGTGAAGCGCTGGGCGTGTGCTCTCCAGGACCCGCATCTGTATGTTGGTCAACTGGTCCCAGTGCCCCACTTCTCCACCAGCCTCAACGAGGTGCAAGGCCTTGCTCTGACTCCTGGAGCTGAAATCCTCCAAGCGCTACCGGACGCGTTGGTAGTCACGGGATGCCACCCCCTCTGCGTTGATGTCATCCACGATGTCCGACCAGATCCTCCTCTGTCCTTCCGTGTCAAGGCGCGATGTCGAGAAGAGGGCATCATAATGCCCCAGGACTTGCTCCACCAGGATGCCAACTTCATTTTCAGTGAAGCTGACAGCCCTCTGCCTCTCTGCCGGGGGGTTGCCACTGGCCCCAGATAGTTTTGAGTCGGACATGGCAACCCCTGAGGCAGGTGTTGGTGGGCAACTTGGTCCTGGGGCTGGGCTGTGGAGCGATGGTACACCAGTCGGGAGTCTTCTGGGTCAGCAGAGTTGGTCTCAGGAACAGGTTCCCTGGCAATGGCTTCTGTGTAGGCACCAAATAGCAGGGCACGTTGGAAGCAGGCAGGCTGGCAGCATCAGATGGCTCGTAGGAGGCTGCTCGGGGATCTGGGGGGGGCAGGTAAATGGCTTTCTGGGCAGGAGCTTGGTCTTCTGTGTGTTGTCGCATGGCCAGCTTGATGCAGAGTGACTCTGCATGTGCAAAAACAGCACGTTATCGTGGAAATCGAGGAAAGGCCCTTAGCGTGTAAGTAACGTGACGGACGTGGGCGTTGCCTTCTGTATGGGTTAAAGGTCTGCGTAGGACGCTATTTTGTTGTACGTGCTTTTTGTGGAAAGTGAGCGTGTGATACTTCTTCTTCTTGTGGGTTCACATGCGATTACTTTATACACAACGGTTCCAGCGCATAGTTCTTCTTTACTGAGGCAGTGATTACTTCTTCTTTTGGCAGGGGAGTTGCCAACGAGTATGTGTTTTTCTACATTTTTCCAGGCAGACAGTGAGTCGTGCATGTATTATTCCCACTGCGGTTGCCCCCTTGTGTTGCATACCCCATTTAGAGGTCATATTAGCCTGCGTGTTCCACACATACACATATTTTTTGTGTTTCCCAGTGCCACAGCCTACTGCGGGACATTAATTTCATGCACGTGGGCTACCGAGGGGGTGTGTGCACGTTTGTTTTTGTTTTTGGCGTGCCTGAGCGTTGCATGACCCGTCATTTTTACAAAGGGGCCACAGACAGCCTTGCAGGAGCACATGGGTACCTATTCCATCTAGTACCCTGCCCCCTTCATCCCACTTGCCGAGGACAATTGTTTTCTGCTCCTCCCATTCACACAAGTACATCAGTGCCATGGTTGGGAGGCCACCAAGTAGTAAGGGAGGCAACGATGGGCGACCTCCTAGAGGTGTCCGCAGTGGGGGATGTGGCCAGAATGACCAGGGTGGCCAAGGTGGCAGGGGTGGCCGACGTGGGCGGGGTGGCCCACGAGGGCAGTGTGTCCAGGACCATTCAGTGACAGATGTGCCCCCCCCCCAGTCGGTCAGGGAGATGCAACTGACACCACCCCAGCTCAGGGCCTGCTAGCCCGGCCTGGATTGGTCACGGAACAGGCACAGGATGACTCACAGGCTGACCTCTTTGTCACAAAGTCCAAGCCATGTGTGGCAGTGAAAGTTACAGTCACCAGGCCACATGGATTTGGGTCAGCAATGTCATCTGCTGCCCCGAGCAGCCAGGTTGTGGAGGCTGCAGGGGCAGCTGCAGCTGACACCACCCCGGCTAAGGGTCACCCAGCTGTGACAGTGTTGGTCCTGGTCCCTCACACCGAGGCAGTTGTGGTGCTTGATCCTGGCAAAATCAGCCAATGCCTGCAGTGAGACCTTTGGTCATCATGCCATTGCCTACTTCCAGTGGCCAGTCCACCTGCGCTTCAACCCCTACTGACCGGAGCGGCGTAAGCCACTCAGGGTTTGCACCACCTCTGATGAGGAAGAAGCATGCTCTTGTGGAACAGGCTGGGGCCCCAGACAAGGTTCATCCCTCCGGCACGGCAAGGAAGCAGAGTTTCAATAATGTGGAACTGGATGCACATGTAGGAACACGGCTGCAACATGCTGGTGATTGCAGGGTGCAAAACTATGCCTGCTCAGCGTAGGGCCCACTGGCAGTGCATCGCGGACTGCATTAGTGCCTTGGGATTTGTGAAGCGCATAGCTGATGATTGCTCGAAGCATTGGAATTATCTCAAATGCTGAGATAAAAACAAGCAGGCTTCTAATTACGCCTCTACTCTGGTGACTGGCAGTGGGACACCACCAGAGGATGATGAACTCACAGAACATGAGGCGATCGCTGGAGGGTTCATCGCAGAGGATCAGATCCAAGGCGTGGGAGACCTCCCAGATCTTGAGACAATGTCCAGTGAGTGTCCATGCATGTGTGTCCAGATCATGTGTATGTTGCTTGGGTGATGTGTTGTAATTGATTGCCAGTTCAGGCTATGTAGTCATAATTGTCATGTGTGACCCATGCACTGCCTCCAATCCATCCCCCGCCCTTGTGTTTGGAATTCACTGTATCCCTACAACCCACTGTAAACACTTTGCATATGATGACTGCACTTGCCCTTACACTGCCATCATGACATGACATCCTAATTACTGGTTTACTCTTCTTATTGACAGCTGAGGGCCTACAGATGTACTGCACTGCACCCGCTCACTTCTGAGCACTGTTTCAACCTTGAACATGCCTATTCAATTGTGTCATGTCAAAGTGACCTACCATTGATGTATCAATGTGCTTCCCATCACTGTATTTCAACACAATTTCGTTATTGCATTGTGTGACACAAGTGTGTTTTGTCACAGTGATTTCCATGTACTGTCTGATGACATGCATTTGACATGGATGGTGGACAGTAGTGAATCATTCCCATCTGGGCCTGCTTGTCAGTTCTGCCATGGCTATGCTACGTGCCATCTGTGTGCTTGCACCTGTCATGTTTCTTGAAGGTCCATGCCACTCACAGGCTTCTGTGTGATGCTGGCCCTATGCACCATGCACCACATGTGTTGCTTTTCCATTTAAGACTAATCACTGTCTGCTTTCAGGGTCCCCTTCCACTTCATTGGCACTGCGTGCATGGCTGAGTTTGTGTCATGTGTGATATGTCTGATTAATGTGTTGGATGTCAACATTGTAATGCCTATGTGTGTGGCCTATGCTGTTAACATGTGTGTTCCTGTCTTCTTTTTTATTTTGTGCAGGTGGTGAGGCACTGGAAGCAGTGGAGGAGGAGGAGATGGCGCAGGTGGAGGAGTATTTAGAGCCCCAACCAGGCACCAGTGGATGACGTGGGGTGGTAGCGCACAAGAATCCATTGGTCCTACAAACCATCCTGTCCACAGGTGTCACTGAGTACACCTCTGAGGATCTCTATGCCTCTGGTGCTGAATCAGATATTGACCCATATGTCCCATCGCAGGTGAGTGATTCTGGCAGGGATGCTGTTCTGTCCAACACAACTGCACTGGGGGTGGATCCCTCAAGGGGCCATTCCGTGTTGGAATGTCCGCCTGTGAGGGTTACAGATGCAGGGTCACGCTCCACACTATTGGCTCCTGTTCCTGGGGCAGCAGATCAAAGGAGGAATGCAGTCCTGCAGCCATAGGCAGCACCAGCACAGCAAGGTCCACGTCTCCTTGGGCCCGACAGGTGTGGTGTCCGGCAACGCGGTGACTGTGCGACACTGGGTAATACTGTGTGGGAGAATTCCATGCATGCCATTGCACAGCAACAGGGGGCATCATGTGAGACGATGGCTCAGGCCGTGGAAAGGGTGGCCACTTCCATTCTCCCCAACAAAAGGCAGGTGGAGCTCCAGCAGCAGGCAACGCGGTCTACGTGCCACTCACACAGGCAGGACATGTCGGCCGCCAACAGGGACCGACAGGCTGAACTGGAGGCTCTGTGCACAGCCATAGCTGCAGAGGCACAGGCCCACACGGATGCCCTGAGGGAAGATAACAGCTCCCTCAGTGCTACTCTGGGTGCACTTGAGATGGCCCAGAGTATACGGGCAGAACAGCAGATGGAGCAGCTAACACACAACATCTCAGTTGAGCTTCAGGCAACCCGTGAGGAAATTCATGCATCATGTGAGGGCTTGCAGGCGGAAGTCCGTGCAACACGTGAGGCCTTGCACGTGGAACTCCAAGCTACATGTGAAGTGCTGCATGGGGACTTTCCGGACCATCATCCTGCAGAACCAAACCCTTCAGACCTGCATGCTTGCTGCCATGGAGGAGCATTCCAGGCTATGCGTGGTCAGCCTCCCATACCACACACACCTTCTCATATTGCACCAGAGGGTGACGATAGCGACGGCATTTCTCCCTCTATTGGCTAGCCGTGCAGGCCATGAGCCCATGGAGGTTTTTTTTTTCTCAACATCCATGCATGTGGGTGTTACTGTGCACCCTGCACTTCCTCCCTCCTGGGTGGTCCCTCCCCCCTGGTCGACCATGGCCATTTTTTATTTTTTATTTTTATTATTATTTTAAATGTTTCACTTTTTTGTCTATTGTGTATTCATGTAACAGTGTTTTGCTTTGTGTGGCATCTGAAGGCATCCACTGTGTGTTCCAGCTGGACCCATACAGGCTTGTCTTGTGTTTGTGTTTGAGGCTTGGGCTCCAGAAACATATGCCACTCCTGCTTCCCCTTTCCATGGGCTTTCAAGGAGGGCACCGTGTGACAGTAACTTACACAGAGGCATTGGGCTTCCATCAGTTGTGTGGCCAGTCTGAAGTCCAAACTGTCTATACATCCCTAGTGGGTATTCATGATGGTTTCTCCAGTGCATGGTTGACATGTATATTGGTTTTAATATTGCTCATTGTGCATATTTACATGTTGCATCTGCATGTATTACCTTGCCTGTCTCCATTGGTGATGCACTTCATGCTGTATGCAGTACCCTGCCATATTTACCCACCAGCCTATGTGGTGGCTTGGTCAGATTCGGACACTTGGGCTATTGTGATTGGTCACTGTCTGATGTTGGCACTGTTGGGTCCTGTGTTCATGATTTGTTATGCTGGTAAATATATGTTCATGTGTACAGTTTCATTTTGATGTGTGAGAGGGAATTGTCTCTGGCCTGTTTCCATTTGTGACGGTGCACTTTGTGACAGCTGTGTTATGTGTTGTGCATTTATTTGGTTGCTTTAACATTGCTTGCCATGGCATGGTGTGTCGGGTGGGTGACATTGGGTTTGGGAGGGTTTAGGTGACATAGCAGTATTTGGAGGTGCTGTTTTGCAAGGGAGTACTGGATTATGCAGCATGAATGAGTGCCTTTTGGTCACACAGCATTGGGTTTGTTTAAGTAGCTAGCGATGCACACATTGTAGCACTTCCAGGGACACATTCCCAGGGTGGTAAGGTTGTGACAGTTGACTGTCCCTTTCTCATCATCGATTGTCACCTGGTATGTGTCAGGCCTGTGTGCACTCCGCAGGGGTGGGATTTTAGGTGAAAAATGTAGCCACAAGCTGGGTACGGGCTGTCTCGCCACGTGCCCTTTACCCTCCCATGCGCAGCTGGCGTGCATGTGGTTGGGGATGTGGGGGCACCACCGTGCCCACTGGAACGCCCGCCAGGTTGCAACGTTGTGCAGGACACATGCTGCCACAATGATCCTGCACACTACTGGGGGTGCATGTAGTAGCTGGCCACCATAGTGGTCAAGGGAGTGGAAACGTGACTTGAGCAATCCGAATGTGCGCTCCACTATGCCCTGGGTTGCAATATGGGCTGCGTTGTATCTTACCTGGGGTGGTGTGGTGGGGTTCCCTATTGGCGTCATCATGTAGCTGCTCAGAGGGTAGGCACTGCCCCCTGGGGAGGTGATAATGGTTGTGATTAGTTGGGTTTCTCCATTTCTTTGTGTGTGACATGCATGCATTTGCACAGGCATTTGTACTCACCAATAAGCCATGTGTCGCCATGCCTCCCAGCTTCCAGGATCCGATTTAGGGTGACATTCTGAATATGAAACTATCATGGATGGACCCTGAATAGTTTGCGTAGACAGAGGTGATGATTCCCTTGGCATCGCATACCAGCTGCACGTTGATGGAATGCCAGTGCTGGCGGTTGCGACAGATGTGCTCAGTGGCCCTAGGTGGACGTAGAGCCACATGGGTGCAATCAATGGCACCAAGCAGTTTGGGGAAGTGTGCCACCCCGTAAAAGTCCTGGACCACGGTCTGCCTTTCTGCGGGTGTTCTGAGAATGTATGTGCCTGCAGACTGAGGGGCATGCAGTCATGATTGCCAACACCTGGTGTAGGCAGCGTGACTGCATGGGCTGTGAGATGCCCCCAACTATGGCAGTTGTCCACTGAAATGACACAGTGACCAAAAAATACAGTAGATTGAGCACCTTTTCCAAGAGGCTCATTGCTTGGGAGCATAGGGTGGGTGATGTGAGGTCATCCTCCCACTTAGCGACCAGGTCTAGGATGATATGGGTTGGAAACCTGTACCTGCCATACACCTGGTCATCAGGCATCCCAAAAATACTGGTCCTGGGTAAAGAAATGCAGGGCCTGGCTATCATCCTCCTCCTGTGGTGTCCCACGAACACTGCTTGGAGGAATGGTACATTCATCGTAGCTGTATGAGCTTGTTTGTTGTTTGCGCGCACTTTTATGCAGAGTGGGGGTGCTTATGCCAGCTTTCGCCTGGTGTATGTGTTTCTGGTTTAGTGCCTCTTTTGGGTGTGTTGGTTTGTCCTGTTCAATTCCATGAATACGTGTTGTGAGTTTGCGTGTGAGCGTTGCAAGGATTTTGCAGTGGTACTTCCCCCATAACACCCACATTTTTGCGTGTTGTTCCCCATTTGGTGTGATCGATCCCCTTTTTAGGTGTGTGCGCTGGGCGGTGTGCGCCTTCACTGGGCGTCTTACGCACAGGCTTCGGGATGTCGCAATGACATGTGCGCCACACGCGGATTCAGGGCAGGTCCCAGGTAAGCCATGCGCAGCACCTTCCATGAATCGGGAAATGGGTGCTTGCACGGGTTTCGCAAGTGTGCGCTGCGATTTTCACACTTGCGCCCCCCTTTTTGGCGCACATTAATTCCATGAATTACTGTGTTAAACAGAAGTAACAGAGACAACATTCTGTCAGTAAAATGTGCATTTCACTGCTGAATCTCCGTCTCTTCTGTCTGTATGAGGCTTCTGCAGAGGACAAATGGGGGCTCAGTCAGATTTGTTTTCTGGTGCTTAACAGGTCTGTTATCAGTTCCTGAGCACTATATCTACAGCAAGAAGGTCTGGGACAAGTTACGACCTGACTGTGTATTCAGCGAAAAATGTAATACTGTGAAAGTGTTTGAATTAGGCAATAATCCCCGAGCCGGGGGGGCGCATTACCACATCAGGTAATGCCCTGGGGCCCAAAGTTGCATCCCTAAGTGAAGCGAGGGCCTTAAAGAAGGCCGCAGGGCATTACCTCATGTGGTATTGCCCCCCAACCCTTGGCAAGGGGCTTATTGCTATTAGTACACCATCTCGTTGGACCGGAGTACAGTTTCGAAAAAGGAAAAAATAATGCCTTCCATGGAAGGGGAAACAAAGTCTGTTCTCCCTTCAATGGAAGCCATTGAAAAGAGTAAAAAAAAAGTTAAAAAATAAGATGGCTGCCATGGAACGGGAGAACGGGAGAAAGGACTACATGTAGTCCCGTCTCCTTTTCCATGTCGGCCATTAAAAAAATAGGAAAAAAAAGGTAAACAAAGAAAATCCCTGGTGTATGTGTTTCGGTTTAGCACATCTTTTGGGTGCGTGGGTTTGCCCTGTTGGATTCCATGAATACGTGTTGTGAGTGTGCGTGTGGGCGTTGCAAGGATTTTGCAGTGGTACTTCCCTCATAACACCCACATTTTTGCGTGTTGTTCCCCATTTGGTGTGATCCACCCCCTTTTTAGGTGTGTGCGCTGGGCGGTGTGCGCCTTCACTGGGCGTCTTACGCACAGGCTTCGGGATGTCGCAATGACATGTGCGCCACACGCGGATTCAGGGCAGGTCCCAGGTAAGCCATGCGCAGCACCTTCCATGAATCGGGAAATGGGTGCTTGCGCGGGTTTCACACGCACGCTACGATTTTCATGCTTGTGCCCCCCTTTTTGGCGCCCATTAATTCCATGAATTTCTGTGTTAAACAGAAGTAACAGAGACAACATCCTGTCAGTAAAATGTGAGTTTCACTGCTGAATCTCCGTCTCTTCTGTCTGTATGAGGCTTCTGCATAGGACAAATGGGGGCTCAGTCAGATTTGTTTTCTGGTGCTTAACAGGTCTGTTTTCAGTTCCTGAGCACTATATCTACGGCAAGAAGGTCTGGGACAAGTTACGACCTGACTGTGTATTCAACGAAAAATGTAATACTGTGAAAGTGTTTGAATTAGGCAATAAGCCCCGAGCCAGGGGGGCGCATTACCACATCAGGTAATGCCCTGGGGCCCAAAGTTACATCCCTAAGCGAAGCGAGGGCCTTAAAGAAGGCCGCAGGGCATTACCTCATGTGGTAGTGCCCCCCAACCCCTGGCAAGGGGCTTATTGCTATTAGTACACCGTCTCGTTGGACCGGACTACAGTTTCGAAAAAAGAAAAAATAATGCCTTCCATGGAAGGGGAAACAAAGTCTGTTCTCCCTTCAATGGAAGCCATTGAAAAGAGTAAAAAAAGGTTAAAAAATAGGATGGCTACCATGGAACGGGAGAACGTGAGAAAGGACTACATGTAGTCCCGTCTCCTTTTCCATGTCGGCCATTAAAAAATTGGAAAAAAAAGGTAAACAAAGAAAATGCCCACCATGGAAAGGAGAGAAGTGACTACACGTAATCCCTTCGCCCTTTCCATGGCAACGTGTTGCAGATCGGGAGCAGACACAGCAGGGACAGAAGTGTACCCAGCCTGTCCACTCCCAAAAAGGAACAAAAAGGAGAAGGTACTTGGGGCAGGAGGGGGGAGGGAAATCTGCAGAAAGGAGAGAAAGGGGGAAGGTGGGGCAAGGCACTTACCTTGTGCCCAGCAGGGTAAATGGTGGCCTCCCGCCCTGAGGAGGCTCAGAGCAGTGGGATAACTGTCTGGTAAAGCCCCTGTTTCAAGCCTCCTCATTGGCTCGAAGGCCACCACACCCCCCTCGCCGGGTGTTAATCCTTTAAAATAAATGGTGTTTCAAGTCATAGTACAATCTGATTCAGAGAGTACAGGTGATGCTAGGGAAGTGATTGTTGTGGTAGGAAAACTGGATTGCTTACCAGGATCACTTCATAGGCACAACGTCTTAAAGATAAACAACACTTCCAGATTGTCCAAATATAGGGTGTTTAGGGTCGCTGTCATGTTAGCCAATCACTTCTGTTGTAACCTGGTGGCCAAATTTAGTCCTAGCACAGACCAGCTTTGAGCCACTTGAGTATGAAGAACCAGGTACGCTTGATTTACATAAGCACAATTCAGGGGTTCAAGTTACTCTTATAGTATATACAGGGAGACAGACCACCCACAGGCCATCCTCTAGCACACCAGTTCAGGCCCACAATTGACATTCTCAGAACTCCCACCAGCAAACACTCATCAACCTTCTCCTGAGCCCTCAATCCCTCCAAGCACCAACTTTCTCTCAGCAGGCATAGATGGCCAGCAGGACAACATTTAAACATCACAACTGGCCTCGTTTGACAATGGGTGGTGTAGATTAAGGAAAACCTGACAGTGGTGTGTTTCCACAGTATATCCTGAATGGTACATTGCCATGTGCTACTTCAAGCAAGTCTACTGCTGTTGACGTATTTCTTGATGTAGCATTGTATGTGCTGTCACAAAAAGGGCAATGCTAGTTATGTGAACATGTTGGCACTGTTTATACGACAGTCCGTTTTTTTGGTACTTTGGTGCTGGAGAATAGCATTGCGGCAACGCTTGCTGAACAGAATGGTGGGAACTGGGTTGCATGTCACCAAAAAGCAATAGAAGCATATTGGTGGAGAAGAAAAGTATTCCACACGCACAAGTGGCTTCACAATTATGCGCTAAAACATGTACACTCGTTTTGCACTTTTCCTCCACAAATAATAATTGTGCATTTACATAGGGCTACGAACCCTCAGGATCCTCATATTTTTTCTGCCAGGTCCACCTTTATTGATGGCCTCTTGAATCAAACACAATCTCCGCAACAACAACACAAAGTTTTACCAAGAAGCAATAATAATGAAAGTGTCACTTTTTTCTTTTTGAGGCTTATAAAGTTTTTTATATAAACAAATGGATATTTTGAATACTCCAAATGGAAATCCACTAAGAAATCGCTAAAACTCGTTTTTGTTTGTATTGCGAGATTACGTCGAACAGTGCCCACTGTTGATGTTTTCTTTGCAAAGTGAATAATGATGGTTGGTGTATTTGCAATTGTGCAATCGACATTCTTTATGCTTTTCACAATTTTGAGTAATTTTTGTTTTGCGATTGTTCACACATCTCATTGCCTTGACCCAATGACATATGTGTGCCAGTGCCCCGCCAACCTGCAGTCCCGGCTCCGCCTCCGCTGGCGATCTACCCGGTACAGCAGGTGGCCGTTTCCATTGATTTCAGAGGCACCTGAGTGATGGATCCCCCCAGATGGCACACGCCTGATGTGGATTTATATTCACTCCGTTTGATTCTCCAGTTGGCTGAACTGGAGCCACTGACATCCCCTGTCAAGGTAGCTCACTTGTTAAGTGTTTCATCTTCACTTTCATGGTCGGTGCAACAGGAAGTGGTGATGGTGTATGAACACTGGTGATAGGGTCTCCTTCACTTTAATGGTCGGTACATCAGGCATTGGTGATGATGAGGAATTTTTCATGAAGTTAGTTCATGTGTTAAGTGTTTAATTCACTTTCACTTCAGTTGTTGGTACAGCAGACATTGGTGATAGTCTTTGACCACCATTAGGCATTCACAGTTTCACGATGAGGTTTTGGTCAGTGTTGGTTGGTTTCTTTTACTGTGTGGTGGGGTCGCATCAATTGGTTACACCCAGCTGATGACCCTTTTTGTTTCTCCTGTACAGGCTTCCAAATATGTTATTGTTGCCTGGTGCTTTATTTGGTCGTACTTGAATCAGACGACCTTGACTGTGAGTAAATTAAGTTTTAGGACTGTGTGAGTTTGTATACAGCTTCAGGCAGTGCGGCTGCTTATTGATTTGAAAATCTGTATATGTGTATTTGTTTTCAGATCTATAAATACCCTGAAGAATACATTCTAGAATTATTATGTCAAGGTCGAAACAGGTAGGTGCTCTGCTTATGGAGTAGCAGGAAGTCAACATTGGCAAGATTGAGCCATTCCAGTCTTCTCCTGTCTACATTTTAAATCATACATGGTTTCTAAACATTTTTCTTTTTGGCTTTGTTGTTTTATGTACAGTTTTCCTGAATGTTGTTTTTCGTACACAGTTTTATTGAAACTACAGTTTATCTGTGTACATGGGTGGATTGAATGTGGTGTATGGGTTGAATGAATTGAATTCTTGAATGAATATTTGCAATCTGTTATTTTCTCTATCGCTTATGAAAATGTCTTAAAAATTCAAATAAATATGATTGATTTCCATTTATGAGTTAATAATCCAAATGCATTGACAATCCATTGTTCCAGATCTCATTCTTTCAGATATCAGAATCTTTTGCGATGGCAACAAACAAGGTGTGGTTACTTTATGTATCATAAGTGGTACATTTGTGGGCAGAGGGTGGTTGCTGCAACAATATCATAAGGAAAGAAAGAAAGAAAGAAAAGGGAGATACATGGAGAGAGAGAGAGAGAGAGAGAGAGGGAGAGAGAGAGAGAGAGAGAGAGAGAGAGAGAGAAATAGAAATGGAGAGAAACAGGGAGAGGGAGGAAGGAATAGAGAACACGTTTCTAAGAAAGACAAAGAGAAGAATCACCTTGCTGCAATTTGCTAGCAGCCGTTCATCTTCATCTAGTTACACTGTGTGAAAGAATTAAACTCTTATTCTGAAAACACGAATAAAAGCAAGAAAGACGTCAAAGGTTCATTAAAAAATAGTATTTTAAACGCACTAGAGCTCAAATTTGTGGTATTTGATCACATGGAGGGATGAAGCTGGTCAAACCTGACGAACCATACCTACAAAGGGAGGCAGAGCGTGCCTCTACTCCCCTGAATCCTCCAGACCAAAGAACATTTCCAAGGCCAAGTTCAAAGCCTTAATTGATGTGCAGACCAATGAGGTGATGACAGATGATATGCTAATTGGTGGGAAGCTATGGTTATGACCAGCTCACCAGCACCTGGAAGTCCAGCCTGTGTGCTGCTAAAGTGGGTGGGAAAGTACTGATGGATGTAAGAGTGCCAAGTAATTGTAGGGGGGCACGTAATTAAGGGCCCTATAGTTTGTGTAACCAATGGGAAGTCTTGTATTTAGTGACGTTCATAGTGACCTGTTTAAGGGGAGGGCTTAGTAGTCCCACCTGACATTAAAAAAACGATCACTTTCTTAGACTAGTATTGAATGTATACCTAAATGTTCCACCTAAGCCTATGACATTTGCCACTTGGTTTTTGTAGTTTTCCATGTAGGATGACGTTAGCAAATACGTAGGTTAACGTCATCAATGGTGAGTTTTTGTTATAAAAAGAATGTTTTTTATGAAATGTATTGAGAGACCATGCTATGAGACGTCTGTTGATGTCCGTTGTACTCCCTGTTTTAGATATTTGATACTAAAACAGTCAACTTTGCCAACTTCCTGAGTCGTTTTGATTATTGATGTTTGAGTATCTTCTGCATCCCTCTTCATCTCAAACTATTGCTGCCTGGTCTTAAAGGGATGGGTCGACTGTCCTGGTTCATGTGGTAGCAGAGATGATGGTTAAAAAAACATTGACCTAGTAAGCTTTGGGGTCCTGCCAATATTGGACGTCCTCTTTCATTCGGCTGAAAGGACGTGAAGTTCCCTGTAGATGGCGGAAATAGTTTTTAAGTAAGGCTTGCAGGCGTAGGTGAGATGGGTCCCTCAGTTTGTACGAAATCCCCTTCTGATTTCTACAGGAAGCTGAGCGGATGGAAGGTTGAAAAGGCTGGCTGAAGAGGCGTTGATCCCAAGAGTCGGAAGTAGAAAAAGCAAATGGTGAGTAAAAACTGAGTGAGGTGACAAAATTGTGAATGGGCAGTGAGTGAAGAAAGTAATAAGGGGAAAACGAGAAATAGAGGGAGGTTGGGGGTAAACAACTTGAGATGATGAGCATCGAGTGTTAAGTAATTGACTTGAGGAGAGGAGTCAAGCAATTGGGAAACTGTGAGAGGAGGAACGTCACAGTAGAGTAAGCCCAGTGTCCTGCGTCATAGCATGTATCAGAAGCAATCGTATCTAGAGTCCCATTAGCGGATGATGTAGACTACAGACATGTTTAAAGACTGTCTAAGGAGAACAATTCAAACACTGTAGAGTATTTTTTAGGGGCATCTATAAAAGGATATAGTCTCGAGGAACGTAGGCTAAAGATATATGTAGGCCGGCCGAATCTGTCTGTTTGTTTTATGTGTTATAAAGATATATATGTGGTGAAGAAATAATAGACGAATAAAGAGACATGGAAAAGAAAACAGGAGATTTGAGAGTTAATTATTTATTTGTTTAGTTGAATTGATGGTGTTTAGTGAATAAGTAGAGTGACATTTAAAAACGTGATATAAAAGGTTTGGAGCTGCGATGATTGGTGCATGCTCATATTAGCCCCCTTCCTTACAGCCTTTATCAACTCCTCCTTCCAAACAGGCCATGTCCCATCAGGACTTAAGGAAGCGTGGGTAAGTCCACTCCTTAAGAAACCCTCACTCGACCCAACCATCCCGGGGAACTACAGGCCCATCATGACTGTACCATTCCTGCTCAAAGTTTTGGACAAAGCAGCCTACCTGCAAGTCCAAAAGTTCCTAGAGGACAACCGTCTCCTCGGCCTGCGGCAATCTGGGTTCCGCCCCCGACATAGCACTGAAACGGCCCTCCTAGACCTAAAGAACCAAATGGATGATCTCAGAGATGCAGGCAAACCTGCCCTCCAACTACTCCTTGACCTATCTGCAGCGTTCGATCTGGTTGACCACAACACCTTGTGTCACCACCTAGCCACCCAAGCCATCTTCTCCCCTAAAGCCTGCCAGTGGATCACTTCTTTTCTCCAAGAAAGGGCCATGAAAGTCTTTTCTGAAGTTTCCGCTGCCACCCCTGCCTCCTCACCTGTGGTGTCCCTCAGGGATCCTGTATCGCACCCACACACTACAACCTCTTTACTAGGCCCTGTTCAGTATCCTGGACTCCCTTGGCATTTCATATACCAACTATGCGGATGACACGCAGGTACTCATCCCACTTACGGGCAACTACCTAGCAGACACCGACACCCTCACCTCCATCTACTCTACCATCCAATCCTGGATGGCAGAGAATTGGCTTTGCCTCAATAGCGAAAAGACCGAACTCCTTCTCATTGGGTCACCCTTCACTCTCGGTAACCTCAGAGATCAGTACGCCTCCTTCACTATTGACAAAATTCCAATTAAGGTCTCGAACCATGTTAAGACAATCGGAGTCTACCTTGACTCCGACCTGTCGATGGATAGACAGGTCAATGCTATCGCTGCATCCTCAGCATACTATTCCAAAGTCCTCAAAGCAGCAAGGCCCTTCCTGGCCCGTGAAAGCTGCCTCACAATTGCCAGGGAAATCATCGGGTCAAGACTAGACTACTGTAATGCCCTTCTTGTGGGGACATCCAACAAAAACCTGGCCAAACTCCAGCTAGCCCAAAACAATGCACTAAGGGCAGCCACCGGCAACGCAAAAAGAAACCATATCACAGAAGTCAGAAGGCAAGTACACTGGCTCCCTGTCAAAGAGAGAATTATCTTTAAAACTCTTGCCCTCACCCACAAATGCCTTCACGAACTTGCCCCTCCCTACCTGACTAACAGAATTACCAGGCACACCGCCACGAGACCTCTCAGATCCCTTTATGCGAACTCAATTGTTACGCCTACTACACGCAAAGTGCGCGCTGGGGGCCCAGCTTCCCCACCCAAGCAGCCACGCACTGGAACGCTCTGCCACCTCACCTAAGATTCATTGAGTCCCACCTAGCCTTTCGTAAGGCTATCAAAACTAGACTGTTTGTCTAACTTGCCGAAATTGTATCATCTACTGAATATGCCTGCCAATCTGTAACTAAGAGCCCTCCTGGCACCTTCCTGTAATCTTAAATCTGTGTATCCTCTGTAACAGCGCCTCGATGCCTTATGGGCTGCAAGTGCGCTTAAC
This sequence comes from Ambystoma mexicanum, assembly GCF_040938575.1. Classification (NCBI taxonomy): domain Eukaryota; kingdom Metazoa; phylum Chordata; class Amphibia; order Caudata; family Ambystomatidae; genus Ambystoma; species Ambystoma mexicanum. The sequence goes on along the minus strand of NC_090937.1, from coordinate 579,241,021 downwards.
AAATGCAAATAAATAAAATAAAATATTGTATTATTTTTCTGAAGCGTATTTTTGAAAAAGTGCAAAGAGTAAATGTGCACAATGGAGGATATTACTCTGCTTACACATCTTTGCAAGCAGCTACCAAAACATGCACCCAAGCTTAAAGAGTACAGTGCAGAATGGGTTAAGGGCACAGCAGATAAGATGTTCATGCCATGGCAACAAGGGGGATCCTTATCAAAGGCAGTTTTGCAGCACATGATGACATATTTGCATGCATAATACAGAGGAAAAAAGTTAGTTTAGAACTCTGGAAATTGACCAGGAGGAAAAAGAAGAGCCACCTCCCAAGGGCTGGATACTTATGATATGCTAAGAGAGGGGTGAGAAGCCTTCTGCTCCGCCCGTCACGCCTGAAGTAAATGGCAATAGTAAGAAAGATGATGGAGTGTACCCATTAGAAGAACCCAAGGCAGCGGCTGGATACAGCAATCTGGCATATGAGTCACCTGCACATAGCAACGACGAGGTTGCAGAGGAGATTCCTGAAAGATAGGTGATCTCTAAAGTCCCATGGGACAAAGAGAGACGGGACAAGAAAATAAGTGATCCACCAAGTACATCCTTAGATATAGGACGGGAAATAAAGAGATGGAATGGAGAAAAGGATAAGGCTGATAAGGTAGCGCACATACAGAACGAATGGATGGGTGGTCAGAATTTACTTAAACTTGATGGGAAGACTATTGAGGAAGTAAGGCAAAAGGAAGATCGAGACCAACGCGACAAAGAAGAAAATTTATTGAAGATGAGGCAAGAAGGAAGGATAGAAAAAGACAGGAACAGTTGTATCAAGATAACGACTGGAAAAGCAAGAAAAGACAGACGAGCAAAGAAAATATGACACCAGAGGGCAATCGAAGAACGAGAAAAGCTAGAAAGAAAGAGAGAGGAAGAACAGAAACTAAGGGATAAAAGAATGCAAAGACGTAGAGACAAAGAAATACAAAGGACAAATGAGAGAAGAGATTGAAAAGAAAGGAGGAGAAAGGGTGAGAGAAGAAGCAAGGAAGCGAAGAGAGCTTGATGATGAAATAGAACGTAAAAGAAGACAGATAACACGTGACATTGATCATGTGCACAAGGAATTAATGGAGCCTAATCCAGTAGTGGCATGGGAAGATATAGAAGAATTCTTCCTGACACATGAGCCAATACCAGGTCCGTCTAGAGCAAAATCTAGAGGATGAGTTTGACTCTGGAAGCATTGAGGAAACAATGAATAAAGTCTATCATGATATGAGGACTAAGCAAGAATCAAAAGGAAAAGGTAAAAATGATCGACTCGAGAGTACACAGTTGTACGACAGAGATGGAGGCTTGTGTAGTTTTGATCCCAAAGAGTTGTCTTTAGACAGGCTAACGCTGAATAGAGACGAAGAGGAGGAGAGCCACACAGGTTGGGGACAGGAAATGTCAGACGAGGCTAGAGAAACCTTACGAGGGGACGAGGGAGGTAACGCATGTGGTCATGAAGGATGTTCTCCAATGGACAGAGAAGTGAGATGGTTGGATCTAGACCTACCCAAATCTTGGGTGTCAGAACCTCTGGTGTGGCTAGATCGACCCAAAGGGTGATCCCATAGTCAGAGGGGGACTCGCCACTTTATGTGAGCAGGCTAAGATCGCTGCCAGGAAGAAGGCGGTGCAGAACCATTGTCCCTGCTATGGACAGACAGGCAATGGGGGACGAATATGAGTTTGGGGTTTTACAGTTTTCCTTGTTAGAAAAAGGAGGAGCCAGGCCACAGTATATACCTTTGCCGCAGATGTATAAGGATAATTTAAGGTGTAAACTCCTGAGTTTAACGTCTGCTGCTGGGAAATGTATACATAATTTAGAAAAAATTACAGGAGGAAACACGTTAGCTATAGCAGACATTTAAGGTCTCCTAGTCACCATCCTTGGGAGAGAACTGATGACGTTCGGTCAAGAGCAAGATATTCGAGTGCTACCGCATTGAGCACCGCTCATGATGGAGCACTGTTTAATAACTGTAGGGCAGCAGTCTGGAAAGATCTTAGAGTGCTGTATATACACGTCAGACATGGGAGCTAATGACGAAAAAGATGCAGGTAGGGAAAGATCCTCCTGTTTACATTCAGAATTCTCAGGAGGATTGGAGCTTGGAGATGCGGGAGCCTTGGGGGAAATCTATATCTGTTTTTGTATCACATATTATGCCAGGGGCTGCCAGAACCAGTGCAGAAGCAGTTTAAGAAGTTAGTGGGCATGGAAGCAAAGCCGTGGTCAGAAATTCAGCTGATAATTGCGCATTATTGCAGACTGTTGCAAGAGAAGAATCAAAAGAAAAACGATATTAGGAAAGTCGAAGAAGCGAAACTGGTGCAGAAAAAATTATTAAAGTACTCCATTGAAGGCTCGATGTTGACTAGCGGAGAAGGATCAGGGTCACAGCAAGTAGCAGGCATGCCACAGGTGAATAACCAAAGGCAGTTTAATCAAAGTAGTAGTGGATTCGTACCACGAGACAGGGGAAACTTCTGAGGTAGAAGCTTCCAGAATAACCAGGGACATTTCCAGAATATCCAAGGTAGGTTTCAAAACACTCAGAATAATTGTCAAGACATGCAGGACGGGCAGATTAGGAGGCCTCCTCCTGTATGTTGGACATGTAGTATGTCAGGATACATTGCACGCATCTGTAGAAGCCAAGGGGTCATGCAAAATAGGCAATTCACAAGAGGGGGGCCGCATACCCACCTGCATACACTCAACAGAGTGGAGATGGGGCCGCTCAAAATCAGACAGTGCAGCAAACAAAAGCACTGAGAGCACAGCAAGATTTACAAATGCAGCAGATAATGAATTTGCCACAAGGGCAGTTGCAGCATTCACCCGTGCAGATACAGCAGGGCACGAGCACGGGACAATTGATCTCTCCTAGGATAGGAAGGGTCACTGTCGATAGAGGGAATCCTTTCACAAGTACAGGGATGAGAATGTATCCACAATAGGACAGCTCACTGCGAGATTTGATGTGTTCAATACTATCTATATCACCTAATCCTTAAGAGGAACCGAGGTCTGACATTAATATAGGGGGCAAATCCTTTTTTTTTTTAGTAGACATGGGTGCAACACGCTCATGTATTTGAGAGGGGAGATTTACAATGTCGGGAAATGCCATGAATACTCAAGGTATCACAGGAGCTACCAGTAGAGTTCCTTTTACCGAAAAAATACCAGTCTCTATAGGAAAATGTGACATGTCTGTACCATTATTATATTCAAGACAGACACCTGTCAATATACTAGATCGAGATTTAATGACAAAGGTGAACAAGACGATTCCATTCACTGATGAAGGCATAGTGTGTTCGACACCAGGAATGCATTACTTAAACGTGAGTGAGTTTATTATAGCATTCAGGGGTATTCATTTTGTTAACATGGCTACCAGGTTTAGTGGGAAGAACTATGAGAATACTTGATAGGATTTTATTCAGGCCAAGGATACCTATGGATGAAGAAGAAGGACGAGTCTTTCCTTTAGAATTACAAGCATCCATAGTGCGAGGGGAAATGCCTCTGCTTGACAGAACTGATTATGAAGGCAGACGATGGTGCACAGAAATTGCCATTGGGGAAGGGTATAGATTCACTGACATCACTGATGAGGATTTTTTTTTGAGACCATCCGTCAGATGACAAAGTGATATTTGAAATGAGCGTTACTTATTGGGTACGAGCAATTAAATGCGACGTTCCTCAGAAAATGATGTTAGCTCAGAAGCGTCCTGAGTATTTCGATGAAGACATGGCAAAAGTGCCAGTTTCATTATGGACAACAGGCCCCTATGACGTAGGCCTATTAAAGGGGGCTGGGGAAGTAAAAATTAAATTAAAACCAGAAAAAATGTTACCTCGAGCACGACGTCTCGAGAGGCAGACAAAGGTATTTTCAAGACGATATCCGCCATGATGGATCAGGGCATCTTAGTGATGTCAGAGTCGCTGTGCAATACTGCATTTTATCCAATTAAAAATGTAAAGGGGGATCATGGCGTTTAATACAAGATGTTAACCAGATTGTAGAGGCAGAGTTCCCTCTAGTTCCTAATCCTGCAACAATCCTATGTATTATTCATGTTGAAGCATGATATTTCACTGTGATTGATATGAAAAATGTGTTTTTCTCAATCCCATTGCATAAAGACTCACATGATCTGACGTCATTTACTTTCTGCCAAACTCGACTGAAAAGTACTCGCCTGCCTCAGGGGTACTGTGAGTCTCCATCCATTTTCAATAGAGTCCTGCAGATGGATTTAAGCAATATTGATTTGGAAGTGTTGTGTTGCAATACGTAGATGACATATTGGTCTTTAGCACCTCAAAGGTAGAGTGCAGACGCGATTCAGTTCAACTGATGATTATTCTTGCAGAGAAAGGATATAAATTAGACACAGTAAAATTGCAATATTGTCAACAAGAAGTGTTATACATAGGTCAGTTCATTTTGCATCAAGGAAAAAAGGTTACTCCTGAGAGAGCTGAGGCTATTTTGAAAACAGTAAAGCCACACACGATAAAGCAAATGCACAGATTTTTGGGACTGTGTAATTATGTGAGAACATGGGTCTTCGACTATACTTCATACATAAGACCCTTGTTGCAAGCTCTTAGAAAAGCACAGGCAACTCAAGAAAAAACATATCTGGATGGAGGAGATGGAAGAAGGGTTTGATGAGCTTCAGTTTCATGGATTCCTAATTATGCTGAGGAATTCTTTTTGTTTTCGCACACGAATGGCACTGTTGTAACAGCAGTACTCATGCAAAGAACAACGTTGGGCTACAAGCTCCTTGCAGATTACAGTGGGATTCCGGACCCAATAATGAAGGGCCACTTTCCTTGCAAACAATCTTTGGCAGCCGCTGTGTTTGCCATTCAGAAGGCTGCAAGCATAGTAATGGGATGTTCCATGACGTTATTTGTTGAACATGCATTGTTTGCCATTTTGGAAAAACCTAGAGGCATGTTCACTTCTCAAAGGGCTTATGCCTACGAGGTAGTCATATCGCATCCAGCAATTCAAATAGTTTGTTGCAGAATAGTGAACCCTGCCATGTTTTTAGCAGAACCATTGGCAGAAGACGAGCATGAACATGATTGCTCAAATTATGAGAAATTCTATGATAAACTCATGAGGGTGAAGGAAAATGCGTTGGCAGCTGGGGAGATTCTTTTTATTGACGGTTCTTCTAGAATCGATCAAAATGACGGACAAAGATATACAGGTGCCGCTGTGGTGAAGCAGTGGCCAATGGGGAGTTTGAAGTATTGATAAGTGCACAACTACTGTCTCACTTTTCAGCACAAGCTGCAGAATTATTGGCACTGATTGTTGCGCTCAAGAATCATGCAGACCAGGAAGTAACCGTGTACATTGACTCTGCCTATGTGATGTCAACGGTGCATGCAGGGCTAGCACGCTGGAAAAGGAGGTGCTACCTCCGAGCGGACGGCACTCCAGTGCAGGACGCGCCTTATTGGATAGGCTTATTAAAGCACTACAGCTCCCAGTAGCCATCGCAGTCGTTAAGTGCGCAGCACACACCGAAAAGGCAGATTTAATCTCACATCGAAATCAAGCAGCAGACGAGGAAGCAACACGTGTTGCATATTCAGTGATCGTCATTAAGTTTGACATGCCTTATGTGAATGAAAGCATGGTGGTAATGATGTGTGGCTCTAATTGTTATAACGATCTGTCTAAAACTCAGCTGGTAGAACTTCAAGGGAAGCACGTCAGGCGGATAAAGACCTGTGGATATGGAGGGGATGTTCTTTCAGCCCATCCGAAGCATTGTGGAGACAGGAAAGCACTGGTAAACCGGTGATTCCTGTAGACTTATTAAGGGTGGCATTAGAACAGCTGCACTACCCTGCGCATGTCACTAGAGAGAGCCTTGCCACAACAATTGCGGAGGAATGGTTAGTTCCAAGTTTAGTAGAACATGTTGCATTAAATGTAGTAAATTTTATCATATGTCAGAATTTTACAGCTGGGCACACACTGCGTACAGTTAGAGGAGTTATTCTGAGACCTAATGGTCTTTTCCAGTATTTACATATCGACTATGTCGATATGTTGCAAGTCTGTAATCGATAAAGATATATGATGCCTACGGGCTGTTGCGCGCTCTACAAATATGAATAAATAAATAAATGATTGTAGTGGTATGTCCTTTTTCAAGGTGGATTGAAGCTGGTCCATGTACACATCCAGATTCCACCTGTGCAGTGATATTTCTAGTATGAGAACTATTTCCTAGATGGAGAATATGTGAAGTATTGAGATCAGAGAATGGCCCTAATTGTGTTGAAGTCTTTGAACAGATAAGCTAGTTGCTTAGTATTAAGCACAAGTTTTCATTGGTTTATCACCTGCAAGCGAACGGGATCTGTGAGAGACTCAACGGCCTGCTTAAAGAAAGAATAGCCAAATTGAAGCTTACCCTGAAGAAAGGATGGTTGCATTGTCTTCCACTGGCATTGTATGCCTTGAGAAATCAGCCAGGTTCCGACCACCAACTTTCCCCCATGAAATAGTGACAGGGAGGCGGATGAGGACACCACTCATACCTCCATCTAGAACTAAAAGGTATGCCCAGTCAACAGCAGATTTGTTAGGAAAGAGTTACGTGATTATTTAACATGTATGACTACAAGTATCTCTGTCATTTCAGCTCAGCTCAAACAGAAGGGGTGTGGAGCACAGAACACAGAAGGAGATGTTACAACAACCGGAGTTGAAGGACAATGTCTTCCCGAACATTTCCCCGGTTATCAGATCTTGATCAGTAACTTTACTAGGAGATGGCACGAGCCACGCTTTAATGGGCCTTTCATTGTAGAAGATGTGACACTGTCAGCAGTGAAAGTACAAGGCAGACGTGCATGGATATTTCTCTGAGACATACAGAACTATGTGTCATGATCTCTGCTTCCAAAAGATCAGGACTTGCCCGACTCCCTTGGAAGCAGACCCATAACCCCAGTTCCGAGTGCCAGCCAGTCCCAATTGGGACCTTTTGGACCCTGTCCTGGCGCCAGTGGCACCAGGCTCATAAAGATGCCCAGTCCCAGTGCTGGAAGTGCCGGGTTCATAATGCTTGGGTGGACTTACCTGCAGCAGACCATGCTGCTTACTTACCTGCCATTTGAACCCCTGATCCTCTTCTGTTTGGGACTACTTTTCCTGTTGGGTGGGGCAGGAGCCACTCCCTAGGTTCAGAACACTGGAACTCTTCTGGAAAGCAGGAACTCTTTTCTTACCTAGGCGTGGCTGTGAAAGGAGACACCTAAGCACTACAGGAGGCTATTTAAACCACACCCGATGGATGAATCTTGCTTTGCGTTATTCTGCATTCTCTGCAGCAGAACGCTCATCGTGTCTTCTGCTTCTGATCCTGGGCCTAAGGGAACAAAGGCTTACCATCCTGGAATCCAGTCTTCAGCAGCACCTGTAAAAACAAAGAAAGAACAGGTTAGCACTACGGTCTTCAGTGGCAGCGCATCTCTTACCTGGTCCATCGGCTGTCACCAACGCCTCGCGCTGCATTCCGGCATCTGAAAGACAAAGGCTTACCTACTCTTCGCATGCTCCGGAGGTCTTCTCACTGCATTCCGGCATCTGAAAGACAAAAGCTTACCAGCTCTTCGCACGCTCCGGAGGCCTTCGGCGCTGCATCCCGCATCTGAAAGACAAAAGAAGGTGCGTTTAAAGACATTGGGCAATTTTATTACTCACGTGCCATTACTTCTTCCCACGCCAAATCCAATGGGTATTCCAGCACCCTTCAGCTTCTCTAAAGCTCCGAACTTGTACCTGCAAGATAAAAGGGACAGTTAGTGTGCATCGTGAAGCAGGCTACAAGCGCTTACTTACGTGCTTCCAGGCGCTTCTATTCCTCACGCGGGTTCGATCCTCAACTCTCATCAGCCTGCCATCCGCCATCGCCGGAACCCTGCAAAACAAGAGATATCATTACAAAAGACTTTTAAGACATTTGAAGTGCCCAGAACTTATCGTTCGTGCAGTTAACGACGGACAGCAGTCCTCTGAGGTCAAGAGGCCTGCACCCTTATCCAGTGAAGAAACTGGTTACGGCACCCTGCCCCGAGGCAGATGGAGAGCTCGACGTTCACTTACCTAAGGTGAGGGCGTTAACCTTTGGGGTTCTACAGGAGAAGAGAAAGGGAAGAGGAGAGAGGCACCCAATAACCCCAGTTCATTAATCCCATATTTTCTATCTGCAGACATCTTACTCTTCGAGTCAGACATACAGTGCACAGAGGTCCAGCCCAAAGAGCCAACCGTGTGTTACACATCACCTTTGAAGATACGGCATTCACCCAGTCAAGACCGGCGCCTCTGCGGGAATCAGGTGAGCGTTACAGAACGCAAAGCCTACTGCAAAAACTCCCACCCAGGCGCTATGGAAACCTCGGATACCGACCAGCTAACCCAGTTACTTGGGGAACTAAGAGCAGAAGTGCATGCAGCCCGTCAGGAAACGCATGCTCTAGAAGGGAACTGATTATTTCCAAGGAGCGAACAGACAATCTCGCTAGACAATTGCTACAGTCACAAGCCGGACAAACTCCATTACCCGCATCAGGGGCAAATCTTCCTTCAACATCCTCTACGAACCCAGTGCAGATCAACCTACCTGGGAATGTACCTCTGGCTCCGCCCGAACGATTTTCTGGTGACCCAAAGAGGTTTGCAGTATTTATTAATCAGTGCCGGTTGCACTTCTTATGCCGGCCAGCAGCCTTTCCAACTGATCAAGCTAAGGTAGCTTTCGTGCTTTCGTACCTTAGTGGCAATGCGGCAGACTGGTCGATCCCTCTAGTTAATCAAGATGATCCGGTTCTCCATGATTTTCAAGCTTTTCAGCTCAGTATGGAAAAACTGTTTGCAAGACATTCACAGGGGCAGGCCTTGGACAATGAGCTCCTTTCATTGCGACAGGGTAATCAAGACCTTTTGGCTTATATGGCGTCTTTCAACAGACTGATAGTGGAAACTCGATGGCCTGAGGACAAAAGGATTACGCTGTTTTATAGAGGTCTACGTGGAGAGCTCAAAGATGTGTTAGCCCAAGTAGTGAATCCCCCGCAAGACTGTTCGGACTATATTGACTTAGTCGTTCAAATTGACCACAGACTGCAGAACAGGAAGGACGATCGTTCCAAGTTTGATGTTCGAGTATTTTCCAAACCACCAACTCCTACCAAAGGAGTAGACTCCGGGGAACCCATTCAAATAGGGGGCCTGAAAGGACCACTAACACAAAAGGAGCGGGAAAGGAGAAAACAGCTGCAATTATGCCTCTATTGCGGAAACTCAGGGCACTTTCTTCGAGACTGTCCGGTGAAACCAGCCAAGAAGGCAATAGGAGCTGCAGTTACCAGGGTCACAAACTCTGAGCAGGGAAACGACCTCGCCCGACAAGAATAGAGGTCCTCTTGCCGAGCGTTAAAACCAGTTCCATGACCTCGCATTTCGTGATACCTATGGTCCTCATTAGCCCTGAACATCCGGATCGATTACATGCGATTGAAGCTTACGTCGACAGCGGTGCCATCGGCAATTATGTGGATCATGAAATGGTTTTGAGGATGAATCTGACTCTTTGTCCAAAGGCTGTAAAGGACGTCATTACTACGGTGGATGGTACGGAAATAGCCTCCGGACCAGTAACGCATACCACCCAAGAAGTGACGCTAGTAAGTCAAGATGGACACCATGAGAAGATCGTGTTCGATGTGATCAAGGCCCCTCAGTTCCAGATTATTCTAGGAATTCCTTGGTTAGAGAAGCACAATCCTCAGATCGATTGGCGAGCAAGAACGGTTCAGTTTCCAGAATGTGTCTCTACTTGTCACCCTCGACCTGGTGTTGCACTGGCAGCAATTTCCTCAGAGGCTCCCCAGTTACCTCCTGAATACCTAGAATTCCAAGATGTTTTCCGGAAGGATCAGGCTAACTCTCTACCTCCTCATAGGTCTTATGACTGCCAGATAGACCTGATACCTGGATCTACTCCTCCTTGTAGTAGAATTTATGCCCTCACCGAGCCTGAGAATCTTCACCTCCGACAATACCTGGATCAATACCTAGCGAATGGGTTTATTCGTCCTTCCAAGTCCCCTGCTTCCTCAGCTTTGTTCTTCGTTCCAAAAAAAGAAGGGGACCTTAGCACTTGTATAGATTATCGCGCCCTGAACCAGATCACCGTTAAGAATAGATATCCGTTACCTTTGATCCCTGAACTCCTGGACCAAGTCAGAAAAGCATGCATATATACAAAGCTGGATCTTAGAGGAGCCTACCACTTGGTACGAATAAAAGAGGGCGATGAATGGAAGACGGCCTTCCGCACCAAGTATGGGCTATTTGAATATCAGGTCATGCCCTTCGGACTTTGCAATGCCCCGGCCGCCTTTCAATATTTTATGAACGATGTCCTCAGAGAGCTCATAGATGTGTGTGTTGTTGGTTACATTGACGACATCCTCGTTTATTCTTCATCGGAAACTGAACATCGGAAACACGTGAAAATGGTCCTGGAGAGATTGTGTCAACACAAACTTTTCGCTAAGTTGGAAAAATGTGTTTTCAACGTGACTGAAGTTGAATTCTTGGGATTCATATTATTACCTAGCAGAGTGTGTATGGATTCAAAGAAGGTCGATGCAATTCTCAAATGGCCATCGCCGTCCTCCGTAAAAGGTGTTCAAAGCATGTTAGGCTTCGCTAACTTTTACCGCAGGTTTATCCCCGAATTCTCTCGAATAGTCCAGCCCATCACCGCCTTGTTAAAGAAAAACAAACGTTTTGAATGGTCTACCGAGGCGGAACAAGCTTTCCAGAATTTGAAGACTAGATTTATCTCTGCACCGATCTTAAAACATCCTCGCCCAGAACTCCCCTACATCGTTGAAACTGATGCTTCGAGCCTTGCCATGGGGGCAGTTCTATCACAAAAGGACCCAGTAACCAATCAGTTGCATCCCGTGGCATTTTGGTCCCGCAAATTCTCGCCTCCTGAAATCAATTACACTATTACTGATAAGGAACTTCTAGCTATCAAGTCCGCCTTTAAGGCTTGGCGGCATTATCTTCTGGGGGCCCGACACACCGTTACTGTGATTACAGATCACCGAAACCTGCAATATTTGAAAACCGCAAAAGCTCAATCCTCTAGGCAACTCCGTTGGGCACTATTCTTTGCCGAGTTTGACTTCATAATTACCTATCGACCTGGTACAAAAAACGGTAAAGCTGATGCCCTTTCTCGGATGGGAGTGGACGAACATTTGATCAATCCTAAACCTGTACCTATCATTCCCGAACAAAGAATTCTAGGTGTAATCGCCACACAATCCATAGAGGAAGTTAAGGATAAAGCCAGGCTACTGGTAACTCCAGCAGACATACAGAATTGGCATCTGCAGGGAAAGGACTTTACGGTGAAGGACAACCTATTATATTTCCAAGAACGGTTATACCTGCCCAGCACAGATTTACAGAAAAAGGTAATCTCTTGTTATCACGATTCTTTAATGGAAGGACATCCCGGTATGACCAAGACCTCGGAAAAGATCAAGCGCTACTTCTGGTGGCCGTCTTGGAAAAAAGATATCAGAGACTTTATAATGTCCTGTGGAGTATGCGCCCAAAACAAGAGTCAAAAGGAAAAACCAGCCGGCCTCTTACGCCCTATTGACATCCCGCCTCGCCCTTGGCATAAGCTTTCTATGGACTTCATCACCGATCTACCTCCATGCTCCGGATACAATACGATCCTAGTAATCGTGGACCTATTCTCCAAGATGGCGCATTTCATTCCACTCAAAGGCTTACCAACAGCAGCAACTCTGGCCCGAGAATTTCTCGAAAACATCGTCCGCCTGCACGGTTTTCCTTCAGTTCTAATTTCGGATCGAGGTAGTCAATTTATTTCTCATTTTTGGCGAAGTTGCTGTCGGTCGGCTCAAATTGATGTGAGACTTTCGACCAGCCACCACCCTCAAACCGACGGACAAACCGAGAGGACCAATCAAACTCTGGAACAGTATTTGCGCTGCATGCTACAACAAACTGAAAAAACTTGGAAAGATATCCTTTGGATAGCCGAATATGCCTACAATAACTCTGTCCACTCGGGAACTGGGAAGACCCCGTTTTTTCTTTCATACGGTAGTCACCCTCGAACCTCGGAGTTGGATCCACTCCAAGATCTTGGAACACCAGCAGTAGACCACCTGCATTCTACAATAACCCAAGCCTTTAAGGAAGGCGTTTCTCACCTTCAAAGGGCTAAAGAACAATACAAGAAAGGAGCAGACCAACATCGGAAGGAAGCCTCCCAATATCAAGTAGGAGATCAAGTCTGGTTATCCACCAAATATCTACCTCTAAAAGGACCACGCACATTCAACCCAAGATACCTTGGTCCCTATTCCATCACTACCATAGTAAATCCAGTAGCGGTCAAGTTGGACTTGCCCCCTCACATGAAGATACATGAGGTCTTCCACGTCTCTTTATTAAAACCTGTGCAACCTCAAACCCGACTAACTACATCTCCAAAACCTATTCTAGTTGATGGAGAACTCGAGTTTGAAGTCAAAAGCATCCTGGATTCCAAGATCTCCAAATCTAAACTATTTTACCTGATTGACTGGAAAGGCTACAGTCCCCAAGACAGATCCTGGGAACCTGCAGAATACGTCCACGCGCCTCGTCTAATCAAAAGATTTCATCGAACATTTCCTAACAAGCCCAAACCCCCGGAGAAGCCCGGTTTGGGAGGGGCCTTGAGGGGGGGTGCTGTCATGATCTCTGCTTCCAAAAGATCAGGACTTGCCCGACTCCCTTGTAAGCAGACCCATAACCCCGGTTCCGAGTGCCAGCCAGTCCCAATTGGGACCTTTTGGACCCTGTCCTGGCGCCAGTGGCACCAGGCTCATAAAGATGCCCAGTCCCAGCGCTGGAAGTGCCGGGCTCATAATGCTTGGGTGGACTTACCTGCAGCAGACCATGCTGCTTACTTACCTGCCAGTTGAACCCCTGATCCTCTTCTGTTTGGGACTACTTTTCCTGTTGGGTGGGGCAGGAGCCACTCCCTAGGTTCAGAACACTGGAACTCTTCTGGAAAGCAGGAACTCTTTTCTTACCTAGGCGTGGCTGTGGAAGGAGACACCTAAGCACTACAGGAGGCTATTTAAACCACACCCGATGGATGAATCTTGCTTTGCGTTATTCTGCATTCTCTGCAGCAGAACGCTCATCGTGTCTTCTGCTTCTGATCCTGGGCCTAAGGGAACAAAGGCTTACCATCCTGGAATCCAGTCTTCAGCAGCACCTGTAAAAACAAAGAAAGAACAGGTTAGCACTACGGTCTTCAGTGGCAGCGCATCTCTTACCTGGTCCATCGGCTGTCACCAACGCCTCGCGCTGCATTCCGGCATCTGAAAGACAAAGGCTCACCTACTCTTCGCATGCTCCGGAGGTCTTCGCACTGCATTCCGGCATCTGAAAGACAAAAGCTTACCAGCTCTTCGCACGCTCCGGAGGCCTTCGGCGCTGCATCCCGCATCTGAAAGACAAAAGAAGGTGCGTTTAAAGACATTGGGCAATTTTATTACTCACGTGCCATTACTCCTTCCCACGCCGAATCCAGTGGGTATTCCAGCACCCTTCAGCTTCTCTAAAGCTCCGAACTTGTACCTGCAAGATAAAAGGGACAGTTAGTGCGCATCGTGAAGCAGGCTACAAGCTCTTACTTACGTGCTTCCAGGCGCTTCTATTCCTCACGCGGGTCGATCCTCAACTCTCATCAGCCTGCCATCCGCCATCGCCGGAACCCTGCAAAACAAGAGATATCATTACAAAAGACTTTTAAGACATTTGAAGTGCCCAGAACTTATCGTTCATGCAGTTAACGACGGACAGCAGTCCTCTGAGGTCAAGAGGCCTGCACCCTTATCCAGTGAAGAAACTGGTTACGGCACCCTGCCCCGAGGCAGATGGAGAGCTCGGCGTTCACTTACCTAAGGTGAGGGCGTTAACCTTTGGGGTTCTACAGGAGAAGAGAAAGGGAAGAGGAGAGAGGCACCCAATAACCCCAGTTCATTAATCCCATATTTTCTATCTGCAGACATCTTACTCTTCGAGTCAACATACAGTGCACAGAGGTCCAGCCCAAAGAGCCAACCGTGTGTTACACATCACCTTTGAAGATACGGCATTCACCCAGTCAAGACCGGCGCCTCTGCGGGAATCAGGTGAGCGTTACACTATGCTGGAGAACCCCCTTAACCCCACCCCTGTTGGAAGCAAGCATCGAGGAAGACCCTACGCACGTCGAGACCGGATGCATGACGAGGAAGAAGGACACAGAAACTGTTGAATAAAACAGATAAGGAGAACATTGGACTGTCTTGTTTGGGGACACTCTTTTCAGCTACAAAAAGGAATTAAGGGAAGTTATTTGTTCATGAGCCACAGGAGTTGTTGACGTTGGATTGAGACATGTTTTCGTCTTTGATCGAGAAGGAAAGTATGCCAGATTTAGAGTTCCTTTTCGATGACTGGAAAAGGGGGCATTTTCCCGATTCTTTTCTCACTGAGTTTCTTTTCGGAGGTACCCATGGTAGTGCCCAATGACAATGTTCATCGGATCATCCTTGCTATTTTTATCTACATTCTTCGTTCTTGCCCTGCGCTGGTGGGGAGAACTTTTGACATTCATAATTTTCTGCAAGATCCCTAGTCTGGTCCAATCATGAGGAAATTACTCGCAGCCATAATAGAGCAAGTTATTCATCTTCCTGAGTACAGTGGAGAAAACACAAATGCCCCTATCGGATGACAATGTGCATAGACTGGTTAGCATGGTGTTCTGTTATCTGATTGAGGAATGCCCGCATCTTGTTGGAAGACAAACTGATGTTTGCACATTTTTGATGGATCCAAGGAATAACATGGCACTTAATGAATTGTTACGAGATATTTGAGAGAACACTAAGACAAGAATGAGACTTCTGAAGAAAGAGATCCAGAGCCTAATAAATGCAATCGCCTACTTCTAGCTGAAGGAGAATTTTCATTTCATCTGGTGAAAAGACGATTCCATTGTCTTCATTGGGAACTTTGGTAATTGTCCAGCAGCAGCCAGATGATCGAGTAACGTGTGAAGCAGACTCAGCAGCTTCCAGAGTACTGCATGATGTTGCCCGATTAAAACATTTTCCTTCCTTAAAAAAGATTAAGAATAGGCAGCCTCAATAGCAATAATATAATGGCTAACAACAAGAGACTTCCAAGATGTGTAAGAAGCTAGTGTTGTAAGAAATTGGCATACATGTATGTTATTTACACATGCAATGTGTTTATAGTGGTACTTCTCTCACTTACAGTGCGCACTGCTTACTATGTGAATCCAAACAGAGAAAGGATTCCTGTGTATCTTCCTATGTAGAAGGAGGGAACAGATGTGGCAACTTACACAGGTAGTACATGTAAAAACACCAAGCACACTGACAAAGGTTTCTATGATTGGTCCAGTAAGAAGCAATTATGCTGACATATTGCATGAGATGATTATAGAAGCTCATAAGAAGAGAATGATACCTAAGAGAACTGCTAGGGAGGATGATCATAGCTAATTGATTACCTGGATAGTACAGTACACTTGGGGAATAACAAATGGTATCTTTCCCTTCTCCCTTTTCCTATCTCCTCACCTTACTTTCTTCTATGCACTTACTCTATCAGAATTGTACCCTGGATTTAGTATGATAGCACCCTCTTCTGTCTCCTCCCCCTCCCCTTGCTGGTGTTTCACCCCAACCCCCTCCAGCACTATCTGAAATGTCGTCAGGCTATAGTCGCTTGTTTTGTTCCTCCCCTACCTTTCTGCACCCCACTCCCTCACCACTTGTTTTTCTCCGGCTCTACTAGAAATGTCATCAGGCCTAGCATGGTAGTCGGCTCTCTGTTTCCATTTCCTTCCCACTCTCCCCCTCCCTTCCTTATCTATGTCTTAGCTCTTGCACTATCTGAAATGTCGTCAGCCAAGTACAATAGTTAATTTCACTCCTTACTGTTCATGGCCTGCAAGAATGTCATTGTATTTTCCCTTGTTCCTTGCCTTGAAGTGCTTTGAAACACATTGTGTAGAGGTGCTATATAAATAAACTATCATATCATATCATATGATTGAATTAGGAAGGAGGTTCTCGAAGGTGGAATGCATTGTATCTGCACTCCTGCCTTATAGCATGGCGAAGTCTAAAATCTTCATAGCTATTGAAATAGACATCCAGACAGCACACTGGCTATCAGACGTAGCACTCTGCCATACAAGAGGTCAGTTCATGGGCCGAGATGCCTATCTCAAATGGGCAACTGAATGGACAGATCCAGATGAAGAGGACTATGTCCAAGACACAAAGACAAGAAACGAGGCGTATACCAAGAATCACGTAATCAGATATGAAAAGGCTGGAGTAAAAGGAGCAGAGATCAGATGGGAAGTAAACAGAAGACTTGAGAGTCCAGGAAAATCTTCAGAAGAAGTTCATAGATGGAAGAACAGAGGCCAGATGCAGATTTGGGGATCAGTGCGATCACCAGATGGATGGGAAGAATGAGTGGTTATCTGCAGAGCATGGGTGGTCATTGGTTGTTATCAGCCAATGATTGGCATAGTGCAGAATGGATGCAAGCTTCCATGGCCAAGACTTGCTAAACTACTGACTGGGTCGAAGATAGAAGAGGACCTTTGCAGATAGTGCCTTTGGAAAGTGCAAAATTGTGCTTCAGAAACAATGGCACAAGAAAAGTCTGAGAGAACCAGAACTTTGGTCACATCTTTGATGTACCAGGAATGAAACTTGGAACAGCAGTAATCATGGATCACTACTGGGCTTGTGGAGCCAGAGCTTATATAAAGCTACCCAAGGTTTGGGGAGGACGAGGTTCACTAGTAAATGTCCATGTTCCAGCATTGGTGATTCCTAAAAGTGATTTGAGCCTTGACAAATTTCCTAAAGCAGATGGTCACCTGAGGAACAAGAGATCTGTAGAGCTGAACCGCTGGTATTGATCTGGGCAACCCTCCAGACCATCCTTGTTCGCCTGCCAAACAATTACAGAAGGGGAAAGACCATATACAAATCAGCCTTGGCCCCACCCCAAAAGGGGCAGTCCAGCCTGAACTGCTAGGTCACATCCCTTCTGCAGTTCTTTCTCTTCCCCACCTTGAACTTCCATTAACTGTGCTTGCAATAAGTGATTAAGGCTTTCATTCCCAACCATCATCACAACCATTTTCTCTTTCACATCAAGAGTATCAAAACTCACTATCTCAGGTGAACATGCTACTCTTTTTGCCTCTTCATCTGCAGCTTGGTTTCCGCGTGAAATAAAGTCAGTTCTCTTACTATGTGCTGCGCGTTTAACTATAGCATTGGCTACTGGGAGTTGTAGTGCTCTAATAAACCTATCCAATACCGCAGCATGTTGCACTGGAGTGCCATCTGCTCAGAGGTACCCCCTCTTTTTTTTAAAACATGCTAATCCTGCGTGCACGGTTGACGTCAGGTAGGCGGAGTCACTGTACACTGTTACTTCCTGGTCTGCGTGTTTTTCGAGCGCGATGATAAGCGCCACCAATTCTGCAGCCTGTGCTGAGAAATGAGACGGTAGCCTTGCACTTGCTACCACTTCAAATTCCCCATTGGCTCTGTGTTTTACCACAGCTGAACCTGAACGCCTTTCGCCATCAGTTTGGTTCATCTTCGAAGAACCTTCAATAAAGAGTATCTCCCCAGCTGCTAGAGTATTTTCCTCCACCATTGGGATCTCGTCATAGAATTCCTCATTCCTCATAGTTCGAGCAATCATGCACTTGCTCATCTTCTGCAAGTGTTTTGGCTACAAACGTGGCATGATTCAACATTTCCCACCTCTCTATTATGATAGCTGGATTCGATATGACCACCTCATAAGCAGAAGCTCATTGAGATGTCAGCATACCCTTTGATTTCTCCAAAACTGCCAACAGAGCATGCTCAACAAATAACGTCATCACTATGCTTGCAGATTTCTCGATAGCGAACACGGCCGCTAACAACGATTGTTCACAAGGGAAGTGACACCCTTCTTACTGGGTACAACATCCCATTGTAATATGCAGTGCTTAATTTGTGGGGGTGGTTGCTGGTGACCAACAACGGCACTGTTTTTTGGGCACCGGAACTAATCATGGGGGGGCCAGCGCACGTGCAATTGCTTTATTTATTCTTCCACTTCACTTTGCTTCATTATAAATCATTGGGTTTGTTTGTCATTGTGATCTCTCCTGGTTGCAGGTCCAGGCCATGGCTGGCTGGGCCTGGGAGGGGCCAGCAATAGCAATGAACAACAAGCTACATACAACAGCCAATAAAAACTGCCATTCTGTTGTTACTATGCAGTATTTGATACATTCTGTATAGTAACACAGAATGTGCAGTTTTCATTGGCTGTTCTTCTGGGCCAGTGAAATGACATGGTGACGTGTTGTTGTTACAGGAGGCAGAGCGGCACCACCTTCATTTCACGAGTTACTGTGAAGTGAAGGTGTCTAGGTGTGGCGTGTGAGAGAGAGAGCCTGGCCTGCTACACTGCATGGTGCGGCCTAGTTGCTTCCAGGGCCTCCCTCTGCCTGCTTTTTCATTTGTGCCAGTATGTGCCTCGCCACCCTGAGGCCCCGACAGGAGAGAAGACCAAGTCCCAGCCGGCAAAGCAGGTAAGTCTGGACCGTAAAACAGCTGCCTGCCCTGAGCCTGTCACAGGGATCAGGCAAGGAAGGCCCAGGTCGGGGCCCGGGTGGTGGTGCGGTCCCCTAGTGGTGTCCTGACTGCCCAGGAGTCAGGACCCCACCAGGGGCCCGTCCGCAGCCGGGCTCCTGTCCGTATAACCTGTGTGCTGCTGACTGCAGTGCTAGGCCCAGGCCAATTTCTGTGACCGCCAGGCCGGGCTGCTGCGGCGCAGACTGAGTCGGATGACTCTGCCGCGGCGCGGGCCCGTGGATTGTGCCCAAATTAGTAAATGTTTTACTTTTTACTTCTAAAACCTGACCTTCCGTGGGGCCGGTTGTTATGGCTAAACAACAATTTTGCCCCAAGTATATACAGGGAAGAACCATGAGACCACTTACCTGGGCTTGAGGAACAGGAGAGACTGGTGCCAGGAATCTGCCTGATGGTTCTGGGAGCTCTGTATCGTCTAGAAGTAATAAGAATCGCCCTGAGAACCCCCCAATGGACCGGCACCGGGGCTTGACCCCCGGGAAGCTCCCAGGGAAACCCTTGTGGGGAATAAAACCCTTGGAAAAGCTGCTAGTGTGTGTTGTCTTCCTGAGTTGACCAGGCGTGGAAGACTGATTTGTCTAGATTTCTGGCAGGTTTAGGGAATCAGATCCTGGGCTGGACTGTCAATATGTGAAAAAGAGAATATACAAAAGTTAATCCTCGTGGCCTGCCCGAAGAGGAAGGAATCCTAAGCTAGGACTCGGGGCTCTTACCATACGTGAACATAAAGAATTTCGGCTTGGTATGTGATGTCCTTTTGGATGAGCGAATGTAGAAAAAACCGAGAAAGCAGAAAAAGACAGAGTGAACCAGTGTAGAGTAGTTGGGGTCCTAATCAATGGTGGGAGTTAATAATACCGGGAGACAAACCTACCTTTCTGCTTCTAAGCCTGTATGAGCCAGCCTTCAAGGATAAGGTTGTTTGCCTGAAGTGGACCTAGCTGTAAGAAAAGCGTCTTTGTGAATGCGGGTTTCTATTTAATACGAAACCGCCGTATAAGTATGAAGCAGCCAGATATGTTTACCTAAAGGTTCCCTGAAAGAAAGCGCGAACCGTGCCTTCAGTTGGCGGGGCTTACGAGCACACTGGCGCCATCTGGCCGTGAATGGATCCTGTCCTGTAACTGTAAGAAACCCAGCTGATTCCTAGGTTTAAACAAAAGAGAAGACAAGAGGTTTAGAGGGATTGTACAAGTAAGGCACAAGTAAGGCAGATAAGAAAACTAATTCCTAACGAACAAACTTACGTTGCGTCTGCTGGCTCCTACCAGAGTAGCAACGCGGCTTCCCTCTAGCGTTGCCTGGTAATAAGTGAGTGAACAGGAAGTGACCCGAGAGGCTTGCAGTGCATCCTGGGGGCAAACAACTAGACCGTGAATTGAGTTATTGCTAGGTGCCGAAGCGGTGGCCATGTTGAAATCTGGCCGGGATGTGACAGCCATATTGATGACCGTCTCACCGGTGGCCAGAGCCCCGCCCCACGGAAGGTAGGTTTTAAAAGAAATAAGTATTTTTGAGTGGCGGCTGTGGCCCATCAAAAGTGATGGGCCCCAGCTGCCCAAATATACGTTTTTTCTTTTAAAATCTTAGCTTCCGTGGGGCCGCTGCTGCTGCGCACCTATTTTTGTCATCTGCATGGCCACGGTGGCGGTGGCGGGCGGCCCTACGGAAGGTAGCCTAAAGGGATTGAGGCAGCTCAGGCAGCAAGGCCCAGGACCGGGCGGGCACGGGTGGCAGCGTGGTCCTCGTCCCTGGTTGAGTCCTGCTGGGTCTGTGACCCCTTTGTATTAGAGTCCGACTGAGATGGCCGTGGCCGGGTGGCCCTCATGTCACGGGGAAGTTGCGAGTATTGAACATGGGATTGGTCACCCCAGGACACTGCTTGCAAAGCCCCCCAGGACACTACGTGCATAGCCCCCAGATCACCATGAGAGCAGCCCCGGGACACTGTAAGCACAGCCCTCCCACCCCCTCTGGACTCCATGAGCACATCCACAGACCCCTGAAATAATGTGAGCACAGCCCACCAGAACACTACTTGCACAGGAGGCCAAGGGGATCACTAATGCACAGCCCCCCAGGATACCGCATGCACAGCCCCCCAGGTCACCACATTCACAGCCCCCCAAGTCACCACGTGCACAGCCCCCCAGGACACTGCATGCACAGCCCCCCCAGGACAATGCGTGCACAGCCCCTCAGGAAATTTGGTGTTCTCACCCCCCAAGACAACGCGTGCACAGCCCCTCAGGACAGCATGTGTACAGACAGCCCTTCAGGACACTGTGCACAGCACAGCCCCTCAGGACTGCACAGCACGTGTAGCTTCATTTGTGTCAGTTAGCTATCCAGCCCCATGCCCCACATCACCTGACCAGAGCCACAATATCCTGGGGGGTTGGGGAGCCAGTGGGGGTCCCGAAATCCTTGGCCCAAGTGATGTACATTTAGCCCCCCTTCACAACACGGTACATGGTACAACACGAGGCCAAGTGCAGGTTTTTACACTTGCATATTTCCTTTTCCATAATTTCGATCCTTCGGGCCCCCGTCCGCCCGTTTGACACCATTTTGATTGCAGGTAGTAGCAGCCATGGTCTTGTCACCTATGCCTCTCTCTCTACTGCACTAACATACTGCACTGCTTCCTTCCCCCCAAAACACACACCCAGCAGAGTACCGGAAAGGATTTGGGCGATGCAGGGGCTGAGGGTTTTGTTTTCATTGAAAAGATAGCACCGGCTCAGACTGGCCTATAGGACAAAGATAGCATCCGGTTCAGACTGGCCTATAGGGCAATGCATGAACCAAAAACACAAAATGCTGCTGTGGGCCAGCTTTTTTGGTCCATGTGGGCCACTTTATTGTCCCATGTGGGCCAGTTTGACGAGTTACTTCACCATTCGGCTAGTAGTTTGGGCCAGTGTCACTGAAAAAATACTCTTTAAAATGCACAATTTGTCTCACATTTTATCAAAAAGCCTCCCTCGTGGGTACTACTCAGTTTGTCACAAAAGGAATGAATTGTCATTTGCAACTTTGTCCACTTTTTCATTGGTGCCCGACTCGAGACAATTGTTTGCCCCAACAACACCATGCTCATGCTTGAAGGAAGGGTGAGGGGGGGTGCATTTATGAGATGTGATGACTGATAAGGGCTTGAGAGTAAATTGATTACACAAAACACCTGGATGAGGTGACTGAAGAACAGGCCGAGTGGAGGGTGCTCTTCCTGGAGGTAACCGATTAACAATACTTGGTGTACTTTAACAGACTGCCAGATGGGGCAGAAGGGGTAGAGACAAATACAGTGCAACAGTGACTGAAACAGAATTCTTTTTTATTCATTAGCATTTTTAAAGCACTCACACAGCCCAGGGGCATCGAGGCACAGTTACAGGAGGAGCATGTTTTAGTTGCGTATTTATAACGCGCTTAATACCTAGAGGTTTCTAAGTGAGGAGTCGGGGATCGAACCTGTGTGGCTTCGTGTCATCTTGCTTCCAAGTGGAGCACATTGCTGCTGAGCTATCCTGAGTCCCGGGACAATGACAGCAACGCAGCAGTGAAAAGGGACCTTTACTTGTACACAATGGATACCTACCTCCAACCCTGGAAAAGATGGCAAGAACAAGTTCTGAAAAAAGAACGCTCTTGTATGCGCCAGTGAGGACTTTGTCTTCTATGGCACACATAGCCATAGAGCTAGAGCAATCAGTATAGACCAAACCAAGTGAGTTTATGACACAACATATTTAATTGTGTGTCTTAAAGTGATAAAAATAAAGTGGGTAAATAAATATTTTGTCTTTTGCATCTTATAGTTTTCCATCCAGGATGTGGAAAATAAAGGTACACTGATAATATTTTGGCCCAACATGCTGCTATAAGGATTTACATGTCATGAAGCTTTTATGCAATTTGTGTATTTTGCAAGTAAACTATAGGACAGTATTGTAGGTCTTGTTGGCAACCAAAATTGAAATATTTGTTCCATGTAAAGCATGGAAGAAGGTGGCTGTTCTGTTCCCAAATTGGGTTAAAATCCCTGCTTCACTGTTCAGCATAAGTGTGTGATCCCGGGAAAATAATGTAATCTCACCCTGACTTCAACTGCACAGGGTGTCACTCTACCCCGTTCTTCTCCTCTGCATTTCTGAAGGCAAGTCAAACATATGTCTCCGTCTGCGGGTGCTGTGATGGAGGTCAGTAAAATATTGTGCAGTGTGTAATGTACTGTCATGTTAAGTCCACCTTGCCATGGAAACATTGCCCTGTTAGTAAAATGTCTACTTGCAATACCTACAGATTGGGCCTACTGTGTCCTGGGCTTTCTTTTTCCTACCCTTAAGTTTGATTGCATACAAATTAAAGTAGAAAAGTAACAGTGTCACTTCTGATCAGCGGATGCCACTCACCACCGAGTGGGGAGTGTAAGGGTGTGCAGCTCAGAGCAGAATAACCTGATGCTGTATAACCAAGTAACAAATAAGGGAGCACCTGCAAGATACTTCCTGCTAATAAAGCAACTGTGGATCTGTACACCCACAACCGGAGTCAGTGTATTATTTCTGGGGGGGTGTTAGGGGAGGTTATGGGAAAAGGGAAATGTGTGGAGGGCCGCAGGTTAAACCAAAGTGAATTTATGAACCAGGTAAATCAAATGCAGGGCCCGTGGAAGGCCAGTGTGGGGTGTCGCAGCTAAGCAGGGGGATGCCCCGAGTGCAAGGAGGAATGTAGCAGTCACCATCATAGCCGCTGCACGAAGCCGGACACACTCGGGCACATGTACCCCATCACCCTCCAGCAACAGTATGGGGGGGATCAGGGGTAGGGGGACCTCCTCAGACTGGATGGCACAAGGAAACAGGAGAAGAGAGGGAGCAAAGAGGTGCAAAAGGGGTGTTGGGGGAGCAGCCTAGACCATCCCCTATCTCAGGCTTAAAGGCACGGGGAAGTGAGGGAAACAGCCTCATTCTCCGACAACCAAGAAGTGTTTTCCAACTTTAAAGCTTTATACTTTCTCAACCCATGTGTGCCCTTCCCCATCCACCCCCCTACTAGCCTGTGCCAGCAGTTGCTGCAGCACCAAACATGTGACATGGAGCAGCAGCCGTGTGATGGGCTGGTGGTGGGCCGATCTAGGTCTTGCACTGAACTGGCACGGGCCGTGCGCACACATTGCGGGCGGCGCCCCACGTGGTATTATGGGGCCAATATTCTTTGTGCACTGGCACTTATTTTTTTACAAATTAAGCACTGGTAATATGCTAAGGGCTTGTGCCCCAATGTAGTTCTACATGTGAGAACTTCTGTCATGACTGTTCCATTTGTGTGCGAAAATAAAAAGAACTCCTCTGAATAATTGGGAATTCCTAAAACTGGAACTGTACAAATTGCCTTTTTTAGTTAATCACACCCCTCCTCCATTTCCTCAGTCCAGTCAATCTTTTCATGATTCACCTGTGCCTTCTTTAGGGCCTGCAATAAGGGTATTGTGTATGAGATATAATCAAATACCCACACTCTAACATAATTACACAGTCCTAAAAACTGTTGCATTTGCTTTACCGTGTGCAGTTTTGACGTTTTCAAAATTGCCTCAGCTATTTCAGGTGTAACTTTTGTTCCTTCATACGAGATTAACTGTCCTATGTACACCTCTTCCTGACAATCCTGCAATTTCTCTTTATCCACTTGATATCCTTTGTCTGCTAAAATAATCATTCTCTTCTGCACTCTTCCTCTGATGTGCTGAAGACCAAAATATCATCTGCGTATTACAGCACAACACTTGGCAAATTAATATTGCCTAGGTCCATCTGCAGGACCCTATTGAAAATCGATGGAGACTCACAATATCCCTGGGGCAAACGTGTACTTTTCAGCTTAGTCTTATGAAATGTAAATGATGTAAGATCTTGGGAATCTTTATGCAACAGATTGAGGTAAATGCATTTTATAAGTCAATCATCGTGAAATATCGACCCCAACAGGGATGCTACCCAGTATCGTTGCAGGATTTGGAATTAGAGGAACCTCTGCTTCTACACTCTGGTTAATTGGCCTCATATCTTGAATTAAATGCCACAACCCACCCTCTGATTTTTAGATAGGATACACTGCAGTATTACATGGTGACTCTGATGTCACTAAGATGCCTTGTTCTATCATAGCTGATATAGGGCCTCATTACGACCCAGGCGGTAAGGGGTTAACAGCGCCGTAAAAGGTGGCGGCGCCGTTAACCCCTTACCGCCTAATTATGAGGTCCCTTTGTGGGTCCCCACCTTAATGGCTGGTTTTACCAGCCGTTAAGGAAGGAACCCGCAAAGGGACTTTCGAAGTAATTACGGTACTGCAATTTGCGGTACCGTAATTACCGCCTTCCCCATTGAGCCCTATGGGGGCAAAAATGGGAATGGGGAAGGGCCAATGGTGAATGGGGAATTACCGCCCCGCCAACCTTGGAATGGGGTGGTAATTCCGCCATTCACCATGGCGGAATCGGTAAATTACCGGTGTCAACCATGGCGCTAATAGCGCCTTGGTTAACGCCTGGGTCGCAATGAGGCCCATAGTCTCATAAATACCTTTGTCTGCCTCTCGAGACATGGGATACTGTCTTGTTTGAGGTAAAATTGCTCCTGGTTTCATCTTAATCTTAACTTCTCCCATTTCTTTTAACAGGCCTATGCCATAGGGGCCCATAGTCCATAAAGAAATTGTCACTTTCTCCATGTCTTCTGCAAAAAATGCGGGCGCTGCTGCACTATCATCATTTTCTGTGGGACTTCTCGTTTTACTGTCCTGATCCAGTATGTAATGCTCATTTCGAACACTACTTCTACATCAGACAGGTCGTCTCTAAACATATTTTCGTCAGTGACATCAGCCAATCTATACACTTCCCCAATAGCAATTACTGTTCTCCATGACCTGCCCTTATCGCAACCTTCGAGCATGGCCAATTCCCATCACACTATGGCTGCATCTAACTCCAAGGGAAAAATCCAACCCCCTCTTCGTCCATGGGTATCTGTGGCCTGAACAGAAATTCATCAGGTATTCTCATAATCTTGCCCACTAAACCGGGTATCCATGTAAACAAAATGCATACCCCATAGTGAAACGATGTTCCCCGCAGAGCTATTTGTGCTGTAAATGCCATGATACATTTGCCCACGTGTCAATAATGTATTCCTGCATTGAACATAATATGCCTTCATCAATGAAAGAAATCGTCATATTTAACTTCGTCATTAAATCTCGGCCCAGTATACTAACTGGTGTCTGCCTTGAATACAACAATGGGACAGACATATCACATTCTCCTATAGAAACTGGCAATTTCTCAGTAAAACAAACTCAACTTGTAGCTCCAGAGAGACCTTGAGCATTTCCCAATAACAAACATGTTCACCCTCGTATACATGAGCGAGTTGCCCCTGTGTCTACAAAAAAAGAAAAGGATGTGCCTCCTATGGTGAAGTCAACCCTCGGTTCCTCTTGAGGATTGGGCGTCACTGATAGCACTGAATACATCAAGTCACCTTGTGAGCTGTCCAATTGTGGATGCATACCTATTCCCGTACCTGTTAAGGATTCCCTCCCACGACAGTAATACCTCTTACTCTAGGGGTCAATAATTGTCCTGTGTTTGCACTCTGCTGTATCTCCATGGGTGCGTGCTGTGACTTCCCTTGTGGTGGATTCAATGGTGCTTGCTGTGCTTGTAAAGCCTGTTTCATTTGCGATGCTTGTTAATGATACACTGTCTGATCTTGGGCAAACCCGTCCCTACTTTGTGGGCTATATGCTGGAGGACAAGCTGTCCCCCACTTGAGAATTGCCCATTCTGCACATACCCTTGGCTCCCACATATTCACGCAATATGTCCTGTCATTCCACATGTCCAACACACAGGAGGGATTCTCCTAACCTGCCCTTCCTGCATGCCTGGATTACTGGCTTGGCTGTTCTGGATACCACATTGGTTATTCTGAAAGCCTCCTCTTTCGTGGAAGCCTCTCTTGCCTCTTGGCATAAACCAGTTCCCTCATTGATCCAACTGCCGCTGGTTATTCACCTGCAGCATACCTATTGTCTGCTGAGATCCTAGCCCTTCCCCATTGGTTAACATTGCCCCTTCTATAGCATATTTCAACAGCTTCTTCTGTACTGGTTTAGCTTCCTCGAGCTTTCTAGCATCTTCTCTCTTTCAATTTTCCTCTTGCAGCAATCGGCAATGGTGCACAATGATCAGCTGTATTTCTGGCCATGACTTTGCCTCCATACCCACCAGATTCTTGAGCTGTCTCTGTACCTGTTCTGGCAACCCTTGACATAAAATATGATAGAATACAGTTATCGATTTCCCCCACAGGTCTCGAGTTTCCAAAGACCACCGCTCTTGAAAATTCTGAATGTTAGCAAGCGGATCTTCGCCTTCCTGCATCTTTCGTGCCATAATTGCACCCATATCTGACGTATCAGGATACTGTACTCTAAGTACTTTCCAGACTGCTGCTCTACAATTATTAAATGGCGCTCCACCATGCACTGTGTTATGTGCTTTGACACTTGCATATCCTGCTGTCGTCCAAATGTCATCAGTCCTTTCCCCAAGGATAGCTGCTAGAAGACCATTAAGGTCCCCTATGGCTAACGTGTTTCCTCCTGTCATTTTATCCAATTAATAGTTAAACTTGGGAGTTTGCATCTTATCCATTTGAGACCATGGGAAATATTGTGGTCTGCCCCCCCCCCCTTTTTCTAACAAGGGAAACTGTGAAATCCCAAAATTGCAATCAGCTTCCATCAGCTGCCTATCCATAATGGGAACAATGGTTCCTGATCGCCTTCTTCTTGGTAATGACCTCAGTCTGTTCACATATGGTGGCGATTCCCCCCTCCTACTAAGAGGTCACCTTTTAGGTCGCTCTGGACGCCTCATGGACTCTGGAGACCTTTCTTTGGGCAGGCCCAAATCTGACCATCTCACTTCCTTGTCTGTCTGAAAGCATCCCTCAGGACTGCATGCACTAGCTCCCTCCTCCCCACGGAAGGTTTCCCTGTCTTCATCTTACATATCCTGTCCCCCAATTTATGTGGCTGTCCTCTTTCTCGCCCCTGTTTAAAGTCATCCTTTCCATAGACAAAGCTCTGTGCGCGAGACTAAGCAGGCTTCCCTCCTTGCCTCATGACGGGGCAATTTCAAATCGATCATCTTTCCCTT
Source organism: Ambystoma mexicanum (assembly GCF_040938575.1). Taxonomy (NCBI): domain Eukaryota; kingdom Metazoa; phylum Chordata; class Amphibia; order Caudata; family Ambystomatidae; genus Ambystoma; species Ambystoma mexicanum. Next base: position 579,212,834 of record NC_090937.1, on the reverse strand, counting down.
TATTTCTCATTTCACTCTTTGTTCTCATCGCTTGTTAGGCTTTTTCAATTCTGTATCCAATGTCTCCTATCTCAAAATGTTCTTCTAGATTTATTCTAGATGGTCCTGGCATAGGTTCTCGTGACGGGAGGAATTCCGCTATGTCATCCTGTACCACTACTGGATTTGGTTCAATGACCTCTTTTTCCATGCAATCAATGTTGCGTGCCTTCTGCCTTCTCTTTTGTCCTATTACCATATCAAATACTCTTAATTTCTTTGCTTCCTCCCTAACTCTTTCCTCTTCCTGTCTTTTCGCTTCTCTTCTCTCATTTGCCCTACGTACCTCGTCATCTCTGCGTGTTTGTATTCTTTTATCTCTTAATTTCTGTTCTTCTTCTTCCCTTTTATTTTCTTGCTTGTCTCGTTCTTCGATTGCACTCTGCCTATTGTCATATTTTCTATGTTCCGACACTCTTTCTTCCTTTCTTAACTGTTCTTCTTGATACAATTGCTCTTGTCTTTGTTTACTCTTTCATTTATACTCATCTTCTTTCAATCGTTTATCTCATTCCCTCTCTCTTCTTTCAATCGTTTCTCTCATTCCCTCTCTTTTTTATCTGGCTCGTCGATCTTTCCCTTGCTGCACTTCCACGATGCTCTTCCCATCAAGTTTGAGCAATATCTCACCACTAATCCATTTGTTCTATATGAGTGCAATCTCGTCAGCTTTATCCTTTTCTCCCTTCCATCTCTTAACTACTTGTTCTATATCTAGAGTTATGCTTGGTCAGTCACTTTTCTCTTTGTCCCGTACGCCTTTAGAGATCACATCCCTCTTTGGAGTATTCTCTGGACTCTCATCAATACTATACGCAGGCGGCTCATCCATCGGATTAGTATATCACGCCGCTTCTTTAAGCTCTCTTAATGGATAAACTGCTTTGTACTGTATTCATTTATTTCAAATGCTGTGGTGGGAGCAGAAGACTCAGCACCCCCACTCCTTTACACTGGTTAAGCATCCAGTCTTCAGGAGGCGGGTCTTCCCGTTCTTCCTGGTACATCTTCCAAAGCTCTAAACTAGCTAAACATTTTTCCAATCTCTTTCCCATGTACGCAGCATGCAAGTACGTGGCCATATGTTGCAAAACTGCTTTTGACAGTGACCCCCCTTGTGGCCATGGCATGAACATCTTATCTGCCATACACTTAACACATTCTGCACTATATTGCTTAAGCTTGGGTGTGTGTTTCGGCAGCTATTTGCGCAGGTGCATAAGTGGAGTAACATCTTCTATTTTCACAAGTTGCAATTGACTGTCAATACTTACTGTTAATTAACACAAAAAATACTTTTCAGACAAACACAATACAAGCATGCACCAATCATCACTACTCCAAACCTCTATGTCTTATTTTAATTGAATCTACCTATTCAATCAATACTCTGACTAAATAAATAAATAATGAACTCTCAGCCTTTTTTACCACAATCTGTTATTTGTCACTCTTGGATATCTCATCATTTCCTCAGTACATATAACATATACAATACACAAACAGACAGACTGGCCGGCCCCACATATATTTTATGCCAATGCTCCCCGTGGCTACTCTTGCCCCTAAAATGACTTCTGGTAGGGAGCTTGAATTGTTTTCTTTAACAGATCTATCTGTTTGTAGCCTATATATCTGCTTCAATTTTAAAACAACTCCTTCTAGACGTCCTTGACGTAGGATTCTGGGCTTATCTTATGGATCGCTCCTCGTCCATATATCTTTACCTAATGCTCTTGTCATTAACTCAAATACCCAACCACCCCTCTTTTACTTTCTTCCTATTGTTACTTTCCCTATTTAATACACAATTATTTTTGCCACCTTTCTCAATCTACTCACCATTTCCTTGTCAGCTCCTGACCCTTGGGATCGTCTCCTCCTCAACCAGCCACCTTAGCCTTCAGTCCCCTCAGCTGCCTGTAGAAACCGTAGGGGAATTCCGTGAAAGAGGGACCCGTCCCACCTGTCTCTGTTGTCTCGCAAGATCTTGTTGCAGCCACTATCCACAGGAAGCTTCATGGTCCTCCAGCTAAAGTTCATCTGATAATTCTGAGACCCTAAAGCTTACTGGGTCAACAGATCTGAACAATCCTTTGCTACCACATGAACCCATAGACCTAGGGCCCTTTAAGACAAAGTAGCAATACTTAGAGATGGATGGGGATGCAGAATTTACTCAAACATCAATAATCAAAACTCGGGCTCTCATTGCATTTCATAAAAAACATAACTTTTGCAGTCACAATTCATCATTACTGACGTCACACTATATGGTAAACTACAAAAACCTACTTGGGGATATAATAGGCTTACAGGGAACATCTAAGTTTACGTTCCATTCTAACAGGAATGTTGATTGGGTCTCTAACATCAGGTGGACAACAAAGCCCTCCTCTAATAGAAGTCATCTTCATCATCATAAAATGCACAACGATTTATTGGTTACACAAACTATAGGGCTCTCTTGCTACGTGGCCCTCTGAAATTGGTTGGCATGCTTGTACCCTTCTGGAATATTCCACACGCTAGCAACACGCAGGCTACCACTACAGGTGCAGGGAGGGTCGGCGTGGTCATGCCTCCCCACCCAATTAGCCCACATCTATCATCACTCTTGCCATTTGCCATTCAATTAAGGCTTTGAACGTGGCTTTGCAGATGCTCTCTGTGCCTGAGAACTAAAGAGATTATGGCATCATCTTATCTTCTGGTTTCAGAGTAGATCGACCTAATGTCTATTTTCATCAGACCATGTGACTGAAGACCATGTTTTCGAGCTCTCGGCTGCATATAATACTATTAAATGATGAACTTTTGACCCTTTCAGTTTATTTCCATTTCACCTCAAACAGAGGTTTGTTTATTTGTCACGTTCATTACAACCACTCGAAAGACAACCAGGCTCACAGTGGCCTCAAATCTTGGAGCTGAGCAAACCAAGCCTTTCTTGAATTTCTCCTTTGCCATGAGCTGTTTTCCAACTGCGCCACAGTGAAAAACCCTTTCCAATTATGGGGTTTCATGCCTTGCTAAAGTGCATCGTGGAACATCCAGCTTCTATACATTCCTATGTATATACATTGGCGCATCGCCTCAAACTATTCACTACATAGCCAGCCTTAAGATCACTTTCTCTACTTGCGTTACTGCATCTCTACAAATGTAAACTGACTTTTCGTTTTATTCAGTGTTTCTTTACATGAGCATCTTCATCTCAAGCCGAAATGTTGCTCATTTTCGACACTTCCTCTTCAGAACTTATAGAATGTCTATATTCTGTTTCTCTTACGTATCTTTTCAGGGTGCGTCAGTTCTGCTTCGCGTGACATCACCAGTCTTCTTTCTCATTCATTTTCACACTTCTTCCTGGACAATTTCCAGAAGAACGTTATTTCTTTGTGCATGCATTTACAACTTTCTCAATGGATACATTGTTTCAAGGATTCTTTGCAGTACAGGCATTCTCACTGGTACTGCACATGTCACAATTTCCAGTTCCCAACATATTGGGAACATGGGGCAGAGCCTTTGGTGGGGGTACTTGACTCCTCCTCTACAAAGCCTAAAAAGAATGTTTGCAGAAAATATAAAAATACATAAACAATTTACATGTGTAATATAGTCCATGAATATCACCTTGGGTTCTGATTACATATGGGCATTCAGCCTCGCTAGTCATCATCATGTAACCAAACGTCACAGGTATAATTTGTTCCTCCTACCTCCACCTGTGGGACCACCTGGTGAATGCCATAAACCCATATACTAAAACAAATAGCATTCATTATTGTATTCAGAGAAAGCATTATTGGAGCATGAATACTGATTTCTTAAAAGTGTCAAACTGTATTGAAATCCAACACCAGAAGCAGTGTTGGATAATCTGTGGCATGTGGATTTCCCACTAATAGTCATAACATAATTGACAGTTTTGCTATGTAGACTTATTATACATCATAAAGGGTTACTGCTGAGGGAATAAGGCCCCTGTACCCTAGGCCAAACATTACTAAACAAGTAATGGAAAGCTGAAATAGTAGAATCACTACTTTTGTGAGAGCAAAGTAATAACTAGTTGGTGTACAGGAAAGAGCTCACCCGGCAGCAGAAAACCATAGAGGCATTGGTGTGCACAATGTTGCTGTTGGCTGGCTTACCAGTGTATTGTTCACTTCACTGTATATCAGTGGGAAGGTTGCCACTCTGACCGTCTGCTCCTAAAGACTTGCCTCCGGCATCACTCGTCGATCCTTCCAAAGATGAGTGTGGCACCGCTTGGATTTGGAGCAACGCATGATCTACGGATCCCTTGTCATTCTTGAACCCGTCGAAGGGAGATGAGGTCTTCCAGGCAAAGCAAGGGCACCTTAGTCCAGCTGTGGAGAGATGGCCCCAATAGCACATAAGGTGATGGGCCATGCTGTATAACTTCAGAGTCTGCCCCGTATTGCCATAGGTTGCCCGGTCGCTGAGGATGCAGATGGTGGTGCTGGAGGACACAGTATAGAGGGACAGTGGTTTCCTGACTGCCTGAAAAGCCAGTTTGATGTATTTAGAGAATCCTCCCCTCCTCCACCAAGGAGCACTGGCTCTGACTCTGTTGCAAAGGCGTCATTACCCGAGCATTCTTTCAACCATCTCTCATCCACTATACCACATTCTAGAGCACCCCCAGTTTGTACGGTAGGGGCACCCTCTAGTCTAGGGAATGAAAGTCAAACCAATACAAATAGCTACCAGCCATTACAAACATGTACCTATAAAAGAACATTATTGATACCTTTCAAGAATATAAACATAGTGGTGCACTGCACATCAACATTCAGGCATATTTAAGGCATGCATTCATCCAGCTTAGTACAATGTTCGTAAGAACATATTTACTGCATGCACAATTCTCTTGAATAAGTTGCCTCTCTCCAAGGAACGAACACACATTGTTAAATGTGGTTCCGTATCTCTAATCATTAAGGCATTATTTCCTCCAAATCTAGAATGTGGGAAGTCTCTCCCTCTTGTACATATTTCATTAAACATTGCGCTACATACATCTTTGCCTCTCTACACTTACCAAACAAAAGCACTGTCCTCGCAAATGCAAGAGAGCGTCTCATTGTGGAAACGTAATGGGTGCACTCAGCTCGCGCGGATCATTGAAAGGATTCTAAGACCGCAGGCCCAACGGAGAGAGGAATGGTACCAGGTGCTATGCGTCAATGACTTGCAGGGTTCCTTTGTCACGGCCATTCCATTGCTATGGGGCATAGACAGCGTAAAAGAAAAGCTTTGCTGTGGAAAAGGGCCTGTGATTTAGCTTCCTCCCGCTCTGCCAGAATGCTAGGCTTTAATATATTCAGCCCTTTGTCTACAAAACAGATTGTATCCCTGCAAATTGCTTTCTACCTCATCTTGATCTTGCGTTCTTCAGTCAGTGAGCTTTTTTCTTCTCTTTTGACGCAGCACAAATAGGTCTCCCGTTGATACGTAATGGAGGCTGTAGGATGGAACCGCAGCGCACAAGTTGGTTGGTGCATTTTGTCTCACAGTCTTTAGTTTAGTGACAGCTAACAGATGAGGCCACTTAAGCAATAGAGATAAACGGGGAGTTTTAAGTGGGGTAGTTTGGGACGAGGATACGGCAAAAGAGGGTGAATCAAAAAGTCTGAAATGGGATAAAGTAGCGTGTTTACACAGAAGGGAACACGGCCGTTTCTACTTCTACGCAAAATGTCCCAACTACGCAATTTTTAACTCTTTCACATGTTACATTATTTCCGTTCACTGCCCCCACGTCACCTCAAAACAAAACAGTTTATTTTAGAATGTGTTAAGGCAGGCGTAACACATATACACCTGTCTTAACACCTTTTTAATGATCTATGGTACTTGCAAAAAACAAATCAAAAATGTTTGTAGCAAAAAGATAATACATGTCATAACGCAAGCTCCAGATTGCAAGTTTACTCAACTTTGGTAGGCAACCATCAGTCACTTTGTGTTCCCACCAGTAAAAGAACATTCCAGACAATATATTATTTATTGTCAGAATGAATATTCACTGACAGGTCATTCAAACATGTAGCATCTCCGTTTCTGGGGATTATGGTTAGATCTGCCCCTGTGCATCATTACACAGACTTTGGGCCAAATTCATGGAATATTTGCTCGGTTCAAAGTGAATTTGCACTACTGAAAAGTGACTTTGCACTGCCGCCACAAACCCTGATTCATGGGACCGTGCAAAGTGCAAAGTGTATTTTTGCCATGCAAAGTCCGGGCAAAGTCAGCACATGGTAATTCTTGCAGTACAAAATGACTTTAAAATATTCCATGAATCGGGCCCTTTGCATTCCTACTCATACTTTTTACAATTGCTTTCCTCACATGTAATGCTCCTTAACAGTCTTGTTATTCCCATTACAGATAACACTTATGCCATAAGAAAGAAGGCTCTGTTCATGCGTTTGCATAGAAACAGACTGTGAAGTCGCATTGTGAGTGAAAACCAGGAGCAACAGATGATCTTATCCCGTCATCCCTACATAGAACAGCAGGGACGGTTCTGTCCAAAAAGACCGAATTGAAAAGACCTACCCAACCAAAAGTCCAAAATAAGGTACTACCAAATTTGCTACCTTCTAAAAGTTTGACTTTTTATTGGGTAGGTTTTTTCTCAGTTTGGTCTAGGGCTGCGGGGGTTGTACGGGGTGTCCCCCAACCCCTGCTTACTATACAATACAGTGAGCGGGGGTTCTGAAGTTGTCCCCTGCAGCTGTCCTGCAGCCCCCCAAAAAAGGGCTGCGTGGGTGTCCCCCACAGCCCCCCTTCCCTATACTATACAGTACAGTGAGCGGGGGTGGCTGAGGACACCCCCACAGCTGACCCAGAAAAGAAAAAGGAAAGGACCCTGCAGCGCCGGTTCCCGATCACAGAAGTGAAAGGAAACCAGTGTGGCAAGGACCAGCAAGTCGGAGTCAAGCTAAGTAGGGGGGTGAGGGTGAGGGTGTGTTGGCGGTGTGTTGGGGGGTGTTTTGGGAGTGTGGGCGGGGGTGTGAGCAGGGGTTTGGCCAAGTCTGAAATGTTCAGGGGAGAAAAGACAGAAGCTTATTTTGAAAAAATATTCTTCAGTCTTTTCTCTCTGAAATACTTTTACCTCGCTCATTCACCCCAAACCGCAGGGACCACAGACCTTGACAAATGCACGGCCCCAATGTAAGATGTGTCTGAGATACATCTTCTAGAAAATACAATGTAATCTGTAGTAATGAGTTCTCCTATTGTTCTAGCGTTAGTGCTAGTGTTCCTTAGAAAATTACGCATGTACAGTGTGTTGTTATGAAAAGGGGAGAGAGTTCTAACCTGTATTGGTCAGTTGATCCAGTCCATTGTGGATGCTTCATGATGGGTCCATACAATTAAAGATACATGATTACTACATTGGCGACGAGCAGGATTGGACCCCATGGATGGGATACCCACACGAGGTGGAGCTATAGGGCTGCAGCAACATTGACCGAACCGCAGTCTGACACTTACGGCGCACGTTGAAGCGTGGAGGAAAGGGGAGCAGTGATGGCAGAGAAAACAGCCACAAGAGCAAGGAGCAGTCCTTGCTGGAGTTGACAGCCATAATTAGCCCGATCCAGCTGCCAGCATAACCACTCATGCAAAAGGGCTGCCGTTGTGGACCCTCAAGAGCTATTTGGAGCACCTCTGAACGTGTCACAATGTCTATGTGCAGCACATCAGGCACATCAAGGCTGTTTGCTGTGATAACCAGGAACACAAGCACTGGCAGAACACGGTTTCCCAAGGAAGGACACCCATGGCACACAGCGCGTGTGCATGGGCAGGTGAAAGTACACAGCAAATGAGCTCCAGTAGGTGACACACAGCTGTTGTTATTGTTAGTGGAAAGGAACAACATAATAACATTATTAAGTTAAGGGGAAAACAGGAAATAGTTTGAGGGACTCTACACAATGCAGCAAGCTAATGCCAAGTCACCCCATATTTTTTAGGTGAACCCTGCAGAGCCACCTGTGGTTTCGGACTTGTGCATAGATGCATTCAAGGTCTACTTAAGGGCAGCTGGTGGTGCCTCGTAACGTGATGACCAAAAGGAAGCAGCTCTCCTTAATTGCCTGGAAACGGAAGGTCTTAGAGTGTCCAGACACCTACCAGACAATGAAGTTAGAATCACAGCGCCAGGAGGTGGAGAAGGGGAGACTTGCGATCAGTATGTATTTTGAGAAACCTGAAGGTATTCTCCCTCCAATTCCCTGTGAATACTATGTGCAGCTGTCCAGGGAAAGGCCATCACTCTTCGATCCCAACCCTGCGAGTGGACAAGCGAGGGAGGATCACTGGTGATGAAGGTCCTTGGGGATTAGGAAAAGAGTGGTGGATGGCAATACATGGTATACCCCCATTCCAGTTATATAAAATCACCCTCCCTTCCCTCAGCCTTCATAGGCTATGTTCACTCATGCCCTATCTCTCCTTATAAATGCCCACCGAGTACTGAAAAGGGGAAGAGGCAACTAGGAACAATGCACACTTCCTATGACCAACACAACTCTAGTACTGAGACGAAGAAGAGAGGTGTAAGAATTGGCAGTACTGAAGGTCAGGCATGTCACATTAATTTGGCTCTTTATTACCAGGCAATTCCAGTTTACAACACACATCTGAGACCACTTAATAGGGCTCATGTGTGTAAAGGAAGGAGAGGCAGCTATTTGAGTAGAGAAGGAGGAGAAGGAGAACCACTCAGTTGTCGCATGGTCAGACATACTGAAGACTGACCACGATTCTGGAAGACCTGCAGGACCCGAAAAGGACGGGTTGCATAGAGATTGCAGGACCGGCAGCTTTCAGAAGCGAAGTTGGGCAGGCAGAGATTGCAAATATCTAACCTTCTGCATTAAGCAGTTGCAAACTGAACAAACAAAGTTAGCTTTCATTGTGAATAATTAAGAATTAGTTGCATGGAAGGACTTGTCTGGTGGGAAAGCAGAATCAATGAGGCCATCTGCATGACTACTGAAGACGTGAGAGGGAGCAGCTGGGACTGCCGCTGGGGAGATCCGAATAGCCAAAAGCTTTGTGAACAGAATTACAACAAGTGACAAAGTGAACACATACGTAAGTATTTGCACTACAAATGTAAGGAAGATTTGTGATCTTGCAAAGCAAAGACTGGTACAGAAAAGGGTTGCACTAGCCAAAAGAAAGACAAGTGTGGAAAACCCAAAGCCCAAGGCAGAAGAAGCTATGATGAACTAAAACCAAATCCAACAAGAGACCTATGGTTGTGCTTCCTGTAATGGCTGGACCCTGCGGTTTAACAACTGCACCTAGACCAGGGAGCTCTCTGTTATGAAGATCACAGTTATCCTGAAGCAAGCCAATCAGAAGCATAGGGTTCCTGGTTGCATGACGTGTAATGGGTGGACTGTGTGGCCTGATAATTGTGCCTAGACCAGGGAACTCTAAATGATGACCAACAAAGAACACTGTAGGTAAGCCACTGCAAACTGTGAACTACTTTATAAGGCCAGCCAGAACGTAGATCAAGTGAACCTGTTGTTTTTCTAACACTGAACATTGCAAAAATGAATTTAGAATCAATACCACATTGAAATCTTGGGGTAGGGAACCCTGGGATTTGAAGGAACTGAGAAGCCTTATCTTGGGGAAGGAAAACCTCAAGATACTGACTAGCAGGAAAGTGGGCAATGAGTCAAGAGGGAAAGTACATTTGAGAAGATTCCCCAAGGGCGCAACTGGGGCCTATCAAAGACTACTTTGCACAAAAATGTGGATGTGTGAGTAATGCAACGGGAGCCAAGGATTGTCCTCCACTGGTGGCTGAATGTAGATGTTGTAATAGGGGTGAGGGGGGGGGGTCATTTTTCTGGAATGTACAAATTAAACAGTAGAGGGGTGAAAAACAGGAAATTATTACAGAGTGTGCAGATAAATGAACCAGAGGAGAGTGTGGGTGCACGAGTGGTGGGAGGAGCATTGTTACAAATACATGGGGCAAAAAATAATGAACTGTAGGACATGTTAACAGTGAATGGTGTCAAACTGGAGAAGTTGGTTGATTCAGTATCAGCTTACACCATTATTTCACCTGAAGAATATGAAGAGAGTTGCAGTAAAGAAGTCAGTGATCTCAAGGCACCTGATATTAACCCTAGTTCGTATGGACAAGTACCCATAAAAGTATTTGGTTATGAAGGGACACAAATGGAGTTCAAAGGACAGTGCACAACAGGTAAATTGTACATTGCACACAAGGGAGCCAATGTTCTTGGGTGGGATGAACAAGCAGCATTAGACATATCAATTTGCCTTGGCAAAAATGTGCATGAATTGTGTGTCAGTGGTGAGCAATCTGGGACAGGGGTGTCGGCTGAATATTTAAAAGGTATGTATCCTGCAGTATTTTCAGAGATGTTAAGGATGCTGCATGGATTTTTGCACACATTTTATTAAAGAAGGGAGCAGTTCCGAAAATGCATAAAGTTAGGAATGTGCCTGGGTTGGAGACAGGAGCTCAATGAGGAATTGTGAAAATTGAAAGATGCTGGAAATATTGAAGAGACTGAATCATCGGAGTCGTTATCCCCTATGGGGCTGACACAGAAACAAGATGGTGGATTAAGGATGTGTGTGGATGTAAGATATATGAATTTGAGTATGTGGGTAAACAGGCATCCACTGCCAAACATGAGATGTTTGCAATGATTGACAGGCAGCATGGTTTTCTAATACTGACCTGTCTTCATCGTACCATCAAATAGATTTTCATACAGAATCATGCCCCCTTCCTTCCTCTAGGACCCCTTTTGGTGCATATAGGTTTTGCCGGATGCCTTTGGGTTTGGGTCAACATGTGCCATTTTGTAGCACTTAATGCAGACGTTGTTTGGGAACATGGCTGGTGTCAGCTATTTTCAAGATGACAGCTTGGTATGGGGTAGAGACACACATGAGCACAATTAGTGGATACACATGGCTTTACATGTACTGCTGAACTATTAAATCGGAAAAGTTCCAGGTTAGTGTACAACGTGTGACATATTTGGGGCACACTATAGTTTCTGATGCCATAAGACCCATGGAATGATTGGTTAAAGTGAAGAGGGAAGCACCTGCACCTTCTACCAAAGAACAACTTAGGTCATTTATAGGTATGACAGAATACTATGTTAAGTTGGCATGCAGGCTTTGTTGAAGAGGAATGCCATGTCTCTATGGTCTCTGCAGTGTCTGAAAGAATTTGAGGGTATCAAAGATGATGTAGACAAAGCTCTGTCGTTGCTCTCTTTTGATGTTATGTGTAAGACACTTTGACCATTGAATCAAGTGACGTAGGTGACGTAGGTGTGGCGACCATGTTGGTACAATGGCAGGGAGGACAGTATCAGGCCATTGCTTTCGCTTGTAGGGTACTCCATAGAACACTATGCATGTACAGTGTGTTGTTATGAAAAGGGGAGTGAATTCTAATCTGTATTGGTCAGTTGATGTGGTCTGTGGTGGCTGCTGCTTCATGGGGTCCGTATGGTTAAAGATACATTCTCTCCCACATTGGCGTATGGAGTGATGACTATACAATCCAAGTTAATAGAAGTAAAGATACAGGGCAGTTATCCAGAAACAGGTGAAAACATGCAGTGCACACAACAGAGGGACACAAAGTTCAAGATGCTCTTTTTTGCACAGTAGCATTATCACTCCTAACTTAGGTTAAAGTATCATCAAAAATGGGAGGGACACTATGGCACTATCTTATAAAACTAACAGGAGAGGGGCACACCACCACGACCGTACATAAGAAGACGAGCGAGTTCTGTTTTTGCTATGAATTATGGGAAGTGTAGTTGTCCTAAATTCCAAATGGGAAAAAAACGACAAGTCCCAGAATCCAAAAGGGAAAAAAGCAGAACTGGATGGGCTGCTCACGCATTGCCACAGGAAGCCTGACAGCTCTGAGCTCTTCTGTAACATCAGGGAGACATTACAAACATTCTGGAACTATAAATTATACATGCCCCCACCAACCAGAATGCTGAGGTGTAGCTAGCAGAGTGATGATCGAAACTGCAACAATTCTATTAATGACGGTCAAGTACCAGTCAAATAAAAACTTATGTCAGAATAAAAAAAAGAATGTATTTAACAGGTAGAATACTTAGTGAACTCAGCTCATAGAGGCTCATTCAAGTTGGAGGAATGTGGAGGAATTTAACTCCCAATGGAATATAATTCTACTTTAAAATGACATTTGTTCTGCTCTGGTTGGAGCACAAAATGCAGAGTTCTCACATCCTGCCACCTTATGTAACACTCTGCAAGTTAAATCCCAAAACAAGACCAATGCAGGATGCAGGCTTTTAAAATGACAACTGGATGTACATAATAGACGTGTTAAACCCAAAAGTTTTAATTTCAAGTTTGCTTGTCCTAGCACAGTGACAGTGGGGAGGCAGTTTGTGTTGTACTGCCACGCTGAACGATACACATGGCATACTTTGTAGTCGAATTACATTGCTTTGGGAGTTACATTTCTCCCCTTTTCTCCAATTCTGACTTGTAATGTTTTAGTCTCTCACTCGTAGGAAGGCAGCAGGAATGTAACTTCTGTAAAATATAGTAGACATGCCTGTTTTAGGTCTATTGCAACAAATGGACATACCCCTGATTCTCCATTTTCCATTTAAGCAATAATACGTTTCTGGTGGCAACAGGACCCAAGTTAGTGCAAAGCAAGGGCCGTAGTACAGGACCGCAGCACATTACTGGGTGGTGAAGCATGCAGTAAAAGGTTATATTGCTTTTAGCACTCAGGGTACAACACCCAAGGTGCTAATGGTGATCATAAGATGTGCCCACAGAATGCGCACATGTGCAGAGAGACAGGCCCTCTTGAAATCCAAGAATGGCTCTGAGAAGAGCCCATCTTCTATGTCCATGATGCAGGAGGTGGGGCTGATCATTGAGGGAGTGGTTCGGAGGAGGAAGCCAGCAAGGAGTAAGGAGTTCTAAGGTGGCAGAGGGGGAGCAGCCTGAGGGAGTGCTTGGGTGAAGGGATAGGCAAAAGGTGCTGGGCCCCTAGGCATGGTCAAGAAGAGGAGGCTCAGGGAATCAGGTGCCAGCCACAATATTGAACACTTGTTTATACCATCAGTCTCAGCCAGAGTTCCGGAGCTCATAAGGGTTCAAGACTAGACATTTGCTTTGCATGTCAAATATCATACATTTGTGCCAACTCAACCTTGGTACTATCTTGTCAATGCCCAGCAAATGCATTACATATTCAAATGTTAACAGGATACTCTGTGACATGGAACATTTAACCCTGCTATCTCTTTCTTCCAAATGCTTATGCAGCAGGAAAGAGAAAATAACTAAAATTATCCCTCCTTGGCATTCGTATTTTGCACAACCGTGTCTTATAGTAAAATAGCTACAGTGTACTGAAATGGCCTGTGTCACAGAAGGGCCACACATAGGACAGGCGTCAACTTTAGCAATGAGCACCTGTAGAGCACTCGTATGATGGTGCTATGCTAGTAAGCTTTAGCATTGAGCACGTGTGACGTGCGCCTATGATGTCACTTTACTAGTGCTTCAAATAAAAACCAACTTTGCCAGTGTGCAAAGCTAGGGCACTAATACAATGGCTGCCATGTAGCACTTCAAGCAACCACCTACTTTACCACTGAGCACCTTTGAGGCACTCATATGATGGTGCCGTGTAACACTTCAAGCAGACCCAACATTTATCAGTGTGCAACTGTAGGGCACTTATGCGATAGCACTTCAAGCCAACAGTTATGACCACCAGGAAATTATACATAAACACTGCTAGACATTTCTCATACAAGATTTACACTGTATTCACCAGAAACAAACTTTTGTACCCGCTGATGCTGAAATGTACTTATTAGCACCGAGCCGGTAGCAACAGGGAGCATGTAGAGAGAGAGAGAAAACCCTCCCCACTACCTGTCCACTAATAAACATCCATATAAAGTATGCTGATAGGTCATATGTTTGCTGAGTATCAGTCATTTCACTCACTAACCACAGATGACCAAGATTGCCAGAGGCTATACCCAGTGTATTCCTGAGGTCCTCTCCATTTGGAGGTACTTTCCTGCAAGTCAATAAGCCATAAAAAGCACAGAGAATTATATTGTTGCCATTATACATACCTAACTTCGGACATTATCTCTGCTTCCAACCCCCCCAGTTCCTGTCACCAGCTCCAACGAGATGCTCTCTCCAGCTCCAACTGTTAGCATCCCGCTAAACAACAACCTGGTTTAGATGTCACCGACAAATGAGGCGCTGACATCTACCCCCTGGCATCGAGAGTGGCCCACTGCAATTCAGCAGATAAGCAAGAAAGGGGAGAAATGTAACCCCCTGGTTGCCAGTGGAAGCTCCCAAGGGAAACAAATAACACAAACAGGATAAACGTATGCCAACCTCCGATCCACACATTAAGCATGGACTTAGAAATTCATAATACACATCACATTCACAATCGCCCAGTTAGGAAGCAAAATCTTGTAAGACAACTGGTGTGTGTATTTATAGGCACCTCTGCTCTTGAATCATCCACAGAATTACAATCACATAGACCAGAGGACATTCAATAGAGCACTTTTTAAGCAATTCGAGTGATTTTCCATTTTTTCTGTGAAGCGAAAGAGAGTAAGAGACAGGCGTTTTCAGCTTGGCCTGTTCTTTTTTGTGGAATCTACTCTCGTTAAAGAAACTGTGTTTTTTGGTTATGGTGTGAAGCTACGCCCGTTTACCCACAACTTCCTATTTAACCAAGGAGCCACGCGCACCCATGCGCACGCATCCCAGAGTGCCCCTGAGTGCCTGTTTTCACCTGTGGATGCTGCTGGGAACCTTCAGTGCGTGCATGGGACTGTTTGCCACACACAAGGATAAGGACTCTAAATGGTACTTAAATGTACATGGACTGTGTTCAATCTTCTAAGAAAGCCGGCTCCATTATGTCCGTATGATTATGCTATCTATTTCTGTCTCTCTTTTGCAGAAACTGTGTTTTTTGGTTACAGTGTGAAGTCACGCCCCCTTTACCCAGCAACTTCCTATTTAACCAGGTAGCCGCCCAGATTCACGCGTGCACATCCCAGAGTGCCCCCAAGTGCCTGTTTGCCTGTTCGCCGTGAGCACAGGGGTGCGGTGCTACTCACTATTTGGTAACTTGTGTTATCTTTATCATTGTAATTGAGTGTGAATCTAGTGCTTTAGACGGCTGGATTTCGTGATTGCAGGCAATATGAAACCTAACACCCCTAATAGGAAGGAGAAATCATCGAGGGCAAGGATGTATGAGGATATCCTGTCCACCCACCTTGTTTTCACTCCTATTTAAAATACGTTAGCCTGAGCAATTGCGATCCCTCTCCTGCCTTCTCCTCCCACTTCTGCAGCTTTACAAACAGTGATTTCTGAACAATGGGGAGGGGATCTGTCCCTGATGCTTCTGGGTTCGGAGAGCTCCACGCAGGTGGCGGGGGGGGGCGGGGTATGCACTGATGTTGATTCCATTCAGCAGGGAGGGCTGGTTGGGACTGGTGCAGTTCAGTCCTTTTTGGACATGCCTCCCATTTTCTTGATGGGTGAGATCTCTCTCCTGCCCTTGTCCCAGTACCAACTGGGCAGGGGGGAGGATCTGGATGATCCCTTACCATCGACCAAGGTGCCAGTGGGAGTGCGGGCAGAGGAGGCAGTGCCTGCTGTGGAGGGAGGGCTTTAGGAAGCTATCTTAAACGAATTTAGGGACCAAACCAAATGCTTATGAGATATTACAATTTTACTGGTGAATTTTCAATGTACAAGGGAGGTGAAATTGTGTGCTGGTCCTGATACTGTGACAACGAATATCACAACTGATGAACCCGTGATACTGGAGGCTTTTTTGGAAGTTCCCAGAGAATCAAATGGAATTAACTTATGCAAAAATTCCAAAAAAACGAAAGTCTTAGAGAACGCTAAAATATGGGAGGAAGTATGGCAGATTTAACTAAATCGTCAGACCTAACTGTTGTCCCGTTGAATTCTGAAAATCAGACAAAAAGGGGAAGAAAAAGATTCAAATGAAAAAATTGGATTTTGGGAAGAATTCCAACAAGATCTCCAGAAATTCTTGTCACTATCTAGTCAAGGAGGAGGTTATAGACTCTCAGGAAACGGGCTCAGGATCTGCTCTAACTGGCGAGGAAGAGGACTGCATCGAAATTGATACTAATTAAACCATTATCATTGGGTGTAGAAGGGGGCCCACTTCGAGTAATGCGAGAAATACTCAGTGAAAGAGTGTGGTCACTATGAACACCCTAATGGTGGCAAAGAAACACAAAGGAACAAAAGTGAAACAAATGAAAGCCATCGTTGATAATGATATCTTAAAGTCCATGTCAGGAAAGGGCGCTTATCATCGATTTACAAAAAAACTGGGTAAGGGGATGGTAAAAGTGGCCCAAACGATTGTATGGATTTGGGATCGAGTAATAATGCTATAACGAGTGTAGCTAGGCATGAGAATGTCATATTAGTTGATGAAAGTTGGTCGACTGGAATTTTGAAATCTAACGGAAGAGCTATTTCGTAGGATAACAAATTACTGAGAACAACTAATCCTCAAATTGATAACTTGATTGGGAGATTATGGGATTTGGGGAGTCCTCCTGAAATCGAGACCTTGAGCGGAGACTCAGCCTGCAACAAACACCTGTTAAAAACAATGGTGAGAAATACCTTGACGCATATGCTGGGTCACTGGACAGTGACTATTTTGTTAGCTACTTCACAGGACTCTACTAAGGTGCAGGCCACTCCTAAAGAGGTTGAGATGTTATCCCAGAACCAATTGGATGTTCCTAAATCCCCCATTGTTGTCAGAAGAAGTTGGGGGTGGACCTGAATGAGCGGGACGCACGGCCCAATGATATTGAACTACTGTAGGGGAGGACTGGTCCAAGAAGACCCCCCCTCGCCTACGCTTTCTCCCCAGGTGAGGACTATGGCTCTCTTGGGCGTCCCCTCATGCCACCCGGGCCCAGGTGGTGGAGGGCTCACCCACTGGAGACATTGCCCGCACGTATTAATTGCCCACATGTATTAAAATTTAGCTAGGCCTAGAAACCATTTTGTCTGATAAAGATGGTGTGAGCTCAGCACACTGTAGCGCGGCCCCCACCCTTGGAGGGTTTCAGTCGTCCTTGTTGCCGCAGCACCCTGGCAGATCCGCTGCGAGCACGTTCCCACGAACAAGACGGACATGAGCTAGTGTAATACACTAACATTGTAACAGTTCACCTCCCGCAATGTATCATCGCTCCCAGCATGACCCGGCCAACAGGCCTAGGCAAATGAAAAGAACAGTAAAATGGTCGTTAGATGACAGACAATCTTTGTATATTGATGTTGAGACTACTTGCAAAGGATGCTTTTCTTCCATAAAATCCCTTATATTACAAGAGCCTGTACGATGTGTAATTACAAGATATCATGCTCCCATGATATAAGCGATGGTGAGCCTATACCATTGCAGTTGGGTACTAATAATAACGGAACACACCAGGAATCTGTTTGTTACGTGTATGACTGGAAAACTTACACCCCATGGGCTCGCGCCATAACTGAACTAATGCTGCTAGAGGACACAAGAAAACGAATGTAACCATACAAAGGGCCCATGTGAAGAATGCACGAGAAGGCACATGTCATGTGTGCATGTCTAGGCCCCACATGCGCCACCACCGTCACGAACAAGTGGCGGGTTACTTTCTATGTTCTCCACCAATCCTAAACTCTACCTCACTTACTGCAAATATATATGCATGTAACTAAATACTGTACTTGTTAAAATATAATGTATGAATAAGGTACTCAGACTGGGTATAATCAAGACACATCCAGCAAAGGTTAAATGCATGTTTTGTAATGTTCTGAATAAGTATTATAGAGTGTTCAAATGTTTATGATATCTTTACCTAAATCGGCAACACACGAGGGAGCTACCGTTGTGAAATACATGCAAGGCCATTCCCCCTCCCACCCTACGACGGCTGCCAAGGCATGAGAGCAGAGACCGCGCCGCACTGCTTTAACTCCCCCAACCAGACTGGAGCCGCTTCAAAGACTTGTAACCCCCTCTGTAGCACCCAAGGCCACCACCTGCCACATGCATTATTTACAGCACAGCAGTAAACCTCTGCCTGAACACACGCGCCCCCTCGTAAACCTCACAACCCACCGGACCATCTCAGACTTATGGCCCTGTGCAATCAAGACACCCAACACTTTGACAACACACAGCGGAACATCCATAACAACTTCTAACAAGGCAGAAAGACATGTACCGCCCGTCCCAGGCCCTGAAGCTTAGCCCCTCGACCTATGGCCCCGGTCAACAGGACACTGGTAACCATGCCCTGACGTATTACCTCCAGTCCCCTCACAAGGTGCATTCCTCCTGTGTTGCATTAACCTGTTGTATAACCTATTGTAAGATTTACTAAAGAAGATAATACCAAAAATGCCTGAATGACTGCGGTGTGCATGGTCTAGGGCTAATAAGTCAGGAGAAGACATTCATCTCTGCCACTGGCCGCGATGGCCCCACAACACCGCCTGGATGAACTCCGCCACCCTGCCAGGCCCAGCCCAACCCACGAGGCTGCCCAGTGACGTCTTCCAGCCAAAGCCAACCACATCACAGCAGTACCTATAGTTAGTCGTCGCCACCCAATCCCCATGAACTTGTACCCCCTATAGTGTGTAGGGTCTCATGACGTTTTTTGTAAATATATACGCCTGTCTTTGCTATTGTCAGACAGAGCGCTCTCGGAGTTTGCAGAGTCCTTTGCATGCCCTATTCTGATTGATAAACTCCCATTTACGCTCACCCACACTCTGTCTTGGCCTTATTCCCATTTTGGGAGAGTCCTTCATTGTCTCTCATTGCGGGGAGGATTGTGCTGTTTGGGGACGCTTGCCTTCAGTGGTGACCCCGACGTGATATTATTTCTTCCTAAACTCGTTATAACCGTCCCCTTTTGGCACGAGAATCTCCGGTCGAAAAGGGATACGCACGGTGAGCCGGCTCCGGGAGGCTACCCGCCAACGGCGACCGGTACACTAAGAAGTGCGCACTCAATAGAGAAAGGGTACGGGATCCCGGTTGAAAAATCCCCTTTGAGTACCGCTCGCCGGAGTCGGGGCTGACTGTTGAGCTGACGGCGACACTGCCTGGACGGACCCAGTTTCGGAGACTATCGGTTCAAGACGGGCACGTGAGTACTGAGTGTGAGCGATTGTAAAGGGAGCGGGGAGAGAAGTGTAGGACAGGGAACGAAAAGGGGGTACGAAGAGATACTAAAGATTATTCTAAAATTTCCTTTTCTTTTTCTTTGCATATGGCCATTAGGATCACGAGGTGAATAAGAGATAGAAGTGACGGGAACCTAGCTCCGAAAGGGGGTGGAAGGCGGCGCCGCATAGTGCTATATTGACTAGTACTGGGAATATATGACGAAGTGAAATACAAGATAAAAGTGTTCAGCAAAAGGGGACACTGAGAATATATTAGTGCTCGCTATTATTTCTTTCTTTTCTTTTTCTTTAAGGGTAGGGGGAGAAGAAAAAAGAAAAAAAAAAAAAAAAAACAAGTTCAGCACGAACCGGGGAACAAAGTAAAAGAGAAACAAGTCCTACGAGAAGGGGGGAGAGCAGGTTAAATATATAAATATATGCATATGCGCATCCATCTATCTAAGTGAGACGGACAGGGACAGCCGGCTAGGGAGGAAAGGGAGGGAAGCTCGAATGGTGAATTGAATGCTACCAAGAGGTGTGTGCACCTCGTATGTGTCAGAGGACGACTTTGATGTTGCGAATGTGTAAAACGGCTATAAATGTATAATTGTTAAATGGTCATGGTAAGTGTGACCGGATAAAACTTTTTGAAGGCAACGTTGATACAGTGACGTGAGTGGGTGCTTTTTCATTTCCGGGTTGATATCGTCAAAATAAATGATGGGTTGCTCTTGTATGTGTCCCCCAAAGAGAACAAAGTAGAAATTGTGTACAGTCAGTTTTGTATTGTGCAGCCAAGGGAGAGAAAGCCCAACCGAGTATAACATTGAATGTGAAGTACAATACGAAAAATAATATTGATACTACATTCACATTGGAGTTGCAGACACACAGAGACACACAAGCACTAGGAGGGCACACAGAAATGGGGCCTGAAACACCCTTATCCCATATTTGTAAAAATCTTCCAGGGCACGCGGAGCGGATTAAGAAATATCACGACCAATGGGTAACTGAGTTGAAGGGAGAGGGGCTACCCCAGATATGGCCAGAGGGAGGGTCATTTGACAAAAGCTTTCTGGATATGGTGATGACATGCATTTTCTTGAAGTACCGAGGGAAGCAGCTGCAGAATAGGAGGAAAATATTAGATCTCTGGAGGTTGTTTGAAGAGATACCACCGCCTAAAGCACCAGCATTAAATCCTGATCTCCCATCTACTACAGACAATCCACTGATGATACAGAAAGATATCAAAGAAGTGTCAAGTGTAGCGCCACCAATAGAGGTAATAAGTTTGTACCCAATATTAAAAAAGCCTGTACCTGCAGAAGGATACAGTGATCCAACGTATGTACCTCCCCCGACAACTACTACACCCCACCGGCCCACTGCACCCCCACCATATGAAAGTACAAGGGAGCGAGGCCAGGTGAGTACACAAAGGGTGGACATAGAGAAACTCACAGATGATTTACAGTCAAGACTCTCAATAGCAAAAGATGAGCTCTCAAGAATAAAAGACATGTGCAGACAAACAACACTTAATGCAACTAGATCAGGGCGCACGTCTAGAGCGCCAGGCGAGACAAGAAAAGCTGAAGAGGGGTGGAAGAAAGGTGAGATCCTGTTCAGAATTGAGGAAGAACCAACCCGAATAATTGAAATAGAGACACGTGAGGGAGATCCTGACAATGATGAAAGGCCTATGGGGGATAGAGAGGAATTACTATGCGATATAAGGGACGAGTTAGAAGAAAGTGACAGGTTGAGCATGGCTATGGGAGGGGGAAGCGAAGGGGGGGATGGCACATGTTCAGTGAGAACACTGGACGATGAGTGGTCGGGACGACTAAGGAACAGAGTGGGGAAAATGGCATCACTAGAAGTATCAGCACCCACATCGGGTCCGGGTACCATAAAGAAAGGAAAGCTACAGCTCCCGTTGATACACAGAGGAGGAGGGAGACCTAACTATATCCCATGGGCACAAATGGACAAAGCCAACTTATTGAAGCTATTGCCCCCGTTATCAGGAGGGGCAAGTAAGTGGATATACGCCTTTGAAAAACATACTGCTGGAGTACCCCTAGCTGTAGGAGATGTGAAAAGTCTGCTCGTATCAGCGGTGGGCGATCAGGCTGAAAGAGTATGGGTTAAAGCCGGTTTCCCGGGAGTGACGTTAAACTGCGACCGCCATGATGGGGCCTCCTTTAACACAGTACGGGCTAGGGTGTGGGACGCCTTACGTGAAACATTTCCAGATACACCTGACTTACAGTCCATGATGCAGTGTACAATGAACGACGGGGAGGAGGCTATGGATTACATTTTTCGGGTCCAAGAGATGTGGAGAGCGGAAACGGGCACGCCTTGGTATCAGTCGACTTCTTTATTTTACTTCATTATAAAAAGAGGGCTCCCAAAGGAAGTGCAGAAAGCGCTCGACAAGATAGCAGGTATTGAAGCAAAGGGATGGCCAGAAATTCAAAGCATAATAGTACACCATTGTAAACGAATAAAGGAAAGGGAGAGGGAGGTAGCTCAGAAAAGATTGGCAGACGAAGCAAAGTTAGTACAGACAAAATTGGTGAAGGTCGCAGCGGCAGTTGCCGCACTCCCACACAGCAGGGAGGGAGACGATGAGGAGGAGGGGCTGATAGCAATACAAGGAAGGATGGCAGCTAATTGGGCGGGAGCAGGACAGCGGCAGTGGAATGAGCAAGAGCAAGGTGGAGGTCCGCAGTGGCAAGAGTGGACCCCTCGAGGGGGACGAGGTGGGTACAGGGGCCGAAGAGGAGGCGGAACGGGGTATGGGGGAATGGGAGGAAATGGATGGCAGGGCCCTAGAGGTGCACAAGGAAGTTGCTGGAACTGCGGGCGATGGGGGCACTATTCTAGAGAGTGCAAAAGCAGACCCAATAACGGGTTCCAAGAGGTAGAACAATATGGCCATCCCCACCCGGGAAGCCCATATGGCCTCCCAATGGGATAACAACAACTAAGAAACCCAAGCCAAGGTAATGCCGGCCAGCAACAGGGACCCCAATATAGAACACAGAACCACCCACCCACTGGTCTTCTTGGACCAGTCCTCCCCTACACTACCCCAAATTGGGGGAAAGGTGACAAACACCCAAATTCAGTCCAGGGGTTACAAAATACTAGGAAATCTTGAGAATATAGTTTGGAATGGGGAAGGCCCAAGGGATGGTACATAGGTCCCAGTAGGCAGCGGTCCTTGGTGGGAAATGAGAGCTCCAAAGTCAGTTTTTAATAGCAACCTAAATACATGTGCCATGGAAACAACCTAGTTACCTGGTGACCCCAGTGTAATTTTGCATTATATGTTTGGCTATGGTGGCCCGAATTCACTAAATAGATGGAGGGTCCTAGCCCTACTAAACGAGATTCTGAGCCTCAGATTAATCACCGCTGTGGACATAAAATTGGTTGATTTCATTCATCTCAATCGATACGATCATGTACGCTTGGTCTTGCATTCCCGTTCAGTTTATGAAGCCTTGTTGTCTCGGGTGAACCAGTTTAATAAGATGGGTTATGATATATTAAATTTCAGTTCAGGGTTCTCCAATGCACAACACGGTAGACAATCTGAGGGATTAGCAAAGCGAAGCAGGACAAGGAGGTGAGTCATCAGACTGGGAGGTCACACTTACGTGAAGAGCAAGATCTCAATTGGAGATGGCTAGCCCTCAGTCTGTGAGACTCTACCTCCCAACTGCAAGCAATAAAAACAAATCTTTAGCCAGTATAATAATGTATCTTTGATATTGTGAAATTCTAGAGGCTCATTCCACTTTCACACCTCGCCTGAAATGTGCCATATGTTGACACTGCATTCTATAATTTGTATTGATGAAGCATGGATGACTTCTCGGCTTTCAATAGATGGTTTTGAGGTTCAGACAGAACTTGCCATAAAGGGCCCTAGAGGGAGGCCTTCTGGGGGACTGCTAGTTGCCATAATAAATGGGGCTGATATAGTAGTAAAAGAAAGTGTGCATGTTTCAAAAGGTGTCTTGGCTGTTTTGTTGGAGTTAAAAGTATATTCCTCCCTCCAATCCATTTTCTCTTAAATATTTATTGGAATACATTCTTTGATTGAGGACCGGATGGTTATTATCCCGGGTGTGCAGATAATTATTGCAGGTGATTTAAATGCAGAAATTATCATGGAGAGGTTCAAGGGGGTCACCTCTGAGAAGAGTTTAGGTCTTTTGAGCACTATGTCCACCAATACCCAAAACATCATCGTGGGAGGTCTCCGGGTTGTAATAGAAAGAAATTGCACGGCCATCTCTGCCAGATATATATTTTTTGCAACAGGTTTAATTGACCATGACCTGGAGTGCGCGCCTCACCCGCCTTCATTTTTTCACTTAATGCTATGGGAGTCCCGCGCTCCAGAGGCAGCGGCACTGGGGTTACTGTGCCCCACTTTAGAGAAACAGAAAGATGGTTCTCTCCCCTCCCCAAACTTGGGAAGGACTTGTGCTTTTGGAGGGGTGTCGGTCCCTGGTCACCTGAACTGAAAAAACGTTTTCACTACAGCTACCAGAATCCTTTGAGTCTAATCAGTAACACCCGAAAAAGAAACACAGCCTCCCTGATGATTATTTGAGATAAGAAAGCGCTTGGAGGAGAATAACTACAGACAACAGAACTGCAGCTGATGGGATCCAACCCTGTTAATACTGAGCAACTGAATTGCAGTAGAAGGGATCTAACCCTGTTAATATTTGTTCATTTTTGGGATTTGCAGCAGATGGGATTTAACCCTGGTGAATACTTGTCCATTTTGGGATTTAACGCAGATATATATTTTTTGCAACAGGTTTAATTGACCAGGACCTGGAGTGTGCGCCTCGCCCTCCTTCATTTAATCCTGAAAGGGAACTCAGATCTGTGGGTGAAGGCTCTGTATTTATTGTCTGGCGATATCATAAAAACAAGGTGCATTCCCTCTACTTGGCATATTGTGTATGTTGTCCCCATCTATAAAAAAGGCGAGAGGATCTGCCCTTCAAGTTATCGACCAATTGTGCTCCTAGACGCAGATTCCAAAATGTTCACTGGCTTAGTTTCATGACGCATAGAGGATTTGGCTGGTAGTAATAATATTTTTCGTATCAACAAACTGGCTTTAGGAAAGAAGTGGGTACAGACACTGCTGGGCTTCTGCTGAGTAGATTGCAAGAGAAAGTTGAAAAGGTGAATAGGGTTCCCATTTATGTGGCTGCTATGGACCTTTTGCTTGCTTTCGATTTAGTGAACAGATCAACGATTTGGAAAAACCGGCATAATTTGGGGATGCCCGGAGGTGTACTTTCTATTTTAATTCATTTGCACTAGGGGTCACAAACTCAAGTCCATTTAAACAGCAAAGGTTTTCTCTCGCATTCTATCGGTACATTTAAAGGCCTTCGCCAAGGGTGTATCTTTGCGCAAGTGCTTTTTAATTTGTATGTGGCGGATATAGGGAGAACAATGAATGATGCGGGGTTTGCGTCACCCAAAATAGAGGAGGTTCAACTATGCTGGTTAGCTTAAGCGGACAAATTCCTACTTTTAGAGCAGACCCCAAATGGCCTTGAACACCTTATAACCGCATTATATTGTTTTGAATGGACTGAAAGTTAATGAGAAAAAAGTGTAGTTATCAGATTAAGCATATTAACATTGTCAATTGGTTATTCATGGTTCTTGAATCATGTGAAACTGGCCGTTAGGTCCTCTATGACGTATCTAGGCTTTCCCATCTTCGAAAACCCAAACACATTTTACTCTCACCATTACCTCCAGGATAATGTCTGCAAACAAATAGGACAATTGAAAAAAGTAGACCTTAAATATGGAAAATTCTCATTGTTGCCATTGATTCACTTCTACAATATTAAGATCATACCTCAACTATGTTATAGTGCAGAATTATTTCCAGTATGGGTAAGGGCAGAGCTACTGATATTGGAGGTCCAAATTTGGTGTTGTATTCTTTTTTGCTTACCAACATCTGTCCCCTAATCTGCTATCAGATGTGAGCTGGGTCTTCAATCAATAGAAAGTCTTGTGGAATGGAGAAGGATGTTGGTATGTAGGAAACTATATATTGGTTTGAATAAGACATAATATGCAGTATTGGGAAAGGGACTCCGCCAAGGGACCCCTGAGATAGGTTTTCTATCCAAACTAAAAGTTGAATGTTGTGAGTCACTAACCAAACTGGATTTGACAATAGATGCACTCATATTACAACCCACAAGAGATAAAAAGCTTTAGCAATATGCAGATTGGGCTAGAACAGTGGACTTAGTAGGGGCTTCAAAGATCTATTATCATCTTGTGTCCAATTACAAAAAAATGGGTTGCCCTGAAACTTACCTCATAAGATTGCCTAACAAGAATTAATGTTACGATTTCATGAGGTTTAGATTCAATGTCTTGAAGACAGGTGAGATTAAGGAAATTAGGGGTGAGATTACTTTGGAAAGGTCTGTTTGTAGATTTTGTACATTTAATAATTGTAAGGAAACATAATTGCACCTGCTGATAGAATGTACTGCACTAAGAAATGAACGTATGAACTATTTTACATTTTTTTTTAAAATCTAGATTGAGTTGATTTAGAAATCTTATGGTGGGATATGCTGCACAGTAGATCTGTCTCATTAAAGATAGCTGTATTTGGTTTCCTTACGGAGACATGCAAGTCATTTCATTCATGTGTATGAGTTTCTTGTCTATTATGCATTTTATAGATGCATCTGACCTTGAACATAAGGGAATTAGGTTGAGCATCACCATATTAGATTAGATTTCATGGATTCATTTTGTTCTTTTATGTATTTTGTTTTTAGAAATACGGTGTAGTGTTTATTCAACTTTATATTTTTTATTGAATACTTCAGTCTGTGAATGTATTTGATGTATTGTATTTGAACTTCTTTCAAATCTTGTATTTTCATTTTGTAAAGTTTATGTAATAACCAATATAAATGAATAAACACATAAATAAGTGTCCCATTTTGTATGAAACAAACATGAAGCACAATAACTACTAATCCAACCATCACCAAGACTGACTGTAAACTCTCCTCCCAGTCCTACACCAAAGTGAGCATCTGCCCTCCATTGTATTTCTCCCAATGACCACTAAGTAATTGTTTCCTGCTGCCCCTGCAATATAGCTCTGTAGAATCCTTTTTCTTTACATTGTCTGGTAATGTGTATGTGTAGTTGAATGTATTACTTCATGAATATTTGGGGTTGACACACGGTTAATCACATTCTTTGTGGATGTGTATATCTTCAAGACTGAGCGTCAGAGTGTTCCCTACAGTAGCTGTAGCAAGAGATAGCATGTGTGCCTTGATAGCATGTATTTTCCTCACATTTCTTGGGGCTTTATTGTGGCGAGTGGTGGTAGTAATTCAGCATTTCAGGTCAACAGTGCCCAGGCACATTGCACCATACTCAGGGTCCTGCTAGAGGAAAGGACCTCACATGTTCTCCAGAAAAGGATTGCTTATTTTCCATGAGAATGTACTACAAGTGCCACTGCCAAAGAAATATGGACAGAGAATAGGGGTCAATGGAAGAGCACAAAACGTAGAGACAGTTGTAAAGGGATATGGAAGAAGACGAGGCCTGAAGAAATAAATGTATCATTTGTTGATGATCCAGTCACTCATGAGGTCACAAATGCAGTTGATGAAGCAAAATTATCTTATATGGCCACTTAGCTGAGAAATTTGAAAATTAATATCTGGGTTTCAGACAGTGATAAAAGGCTTACACCTGAATAAGCTCAGTCGTAGATAGTTTTCAGGCAATTATGGCTAGAGATTCAGAAACAAATCTGAACAACCTGCAAAGAAGACAGAATGTACTAGACCTTCCATGCAGGGGATACAACTAGTACAACATTGAACTAGTGATTGACACCTAGCTAACAATTCTATTCTCATGGCATGGAAAAGATGTGTCAAAGGGATTGATAGGGCTTTGATAGTGTTCCCATTTGATTTCCAAAGGGTCAAACCCTGCCTAGGATCTTAACTGAGGGGTTGAGGCCCTTCATCTTCATCCGTTTCAAGGCATGGCTTGAGAGAGAAGTTCAAAAATCCAATCAGATGGCCTTGGCCATTCCTAAACAGGTGTGAGGGCCTTGAAAAGGTCCAGCTTGCTTCCTGTTTCCATTGTGGGTTTTGACTGTCGAGTTAAGGGTAGACAGGACAGACTTACAAACTGGAAGTTTCAGAGGTGTTTTGGAGTGATTTTGAAGAGATTTTGTTGGGCCTAGTAGATTTTAGGAGTGTTTTGGAGGAGTGTTTTATTGATTAGTGGTGCTGCCTTTTATATCCATCACCATTGTATGTTTTTGAGGCTCACTGAAAAATCTTCTATTTTCACCATTCTATTTTCAATGTATATATATATATATATATATATGTATATATAAATATATATATATATATATATATATATATATATATATATATATATATATATATATATATATATCCGTGTGTCAACCAAAAATGTATAAAAACAAAAATATTTTCTAACACATTTCCTCTTATCATCTGTGAGTGATCTGACACACTATTCCGATTGCTGTGCTCAGTCATCTTACCCACTGTTTGTATGTTTGGTTGACCCTTTCCTAATATGTGAATCTGGTAAGAATCCATATGTTTGTCTTTGTCACTTGTTTTATGTTTTGCCCATTGACACCTTAGGCACATAGGGCGCCTTAGGTACATTTGTGTTTTGCAACATGTCATTTTATCCGAAGGTAGTGCTGGCGGGATGGGCAATTGGGCTAATCTTCCTCCAGGTCAGAGGTCGAGGGAGTCAAGCAACAGAGTGAGACTTCGTTTCATGAGTGGTAGATGGAGGTTGAGATGAAGAATGAGGTGAGGGTGACAGTGGTTGAGGTAGGGAGATGGTGGTTGAGGATGGAAAGATGGTGGTTGAATAGTGGGAGTCAATTATTTAGTTAAGGGAGACAGTGGTTGAGGAGTTGAGACAGTTGTTGAAGAGGGGGTGAAGGTGGTTGGGAAGATGTGATGTGGCTACAAATTTGAAAAGGTTTGTAGATGGTGGGCATGAACCTTGACCTTGGGGTTGGCAGGGAGGCGGATGTTCTCCAGGAGCAGCAGGGAGAGGTAGACAGAGAAGAACACAGGGACAAAGGGCAGAAAGGAGAGGTGGAGGAGGTGATGGTGCTGTGGGAGACCGAAAAGCAACATACATAGGAGCTAGGTATGGTCCACAGCCAGAAAGCTGAGGGGGAGACTGGAGCTACTGCACCATTACCTGTTTCTGCTTCTGCAGAGTTTTCAAGGTAGGCTCAAGCTTACTTCCAAAGGGTGAAGTGTGGTCAGAAGACATACCGACCCATGATATCACCACCCACTTGGTCAAGGTGCACCTCTTCAAGGAATTTCTCCACCACAACACCTAGGCCATCACATTGCCCCTCATGCCATCTGACTTACTAGATGCTGCCCACCCCTCTCCTCCCCACCACCTGTTACAGCTGTACCCCTCCTCTGTGCCCCTGTGTATCCCACCCCCCGCTGTTTATCAGTTCTGTTGTTACCTCTAAAAAGTGTTCTGTTATGCATCTATACTGTTGTACACCTCTGTAAAGCGCTCTGTTATGTATCTGTATTGTCATTCACCTCTATAAAGCACTCTGTTGCTTCTGAAATCTAGGTCTGCATTCAATAAATACATTATTATTATTATTATTATTATTATTATTATTATTATTATTATTATTATTATTATTGTTATTACTGTGGTTCTGATTCAGCTATCCAGAAGGTGTGGCCTGAGGTGGAGGCAGGCAGTGTAATATGAAACCTTCTTTGGCACAAAACAGTTAATCAGGGTAACCCAAGTAAGAGAGCATTGAGCACATCCTTAATGTGGAAGCCCCTTAGTATGTGCCACAATTATATGTTTATGGACCCCACATCAGATGCTGCAGACGCAACTAGTGCAGCACCCTCCCTGCAGTGATAATGGTGGCAACTAGGGAATGTCAAATTACACTTCAGCTGATCACCAGTCACTCTCTAGTAAGCAACCTCAATTTCTCCCTGATTATTGGCCAGTCCAACAGTCTCCCTAAACCAACATGGCTGAGACAGCACAGCCTGATCTAGTAACATTGTCAACTAGCAGGGCCAATTTACCATCTATAGCAGTGCACTCTTTGTTGGTGGTTGTAGCGTTCAAGATGTGATGCAAATCGAGCAGTAGAGTCGAGAGTCGAGAGAGAGAGATGAAGAATGTATGCACTTACTTTTGCACTGTCTGACCGTTGCTAGTCAGTGTGAGGTTGAGGATAAACTAGGAGTGGATGGCTTGCAGAAGCACATGCTCATGTAACCCAATACCATCTTGTACTGTAGAAGTATGGGGAAGATGATGGTAAAAGGGGGCTGGGGTGCACTGAAAGAGTACAGAAAAAAGTCAATAGTGGCTCTGCAGGTTGGTAAAGCCAAAAGGATTGAAGCAGAACCACTACTAACTTCATTGTTGGAGTTAAAAAGACTTAATATGTAAAACATTTAACACTATGTAGAGGAGGTTGTGTGTATCTGCGGGTTGGTAGAGCTAAACCCTTTCAGGCAAAACCTCCAGTTCGAGGATGCTGCTATGGAATTTGCAGAATGGCTCCATTTGTTGGTAGAGGCAAATATACTGAGGCAAAACCACCACTGAATCCAAAGCTGTGTCACAAGACTGAAGAAGTTAATAATGTAACACTATGAAGAGGATGCTATGTGACAAATTATTGGAGGCAGAGTCTCCTGTTTTTTAACATTTGGAACGTGGCTCCACTGCTATTTAGAGGCGAATAGATTGAGGCAGCACAGTCACTGAATCCAATGGTGCTGTTAACCGGACTGAAGAAGTCAAGTTTGTAACACTGTGTAGAAAAAGATGTGTGGAGCTGTAGTCGAGGGGTCCGAAAGCCCCAAATGTAAAAGAAATATGTCTGGTTCGGGTGAAATCCCCATACCCAAAAAACATAATACTGCAGAAATGTAACAAAACCACTGCTTTAAAAACAGGGACAGTTATGGACATCTCAGGATTTCCAGAGCTCTCGAATGGTTGCATGCTTGTCAACAGTTATTCCACAAATCCTAAGCTAAACTGGGGTTGGTTAGTGGAGTAAACTACATATGGCATCCATATGGGTTTACAGTTCTGATTGGTTACACATTATCTGGTGGCTCCACCTGCGACCACCTCCTAAATGTTGAAGTTAGAGACATGTCAGGCTAGTGCATTATAACTGCTTGACGCAACAAAGTGTGAAGTCGTGCAGGGGCGAGTAGGGATTGGTCAGAGAGGATCTTCTCAGCCTTTGTGCCTTGAAAGGTTACAAGCACATGAGCAATAATTTAAGGAGATGAGAACAGCCCCAGAGGTACTGTTTTTACCAATAAGGTTACAATCTCCGATCATCTATGCCTTGAGTCAGGACATTTAGCTTTCAACCTAGTATTACTTTGTCTCGTCTTGTCCTAAAATGGATGCGAAAGACGGTCTCTGTCTGTCTCAAATGAATATGCTTTGTTCCTCAATCTCAGATCACAATGGTAGAGACCACAGGTTAGATTTTCCTGCTCAACATTTACAGGGATTTTTTAGCTTTTATACATGCAGGTGTCAGTCCCTCGCTGTCCTCTGGAGTCTTGTTTGAGCTACCTTTCAAACACATTCAGTCTGTTGTGGTGTGTCTCTGTCCTTCCAGGAACAGTATTTTCTTCATAAATCTAAGATGACTGTTTCTTTAGCCTGTCCTTGTCTCTACCTTCAGGTGCTGATGTTAAACTCTCCCTCCCTTGATTGACAAAAGTATGTACACCAGCTGCATGAGCAGTCTGGGATACGTTTTCCTGCTAAATCAGCAAGTCAAGCCTTGCCCTGAGTCCTCGCGCCTTCCCAGTGCTTTCCGTCCATGTAAATGTGACTGCATCGTCCATATTGATTTTCATGGCTACTTGTGTAAACTGTGTTCTGCATTGTGCAAGCCTCATGTTTATTCTCATGCATCATGCGTTTCAGCATAGCAAAAGATGATATGTCCTCTATCTTGGTGGGTCAAAGAATGTTCTTTGTGTCTATGTGCAATGTGGCCTATTGCCCGTGTACATTCGTCATGGATGAGTATATGCTTTGTGTTTAATGCATCTACACCTTGGTCCTAGACGTGACATCATTGGCTCCCTGCACAGTCACAGTCCATCAAATTTATCTTCCCATGCAATGTCATCAGTGCCTACCTGTATGGCTATCTGGGTTAATAGCGTTTCTCGCATCTGTGGTACAGTGGTGATGAGGTGAAGGGGGCCAAAAACAATGTACACCTTTCATTCCTGCCATGTCGAGACGACGGAGGGACCGGCGCAACAAAGGCCACATTCATCTGCCTCCCTTCAATCCCCCCCTCTGGTTGAAATATCAACCACACCACCT
Organism: Ambystoma mexicanum; assembly: GCF_040938575.1. Classification (NCBI taxonomy): domain Eukaryota; kingdom Metazoa; phylum Chordata; class Amphibia; order Caudata; family Ambystomatidae; genus Ambystoma; species Ambystoma mexicanum. Next base: position 579,180,881 of record NC_090937.1, on the reverse strand, counting down.
CTGTGAGGGTCCTCCCTGCTGAAGTATAGCTTTGGGTCCAAACTTTCAGCACCCTCCTCAGGTCTTCATGGTACTGAGCGTAGTGGCCTTTTGGGTAGCTTGCATGCAATGGATGGGTTGCAGAATAACTCTGACACCAAATAATCAAACCAACTCAGGAAGATGGCAAAGGTTACTGTTTTATTGACAATTATCTAAAACAGGGTGTTACAACAGACATCAATGGACATTCGCTGGAGTCTCTTGGCACATTTCATAAAAAATATAGACTTTATGCAATTTGTCAGAGGGGACGTCATACTACATGGCAAATAAGAAAAACCTATGCGGGGTTGTGATGCGTTCAAGGGGAACAACTAAGTATACTTTCTATGAGGGGCTGGGATGTGATTGGATATCTACTGTCAGGTGGGAAACGTATGCATTGACATCTTCAACACTATTAAGTACACGGTATATCATTGGCTCTCAAACTATAAGGCCCATTGTTATATGGCCGTCCACAATTGGTTGGCATGCTCATGTCCTTCTGGAACATTTGGCTCACTTAGCAGCACATAAGCTCAGACCCAGGTGCTAGGAGGTGGACTTGACTGTACCTCCCCACCCAATTAGCCCATCATCTCTCATCACCCATGCCTTCTGCCATGAAGATTGTCTTTGAACTTGGCCTTGCAAAAGTATCCTTGTCTCCGGGAATATAAGGGAGTGCAAGCATGCACTATCATTATTCTAGAACTCCATGCTCAGCTCTATTTCTATGCTTGGCTCACGTGACAGGAGAATACAATTTGATCAATTTTTCAGCATTTAAATGTCTTAAATGAATTAAACTTGGCATGCATGGTGTTCTTTCTTTGCACCTTAACAAGGGATGATTCAGCATCTCACATTCACCGTATTCAAAAATAGATGACCAGCATTAGCTGCTTCAACTTTGACACCGGTCCAGATAGCCCTTCCAAACTCTTTCATGATCTCAGCTAATTCAAGCTGCGACACAGCTTTCAGCTTTTCTCCCCATGGGTTTTAGCTTACTAAAATGTATGACACCGATGTCCAGCTTCTATATAATGGCGGCTTCGCCTGCAGTCTATTGACTACCTATAGCCAGCTTCTAAGATTACTCAATCTACTTGCGTTACAGCATCGCTCCGCTTATTAAATGGCTTGCATTTTCTGTAGTGCTTCTCACACCTGCAATCTTCTTTTTCCATATGAAAGTTTACTCGATTCTTTTTTTTATCATCAGTTTCAAAAGGGTCCATACGTTTTCTTCTTCAGCCAGTATTCTCAAGGCGTCACGCTCGTCTATTGTGGCTGTCATGGCCACTGGACAGGAAATCCAGTTCATATCCCCTAAAGGTTCTTTGGCACCAGGCTCATAAGAAAGTGTGCTCTGCACACTTTTTCCCTTGGGCACGTGCCGTTCCATCTCATATCAGTCAAACACGTGTATCTGGGCCGGGCGTGGCCATAGGAATCAATGAAGCTGCACGTGTAGCATCATTTGGGAGTGGCAGGGTGAAACCCATCTAGCAGAGCAAGGGGGTGTGGCCGGGACCAGGCTATTTAACCCTGCCCCGCCCACAGGCCTAGGCTTTGCATTATTCTGCCTAAGCAGCGTAACGCTCACCGCTGCCTGAGAAGCATCTTACCTGTTTTCCATCCAGTGCAACCATCTCGGAGAAGCCTCTTACCCGCAGAGACCAGGTGAGCGTAACAGTGACGTCACCAACTCCTCTTTCTCTCTTTTCATATTCCTTCAGGGAGTTCCTCCCTCAGATTGCCGTCTCTTCGGGATTTTATTTGATAGGGTTTTCTCAGTGGATACCTTCTTTCGAATATACGTTGCGGAATTGGCAAAACTGTTGGTGTCAAGCATGACACAATCTCACATTTACAGCATATAGATGATGGGGGGTGGGACTTCCTGTAGAGGCCTATACTTGCTCCTCTTCATTCCCCCCTCTGGTCGAGTCAGAGACCACACCTTCAACAATCTCCACATCTTGATATTTTCTCTTGAAGAAGTGCTTCTTCGGAGTCCAGATCTTCATCACCCCCCTCAGGGTGCCAGCTGATTTAATATGGTCATCCACACTCCAGGCCACGTAGCTGCATTGTCCATTCAGATGACAATGGACCCATCATCCTAGGTGTTTCCTATGATTATTTGGATACAGGAACTTCGTCCCCTCAGGTGCTATGATGCTGGCCTCTAAATATTTTCTGACATCTTCATCAGCCAATTCCCTGGGTCAAAATCCTGATTCAACATGGATGATGATCTTCATTCCTACTGCCTTCTGATACTGGGCAATCACTATCCTGATCACACAGAATCCAAACAACACCATCACCAATATTGCTTCAGGAAACTTGAAGATGAGCCGCACAGGACATCAGTCCTCCTTCCCGTCCCTTCTCAGTCTTCACTCGTCCATACACTAAGACCTGTGTTTGTTCCCAACATCAGGCGATCCAACTATTTCTGTTATGTCTGGACACTCCATTCTCTTCATATCTTACATGTTACCTCTTCCTGTCCTTCTGCAGGATGCACAAGCATCTTACTCTCCCATCCAGGTTCCTTCTCCATCTGTGAAGTCTTGATATAATCATCCTGGAATAGAAATGACCATTTCGACCTCCATTGTAAAGTGGCTCAACTTCCTTGAAATTGTCCTCTGGTCATACCTGCTGCAAGATGAATGAGGCATCTGACATTGTGTTCTGGGACTTCTCTTGAAATGAAAGTTTGCACTGTATTCATGGCATATGGTATGAGAGTGCAGACATAGCAACTCTCCTTAGATGTTGTCTCTCCACCTTTCTCATGTGCTGATACCACATGTTATTACCCAGGTGTACTGCATTGTCTAAATAGGTATTTATCCCCTCATTATATTTCTCTGCATTTGTCTTATATCTCCTATAAGCAAAGTTTGTATAATGATCATGAAGCAAATCAAAGGCAGTTCTCACAATTGGGAGAGCCATAGGGGCCTCTCCCTCAGCAGAAGTACCAACATGATAGAGAGTGTGAAACATGAGGAACAGAAAAACAAAAAGAGTAATTGTACAGGCATATATTATGCACACAAACATAGGCTTACACTTTATGTGTCATCCATGTATGTCTTGCATGTGGTCATTCTCTATAACCATGCCAGTTTCTACATGTCTCATATTGACCATAATCATCACATTTCTTTATACTTGCAACTGTACTCTTTGTTCTATTATTGCAATGAGAAGCCTTCTAATCACAAGGCCATTCTTAGGATCCTGTAAAAAAGTGCCAATATCAATGTTTCTTCTGACAAGAGCAGGATAAGCTTGAAGGATCAATATAAAAACAGTGATCGCAAGCCGATGCACATCATTATCAGTGAACACCATGTGGTTAATCAAACAGGTATTCAGTTTAAAAATGAATCTCAATATTGCTCTTGTTTCCAATTGCTGATCACAAACTCATGTTTAGGCATAACTGTGATACATCAATGTCTTTCTAAAGTCCAACTTTGGCCTACTAAAACTTGCTGCAAGCCTTTGTACTCCTGCTAAAATAAAATATCTATAAGGAGTTTGACTTAAATTCTAGTCCAAACTGAAGCTGCATCATTCACTGGTTGTTGCTTTATCATCCATCTTCATCGTCATCGATCGAGTCTTCACCTACTGAAATTCTTCTTCTTGTCTTGCATCTGGATCAGCAACAGTGGGAGGTCGGGTCTCACCTTTAAAGACTTTCAAATCTCCTAAGCGAAGCCAAGCTTGTCTCCCTTGAACTTCACAGCTGAAGGGTTATATTCTCAACGCAAGAGGAATGGTTAAAATGTGGCTCATGCCACTTTCGCTTAAAGTTTTTTACCAGGACTAAATCACCAACATACAACTTGGGTGCCGATAGAAGTTCAGTTCTGGTGGTTGCTAACTTGTCCTCATCTGTGTTCTGAGACCGACCCCCCTGGCACCTGAGTTGATCTGAAATGAGAGAGATGCTAGAGGTCATACATGTGAAATCTTCATGCAAATCATCACCTAACATTTTGGCTAAACTCTGGGCATCACTTCTACTCCTAGATGGAGGTGTAAGAGGTGTTGTCATTCACCACCCTTTCACTAGCTCGTGAGGTGTGAGGTGACTGTCTGAACCTGGCTAATTCCGAAGGGCATATAATGCTAGGAGTAGGCAGTATAGCGTCCCCTTCTTCAATCTCAATTTAATCTTGGCAATCTTTGCTTTAAGGAGTCCGATGGTCTCTCACTTATACTGTTCAATTGCAGGTGATAAGCAGAAGAAAACGTGTGTTTAATGCTCAATAAAAGCCCTATTTATTCAAACACCTCATTAACAAAATGTGGCCCATTGTCAGATCTCACACACACCACATCTCGGGAAGACTTTGTGTACTAAAAGTGGCAATGGGGTGTATACACGGACCTGCTTTCATCCACCTGGAGAAGGGACACACCACCACTAATAGATACCTATATCCATTACACACCTGCAGCATATCGACATAGTCAATATGTAAATGCTGAAATGGACCATTTGGTTGAGGTATTACTCCTCTAATTGTTCTCAGTGTATGCCCAGCAGTAAACCTTTGACACACGATGCAGTTAACCATAAATAGTGCAACGTGTTCCAACAAATTTGAAATGTACCAGTTTTCTGCAGCTTCATTCCTACAAGAGATAAAATCGTTTTGGTTAGTGTGCGCTGTGCATTTAACGACTGTTATGGCTACTGGGAGCTGTAGTGCCTTAAAAAACCTGTCCAATAAGGATGCATGCTTCACTGGAGTGCCGTCCTCTCTGAGGTTGCCCCTCCTTTTGCAACGTGTTACTCCTGCGTGTACGGTTGACATCACGTAGGCAGAGTCACTGTACACTGTCACTTCCTGCCCTTCGTGTTTCTCAAGCGTGAAAATAAGTGCCACTAATTCTGCTGCTTCAGCTTAAAAGTGAGACGGTAGCCTTGCACTTGCTACAATGTCAAATTCTCCATTTAATCTGTTTCTCACTACCACTGCACCTGAATGCCTTTCCCTGCTAGTCTGATCAATTTTCAAAGAAACATCAATAAAGAGAATCTCCCTTCCTGCCAAAGCATTTTCCTTCACACGGATATATCATCATACAATTCAACATAATTAGCACAGTCATGCACCTGGTCGCCTTCTGCTACTGACTCAGCTACAGATGTGGCAGGATTCACTATTTTACATCTTAAAATTGTAATAATTCGGTTGAAAATCATTATCTCGTAAGCTGAAGCTCTTTGGGATGTCAATGTGCCATTGAGTTTTTCTAAAATAGCAAACATAGCATGCTCCACAAAGAGGGTCATAGAGCATCCCATAACACTACTTCTCAATTTGCGAACACGGCAGCTGCCAATGATTGTTCACAAGGAAAGTTTCCTCTCATAACTGGGTCTTAAACCCCACTGTAATATGCTAAATGTTTGTACCCCAATGTAGTCCTCTGTGTAAGCACTGCTGTCATGACTGTCCCATTCGTGTGTGAAAATAAGTAAAATTCCTCAACATAGTTTGTAATTCCTAAAACAGGAGCTGTACAAATTGCTCTTTTGAACTCCTCAAACCCTTCCTCCATTTCCTTAGTCCATTCTATTATTACTTTGTCCACTTGTGCTTTCTTCATAGAGCTTGCAAAAGGGGACTTGGGTCGGTACTGTAATGAAACACCCAGGCTCTAACATAGTTGCATAGCCCCAAAAACGGTTGCATCTGTTTCACAGTATCTGGCTTTGCGGTTTTCATAATTGCCTTAGCCCTTTCAGGTTTCACCTTCATTCTGTCATGTGAAATCAACTGCCCTATGTATAACACCTCTTCTTGGCAGTACTGCAACTTCTCCATGTCTACCTTATATCCCTGGTCTGCTAGAATATTCATCAACTGAAAATAATCTTGCCTGCACTCGTCTTCTGAGGTGCTACAAATTAAAATGTCATCTACGTATTGTATCACCACACTCTTCAGATCAATATTGCCTAAATCCATCTGTAGGACTCTGTTAAAGATCGATGGGGACTCACTGTACCCCTGGGGAAACACGTATGTTTCAGTCGAGTTTGGCGAAACATAAAGGAAGTCAAGTCTTGTGAGTCTTTGTGCAATGGGATAGAGAAAAATGCTTTTTTCAAATTGATCACTGTGAGATATCGAGCTTCCACCGGGATACTGCAGAGTATTGTTGCCGGGTTAGGAACTAGAGGAAACTCTGCCTCTACCATCTGGTTAATCGGTCTCATATCATGTATAAATCTCCACGACCCTCCCTACGATTTTTTGATAGGATACAATGCAGTATTACACGACGATTGGGGACCAGAATACCTTGTTTCATCAGTGCTGAAATGGTCTGAAATATACCTTCATTCACCTCTCGAGACATGGGGTACGGCATTGCTCAAGGGCAAATCCCTCCTGGCTTAAGCTTTATTTTGACTTCCCCTATTCCCTTTAATAAACCTTTGTCATAAGGGCCTGTGGTCCAAAGGACACTTGGCACCTTCTCCAAGTCTTACTGAAAAAATGCTGGAAGCTGCAGTAATTATCGCCAACACCACTTCATCGTCTGTTCAGTCTTCCCATAACATGTCATCATCAGTTAAGTCAGTCAATCTGTACCCTTCTTCAAGAGCTATTACTGTTCTCCATGGTCTACCCTTGTCATCTGTTCCTTCGAGCATTGCCATTTCCCTTCATACTCTGGCTGCTTCAAATTCTTTTGGGATAATCTGTTCACCCTCCTCATCCATTGGTATTTGCGGTCTAAACAAAAACTCATTCGGTATCCTCACAATTTCTCCCACTAAGCCAGGTAGCCATGTCAATAAAATGCTCACCCCATATAGAAAAACCTCTGGCTCTACTGGAAAGCCTTGCAGATCCACTTTCTCTGTGAAAACCAGTATAATTGTGCCCACATTTAAATAGTGTATTCCTGGAGCGCAACACACTATCCTTTGATCAATAAATTAAATTGTCATGTTGAGTTTTGTCATCAAATCTCTTCCCAAAATGTTAACCTTTGACTGCAGGAATACAACAAAGGAACAGCCATGCCACACTCTTGTATAGAGACTGGTAATTCATCAGTAAAAGGATCTCAGCTCCAGAGAACCCTTGAGAATTCATTGCAATTCCCGCCATTGGATATTTTCCGTCTCATATACATGAACAAGTATCCCCAGTGTCTACTAGAAAAGAAAAGAAATTGCCTCCTATCGTCACATCGACCCTTGGTTCCTCTTGGGGGTGTGGTGTCACAGATAGTATTTTCTAGCACTCCTGTGACACTGTGGGTGGGCAGTTCCCCACCACTGCTGCCACCACCCACAGCTGCTCCTTGCAGTGTCAACATATTTGGGGTTACACTACAGCTCGCACCTGATCATTGTGGTTGATGGATGCATTATCACCACTTCATAATTAAAGTGAGTCTGAGACAATAAGTGACGGGCCTCAAATATAAGTGCCAGGGCTGAACCCTGGCAAACACCCCCCCAAATTAAGCACCCGTAGTCATGTTACATTTATAAAGTGTTTTTCACTAAGCAGAAGTTGAGTTTGCCTAGACATAAAAACATGTATTGCAAACAAATTCGAATCCGGGCAAACACAAGTAAATATATTATCACATCCCCACCTTTTTTATGCATTCATGCTCTGTGATTCCAGCCTCTCTTCATGCAACTAGACAATGGATATGACACAGTTGGTCTCACGACAGACAATAGAAACACCAAGACCTCCCACACAGAGCACATCTCTTCTGAGCGGAGGGTGCACCTTAGACATACAGATCTTAGTCTCAAATAGTGCAGAAAATCAAAGGGAAGTGTGCCAAAGTCTCTAAGTTACTTCTTGTACAAACATATAGGCAATCTGGAGTCTGCCACTTATTCCACACATCACAGTATAGCCTTCACCAAAATCTGCCTCACTCGGGCATGTGAAAATAACAACCTTTCTTGCCTATTAAAAGCCCATGACCGGTTGCCCTCCGCTAATTTAAGCATAAAATAATGCACACAGATTTGGCTCCCTTCTGACCCGGCCCAAAACCTCCTTTTCATATTCATAAATGCTTCTTTATTAAGTGACTCCGGGTTGACCCAGTATTCCCTGAGACCCAAAGCCATTAGGGCCTTTATTAAACAGCTATGTTATGGAAGTACTACAGATGTCTCCATCCTCCTAGCTACGGTAATCACAGAGCGAGCAATAAAATGAGATCTGTTCATTCACCCAAATCCTCAAACTAACCTCTGCCACCAATCATAACTAAGGGGTTTCCTGAGGGACATTCATTCAAGTGGGAGGGAGACATAAACCACTTGAATTAGCGCTAGTGACTTCAAGGCAAACATTTGTATATACTAAGTAGGGGCAGAAAGTGTCAAAACAGAGTTAAAGTTTGGAGAATGATAGAGAGAGAGAGAGACGGAGACAAAGGGGGTCATTACGACCCTGGAGGTAGCCATGCCGCTATTTGTACCGGATTCCTGGATTGGGGATATACCGGGCCATTCTGACCTTGGAGGGCCTGGTATTTCCCCATTCCAGGAACCAAGACCCTGTACATCCCCATTCCCATTTGAGCCCCCATAGGGCTCAATGGGAATGGGGAGGATGCAAACAAAGGGCCCGTTAATAACGGGCCCAGTGTTTGCAACCTGGCAAACCAGGCATCCTTACCGGGTCCCGCGAGCAAACCTCGTAATGAGGCGGTAGGGGGTTAACGGGGCCGGCAGCTCTACTGACCCCTACCACCAGGGTCGTAATGACCACCATTGACAGAAGGGAGAGACAAATTTAGAAATGAGAAAAAAAATGGACCGAGGGTAATTCTGCTAAAGAGAAAGCACAGTATGCAGCCACAGTGCTTTCCTAAGAACAAACTGAGCTGCAAACTTACTTTGCTGCCACCCTACAAGAACAATGTTATCTAGCAAAGAGAACTCCTACCTTGCATATTCATCATGTGGGTGACAGCATTTTGTGTGGAAAAAAAGCTTAGGAAACTTGTGATGCAAAACAGATATCTCTGGCATTGCCTCGGACACAAAGAGCATAGTGCATTGTGTGCATACAATGCTTACTAGAACTGACGGTGCACAGCCCCACATATACAATAAGTTCTGGTGTTGGACATCAGAACAAACTGCCACAAATTAAGAACTTAGCTCAAAATAAAGTCTTTCTTTCTCAGGTATTTCAAAAAGAAGAAGTCATGTCCCCTTTAACAAGCTTGGACAAAGTTCCAAAGAATGCTCAAACAACTTTCTTGACACTCTGTTAGTCTTGAACTCCAAACCTCTTCAGCATGATTCTCATGAGGTCACAACATTCTTTCTCTAACTCAAGAATCCTTTCCTTTATGGAATTGTTATTCTTATTCTTTGTATGGTTCTCGTTATTCTCAGCCTCTCCTGAGCTACTGGTCTTTGCTGGCCGTATGCTTATTATATTGGTTTTCCTCTTTTCAGGGGCCTCTGTTCTCCCACCCTTTCATTGGTTGCTTGGCCTCTTTAGCAATATTGGAATTGCAATGTCTTGTTCCTTCTCAGGGGTTCTGGTTTTCTCAGCCTCTCATGGGCTGCGTGGCCTCACTGGCCATATGGATTTGACCATATCATTCAGTCTCTAATGGGCTGCTTGGCATCATCAGCTGTACATGTTCAACAGTGTCTCTAACCCCCTTTGGACTTCTGACATGTTTAACCTCTCCTTGGCTGTTTGGACTCATCAGCTATATGTGTGCGGCAGTGTCTATAAGCCTTTCAGGGGTTCCTCGGAATCCAACTGCCTGCCTCCCATTTCTCTTTGCTGGCTGTGTACATGTGCATTGGTGGCAACATTCGGAAAAGTCGGCGTTGATGCCAGTATTTGCTGAGCTGCACCCGCACATTTGTTGGCTTTCCTGCACTGATTCATTGCTTCTGCATCATGGCTCGGGAGTGCAGGAGCATCAGAATTCTCCTGCACCTGTCTACCCCTCTAGGAGTACTCAGATCATTGGGCATCCTGTCTGCCTGTGCTTGGCAGCATTCCGCTGGCTCCGGAATTCCTCTGCCCACCACATTTTCGCAAGTGGTCCAGCCTCCAGATGCGATCCACCCAGCATTGTGGCAAAGGTGCTGCATGTTATGCAAGCTCCTTCAGGCATCTGTTCACCTTCTGCAGGTACCTTCCTGCTTCCTTTTGTCTTCCACTATATAGGGACATAATGAACCAGATTGTTTCCATGTTTCTTGTACAAAAGTCCACAGACTGTCTTCAGCAGCCAAGCCCTTCCCAATTAAAAAGGCCCTTAGCCTCATGATGTGGTTTGTCTCCCATATAGCCCATACATAATAGGGTTTCTGCCTCAAAGGAAGGTGTCTTCACATCCTTGTTTAGGAACTCCTTGACCTCTAAGGAGGGTCATCCCGAGTGAGTCCCCACTTCCCCTGTCTCTTTGGAGTATCTTGCATACTGAGCTCACCTCCCTAGTGCCAAAGGAGGTGGCTCCCCCTTGAAGAGAAGGGATGAACTACTTGGATTTGTCATGGTGCTGTTGATTGAGGAGCTAATGCTGTTGATGTGACTGATTTAATATTCTTACGACCACGTAACTGGGGTTTTTCAGACCATTTCTGGAAATCATTGCACTTTGGCACACAGAGACTCCATCTCTGAAGCTTGCTTTCTGTAAAAAGTGTGTGTAATTGACAATTGCATAGGTTTGCCAATGCCTGCATCCTCTTTTGTGTCTACATCTCCCTTGCTGTATGTGGTATCATCAAAGTAGAGTTATATGAGTCTCAATCCTGAATGGGGATAGAGCATAATCCTTGTCATGTTCTGCATTGTCATCTGTTTTCAAGGAAATACAAGAGTGTGAACTTTTAGGAATCACCTCGTCTTTCTCATCATTGGTGACGCTATCTTTAGCTCCGGCACCCTGATTCATTTGAACCTCCCTACTCCCATCATCTGGTCTGATCACTTCATTCTCTCTTTCGTCATTCGCTTACCCGACACCACTCCCGCACTCGAATCTGAACCACCCAATCTACGCAAATGCTGGAAAAAACTAATAATCGTCCCGGACCTAGCGGACACTCTCCTCCAATCTCCACCACCTACCAGCCAACTCATTGAACAACTAACCCCTGATGCCTTTGACTCATGGCTCAACGCATCCCTGATACGGCTCACACCCCCTTGCAAACCATCAACCCGCTGTGGCCTTTTCCCCAGATGGTTCACTCCTGAGCTGAAGACCACTAAACAACTATATAAATACCTAGAACGCAAATGGCAGAAAGAAAAAAAACAAGGAGAACAGGGCCACCTTGGCCCGACACCTCTATCAGTACAAGGCCGAAATCCAGAAGGCTAGAAAAGCCCACTACAACTCCTGAATACTAAACTGCAAAACCCAAGCAAGGAACTCCAAAAAATCATCTCTGAATTCACCAAACCGGCTTGCTCCACGACCGTCCCAACCCCCTCACAATCCCTGTGCGACTCACTCTCCCTCCATTTTTACACCACAGCCCTCGAAAGAACAAATACTCTAGCCACCAAACTGGCTCTCTTACGTCCACCAGGCAATACTCCCACCACAGAGGCTAGCCCACCAGCCGCGGCCGCTATACAACCAACGTTCGAATCCTTTAGTCCAATATCTCCAGAGCAATTTCTCAAACTTCTATCTGTCGGCAAACCATCTGGCTCCCCGCTGGATCCTTGCCCCGCCACAACCCGCAAGGACATTTTCGCTTCCACCTGCGCAGGAGAACACGCAAGATCCATCCTAAATACCTCCCTTACCTCTGATATCTTTGCCGACGCATTCAAAACGGTTCATGTCAAATTGCTAATCAAAAAACCGTCCCTTGACCCTCTGCAGCCCAAAAACTACCGCCCCATCTCGAACACCAGATCCCTTGCCAAACTCATTGACCGAACCACCTACTCCCAACTAAATGCCTTTGTCAAAGCCAACAATCTCCTAGACCCGCACAATCAGGTTTCAGAGCCCGTCATGGAACCAAAACCACCCTAACCTCAATCTGGGATGACCTTAAAATGACGGCAGACTCCGCGGGATGTGCTGCACTAATCCTTCTTGACCTATCTGCCGCCTTCGACACAATCAATCGCTCAATCCTCCTAGACCGCCTCCACTCCCTAGGAATTCGCGGCACTGCTCTTAAATGGATAGCTTCATTCCTCAAAGATAGGTACCAAATAACAATACTCTCCACCTATACCTCCCAAGCCCGACCAGTCGACACAGGAGTCCCACAAGGAGCATGCATATCTGCCCTCCTGTTTAATCTGTACCTGATCACCCTCCCTCCAATAGTTAGCTCACACAACATCCTGTGTTACAACTACGCCAATGACACTCAACTAATTCTAAAACTAATGAACTCAAATCCCAACTCCCGACCTGACCTGGCCTCCTGCCTCCTCGACATAGAACTCTGGATGGCCTAAAGCCACCTCTTGCTAAACCCCTCCAAAACGGAAATCATGATATGTGGCAACCCCGAGCTTCTTCCGCAACCACTACCTTGGCCATCTGCCATGGGCAGCTCTCCGAACCCCTGCAACTCAGTGAAAAATCTTGGGTGCATCCTTGACTCAGACCTAACACTCTTGCGCCAAGTCAACAACGTCTCAAAATCTTGCCACTACTACCTTAAAACCCTAAGGCGCATCTTTCCTTATCTCTCCTTTCCTAACAGACTCTCCGTGGTCCAATCAATCGTCATGTCAAGACTGGACTATGCAAACCCCCTATACCTCGGAATCCATGCATACCAACTGAATGAACTTCAAAGGGCACAAAACGCGGCAGCCAAATTGCTACTTGTGCTCGGCCCAAGAGACCACATCTCCCCAGCCCTTAAGATGCTGCACTGGCTTCCAGTAGCCGAAGGGTGATTTTCAAAACCTTATGCATCTCTCATCGAGCACTTCATAAAACCGGACCTCAATATCTTCAAGACAAACTAAAACCATATCACCCCCCTCGCACCCTAAGATCAAGCTCAGCTGGCCTCCTAGTCATTCCTAAGACAAACTCAGTCAGATTAGGCGGATCAGCATTCTCAGCCTTGGCCCCCACCCTGTGGAACTCACTCCCACCCCACATCCGACAAACTGAGGATTTAACAGCTTTCCGCAAACTGCTGAAAACCTGGCTCTTCCCCTAAAAGCCAACCGGTAAACAAACTAACCCAAACAGACAATAAGCATCCCAACGTCACCAACCCAACCCAACAGACTACCTGAGGCGAGAAATTGACATCTAATGAACCCGAATATAAACCAGAACGACAAACAAAATTGAACGAGTAATGTAGATCAAAATAGTGAAGCGAATAATAAGAATAAATCATAGGGAAACTGTAATGAGATGTCAACTACTGAAAGGCACTTAATTCACGAAGAGGGAACAAAATGAATGGCATCAATGAAATAGAATAGATGAAGCGTGTTGAACAGATGAATGCACTGAGTGAAAGAATGCATGAGTGGAAGAACTGATGACTATATAGACAGAATAAGTGTGTAAATTGAATGAGTATGTGCACTGGCTAAATGTATAGAATGGAGGAACTTGTTAAGCGTTGACTGTGCAGAGTGGTTGACGATAAACAGCTGAATAGACTAAATGGAAGAATGCATGAGTGGAAGAACAGATGACTCCATAGATCAAATGAGTGTGTAAATTGAACAAGTATGTAGATCGGATGAAGGTATAGAATGGATGAACATGCTAAGCAGATGAGCGTTTGGAGTAGTTGGGTGTGAAGAACGGACGAGCATGTATGTCGGATGTGTGCATAATTACAGAGAAGTGAATGTAGATCTGACGAATGTACAGACGTATGGGCGTGTAAAGTGAGGGAGCGTATAGACCGCGGGAACGTGTAGAGTGGGAGCGTGTGGAGTCGGAGGAGTGTAAAATGGGGAGCGTGTAGAGTGGGGGAGCGTGTAGAGTGGGGGAGCGTATAGAGTGGAGGAGTGTGTAGAGCGGAAGAGTATGTGGAGCAAAAGAGTATGTGGAGCAAAAGAGTATGTGGAGCAAAAGAGTATATAAAGCGGAAGAGTTGTAAAGGCGGAAGAGTTGTAAGGGCGGAAGAGTGTATGAGTGAGTGAATGAGTAGAGGGAGCAGATGAATTGAATGCATGGAAGGCATGAGTGAATTGAGTGGATGAGTACATAGAACGGATGAGTGCATAGAATGGACAAGTGACGAGAGCTGATGAGTGCGGCAACAGATAAGTGCAAGTGAGCTGGTGAGTGCGGGGAGCTGGTGAGTGCGGGGAGCTGATGAGTGCGGGAACGGATGGGTGCAGGAGCGGGTGAGTGCCGAGAACGTGTGAGTGCAGGAGCGAGTGAATGCGGAGAGCGAGGGACTGTGTAGTGTGGGCGAACATGAAAATCAGGGCCCGACAAGACTGCACGTGTGGAGCAGACAGAAGTGCATGCGGTCTGGAGTGCATGAGTGCGTCGAGCAGACCAGAGTGTAGCACAGACGGGAACGCATGGAACGAATAAAAGTACATAGAAAGGACTGGAGCGCATAGAACTGCATAGACGTGCATAGTATGGTCTGGAATGCAGGGAACGTTTGAAAGAGCATGTAACACACCATAATCACACCTCACGCTTACTCTCTTCTTTACACCACCACTCAACTAGAACACAGTGATACTATGACACCATTCGGTATAACTGTTCTCATACTAACATCTCCCGCTCACTCCCCATCATTCTAAGTAAACACTGCTGGCTACACACCCCTCAGCCAGGTGTTCCCCTCAGGCCTAACGCAGCCACGGTCGGTCTGGATAAACCCTGCCAGAACGAACACATACCCCTGATCTCAACCATCACCGCTTCTGCCTAAAAATGCCCATGGGGTTCTAAGTGCTTTGCTTTTTTATACGCCTTATAAATGGAAGTGGCATTTGTCTGTCTTCTTCCCCTAATAAATGCATGTTGGTTTCTATTCCTAGTAAATGCACCAAGGGCCCTCATTGTTTTTAACCTTATCCTCCACCTACAAAATGCATATAGGGTTCTCAATGCTTTGGCTTTGCCCTATGCTAACAAACTGAACATGATGTTTTTTCAGTGATTTGATTTTCTCCTATACCAACAAAATGCACATGGGATTCAGAGTCTTTTGTCCTTTTAATCAGCCTAGTAAATGCATGTATAGTTTTCAGTCCTTTGTACTTCGCCTACCCATGCGAAATACAAGTTGGGGTTTTCAATGCTTTCAACTTCTCCTCCTCATAGTAAATGCATGTGGGGTGATCAATGCTTTAGCCTCTTCCTCTGCCTACAAAATTAGCATGGGTTCTCGGGAGGATAGCTCAGGGGCAAGGCGCTCGCCTTGGAAGCAAGACAAGACAACGCTGAGCAACATAGGTTCTATCCCCGGGTCCACGTTTGGAAACCTCTGGATATTAAGCGTGTTATAAATAACCAATTACAATGCTTCTGCCTTTTCCTCCTCCTTCAAAATGCACATGTGGTTCTCAGTGCTTTGGCCTTCTCCTACACCTACAACATTCACGTGGGGATCTCAGTATTTCCCCTTCTCCTTTGCCTAAGAAATGCACATGGTTTTCTCAGTGCTTTGGTCTTATCCCCAGACCATTGATTGCAAATTGGGTTCTAAGTGGTTTGGATTTCCCCTCTACCTACAAAATGCACATGGTGTATAGAGTGCTTTAGACGTGTCATATGCCTTTAAAATGAACATGGGTTCACAGTTCCCTGTCCTTCTCGATGCCTAATAAATGCATTAGGGAATGTCACTGCTATGGCTTTGTGGCCTACATAAAATGCATGTGGGTTTCTCCATGCTTTAGCTTTCTCATTTGCATAGTAAATGCACATGGGGATCTCAGTGCTTCGGCCGTCCCCTATGCCTAGTAAATACACATGGGGTTCTCAGTGCTTTGTCCCTTTCCTACGCCTAGTAAATGCACATGAGATTGTTAATATCTTGATCTCCTCCTAGGCCTACAGAAGGAAGGTGTGGTTCTCAGTGTTTGGCCATTTTCCTCCACGTACTAACTGCACATTGGGTTCTTAGTGTGCTGAAATTCTCCTCTACCTACAAAATGCACATTTGGTCCTAAGTAGTTTGGTTTTCTTCTCTGCCTACAAAACACACATGGGATTCTCAGAGCTTTAGCATTCTACACCTACACAAAGGCATATGTGGCTTTCAGCACTTTGCCCTCCTCCTCTATTTAGTAATGCAGATGGGGTTTTCAGTTCTTTATCCTTCTTCTCCACCAGTGTTTTGGCCTTGTCCTATGCTCTTTGACTTTCTCCCAGACCTATAAAATCAAATGTGTTTCTCAGTGCTTTAGCATTCCCCTACAACTAGTAATGGAATATGGGGTTATCAGTGCGTTGGTTTTCTCCAATTCCTGGTAAATGCATATTGGGTTGTCAATGAATATTGGCATTCTCCTACAACTTATAAGTGTCTGTGGGGTTTTCCGTATTATGTCCTACTCCTATGCCTACAAAATGCATGTGGGATTCCCAGTGCTTTGGCTTCCTCCTATGCCTACTAAGTGTATGTTGTGTTCACATGTTTTGGCCTTTTCTTCCACCTACAAAATGCACATGGGAAACTCAGTGCTTTTGCCTTCTCCTCTGCCTAGTAAACACACATGCCCTTCTCAAAGCTTTAGCCTTCTCTAATGCTTAGGACATGTATGTGGGGTTTTCTGTGTCTTTTTGGCATTCTCCTGTACTTAGAAAAATGCCCTTGGGCAACGCAGACCAAAAACCCAAGATTGACACCTGCCACCCATTAAGAAACCATTGGGTTCTTAGTGCTTTGGCTTTCCCCTATGCCAGTTAAGTGCATGTGGGGCTCTCAGTGCCTTGGCCTTCTCCTATGTCTTATGCATGCATGTGAGGTTGTCAGTGTTTTGGTCTTCTCAAACTCCTGGTACATGTACATGGGCTTCCAAGTGCTTTGGCCTTCATCTGTGCCTACTAATTCATGAGGGGTTTCAGTGCCTTGGACTTCTTCTTCACATACTAAGTTCACATGGGACTCACAATCACACCCACACATCCATGCACCATACATCAATATACATTGCACAACTTTCCAACGAAACCTTTCTCTTTTCCCAACAGACACAACAACATGCCTACTATACAGCAACTCTGTAGAAAAGAAAGAAAAAGAAGAGCAGTTGAGACTAAGAGTACACCCCATAGTCATCCAACCAACCCAGTGCAATGTATAGAAAACATTAAAACAAAAGAGCTAGTAACCTCACTAAACTAAACTAGCCACAAGTAAAGAAACTAACGCCCCTCTTCCAAAAACAAAAAGTAAAAGATTATGTACAAAGAAAAGCAGACCTACAAACATACCCAATCCTCTATCATCCAGTGTTAATGTAGTCACAGTAAATGAACCCAAATCAATGATGTTACAAAAGATGTGCCACCGTGGAGTACTTCACAATCTTATAAAAACATCTGAAAAGTCACGATCTTCCCTTAAAAACTGCAGCAGGTTAGTAATCCTGCAAGCTCTAATTGACAGCACTTTTCTACTCAAGAAAAAATAGTTTATATTGATTTTAAACAGAATGAAACAGCTAACTAAATTAATCAATAAATGGCAACAAGTACTTCTAAACATGCGCTGTGTAAATATAGAGACCTTTTAAAACTTCAGTGATGGTGAATGAATTCACACAAGCAGCACAGAACCATACGTCAATGAATAAGCTTATAAACAAGAACAACAAAACACAATTGTCATAGACAATAGTGGTTGAGGGTATGAAATGGTGGAACAAACTATTATGGCAAAAGAAACCCTTTTAGAAAAAAAATTGCCAATAAACTTTGAATCAAATTCTCCTTTCACCCAAACAAACCGTCCAGTGTACAAATGGACATGCAGCTCAATGTGTAATGTACGTCAACAATCCTTTAAATCTTTACAACAGTACCTCAATCACTATGTGAAACTAAAAGACAAAAGTAAAATGAAAAGTTTACAACCCATAGACACCTGTCCAGTGCGCAGCCACACTGGTCTGCGAGGATATTCATTAGACTGCATTTTCGGAACTGCTTGCAAAAGCACTTTCCACCACATTAAAATGTTAGCGACACCATTCTACTATACAGAATCTTGTGCATCGACTATACGATGCAAAAAGTCTTGCTCTAGAACTATAAAATGTTAATAACATTCTCCTACATAGAACAGCCAAAGAACTCCTTAAAAAAATAGAGCACATCCAATGTAAATACTTTGGAACACAAGGTGACTTAGATAATTCTTTACCTTTAGAAAACATTACCGGAAACCTTATAAACACTAACGTCCTAATAAATACATACAAACAAGAAATAGCTAAGTTTCAAAACACATCTGCTGAAATATCTGCAGTGTATTTTGCCGCAGAACGTGTTATAAAAAGGCACAAAAATAATAGTTCTAGCTTAAAAAATAGAAGACAATGAAGAATCCCAATGGTTCCAATTAGCTTTATATCTAACAGCAGAAGGTAAACACTAAATAACTAACCACTCGAGAGTGTGCACCTACTGCAACACAAAGCTCGACAATAACCAAATGCCATCACGTGGTATCGCTGATAACTTTGAAATATTCCCACTTCCAAAAGCTCTCCAACAGCTTAACTTGTATGATAGCATTGTAATACAAACAATGCACTAATTTCAAGGTATAATGCACCTTCATCCAAAATCAGCCAAATTACCTCCATCCGAGCTACTAAAGGGCATCAGTGGCAAAGTAGTATATTTACCGATTGATCTAAAAGAAAATGTTCAAATTCTAGAAACATATCAAATGCATCTAACCAAAGGATCCGCAGTGAGCATGTGGGAAAAAATATAGAATAACATTCTTTACCTCTACTCTTTCCTACAGGAAAAGGAGGAAGATATGATGAAAGGCCCACACAAATTAGTGCATCAGAATATTGCTCTTTACGAATGTATTCGGAAGAGCCCAGATTCAGAAAAAATGTTGAATACATTTTCCTTCTCCTCTTCGAAAGTGAACTAGCAACTCTGTTATGGAGATGCACACACATTAAAAGCAGGCTCTAACTTTTTAAACATATCTGATACCCAATTGCTTCAAAAAATAAAAGACAAAGATGAAGTTTGGCAGTCAAGTATCACAAATCTCTTCACAAGCATGCATGGTACAAAAAAATACTGGTTCCGACGTCACGCTGATGTACATTGTATGCTAAGGAACCTAGGTCCTCCCACGTGGTTTGTTACTTTAAGTTGTGCAGAGTATGCATGGGATGGCTTGCTCGACTTCTTACACCCTACAAACCAAAATAAAGACGGAATCGACATAAAAACACCAGGAAAAATCTTTTCTCTTGACCATGTAAATGTATCAAGGTACTTTCACCATTGTTTCGTTGTCATGATGCATTTTATCTGCAATAAAACTACCCCTCCGCTCGGAGAAGTTCAACACTTCTTTTGGAGAAAAGAATATCAATCCAGAGGAGCACCACACATCCACATGCTTTTGTGTATAAAAGATGCTCTAAAATGTGGCCATGATAGTGAAGCCACTCTTTGACAGTTTATTGAAAAATACATTACCTTCGACATCCGTTCAGAAACCACAGATAGTGGCCTGAATACACAAGTGTTATGCTTCCAAAACATAAATGTGGCAAATTACTGCAAACGTAAATATCAAATCAAAGGTAAATACTATACCAAATGTTGTTTTGGCTTCCTTAGACCAGTTTGCAAAAAAGGACAAGTAATAGCTTGATTTCTTCTGTTAGAAACAGTGTAAAAGGAAAATCCCCTAAAAATACATAGAACATTAAAAGGGACAAAGTATTCAAGTACATCAATGATTACAATGCAATCACTGCCCTCTTGTGGAATGCAAATATTGACATATAATATATTGCAGACAATTCCATTGCAGTTGCGAGATATTTCACAGCCTATATCACCAAAGCTGAGAAAACAGAGCTAAAGGACCTCTGCAATGACATATCATCTGACAAAACACTATCACAGAAATTGTACAGCTTCGGTATAAAAATGCTTTCCCATAGATAATGCGGGTCCTACGAGGCCTCAGTCCATTTAACAGGCATAGCCTTATATGGCAAATCAGTACATATAGTCTGGCTAAGCCTTGGTCCAACGGCATCCAGAAAAAGAGTGCTGAAATTCTACCAAGACATCAAAACAATAGCCAGAAATGATCCCAACAGCCAGGACATTTTTTTAAAAAAACAATGTACTTGACACATACTAACCAAACAGAAGTACTGCTTTGGAAAACATTTTTCTGTACAACATTGCCCAAAACTACACCTACAAAAAAAATGTCACACCAAATGAGACAACTGGCAAATATTCCATTTCAACTTGTGAAGGAAGCCTAGTGAAACTCACCAAACCGAGTCTAATTAATCATGGAAAGTTATAATTTAAATCTCTACAACATAGAGAACTGTAATAAATGGCCCTACTCCAAATTTTTAAACCTTGGAGAAAAGAAAAATCATTATTAGAAGACTATGGTCCTCATGACGAGCATGGAGTTAGACGTGCCTGTATGGCAGGCACGGCAACCACCATGCTCGCTACCGGCACCGCCACCTGCGATAGAGCAATAACCGGGCCATTACGAGTTGAATGGGCCAGTAATTGCCCATTCACGGGTGGTGGTAATGCCGGGCTCCCGATCCCCATTCTGCCCGATAGGGCAGAATGTGGTTGGGGAGCATGGATGCACCAGCACCGTTGATAATGGTGCCAGAGCAATTATGAGTTATGCTCACGGGTGTTGCACAGCCTACCAGGTAAGACCTGGCTGTCTGTCAGGCACCTGTGTGCATAATCGTAATTTGGCGGTACGGTATAAACGGTGCCATACCGTCAATGCCAACATCAAAATGAGGCCCTATGACTCATGTGAAGCTGCATTCAAAGCAAATGAAAGCAGTATAACAAATTACAATTTCAAACAATACAAACAACTGTTGGACAGTGAACGCCAACAAGAGGAAGACATTGAAGCTCAACTAGACAAAGACAATCCTGAGGGCAGTCAATCTTCCCTTACAGGAAGCCAAGACTCACTTGGAGAACCACTCATTCTAATTGAAGCAGAAATAGCCATGACTGAGGTAGAAAATAACATGTATCAATACGAACAATCTGAAGAAGTCTTGTCAGTTCTGGAATCTAAGCTAAATGATGAACAACTCACAATTTATCTATAAGTCACTCAAGAAATTGAACATGGTTTTAAACATGAAACTAAAATCTGTAGCTGTAACAATTATAAACCTTTGCTCCTGTATGTAAGTGGTGAAGCTAGTTCTGACAAAACATTCTTAATTAAACTAATCAGCACATTTCTACAAAAATTAACAAACAACAACCTTTTGGCTATAGTGGCTGTAGTAATAGCCCCCACAAGTTTATCTAATTATAACATAGGTGGTGTAACTTTACACTGACTCTGACTAACATCCACAACACTGTCTAGTGCAAAATCATCTAAGAAACTCAACTGGAGTAAATTGTTATGCAAATGTGACAATGAATCTTCCCTTTCAATTGCCATCAATGGTTCACAACATTTACTTAAATGGCTCAGACCAGTGGTGTTTGCAAATGCATCTCCTTCACAGAACTGCCAAAAATAATCCTGACAACACAGTTTCTCAGGTATAAGGCAATAATTGGATGACTGTGCAGGAATGGTAAATTGTACCATGACACACAGGAAAATCCACAATAATTCCTAATGTACTTACTCCAAGTACTGGAAACCAAAAACATCCTTATAAATGAAATCTTCCAGATTTCATACACGTAGAATCATACATGCACTCTCTGCAACCATGTTTCACAAGACCACATCCCTAATGAACGATTTGTATTTGTATACATACCAAATTCTGAATCCATTCCATTTCTCCAGATTCTACAGAATGCAAAACATGGCATATTATGCCCTTTTTGTAATTCAAATAATCGTTCCACCATACAAATAAAATCACATAGCCAATATGTCATACTAATGCTTCTAACGTACAATGCAGATTGTACGAAAAATAACTGTAAGCTCACAGGCTTCACACACGGCCAAGTATCTCTTGGAAAGGAAACCTTCACAACCGTAGGTGTAATATACCACGTTTGTACTGCAACCACTTTAAGGCACTACACTGCATATGTCAAAAAAATAAGTGGTTGGTTTGAATATAACAATAGCTCCATTACTCCAAAACATAGGTTACCTGCAAATTTAACAAGTGCCTACTTAATATTCCTTCAACCCAATTTTAGTCACTAAACTATGGCAGAAATAACAGTTAGAATACACAAGCAGGTATCTACCTACATCCATAATACTACAATATCACTTTTGAAAGTCAATCTAGTTAAAATACGCCAACAGGTATCTAACTTCCTGAAAAACAATCTTCATTGCAAAGCACTTCAAATACGCCATCTCAATTCTTATATGACAAACCATCTTCTAACCTCTAATGTAGTTAGAATATGCCAACAGGTATCCAACTATTTCAAGCATTCCTTTAATTACAACATACTTCAAACAAACATACTATCACCCTTACACGCACGTTACTGTAATCATTTTTTTTTATCCAGTAATCATTTTTTTCCCAATCATTATTTAATGTAAAAACAACAGCAGCGTCTTATACACTGATATTGTACCAAACATACAGCCTCATTACGAGTTTGGTGGTAAGTGGCAAAATTGTTGGTAACTCAGTTACCACCAATTTTACCACTACACCAAATTATGACCTTGGGCCTGGAGTGGAGGACTCAATTCCAAGAAAATCCTGGAGGTAAATTCTGCCACTCACTGAGAAAAAATCTGCAGAATCAGTGGAATTAGCACGGTGGAAATATTGGCAAGGTAATTTTGCCATAAAAGCCCAATTGGGTCCAATTGACTCAAAATAAATGGGGAAGTACACCACCAACACCACTTGTAATCCAGTGGTAATTCCACCAGGCCAAGTGGTGGTAAAAAAATTAGTTGTGCAGTATTCCGGCCTATTCACCGCCAGGATACCACCCAGATCATAATGAGGCCCATAGTACTTAAAATGCACTATTTATGAGGGTCTATAAAAGAAAATGTTTATTTAAAACTTTATACTACTACAGCTTTGGAACTATTATGCTTAACCAAATGTACTATTTTTTTCCTCAGTTAAGAAACCAGAGATTGCAGCTTCATAACGCTACAACACTATGTGACCACAGCAATTAAAATCAACTACATATTCTGTGAGTACTATCTTCAAATGTACTACAATCATAAGTACCTTATAGAGTTCAATTACATCATTCCAGAATATTACAAACACTTTAAACTCCAACTACATTACCTACAATTACTGTACATATATTGCTACTACGGTGATTCTGGCCATACTCCTACTACATTAACTATGATTACTATACACATATTACTACTGTAGTAGTTGAGCCCAGTGCACATATTCTTGGGGCCATAGCCTGCGACCATGTCCCTCGGAATCTGTCCACAACATAATTAACTACATATCAAATACATACCATAAACTGTCAACTAATAAAACTCACCCTGACCCCCCCTGCAATTGAAGGGATGTCTGCAGACACCAAAATAGACTGCAGACTCAGCGGCATTTCCAAACCCCTTTTTCACCTATAAAAACAGCTCCACTTTTCCTTCCTTCCACTTCCCTACAATTTTTACTCCCACTTTCAGACTTCAAATAACTCCAAATGTCTTTTCCAAACCGCCCGTTCACGGCGCTGTCAGCGAACTACTGTTTTGATCGGAACTGCTACGGCACATGCCGGCCTTTTTCAACCTACAAAACAGCCTCCTATCATCTTTTTTCCACTGCCCCACCCAACCCAGCCCATCTTTCCACCACCAAAGGACCCAAAATGTGTTGGCCTCTGGACCAAATGGAGACCAGTCTGCAGAGCTAACAGGGAAGTGAGTCAGCGGACCAAACCCAGATATCAGTAATTTTCATTATCTACTTTTTGGTCATTTTAAAATAAACTACTTGATGGATTTACACCAAATTTACAAAAGCCCGCTCTTGGGACTAAGCTACTGCCCCTGCCACAAATTAGTTGAAAATCGTCCAGCGGTTTGATCCCTAGGTTTGAGAAAATCTTTTTTCCCACTTCATCTATTTGAAAAACCACACATTTTGGGACCCCACATATCTTTGCTCCCCCCTTGAAGAAACCTCATCAAACTTTGAAGGAATGTTCTGACAGGGCCATATACTTATTTTTTGCAAAGTTGAATTCGGATTCGTCCAAGGGGTGAAATTATAAGCCAGCCAAAAAGTGCTCTTCCTCCTGGTTGAGCAACTTAACCATAACTACAGGGCCTCTACTGCAGGCCCTGTAACATATATTACATGGCCACAGTAGTGGCCATCTAGTTATGGTTAAGTTGGTGTTTCCATAGGAAGAGCACTTTTTGGGCGGCTTATAACTTCGCTCCCCCTGGACGAATCCACACCAAACTTTGCAAAAAAAGTATATGGCCCACTCTGAATTTTTTTGCAGTTTGGTGAGGATTCGTCCGGGGGGGGGGGAAAGTTATAGGGGGGTCCCAAAATTTCTTTTTTTCCCATAGACTGAATGGGAATTTTATTTGCTCGCACCTACAGCCCAAATCGCTGGATGGATTTTCACCAAATTTGGACCAGGAGCAGCGGCTTCGTCCCGAAAGCGTGCTTTTGCAAATTTGGTGAAAATCCGTCCAGTAGTTTTTTTTTAAATGACCAAAAAGTAAGTAAAATATGTAGTGATATCTGTGTTTGGTCCGCGGACAGACTTCACTGTTCGCTCCGCGGACAGTGTCCTGATTGGCCGAGTGACTTACGTCAAGTCCGCGGACATATGGCGTGTTCGCTGATTGGACGGTGTTAAGTGTGAAGCGTGTCAGATTTTCGGTAGCGCCCGCCATCTTGGATTCGCGGACGTCCGCGGACCGGCAGTGAAAGTTTGTTCAAAATGTGTATTTAGTAGAGTGTGTTGGTGTGTAGAAGTGTTTGGGGAGGATGGGAGCGTATGAAATAGGTTAAATGTTGTGCTTTTTTATGTGGTAGAAGTTCTTTTTGTGTTCAATTTGTCTGGGGTCATCACAGGTGTTCTGAAATGTTCTAAATAAACTGAATGGGGGGTGTTCTGAGGACGCAATATGAGTCCGTTTTGTTCGCAAGCAAGCTGCAACTGTTCTAAGAACACTCGCAGTGTCCTGAAATGTTTGCAAATAAACAAAATGGGGGTGTTCTGGGGACGCTGTCCGTATTGTTCTGTGGCAAGTTGAATGTGTTCTAAGAACACTCGGGGTGTCCTGAAATGTTCGCAAATAAACAAAATGGGGGTGTTCTCATGACGCTGTCCGTATTGTTCGTTGTCAAGCTGAAAGTGTTCTAAGAACTCTCGCGTTGTCCTGAAATGTTCGTAGGGGGTGTCCTGAAGACGATGTCCGCATTGTTCGATGGCAAGTTGAAAATGTTCTGAGAACTGTCTCGGTATCCTGAAATGTTCGTAAATAAGCAAAATGGGGGTGTGTTCTAAGAACTCACGCGTTGTCCTGAAATGTTCCTAGGGGTTGTCCTGACGGTGCCGTCCATATTGTTCGATGGCAAGTTGAAAGTGTTCTAAGAACTGTCTCAGTGTCCTAAAATGTTCGCATATAAACAAAATGGGGGTGTGTTCTAAGAACACACGCGTTGTCCTGAAATGTTTGTAGGGGGTGTCCTGAGGACGCTGTCCGTATTGTTCGCTGTCGAGTTCAAAGTGTTCTAAGAACTCTCGTGGTGTCCTGAAATGTTCGCAGGGGGTGTCCTGAAGACGCTGTCCGTATTGTTCGATGGCAAGTCGAAAGTGTTCTAAGAACACGCAGGGTGTCCTGAAATGTTCGCAAATAAACAAAATGGGGATGTTCTGAGGACGCTGTCCGTATTGTTCGTTGTCAAGTTAAAAGTGTTCTAAGAACTCTCGCGTTGTCCTGAAATGTTCGCACATAAACAAAATGAGGGTGTGTTCTGAGAACACTTGCGTTGTCCTGAAATGTTCGTAGGGGGTGTCCTGAAGACGCTGTCCATATTGTTTGATGGCAAGTTGAAAGTGTTCTAAGAACACTCGCGGTGTCCTGAAATGTTCGCAAATAAACAAAATGTGGGTGTTCTGAGGACGCTGTCCGTATTTTTCGTTGTCAAGTTGAAAGTGTTCTAGAACTCTCGCATTGTCCTTAAATGTTTGCACATAAACAAAATGGGGGTGTGTTCTAAGAACACACGCGTTGTCCTGAAATGTTCGTAGGGGGTGTCCTGAGGACGCTGTCCGTATTGTTCGTTGTCGAGTTGAAAGTGTTCTAAGAACTCTTGCGGTGTCCTGAAATGTTCATAGGGGTTGTCCTGAAGGCGGTGTCCGTATTGTTCGATGGCAAGTTGAAAGTGTTCTAAGAACTGTCTCAGTGTCCTGAAATGTTCGCAAAAAAACAAAATGGGGGTGTGTTCTAAGAACACACGCGTTGTCCTGAAATGTTCGTAGAGGGTGTCCTGAGGACGCTGTCCATATTGTTCGTTGTCGAGTTGAAAGTGTTCTAAGAACTCTCGTGGTGTCCTGAAATGTTCACACGGGGTGTCCTGAAGACGCTGTCCGTATTGTTCGATGGCAAGTCGAAAGTTTTCTAAGAACACTCAGGGTGTCCTGAAATGTTCGCAAATAAACAAAATGGGGGTGTTCTAAGGATGCTGTTCGTATTGTTTGTTGTCAAGTTGAAAGTGTTCTAAGAACTCTTGCGTTGTCCTGAAATGTTCGCACATAAACAAAATGGGGGTGTGTTCTAAGAACACACGCGCTGTCCTGAAATGTTAGTAGGGGGTGTCCTGAGGATGCTGTGCATATTGTTCATCGTCGAGTTGAAAGTGTTCTAAGAACTATTGCGGTGTCCTGAAATGTTAGTAGGGGGTGTCCTGAAGACGCTGTCCGTATTGTTCGATGGCAAGTTGAAAGTGTTCTAAGAACAGTAGGGGTGTCCTGAAATGTTCCCAAATAAACAAAATGGGGGTGTTCTAAGAACGCTGTCCATATTTTTTGTTGTCAAGTTGAAAGTGTTCTAAGAGCTCCCGCGTTGTCCCGAAATGTTCGCACATAAACAAAATGGGGGGGTGTTCTAAGAACACACGCGTTGTCCTGAAATGTTCGTAGGGGGTGTCCTGAGGACGCTGTCCATATTGTGCGTTGTTGAGTTGAAAGTGTTCTAAGAACCCTCACGGTGTCCTGAAATGTTCGTAGGGGGTGTTGTGAAGATGCTTTCCGTATTGTTCGCTGGCAAATTGAAAGTGTTCTAAGAACACTGGTAATGTCCGCGGACATTAAAGGTTTCCATAGGCTACAGTTGAAATTTTTGACTCTATGGGTGTGATATGCTGCGGTGATTGTGGCCAGGGTATAGAGTGGTGGGTGCATGACCATTTGGTCATGCACAAAAAACTCTATGCCCTGGCCACAACCACCGCAGCATATTACACTTATAGTTGCTTATAACTTTAGGTCTAAAACAATTTAAAAAAAAACCTTTTTTCTGTTATGCTACAGTTTATTTGTTTGTTTTCGGTGTTCATTTGTTGTTTCTGGCTAATGCTTTATAACAAGGGGGGTCCTGGGAGTCCCTCTGCCAGACATTAGTCCTGGTTACGAGAGACTTACCCAGAGTCTTTAGCTCACTATCTTTCACAGAGAAGAAATATCCGAAACATATCAGTCTTTGTCCTGCCCTGGGGAAGTCCAGCACCGAAATGCTAGGCAATTCTCCTCTGAACAAGAGTACCAACAGAAACCCCAGACACGTGTTTCGGTCTGGTTGGACCTCATCAGTAGGGTGGATCTGTGCCTCTCTAAGAATAGTGAGCAAGGGGTCCACGTCTGGATTCCCCTAGTAATTTAGGGTGAGACCCAAAGTTACTTAAATATGCAAATTAACAAGGGGGTCCTGGGAGTCCCTCTGCCAGATATTAGTCCTGGTTACAGGAGACTTACCCAGAGTCAATAGCTCACTATCTTTCACAGAGAAGAAATATCCCAAACATATCAGTCTTTGTCCTGCCCTGGGGCAGTCCAGCACCGAAATGCTAGGCAATTCTCCTCTGAACAAGAGTACCAACAGCATCCCCAGACACGTGTTTCAGTCTGGTTGATCCTCATCAGTAGGGAGGAGCAGTGCCTCTCTAAGAGTAGTGAGCAAGGGGTCCACGTCTGGATTCCCCTAGTAACTTAGGGTGAGACCCAAAGTTACTTAAATATGCAAATTAACAAGGGGGGTCCTGGGAGTCCCTCTGCCAGACATTAGTCCTGGTTACGAGAGACTTACCCAGAGTCTTTAGCTCACTATCTTTCACAGAGAAGAAATATCCCAAACATATCAGTCTTTGTCCTGCCCTGGGGCAGTCCAGCACCGAAATGCTAGGCAATTCCCTTCTGAACAAGAGTACCAACAGAAACCTCCCTACTGATGAGGTTCAACCAGACCGAAACACGTGTCTGGAGATGCTGTTGGTACTCTTGTTCAGAGGAGAATTGCCTAGCATTTTGGCATCACTGTCTTGACCAAATTTAGGAGCATCTTTAATCCATAAAAGCATGTGGATATGCGGTGCTCCTCTGGCTTGGTATTCTTTTGTCCAAAAGAAGTGTTGCACTTCTCCAAGGGGAGGAACAGTTTTATTACAAATAAAATGTAGCATAGCAATGAAGCGATGGTGAAAATATCTTGAAACATTAACAGGATCCAAAGAACAAAGTTCTCCTGGTGTTAGTATATCTATGTTTGTTTTGTTTTTATTTGATATGCGTAGGAAATCATGTAAATCTTGCCATGCATATTCTGCATGACATCGAAACCAGTACTCTTCAGTACCACGGATATTTGCTAATAGCTTTGTAATATTTAATTGTAAAAACTCATCCTTTTGTTACACTTTTTGTAATAATTGTGTAGCTGTCATATTTTGAAAGTGTGATCCTGATTTTAATATGTGTGCAACTCCGTAACATAAAGTTGCTAGTTCACTTTCAAAGAGTAGGTGGAATATGTATTCCACATTTTGTCTAAATCTGGGATCCTTTGCCAGTAGGAAAGAGTAGAGGAAAAGCACGTGCTTCTATACTTTTTTTCCCATATACTGATTGGTGATCATTTTGTTTGACGCATTTGGTATGTTTCCAGTGCATCTTCTATGGTGTCATTAGAGTGCAAAGGATGAATTGTATAATGGTCTAAAGTATTTGATATTGTAGCAGGATCTAGAAGCTCAAATTGACCAGCTTCTTGTGTTTTATGAATTATGTTAGTTGTATCTTTCAAGTTTTCTTCAATATTAATTTCTTTGTAATATTCATTAATCTCTTTAGGATATTGCAAGGCTTGTCTAACTTTATGGAAATCTACCAGCTGTTGCCATATTTTATTGTCTTTTGTAGGTATTCCATTTACTAAGATAATTAAAGATTGCTGCATTGGACGTTGCACTCCTAGAGTATGCACATTTTTTTTTAGATCTAATGGTAAATAAACTACTTTTCCACAAATGCCTTTTACCAATTCAGATGGAGGTAATTTTGCTGTTTTTGGTTGAAGGCACATTATTGCTTGAAATGGGTGTTTGAATTATGATGCTCTCATATACATTAAGTTGTTGTAGGGGTTTTGGTAGTGGGTATAATTCAAAATTATTTGTGATAGCACATGAAGGAGTTTGGTTGTTGTCAAGTTTTGTAGTGCAGTAACTGCAAAGTATTAAGGGGTCACTTATTTCGTATTTGTTTTCTGCTACAAGGTAGAGAGCTAATTCAAACCATTTAGAATCTTCATTGTCTTCTATTTGATATGCTAGGTCTACAGTTTTTGTGTTACTTTTATAAAAAGTTCTGCTGCAACATACACATACATGGTTTGGTACTTCAGCTGATGTACTTTTAAATTTTAGTATTTCTTTTTTGTATGTGTTTAGCCAAAGGTTGCCATGTGTAGAATTGTTGCTAATTTGGTTTAAAGCTATTTCATTCTGTAAATGGCTTTCACTTCCAAAATATTTTTTCTGGATATATTCAATTTCTTGAAGTAGGTATTTCTCTGTACCATGTAGAGGAATGTTATTTACATTTGCTAGTGCTAAAGCAGGACTTTTAGCATAGTACAGTTTATAGACTAGATGTCTTATAGTTGAATGATGTGTTGATATTCTTTTGATATCATGGAAGGTGGTTTTACAAGTAGGTCCTGTAATGCAGGCCAATGAATGTCCTTGTAGTCCTGTGTATTTGTGCACTGGACAGGTATCCATATTTTGCAGTAGTTTAATTTTGATTTTGTCTTTGCTTTTTACATATTGATTGAGGAATTGGCGTAAAGACTTGAGAAATTGTTTGGGAATGTTACATATTGACGTGCTTGGCCATTTGTACACAAGACGTTCTGATTCAGTTGAATGGAGGGGTAATTCTATGTTTTCAGGGCATATTTTTGTAAGGAGTACTTCTTGTTCCATTATGGTATTATTAACTTTTTCATAACCTCGACCACTGCTATGTATGCCTATTGTATTTGTTTGGTTTTGTTTGTACGCTTCGTCATTAAAGAATGGTTCTGTGCTCGTAGTGTGATTCCATTGACCTCGGCAGATACATAAGAGGTTCTTTCTGTTGACATTTCATTTATTGAGAAGTCTTTTTTGTAATTTAGTTATTAGTTTTGTTAGTAGTTTCATTTTGTTTAACTGTAAAATAAATAACTTTCTTTCAACGCTTCTAAAATTAATTTCATACGATAGGTTTTAAGCATTAAACCTGATTTCTCTCCTGTTTTTATAAGATTTTGAAGGACTTTGTGACGGAACATTTTGGCTAAAATACTTTTCTTGGTATGCTTACTTTGCACTATATTAAAATTTAAAGAAGCAGTTTTATCTGCAGTGATAGCTGATTTTCTGTTAATTGTTTTATGGTTTGTTTTACATTTTGATATAGGAGGCAAAGTTGTTGTACTGAAAACTTCTTGTGTTTCACTAAATGGCTGTATTAGCTGTTTTGTTTCAACTATTTTTACAAATTCTGCTAGAGATGGATGCTTATGTTGGGCACTTTTATTTTAATTTGTTCTACTTCTGCGTTGCTTTCTACGGACTTGACTTTCGGTAGGCTATAGTGTTTGAGTAAGATTATGTATGTAATGGTGTCTGATTGTGCATTGGGAACTACAACTAGTAGGTATGTGTATTCTTCAATTAATATGTTACTAAACTCAGGTTCAGATGACAGAAAAAAATAAGCTAGTGGTGTGGAGAAGTACAAATAGTAAATCTAATGTTTACAATTAAAACAGTTGTTTGTTCTATAATATGAAAATTGTAGCGGTTGAGTTGGGTAATTTGTGTGTCCAAAAGTAGGAATGTGTGCGCCATTCTGGCTGTAAATCGCTGTTTAAGACATTGGGATTTTTGAACAGAATGGTGCACAATCTCTATTTTTAGGCACAGAAATAGCATGAATTAACTTTACAGTATGTTTGAGTAATAATACAAATATTATGGTGATATTCTACTTACTTATTTTCTAAAATGAACAGGTTAATTCTTAGTTCTTCTTTGTTCTTCAAATTCGGCGGCTTCTTTTCAGGAGAGTTGTCTTCACTGCAATTGTAAAAGAAACAAATTAGTAATTTTGTTTGTATACAGCATTTTTTTAAATTTAGATATTTATTTTTTTAATTGAAATCCTCAGCGCATTCCTCAAAACCATTAAAACTATCTTATTCACATAAGATACGTTGCACCAGTTCAATACATATGATATGTTCTTAATGAACACATTGTATTGCAATGAGTAACTGTAAGAAACAAAATATCTTTAGTATGTCTTGTGAAATTCATAATGTACCACTGAATACCACTATTTCTGTAACTAAGTTGTTCTAGGTAATAGTGGCTTAATGTCATGCTTAAATTAAAGTAATCAAATAAATAAATAAATAAATGTAATTGTATCAGTATTATTTTTTGAGATTTGAACATAGAGTGCGTATGCATGCAATTTTGTTTGACTATATGTAGTCTATAAATTTCATTTAAAAAATGTTAGTTTAACATGATTTGATAGTGTGTGTATAAAGAAAGTAAATAGTATAAAGGTTTATAAGTGATAGTTGATTTTAGGAAATTGGAAAAAAGACAGTAGATTCATTTTACAGATTACACAAGATAAAAGTCAGTTTGAAAATGTGTTCATGTACTGTACAGAAAATATGCATACCTGTAGTTTGTGTTCATGCATACGGATATGCATGGAGCTGCAAGTAGAAATCTTGGAGACTTGTACAGTATTTGTTGTAGATGGTGCTTGCCAATGATGTGACACTTGTACTCAGAGAGATTCACAGTACATTTGCAGTGCTGATCTATGATGATGCAGTTAGATGTAGAGGTCTTGAATGTGATTGGTACATGGTCATGTGATTTCTTAGCTACATCCAATGAGAGAATGGCACAGAGAGTGAAGTGGAAATGGAAGAGGGGCTGTTCATGTTACGATATGTCTGCGGACATGGCGGTAGTTCGCGGACATCAGGAGTTACATCCAGGGATTTTTGGGTTCGGAAGTCATGCAAATGAGAATGAGCACTGAAGAGGATTGGTCAGGAAAGTTTAGTGGGTGTGTTGTGCCAGGAGAGAGTTTCTCAGATACTCTTTTTGTTGAGAGAACAACAGATAGCAACGGCTGTGTGTTTCAGAAAACAGATTGTTTGGATTTTGGGAGATTCGTGGATACATTGGTTGAAGGTGCATGCAGAAAGCTGTGGAGTAGCTGTAGATCTAGGATTTTCACATGTGGAAGTACACTGGCATGGAGTACGTGCAATGAAGTGGTTGGACTTGCTACCCCTCTGTGCTACTTTGGAAACAGAGCAACATCCAGACATAATTGTAATTCATTGTGGAGGGAACAGTTTAGGACATGTGTCTGGAATTCTTTTCAATTTGCTATTAAAGAAGGACTTGGGAAAGTCATGGACATGTTTCCTAATTCTTAAGTAATATTTTCACGGATTGCGCAGAGACAAATTTGGCTTCGTTCTTCTTCATTTGGTCCACAAATGGAAAAAGCAAGGCACAATGTTAATAAGGCTGTTTGTGCATTTCTAAGAGATTTTGGCATGTCCTCTTTTCACAATGAAAATATTGTGTTTCGTAGTACATTTTTTGCAGAGATGGAGTCCATCTTACTGATGCTGGCAATCAGATTTTTCTTAGAAATGTACAAAATGCATTGCAACCTTTTTTAGAAATACAGCATCCATTTTGAAGTAGCTGTTAAGTATTTATAATTTTTGACATACAAACACCTCCCAAAGGCTCTTTTCAGAGCCCCCAATTCCTCCAAGAGAAAAATGCAATTGTTACAATAGGGTAGCACCCCAATTTTTTTGATGTTCACGAACTGTCCGCGGACTTTTAAGAAATAAAAAGGTCCCTGCTTTATTTATCTTCACTTCTATTTTTTAACTGTGAAAGGCGGCTCTGAAAAGAGCCTTATTATTTTTGATGTTTGTAATTTTGCATTTTTTTTTGGTTTTTTAGACACGACACACTAGGAGAGGGGGGGAAAGGAGGGCAAAGGGGGAACACCAACCACAGGGATGAGCAAGGGCGAGCTGAGAGAGGAAGATGTAGAGTGGGTTTTATTTGGGTAGTAAGCAGGTCTTCTCGTGCTCTGAGATGATAGTCTCAAAAGCACTCCGAAGTCGCTCCCCCCTGCAGAGTACTGTGTCACAGTACATACATACAACTGTGACCCTCGAAACGTAAGGGTCATCAGAATTCTGTATGGCCTGTGAGGCAGCTTGAGGAAGATGCTGTCCCACAGAGGTGGTCCTTGTGGTGACAGGATCAAAAATGGAGGATGAAGTAGAGGAAATCAACCTACTACGTTCTTCGCAAGGTACTACCTTGCGAATAGCCCCAGAGTGAAATGACCTCAGGTGTCGCTTCATGGTCGTGGTTCCAAAGCTGTACGAACCGTGCTTCCCGCGACTGAGTATCATTTTGCACTCATTGCAGATAACACAGTTCGCACGAGATGACATTTGTGATGTCATCTTTGATGTCCTGGGTGTTAGTATTAGCAGTGCACGGTAGTGGCGCGAGTTATGGTTGCTTAGCTTACCATAACTGGCGAATTTCAAGGGTTTTTTCAGTTTTACTTGGAACCATAACGTCCCTTTAACAAAGTTTTTTCATTGAATTTCATAGGTTTTTAGTAGCGCAACTTAACCATAACCTCCGTTTAACCACTGAATTCATATGGCCCATATACTTTTTTTGGAACGTTTGGTGAGGATTCGTCCAGGGGGGGCGAAGTTATAAACCGGCCAAAAAGTGCTCTTCCTATGGGATTAGCAACTTAACCATAACTACACAACCAGTACTGTGGCTGTGTAATATATATATATAAAACAAAATCCAAAATCATTGTTAAAGGGACGTTGTGGTTAAATTGTGGTACTAAAAACCTATCGCCTTTACTGAAAACAGTATGCTAAAGCAATGTTCTGGTTACAGTGCTCTACTATCAAATTCACTGACAAAAAATGTTGCTACAGGGACGTTATGGTTTAGTTGCCTTAAGAAACACCTATCAAATTCAGTGCAAAAAGCACATGAAAGGAACATTATAGTTACCTTGCACTAATAACCTATCCATATTATGGCTACAAGTACAACCGAAAAACCCCAGAAATTCGCCATTTATGGTAAGCTAAGTAACCATAACTTACCCCACCACTCCACCACTGTGCACTGCTAAGACTAACACCCATGCCATCATAAATGACATCACAAATGTCATTGATGACATCACTGATGACATCACATCTGCATTTAGTTTTCATGAAAATCCTCCACAAAGGATTTTCATTATAATGTTCATTAAGCAATGCAGAAAAGCACCTGGTCAGTGGGAAAAAGCCTCTTCACTGCCTTCAGCAACATCTTCAGTTGATGGACCACATGTCAACAAGTCATGTAACCCAAATGCATCCCACCATAATGCACAACGACAACGTGCACTGTAGCAAAACTGGCCACTTGTCTGCAAAGTTCAAGAATAACGCCAAAACTGTGGACAGCGCACCACAATGTGTCCACTCCTTCCAAACCGAAATTGCCATCAACGTGCCTTTCCTGGGCATAACTGTGCAGATCTACCACAAAAGCATCAACCAAATTCAATACAATGGGCGTCATCACACGGTAGGCGGTAAAAAATGCGAATTACCGGCATGGCGCTATTAGCGTGTCCGCCCTCGCAGGAGACCGCTAATAGTGTTCCATTACGAGTAAGCGGACACGCGCATAGGGCCATGCCGGTAAATGACCCTACCGCCCTAGCGCAAAAGCACCTTTCCGGCTCCGACCAAAGTGCTGATAGCACCTCCGCCCTCATGCTGCATGCTATTAGCGGTCACCGCTATTAGCGGTCACTGCTATTAGCGGTCACCGTAAAACACCGGAACCGGAAATAGCGTCATCGCACAGGAACGGGAAAGAGCCCGGCGGCCATCTTTAAAAACACAATCCATTGCCATCCCCTGCACTCAGGACCTGCAGCAACACCACAACTGGCAATACCACTTCCCTCAATAACAAACAATGCCCAAGGCCCTAAAGAAAGCTGATGCGCGCCAGCGCAAAGAACGCTTTTCAAACGAAGAAATTAAAAATGCTGGCAGACACCCTGGCTGCAAATGCAGACGTAGTGTTTGCTAGCGACATGCGGCGCCTTGCACTCCTGAGAAAAAAGGAGATCTGGGCTGAGGTGGCGCAGAAAGTCAGTGCGGTGGGCTCCACCCCCCGCACCGTAAAGGACGTGCGCAAGCGGTGGGATGATCTGCGCCTCCGTGTACGCAGCATATTATCGGCCAACAGGAATCTGGCCATGGGCACAGGAGGCGGAGGAGGATCCCCGATGAAGATGCAGGAGTGGGAGGAGACATGTGCCAGCACCATTGGCATCGAATCCATCGAGGGAGTGGGCCGAATGGAGTGAGGTGTGGCAACAACGTCAGACGGAGGTGAGTGTCCACACAAAACACTGCAATGCAAAGCATGAGTTCCTCCCCCAAATGTGAAATGGGAAATAGCTAATGGATGGGGTCATCACACACACATGTACACAACCCTGCATATATGCCGTGCATATTCCCACACAACCACATGCATGCAGCACCTCACACACGTGTCACCCTGACTCATGTCCGGATGACCCACCCATCTGGCCAACAACCTGCATGTCCAAACTAGATGTCCAAATCCAAAGGACTGCAGCAACAACAACATATGCATGATGCACGTAAACCCATCACTGATGCTATCCCTGTCTTGCTCCCCCACAGGGTCACATTCTGCAGTGAGGAGCTGGACTCTGCAACGCAGGCCCCACCACCCAAAAAGCAGGCCAAGGGAAAGGATGCAGGCACCAGGCCCAGTACATTGAGGGGCACTGGGAAATCTGGAGTGGCCCAGGGTTCACAAGCCACACACGCACCGACCACACCAAGGGACGAAATGCCATCCGACACTGTGGTAGCACCCACACCACCCACCCCCACCACTCAGGAGCCAGTGCCAGAAGGCACGCGGTCCGCAGCCAATAGCTCCGTTGGGGAAGCAGCAGCCACGGCACCCATTAGTGATGTGGACGACCCATGTCTGACACCGGAAGGGCAGCGTACACCCAGCACCCAGTTGTCCCCACACCACAGCCCATGCAACACATCCAATGGCAGCATCCATGAGGTGCATGCTGGAGATTCAATGGATGGGTCATTCAGTCCCGTGGCAAGCTCACCTGATGTCGGCCACATGCAGCAAGCTGCGCCGAGGAGTAACAGGGGCAGGGCCGCAGACGACAGCATGAGCCTGATACGACAGCGCCAGGAGGAGCTCAATACCCTGGTTGCCCGGCAAGTGAGCGAGGCTGTCTCGACCAAGGAGGAGATCCAGGGGTTATCAAGGGACATGAAAGCTGCCTTGGACAGCAACACGACGCGCCTATGTGACGAGATGGCCGCTGTGAGGCAGGTCCTAACGCGCATTGCTGAGGCGATGGAGAGCATGCGTCACACACAGAGAGCAGATCAACCAGCCACCCCCTCGTCTACTAGCTCTGACCAAACAACCATCCTGCACAGGTCCAGCCGGTCCTTGCGGCGGTCAGACTCACAGCCCCCCAATGGTGGTGGTGGAGAAGGGAAGTAGGGCCAGCCTGTCACTGTTGACACTTGGAGACTAATGCAGCACTGATGTGCACACCATGTTTGGTGGAGTTGTGGGGGGAGGGGGGTGAGGGTGTTTGGTGGAGTTGTGGGGGCAGGGGGGTGAGGGTGTTTGGTGGAGTTGTGGGGGCAGGGGGGTGAGAGTGTTTGGTGGAGTTGTGGGAGCAGGGGGGTGAGGGTGTTTGGTGGAGTTGTGGGGGAAGGGGGGTGAGGGTGTTTGGGGTGGAGGGTACATGCACGTTTGAATGACATAATGCTCAATACACGCGTAATGGCATGGATAATCACATGACTGGACATTGATTATTGTGTATGTGTGCTTTATTGTTGAAGGGTGCACTGTGTTAATATCCTCCATGCACCCCGTGCCCTGAGCTCCACATCAATTGCACCCTCCTAATCCATGTGCATCAGAAACAATGGTCTATCAGGTGCTGCCGCACAGCACGTCCCTCATGGGCATCGCCACCTGCATGACCTGCAGCCCCCTCTCCTCCATCCTCATCCCCGTCATCATCCTCAGACGGTGGTTGCAGTTCAATGTCAGGGGGCATTGGCACATTCCGTCTGATACACATATTGTGCAGCATGACACATGCCATGGTGATCTTGGCCACCTTCTCATGCCCGTACAGGAGTGCCCCGCCCGACCTGCTGAGGCACCGGAAGCGTTCCTTCAATAGGCCGAATGTCTGCTCGATCACCACACGGGTACGGGTGTGTGCATGATTGTAGTCCTCTTCGTGCCTGTTCTGTGGGTTCCGCACAGGGGTAAGGAGCCACCTCTTCAGGGGATAACCTGCATCACCTGCATGGGTGCAACAATGGGTATGTGTAAGTGTCTACATAAAGTGGAGCCTGCACATATCACACAAACAAACATAGCATTTTCGACGACATCCACTGATCCAAGCACGCATGGCAATCAGGGTAACTGCAATGTGGGAAGGTGAGGTGGTCCTTGCAAGTGGACATGCACCATGCATGCATACGTCAGGGATTGCCATGACCCGCCTGAGTTTAAGTAATTTGTGTTTCCTGGCCCTGGCAACGTTAGTGGCACACTGCTAGTACACTGCCATTCCTTAGTTGATGTCCCCATGCTGTTCAATGGCAATTCAGTGGTGGGGTACGGGTGTGGCTCACTACAATAGCTACAGGAGATCCATTTGTATGCACTCATGTGCGCGGATAATTTCTGATGTTGTTCAGCGTACATTTCAGATGTGATTTTTATATGCATGTTGCTGATTTGTGTAATGGGGGAAATTGTGTGTTGTGCGGTGTGCATGTTGTTTGGAATGGCCTGTTTGGCGTAATGGATAGATATGTTTGTCGTGGCACTCATTTCTAGCATGTGGTTTTGTGTCTGGTCCATTGTGGGCTGCCTCACTGTACAGTGATGCAAATATGTATGTCCATTCTTCTCCTGACGCCAGTTCACGCCCAGTTGGAGTATGCATCTCCCCCCCCAATCACGCCCAGTTGGAGTATGCATCTCCCCCCCCAATCACGCCCAGTTGGAGTATGCATCTCCCCCCCAATCACGCCCAGTTGGAGTATGCATCTCCCCCCCAATCACTCCCAGTTGGAGTATGCATCTCCCCCCCCCAATCACGCCCAGTTGGAGTATGCATCTACCCCCCCACTCACAATCACATCACACTGCCATGTGGTTGGCCTGCTACTCACCAAGTAGCCACAAACGTTGTCCAGCATGTCGCTCCATGTATCGTGGTATTGTCGAGTTCCGCAGGACCATTGCATCATGGGTTGAACCGGGATATCGGGCACAGCAATGTGTGATGATCTTATTGGAGTCACATACCATTTGGACGTTGATGGAGTGGTATTGCTTTCTGTTACTGTACACTACCTCATTGGCATGTGGGACCACCAGTTCTACATGGGTACAGTCGATGGCCCCGATGCAACTTGGGATGCCTGCCACTGAATGGAAGCCAACTTTGGTGTTGGAGATCTCCTGGGCAGTCCGTGGCATGTATATGTGTTGACTTGTGTGCTTCAGGAGGGCATTGAGCACCTGGTTCAGTGTGCGTGAGAATACTGGTTGTGATATGCCATGCATCTGACCTATCGTATGCTGGTAGGTGCCTGTGGCCAAGAAGTGGAGCACAGTTACCACCTTCAGTAGAGGGGGGATGGCAGTACGGATGTCAATGAGACTCACGATGTCGTTGTATATCATGTCTACAATGGTGGTGATGGTATCCCGGTCCTGACGGTACAGGGTGTGTATCTGCTCAGGGGTTAGGTTGACTGGACTGGCTCTGATCCTGGGAATTGGTGGCTGCCTCTGTGGTATCACTAGGTGCACTGGTGGTGCTTGCTGCGCCTGTCTTGCCCTCCTCCTCCTCCTCCGGCGTCTCCTCTGTGCTGCCTGTTGTTGTAGCTGCTGCACTGCAATCATTTCCTCTAGCCCATGTAATGCTGCTAGTATTGCATCCATCTTGGTGTGGGAATGGGTGTGGGAAGGGGTGTGGTGTGCTCTTTTGTGCTGCCAGTCTCCATTGCCTCCACCTGTGCTGATTTTGTCAACCTGTGGCAGGTAGGAACACTGCTGTGCTCTTTTAACGTGTGGTTCGCGATGCCGGTATTAGCGCCTTGCCGGTAAGGGGTTTTTGGGTCTACTACATGCCGGTATTGCCATGTCTGCATGGCTCGTGATGGCGTCATATTAGCGCTATGCCGCTATTTCCGGACTGAGGGGGCGAGCGCTCACGGACTTGCCGCTAATAGTGCCACCGTACTTAGCGGTGCCGCTAATAGCGGTATGTCCGGGTCGTAATTGGGGAGGGGATTTACCGATACCGGTAATCCCTTACCGGTAACGGTAAATCCCTACCGCCTACCGTGTAATGAGGCCCAATGTATTTCTCCATGTCAGCCCTCCTCACTATGCACAGTAATGAAAAAGAGTATTACCACCCCTTCCTGTGAACCTCACCCTCAGTACCGGATTGGATAATTCCCACAGTCCCATTTCCATTGGCCCTCATGGTGAGAAGCGCGGACTGTTGCATGTGCGCTCTCCAAGTACCACAAGGGCCGTGCCACAGTAAAGCAGTACCAGTCCTTCTTCCCTTCCCACTGTGTTTTGTCCAGCACTACCTCATTGCGTACTGTGAAATAGTCACACACGGATCCACCAATCTCATCGAAGACGTCAGCATGTAATACTGTCAGTTCTGTACAACACTTCATATGTACTGTTACACAAATCAGAGTGGAAATGCTGTGTGATTTGAAAGCACACCCAGTAGAAAGTTCTGTAAAACTATCCAAGATTTCTGCATACACATTCATGCACATGGCCACCCATCACTCAAAGTACAGGTAGAAAAATTTTCTGTACACTATTTATACAATTCTGTTATAAGTCCCTATGAGCATGCTGTCTGCCAATGAACGTCCACAATGTACTGTTCTTTCTCCCATCACCTACCATCTAGTGCCACTGCAATGGAATATGCTTTCAACGTTTTCATTTACCCATATTAGCCATTCTAATATCCAAACACTAACTGCCTTATTGTCTTCTGACGGTGCTACAAATTTTGTTCCGCACTTACCCATCTCCTACAAAATTCATAAAAATATTGCAGAAAAGCAGCATTCAATGTTTCTTAGCAACGTACATTAAGTACATACAGTGCATGCATACAAACAGGATGCCTTCCCCTTACCGTGCACACTTCGACCATAGCCTTCTGCAGGTCTCTGTAAAAATAGGCCTTCTGCCACTGTTTGTACATACACACCACAACCACAAACCTTTTTGAGCAATGCCTTACCTCCACAGTCCCATTTCCATGGCTCTGATCCTGAAAAAGGCTGGATGTGGCACATGTAATGCTGAAACTACTGCAGAATCTGCAGACTTTTCGTGCTAGGAAGGGGGGTGGGGTGTGAAACAGGGTAGTGGATGGGGTCTTTAGTGGTCTGTCTGAAATATTTTTTTTTGGGGAGGTTACATGATTTTTTGTTTTTTCTCTTTCTATGGAGGTCATTACAACCTTGGAGGTAGCCATCCTGCTATTTGCGGCGTGGGGAAATACTGGGCCATTCCGACCTTGGAGGGCCCGGTATTTCCCAATTCCAGGAACCCATCCCCATTCCCATTCGAGCCCCCATAGGGTTCAATGGGAATGGGGAGCATGCTAACAACGGGCCCGTTAACAACAGGCCTGTTGATAGCATGCTGGACCCGCTAAGGACGCCTGGTAAAACCAGGCGTCCTTAGCGGGTCCCGCAAGCAGAACCCGTAATGAGGTGGTAAGGGGTTAACAGGGCTGACAGCTCTACCGGCCCCGATAACCCCCTACCGCAAATCTCGTAATGACCCCCAATGAGTTTCTGTTTGCTTCTCCTCCTTCAATTATTACCAATTTCTGGTCGACGCTTCTTGCACAGTGTAAAAGAAAATAGTATTGGCAATGGTGTTCAAAGAAATGCCATTTGCATGGAAGCAGTGCATATTTTGCCACTTCATGCTCTCATAGTGGGTGGAGAGCATCCCATTAGTGCACATAAATGCAGACATGCTTCTGTTTATAAGACAACTTCCGACCTCTGGTTGGGGACAAATTACACCGGCATGGTCCCATACTCCTCTTGGTGGAATGGTTGAGAAAATGACCTTTGCAGTGCGAAAAAACTGCATCACTGCATTCATCAACTTCTTCAGCTGACAGAGCAAATGTCCACACGACATGTAACCCAAATGTAGACCTCCATAATGCACCACAACAACTTGAACAGTAACGGTAGACGCCACATATATGCGTAAGCGAACCATCCCACCGAAACTGCACTCATAGAGACTGGACCACAAAGCGTCCACTCCTTTCAATCCGAAAATAGCAGCTAAGCCTCTTTGCACGGCATACCTGTGCAGATCTTGTACAAAGGTGTCACCCACGATGAGCACTGTGGGTCTCTCCATCTTACCAACCTCATTACACAGAGAGTATTGGGAAAAAGTAGTACCGCCCCTTGCTGTGAACCACACCCTTGACACCTGATTCCATAATCCCCACAGTTCCAGTCGCATGCCCACCATGCTCAGAATGGCAGGATGTGGCACGTGCGGTTTCCCAGCTACAGAGAGGGCCACACCCTAGTAAAGAAGGGACAGTCCTTCTCCTCTCGCCACTGTTCTTCTTCCAGCACTCCCTCGTTGAGTACTGTGAAATATTCACACATGCATGCAGCAATCACAGCCAAGAACTGTGCATCCAACACTATAATTTCTGTACAGCACTCCATATTTACAGTTGAACACTCTGAGTACACATCGCGTGTGCTTCCAAAGCACCTTCAGTACAAAGGTCTAGAAAAAAATCCACAATTTCAGCATCCAAAATCAATCCAGAGCGGCACCGATCACGCCTTCAGCCATGCACACAAGAGTCTACTGCTTGCCCATACCCAGCACAACATAATGGAGCATGCATACGAACATGTGGCCAGAAACCACAATCAACAAATGTAATATAGCCAGCAGCAGCACTTCTACCCAACCGCAGTACCATAACACAGCGATGTATGTAAACATGTAACAGGTAGCAGATTCCACAAACATACCACTGCCTACGCCACCCCTACCCACTTCCATCCACAAAGTATTGTGTCACTGCCAACCAAACCACACAATCTTCGTAACTTTGGGCCTACTCCCAGAAAGCTACGCAAACCGGAATATCCAAGCACATAGAAGATTCACTTCAACCCTACCCTCTTCTATATGACAGTGTTCCAACACTGCACCCAGTGGGCACACTGCAGGACTTTTCACTGCACAATCTCCAGCCATACACTGAAAACCGTAGGATGTTCTAACAATGACCGCACCCATGGAAACAACAATATAAGCATGTCAGCGCACTTCTGGTGTGCTATGAATAGTAAAATGTGCTCCACAACCATTCTGTAAAGGTGACCACCCTCTGAGAGATGCAGTCAAAACTGCATTGCTGCGGTGGGTGTGGTGAAGGCCTTGGCTTTTGGGTGAATGGTCTATGGACTATGGCCTTTCGCCATGCACCCAATAGTCTAGGCCTTGGCCACACCCACCGCAATGTAATCCAGCTATTCGTGGCAAAATTTCACCAAGTACCACAATCCACACACATACCACAGCCACTGGCACTCCTACCTAGCCTCTGCACCGTTATACATCGATGCATAGTAACATGCACCTTTTAGCAGAATCTACAAACTTAACACAGCCTCAGGCACCACTACCCACTTTCATTCACATACGATGGTGTTACTGCCAACCAGACCAACCAACAATATATGCATGTCAGCTGACTTCTGGTGCTCTATGAAGTCTACAATGTGCTTCTCAACCATTGCTGCTCTATAAAGACTACAATGTGCCCCACAACCATTCGGTAAAGGTGAGCACCCTCTGACAGATGCAGTCTAAACTGCTTTGCTGGGGTGGGTGTGGGCAAGGCCTAGACTATTGGGTACATGGCCTACGGCCTATGGCCTTTGGCCATGCACCCAATAGTCTAGGCATTGCCCACACCCACCGCAATGTAATGCAGCTATGCATGGCAACATGTGACCAAGTACCACACTCCACACACGTACCACAGCCACCGCCACTGCTAGCCAACCTCTGCATCGTAACACAGCTATGCATGAGAACATGCAACAGTTAACAGAATCTACAAACATAACACTGCCTCCGGCACCCATAGCCACTTTCATTCACATAGTATGGAGTTACTGCCAACCAAACCAATTTTTTTTCGCAACAGTGGCCCTGCTCCCAGCACTCTATTCAGTGCACAAAAGCAATGCTGCATAGTGCAGTACAGTAGTCAGCACTCCGCCCAATGGACACTATGCAATCCTATGAACTAGGCAGTTCACCCCTATCCAATTCTATGCACATACTATTTAGATATTGCAACCACTTCACACACTGCTGTATCCAAGCACATAGAAGATGCACTTCAAGCCTCCCCTCTTCTATACTGACAGTATTGCAACACTGCATTGAGTGCACACACTGCAGAACTCTTCACTCCATTAGCTGCAGCCATGGAGTAAACACTGTAAGATGTGCTACCAAACACCACACCTATGGAATGAACAAAGTATGCTTACCCCATACAAAACACTGGAGTACACGCTATCTTACAATGTGCATGTCATGTGCAATGCACTCCACTTCTGCA
The DNA here is from genome assembly GCF_040938575.1 of Ambystoma mexicanum. Taxonomy (NCBI): domain Eukaryota; kingdom Metazoa; phylum Chordata; class Amphibia; order Caudata; family Ambystomatidae; genus Ambystoma; species Ambystoma mexicanum. The sequence goes on along the minus strand of NC_090937.1, from coordinate 579,136,163 downwards.
ATTGAGCTCTCACCAGTGACCACGGAAAGAGGTCTCTGTGCCAGCTACTGTGTCGTAACAAAGCCTGCCTGCATTCAGCCACATGGTAGTCACCTCTTCAGAGACCCGCAAATTGGCGCTGTACGCATGGATACTGCAGGCACAACAATGTCTTCGTCCACCTATTGACATATCTCAGATGACACACTTCTCACTCCCCCACCCTTTCTATCCCTTCTTCCCACTACCACATGGGCTGATATATGTTTTGCAAGGCACTCTGCTTCTGCAAATCAGCTCCCACCAATCAACACATTAAAATGTCACAGCACGAGCTATTGTGCCCTAACGAAGGCTGTCTGCATTCACCACACATGGTAGTCGCCTGAGCAGGGACCAGCGAATTGGCGCAGTGCTCACAGATACAGCAGGCACACCACTGTCTTCATTCAGCTAATGATCACACATCTCAGATGAACCACTTCTCTCTCCTTCACCCTTTCCATCCCTTCTTCCCACAACCACATCCCATAGATTATGTTTGTCAGTCCCTTTCGGCGCCACTCTGTCCTCCGATACACCATGGCGGTGTTTCCCAAGAACTTTGATGCATAGCACGCTTCCCTCCAGCCAAACACTGACCGTGTCCAATGTTCGCCAACATCACTATGTACTGCAAGCCAATGAGACTTTTGTCCACAGAGCGAACAGGGAAATGGGTCTGCGGAGCGGAGCCAGATTTCACTAATTTTCTGAGATGTACATTTCAGTTCTTTGCAGCAAAAGTACTGGTCGGATTTCCATCAAACAAACAAAAGCACGCTTTCTGAACAATGCCCCTGCCGCAAATTTGGTTTAAATCCGTCCAGCCGTTCCGCCAGTAATCTTGCACAAAGTTTTTCCCCATTCATTCAATGGAAAAAAAAATGAATTCAGCTGGCCCAATATACTTTTTTGGCAAGGTTTGGTAAAGATTCGTCCACGGGGAGCGAAGTTATAAACCGCTGTAAAAGTGGTCTTCCTATAGGTTTAGCAACTTAACCATAACTACACCGCCTCTACCACGGACTGTGTAATATATATATCAAACAAAATGTTGTGCTTATCACCACTGTAGACTTGATCAAAAAAACAGCTTAGCAAAACCAAATTTACAAAGCACTCAATCCAACTATTTCAGTGCAAATAGCTTTATTATATTAAAAACATCATCATTAATATATTGACCAACATGGACTTAAAATAATTGGCTTTTAAAAGTCAAACACTCAGCTCTCTGTGCCACGCATTCCCCCCTATGCAGCGACTTCCTCAGGAAAAGTGAATTAATTTGTTTAGTGCAAGCCTTCTTCTATTTGTACTCTTTTTGGGAACTCATGTGATCAAAGTCATGTGTCTTATTTTGGAGGTAATCCTCTACCTAGCTGAAATGCTAGCAGGCATCTTGGACCTGTATAGTTATACTAATCCTTATCAACAAAAACATGTAAAGGGCTCATAGCATAGCTATGTCTGTTCTAACAGACCGTCACCATGTGGGGTTCCCATTTGAGTAAACAAAATTGTACTATATTGTACTGCTATATTGGTTTGCTCGACCTGTAAGTCAAATATTTGTTATTTAAGTCACTAAAGTGTAGTACTGCATGCACTGATTGTTAGACTCTATAATGCCATAAATCTAATCTGTGGTGCGGCAGCACCCATTTAAAGTGCTGATAAGTACTAGCACTTTATTTCTGTCTCTTGAAGTGGGTAAACATTATTTAATGTGATGCGTGATGCTCTGACTGCATAGGATGATGGTTGTATATTATTCCATCACCTTTACCCCAGACAATAGAACCTAAAAATCAAAATAAAAAATCATGTCCAAGTGGGCTAAATAATCTTTCTGTTTAAAGTGACATATGCATTATGTAGTGCAAAACGTTGCAATAGCTCAAATTACCTTATTCGAGCCATATATCCATATATTGTACGAAATCTAAAGTGCTTGTGTGCATTGATGGAAATACAATACTTCATAACACTTGTTTACAAAATGTCTCATACAGTATCACAATCTAGCCGTACCAGGCTAATTCACAGTTACATTTAAAGTGGCATGTGCATACTATACTTTACCTGGTGTAATTAGCTCATTAAGTCACCTTAATTGACTTTGCAGTAGTAGATAGAATTATCATATTTTATGTACCAATCTTCTACTTTACCTCCTAAAGTGACTATGTGCTATCAAACAACTATAGGATTGTCAAGAATTGGTGATGCAATTCCAGTATTTTAAACTAGTATTCTTAATGGCCATTTCATAGATATCTTTCTTCCCCAGTATTGTGACCCTGTGGCTTTTTGGAATTGAACATTATAATCAATTTGGACTCAAGTTTACGCAGTTTGCGTACTCTGTTGCCTTTCCTTTTGTGGATCGGTATGTGTGCCAATGCAAAAAAATCTCATTGATGATACATCACTATCATGTTTTTTGGCAAAATGCACAGCTAGAGGATAGTTGGTGTCTCCATTAATTATCGCTCTATAGTGTTGTAGAATTTGTACCTTCAATTGATAAATAGTGGAACTAATGTACATCAATTCACAAGTACATATAATTACATACACTACAAATTTGGTCAGAAAATCTTTTGTTTGATCTTCTACATTTTTTTGCCAAAACTACCGAGTTGCATCTTGTCTTTTTTCATGGCATAAGTGCACATCTTACAGTTGTTGCATTTCTCAAAACCACCGTATGTGCTTGTTTCTTTCAGCCAGTTGTCCACTTTATGGTTAATACTAGGCATATTTGGTGAAATTAGATCGTTCATTGATTTAGCTTTTGCACACGTGATCTGTGGCCTCTCACTTATATAGGATGCTATCTCCTCATCTGCCTGCAGTTTTGACCAATGCTTTCCCAGAATCTATCTGATTTCATTAGTTTGAGTGTTGTAGTTGGCAATGCATCTAATACTCTCCTTTTCATTCATCCTGATTTTCTTTTTCAAAAGATGTTTTCTGTCTCCAAGGACTGTCTGGCTATGGGCTTTGTTGATATTTGATCTAGTATAGCCTCTTGCCAAAAAATGTGCCCCCATTTTGTTTGCTTCCCTCTGGAAATGTTTCAACAGTTTTGTTTATCCCTTATCATTTCACCATGGGGGATACTGGTTTTTAATGGTCAGGAAATTATTTTTAAGCAGCTTGCAAATAGGATAGGTACAAAAGGAAACGTTGTGGGGTGGGAGAAAAAGAAAATGTGTATACATTCAAATGTTTAATGAACTAATTAAGAGAAGAAGAAAGAGGAGTGATAGTAAAAAAGAAACACACAAACTGGGATTATGGGTGCCGTCAAGGAATATAAATCTAGTTTAATGATGTCTCTCGATTCTCGTAGTGGCAGAGTCACTCACTCTGCATGTAAAGTAACATTGAATTGGGTAACAGGGGTGGTAACAAGATAGAAGTAAACAATGTTATTCTTTGGGGATACATAAATATATACAAATAATAAAAGAGGGTAAAACATGCCACACATTTGCCAAAAAAGGTTGCATATACATTAGATTAGGGGAATACAATATGATTGGAGGTACTATTGGTTCTTTGGAAGCGTCTTTCATGATACCTCCTATGTTCAGATAGATCATTGAGTTGAGGGGGGTGACTGAGGTAGGGATGCATAGGTACACTGCATGCAGGGGAGGGTAAACAATAGGTATGCAGTCGAATATTTCGACTGGATGGGGGAATGAAGAGGAGCAGCCTCTCCCCGCTTTTTGCTTACAGACCAGTAAATATAGTAGTTAGATCCAATACCCCTCTCTCCTGTCCAACATTGTAAAATGATTGTCTATTGGGACAGCTAAGCAGTGCTTATTTAATGAAAATACATTGGAAATGGGTAAAAGTGGACAGCCTTATTTAGGACAACATAATACGTAAAAGTATGCTTACATTACGCACAATATTAACACAGAATATAGATTTCTGATGTATAGGTTAGCAAAAGATAGTCATTGTATTACAGATGGCTGCATGTCTCAGAATCCCATGAATGTTTCAAAAGTGCTGGAAGCACAGGAAAAGTGCTGTGTGTAGAAAAAGGAGTATGTTGGGCATAAAGCCACAGTACAGTGAGAGAGCATAAATCAAATAGCAAAATATGTGATTCTCATTGGTGTGAATCATAAAACTAAACTGGTTTACAATCGGAAAAGATAAGATAGCTAAATTGGACCAATAGGAAACCAGACAAGTTATTCATGTCTTGAAACACAGTGTGCTAAAGAAGTCCGAAGAAATGTATCAAACTCAGAGCTGTTTTTTGCTTTAAGGTTACGACATATGTTGATGATTTAGTGAAATTTGGGAAACTACATAGTCTTGCTAATTTGCATTGGGAGTCAAGTGTTTCAGGAACTGTTTATGTCCAATGGGATTCAAGTGATGTTTTGACCTTTAAGTAAAATGGCCAATTAGAACATGTTAAAATCTAAGGTTCAGTTTAGCATAAAAATTATTGTGCAATACTGTATATACTATAAACGTGTATTTAAAATGGCCAGGCTTTGAGTTCTTGCCTTGCTAACTGACCAACTATGGCTTTTGTAAAAACTCCTACCTGTCTGAGAATAAAACCTTTGCTCTTGGCACAATCCATTTCTGAAAGGGCTTTTATTGAATTACTGGTTCGCATGTTGTATAACATTCTTTTGTCTGACATTTACTGAAAGGTATTTGTTTGACATATAAACTCTACCAAAGTATTTCCAATTGTGTGCTGTAAATCTTGTCCTTTCCCTCTTCCAGGATTTGCCAATCAATTCAGTGCTTTTGGTGTAAGCTATAATAGCTAAACTAGGTATGTGATTATACCTGGCTGCATCTTTAGGGTTTCCGATTTAATGGTATTGTCTCTGATTGCACTAAAACATTCTCTTACCAGGTTTGTCTACTCTACGTGTAGTTTGGTGTCTGAAACAATGAGTTGGTCATTTCATTCTTTTGATCATAACCAATCTTTCTCCCATGGTTCGGCCATCATCTTAAACATTCATGATAGGAAGAATCAGCACAAATCCATAGAATACAGATTATGCAGTCTAAGCCTACTATGTACAATCATGGTTCTATTAGGGAAACTGAGTGGAGTATTTGTACCCCTTTACATTGCATCAAAATCTAGTTGGCAAGGCTGCCTGATCCTTTTTGATTATGGATGTTTAAGTCCATGGGAGAGATCATTAATGGATCTTTGTGTCTTTGTGTCATGACTATTTTTCTCCTTGTGCCCAAAGTTCAGTTGGTGCTGGTGTGATGGTTTCTGAATGAAAACAGGATTTGATCAACATGGGTGGAGGTATTGAAATGCAAGGGAGAGACTCGTAATTGGTGGATTATTTGAGAAGGGGACGTGCAGTCACAATGTGAAGGTTGTGGATGTAGCAGTTATTTCTTTCTGTAAATATGTTGTTTTTGCTTCACAAAATACGAAAGAGACAACATAATCATCCCTTATGTTCCCTTAATTAGATCCTCAATTTGCGCCATGACAATATTGGAACTAATTGGTATTGGTGTGAAGTTTTACCAACGTTCTGTAGGTATCAAATCTAAAACTCAATGCATGCAATGCAACAAACACATAATTGAATTAAGATCAGTGCCAATGACAGAGGTGCACTATAATAAACTAATGAAACATTGCATTTTTATTTCATTTTTTTAATTTATATAGCCCTTATGAATAAGTGTTGAAAAGAGAACAGTTACAATAGTGCAAAACGAACACACCATGAATAAACTTAAAAACAACGCAAATAAAATAGAATTTTAGGTGAGAAAAAAAAGATAGCCAGTGGTGGAGCGATGTGGGTTGTGGTGGAAGTAGACAGGTGAGAAGAATGGATGACTCATAGATTGATTTCATAAACTAGTTGACCAAGGCAAAGAGGCAAAATAGAAGCGAAGAGCAATGGTCCATGTGAGAATGGACAAAGGTTAGAATACGAATGTTTATGGAAGTAAAGGGGAAAAAAGGAGGACAATTAGTTGAAATGTTGCACATAGCATATACAGGACATAGAACATGTATGAGAGGAACATGTAAGAGAAGAGTCAAAGATGACAAGGTTTTAAGTAGATACAGAAAGTGGGATTGAAGTAGGGAGGAAAGAATAGAAGATGTTGAAAGACAAGTAAAGGAGTGAAATCCATATGTTTTTTAAATATTTGTTTATTGTGATCAATAAAAACATAACAAATACAGAACACCACACTGGAATGTAATAATGTTTCCACACATGATCAAGAAGAAAACATTTTAACATTTTCTCCCACTCAGAAAAAAAAAAAGCAAGAGATAAGGATAAAGGGAAAAACCAAAAACCTCCTACCCCCAGGAAGTAAACAGGTAGAAAAAAAGGGGGAGAGAACTAATAAGAACAAATAAGAAATGGAGAAAGAAAAGGAGAAAGGAAACCTCCCGTTCCCTCCCTCCTCAACCCCGAGTCCAATCCGAACATGATTCGTGTTGCTTTGGTGGTGATAGGAGCTTACGTCACCCAATTGTAGAGTGTTTGCTGTAAGTAAGACCTTCTGAGCCCATGGGTGCGACAAGAAGAAGAAGGGAAAGGATGATCATTTGGACTGATGGAGACAAGCTACTCTCAGACGGGCATGGGTGAAGCCTCTAATTGAGGCACAGAGGCCAACCCTGCATGTTGCGATGTGGCGCTGGATAGGTTTGCAGGGGGATGTCCTAATTTGGGTTATGTTTCTCTTTAGAAGTCCAGGAAGGGCACCCATTGCACGTCTATGTGCGTGTGTGATTCCATGAACAGCGCTGTGAGACTTTCCATCTCATACATCTCCTTCGCTTTGCGCAGCCATTATATTTTGGTGGGGAGAGTGCTGTCTTCCGATTTTATCGTGACACACACGCGATCTTCTAGCAGTAAATTCTGAGGCATTTGTGGGAGGACCAAGTATTGCTCCTCTGTCTCTTCGACCCGGAAGAGGATCAAAAGAGGCATGAGCTCCCTGTGAATACCCTCTCTCTGGTAGATCCAGCCCAGAACTTCCTTCCAGTATGACTTTATGTGGGGGAATTCCCACAATTGGTGCCAATAGGTGCAAATCTGTGTACACCCTCTCCAACAGTATGGGGTGATTCCTGCATACATCTTGGCTAAGTGTTGGGGAGTTAGGTGCCACTGCTTTAGAATTTTGCAGTTATGCATTTTGTATTGCACAGCAATGGAGGATTTCCAGACCGCCTTACATATTTCATCCCAGTGGTAGGGCCAAGAGAGGAGGGAAGCGTAAGAGGGAAGGGGTGCGTGTGAGGCAGTTGTACAAGGTTCCAATGGTCGATTGCATTCTCGTGTCAATTATGCAAAGTGTCCTTTTTGAGCTCCTTTGTAGCGTGCACCGCTTGACCCCTCTCGACCAAACAATGTATGTCCATGCTACTCTATTGCTCTTGATCACAGGTTGTTCAATTTTTTGAACTTTCTCTTGCCTTTGGATCGACCTCTCTGCGACCAAGGTCCTGAAGGCATCCGTGGTGGTTCTGATGAGGATGGCATTTCTATGGTGTCAGTCCCGCCTTCCTTTTCTTTCAAACTCTTGAGCACGCCACCTGCCTCTTCTCCCGAAGTTACTCTGTAGTCTTCATTGGCATAGGCAAATACAAGGGTGAATGGGACGTTCCACCTGTATCTTGTGTCACACTCTCATAGCCATGAAGTCAGGGATTGACAAGCTCTTCATTTAGACAAGGTTGCGGTGGAGAGATCTTGATAGATTTTAACTCTCGAATCCTCGAAGTATATGGTGTCTCTTTCTCTCGCTTGCCGGAGGATGTCTACTTTTTGCTTATAATGGTGGCATCTTGCTAGGACTGACCTTGGGCCACCTGGGGGTCCATAGGCTCTGTGCACCCTTTCAAATACCAAGTCCAGGGATGGAGGTGAGGGTAGCAGACCAGATATCAGGTCCTTGACTCTTCTTTCCAAGGATGCCGGAGTCTCATTGGGAGATTCTTTAAAGCCTTGGATTGTTATGTTAGCTCTTCTCTCTCTATTCTCCAAATTGTCAATGTTGGCCTCAAGGTCCAATGTTCTTTGCTCAAGCTCCTGGAACCGGCCTTCAGTTTTAATTTCTACTATGTCTGCAGACTGCTGGTAATTTTCAAGTGCCTCTACGTTGTCCTCTATCCTGTGCACCTTCTCCTTAAGTGCACTAACCGTTGTTTTCATACTGGTCCTAAATGCACAGATTTTGTCCAACAAGAAGCAGATGTCTGCCTTTGTCGATGTTTCCTGGTCTCCCCCTGGGATGATGGGGCATTTTTGGGCTTGGGAGGCTGCCATGGTCGCACTCCCTCTTCGAAATTCCTGTAGATTTTGGGCTGTGCAGTGGGCTAACTCACCCTGCCTGTGGGAGGCAGCACTTCCGCCGGCTCGCGGGAGGACCGTTTTGTGCTTCATGAGCCTCTGGGGTGAGAGCAGTGTACCTCCAACTGTATCTGACCCTCAATGGTGTTGCTGGCTATGTGTTGGTGTTATTTGGCTGCAAAAAGTTTGCTTGGCCGAGTAGGCGTTGACTTGGCAGGGAGACCCTTGGCATGTGGTCTGGGGCGGCTAGCCACCGTGAGCTCCAGCTCTCTTACTGTTTTTGTGACTGCTTGCTTGGGCGGAACAAAGGCCCTGATTACATCAGTGAGGGCCTTGTGGAGCCGGGGGGGTTCTGTCTCCAATAAGCTCCTCTGACCGGGTAGTCTTACCCTGGTGCCATGTGACAGCTGCCCACCCCTATCTCTTTTACTCTAGGGTGGCTGCCAGGAGTCTTGTCTGTTAGGCCACTTCCAGGACTCAAAAGAAAGGGGGCTGGTGAATCAGACTACTAGCGTTCTGTGGGATGTATCGTGCCCTATAGGGCTTTAGTCTATGGTGCTGCCTGTGGGGGATGGCAGCTCATTTTCCCTGCTGGGCGAGGTGGCTGCTGCACCCACGTCAGATCAGGCACGTGGGGCCACCCCAAGCCTCCTCACAGCAGATTGGTGAGGGGGCTAAGGAGAGAGTGTCAGCCTCTTTCAGGCACGTGCCCCGAGCATGCCTGGTTGTTGCCGGGGGGGGTAGGGCCCCTGCACCTGTGTCTGTCCCCCAGGGCTGTGATGCCCTCGAGTGTGCTGTGTCCGTGTCTGCCGCTGACTCTCCTTACCCGCTCTGAGCTCCGGTGACGGGGCGAAGTCTCCTTTTAGCTGCTACTCCATACGAGGCTGCAAGCTGGTGGATCCGTCCTTCGGCAGTGAGTCAGGTGGTCATTGGGGGAAGAGCGGGTCTGTGAAGTCTCTTGAGGCTGGTTGTGTATGTCTCCTGTCAGGGGAAATGAGGACATGGCTGGCGTCTGCAAGGTGCTCCCCTTCTCCAGCCGCGAGGCCATTTTTCGCTTTCCTCATGTCACAAAGACTCCTGGAGTAGCTTACAGTGGGATCGTGTCTTTTGGTGGTTCAGGGCGCTCCACAGCAGTTGGGAAGTGCAGCAGTCAAACCCGCCCTCTGGGCACCGCTTGGGAAGAGAGGCCCGCAGCAATTGTTCGATTGTGGCCGCGGGACTTATCAAAGCCACACTAATCTGCTGATTGTGATGCTGCTTTTGGTGGCGTTGCTGAGGCCACGGCCGCCGGAACTTACAACCACCGTGAGTGCAATTTTGTTCAGGAGCACACAGCTACAGCCCTCAGTGTGTGCCTTTACGGGGGTGCTGCTCCTCTGACACAACACTTGTGTCTCCAATCATGTCAGTAAAGGTGTCGGCTTCGCTGCCGGCACGCAACACCTCCTCACTTTGTGCTATTCCAGGGGGGCTTCTGTGGAGCCTTGCAATTGCTGTAACCGAACATCCCGCGGTGACTCTGGAGCACTGTACTGATATGGCAGCCTCTGACCGGGTACACTTTCACTTCCCACAACCTCCTGATAACACCAGTTCCTGCCGGTCTCTTTGTCACAGAGTCCCGGTGCTTGGCTTTGACGAGTGGGGCCAACGGTATTCTGTATGTTTGTGGCGCCCTGTACTCCCAGTTTTTCCCGTTGCTGTGTAGCACAACCAGGCATCCTGGCTGGCCAGTGTGCTATTATGCGGCCTGTGTCACCGTGAGGCCCCGGGCTCGAGGGGTTCAGGTCTGGAGGGACTTTTAATGGGGATTCCGGATCCGATTTTATCTGGGTTTGGGTCTGGTGACTACCACCTCCCTTAGCTTCCTCGACAGCGTATGTGCGTTGCTTGCGGGCTGGGCAAGGGGGGCCCCGGGGGGAACGCAAAGCGTTTCCCCCCGAGGAGTTTTTGGCGATGCACATGGCCAGCGAGTGGCCGTGGGGCAGAGCGCTTCCTGGGGGGGTATTTAAGGGCTCAGGGAAGGTTCGGGAGGCAGGCGACGGTTAGGACTTGATGATTGTCCTGTCGCCTGCTCCCGAGCCTTCCCCGTAGCGGGGCCTGACGAGGTGTGTGAGGTAGGGATAGCAGGAGGGGGGCCAGGAGAAGGGCCGAGGGAGAGTGTCGGAGGCGGCGCATAAAAAAAAAAAAAAAAGGGGAATAAATATAAAGAGGGCAGGGGGCGCTGGCCCCGAATAGTCGGGGGTACCGTACATAAGGTACCCCCCCGCCCCCCTTACCGGAGCCGCCGTCCGCGGGTTGGTTTTAGCAGGGCGGGTGGTTCGGGGCCATTGGAGGAAGCAGTTGTGTTTTCGCGTGAGGGAGCTGGGCGGGCATCCCTCGACGGCTGCAATGTGGGACCGCGGGGTTCGGCATTGATGTTGCCGGCCCCCGCGGCGCTTTAGTGGGGACGCAGTGTGTCGGGTTGAGGGGAGCCGTGGGTTAGTTGGGCCCGCGGGTGCTGGGCTCTATTTCCTTGCGTGCGGTGTCAGCGTGCAGCAGGGAGGGGGCAGAGCGGTCCTCTTAAAGGGACCGCTCCCCCTGTTACGCGCCCATTAGGATAGGAAGGCACTGCGGTGCGGCGTTTTGGGCCACTAGGGGGCGGGCGGTGGAGCGGGGTTGATGGAGTTGGGGGCATTATAAAAAAAAAAAAAAAAAAAGTAAAGTTAATAAAAAGAAAGGGAAAGTAGGAATAGGGGGTTTTAAAGAAAGGAAGGGGTTTTTGAGCAGGGGGGTGGAGGGTGGGGGGGGCCCGATAGGTCCACGGGTAGTTTTGGCTCGGGGGCTTAGGTTTGTTAGGTTCAGTTTCAGGGGGCACATATATATTGTCGTGCACAACCAGATTAGTAGTGCACGATGTTGGGCCAGGGAGCTGGCAAAAAGGGCCGGGTTGATGCTGAGGCTCTGAGGGAGGCTTTGGAAATAATAAGTAGGGCATCTGGGGCCCAGTGGGAGGGGGCAGTGGGGGAGGTCACAAGCGGAGAAGCCACGGGGGAGGGGGAGATAAGTGGTGGTAGGCCGCAGCGTAGAGCAGCGGCAGATGGGGCTCTCGCGGCAATGGTGGCCTGCACCCCATCGGTGGGGAGAGGGGATGTTTGGGAAACTAGGGGCGGGAAGTTGAGAAAGGGGATAGGCAGGAGGGCGGCAGGGGGAGAAATGATTTCGGGTCATGAGGTGGCTCGGAGGAATGAGAAGGGGGCCAGTGAAGGGGTGCAGAGGGGGGTGACAGGGCAAAGTGGAAGAGGGGGTAAATACCTGCAGAAGAGTGCAGGTGGGAAAAGGAGGGAGAGGTCCCCTTCAATTGAGGAGGGTAGAGTGGGGCGCGGAACGGCCCCCCCGGTTCGGAGGAGTGAGGGCGGAGGGTGCTGCGCAGCCCCCGCCGGTCAGGTGGAGATTGAGGGTTCCAGTTCGGCCCCTCCTCGGTCAACGCAAGGGGAGCCTAGAGGGCGCAGCACAGCCCCTAGCAATGAGGATTCCAGGGTGGAGGTCAGAACGCCTCGCCCGAGAGAAGAGGAACAGGCAGGGGTTCCCACAACCCCGCCGAGAAGACGTCAAAGGAGGGGCGGGGTGGACGCCCCGGGCTCGCAAGAAGATCATCAACTCATCTCGGGCAGGAGCTTGCATCCACAATGGTATTTAAGGGGTGATGAGGTTGGTTGGGAGGAATATGTGGGGCAATGGGGATTAGAAGATTACAGGGCGGAAAGGGAAAAGGGGGAGGAGTGCAGAAGTTCAAGGTGGGATAGGGAAAGGGAAGTGCAGGGTGGCCGGGGTGAAAGGGGTCAAGGGAACTATGGGCTGGGTGAGTGTGCTGACATGTTTTGTCCCCGCAGTTGGAGCCATCTAAGAAGGGAGAGGAGGAGCAACGGTGTGGACGCCAGGCCGCAAGTGGCAGGTGTGGAAAGAGGTGAGCGGGAAAGGGAATGGTCATCTGCATGGCAGAGAGGGGTTACAAGTAGGTGGACAGGGGAGGAACGGGCTGGTTTTCAAGGTGTAAGGAAGGAAGTTGGTGTGCAGGCCATTGGAGCCGAAGGGGTTGAAAAGAGCATTTGCTCAGTGGAGGTCCAAACGGACAAGGTGATGGAGCCATTGGTGCTCGAAGTGCAAGCCGGGAAAGATAAGGAGCGTGAAGTGAAAAGAAAGGAGAAAAAATGGCCTTACATGGGGATAACAAAGCCATTGGGGGCGCACTTGATGGCAGCGACCAGGGAGAAGATTCAGGCAGGGGAATTTGTGGATGTCTTTAAATTGCTCCATAGGGAAGTGAGAGCAAAGGAGGGGTCTAAGGAGGAAGAGTGGGAACTGGCTTCCCGCCCAAGGGTCCCGGTGACTATTGAGAATTGGACGGCGGTGTTTATCATTTATGCCAGTGTGTACTGCGAAAAATTCCCGGAGCGTTGCGTGGCCCTGCTTAAATATATGGACGTAATTAGGAAGGCTTTCACGAGTTTCGGGGGTTTTGCCTGGGTACGCTATGATGAGGAATTCAGAGCAAGAATGGCGGAGGACAGTCAGGTGGTCTGGGGGAGATAGACATGGATCTTTGGCTGCAATGGATGGCTCCAACGAGGCCTGCCCCGACATTACACACGGCAAGTGGGCTGCCCGTGCCTTACCGGCCCTTTCTTGGTCGCCCCGCCCATGAGGGGGTGGGGGGAGGAGGCGGAGGACAGCCCTCGACAGCATGTTGGGCGGTCAATAAAGAAGGATACACGAGGTGGTTGTGCAAATTTCAACACAAGTGCAGCAGGTGTGCGGGTCGGCATCCGGTTACAGATTGTTTTCAGGCAGGGGACAGTGGGTCAGGGCGAGGAGCGGGGCAAGGAATTGGGGGGGAAGGACCGCATGCCAGGTAAATTGGGGTGTGCTGGTAGGTCGGGCTCAGTTTATCGTAAAGGTGGTGGGGGGCACAAGGTTTGATGAAAGGTTTGTTGGGAAGAAATTAAAGGGGACAGGAGAAAGGTGAGGAGGAAGATGCGCAGGTAGGGGAGGGCCCAGGGGGGAGGTATCGGTGGAAATTGTTAAGGGAGAGGTAGCTGTCGTTGGGAGGGCAGGGACGACGGTGGTGAAGCCCTCACGCTTGCCGCACGACAAGGTGAGTAGGCTTCAGGCTGCATGGACGGAGGTGCGGGAGCGCCTCTGGTGCAGAAGGGGGGAGTGAGGAGATGGGTCTGCATGGACGGGGGTGCACTAGGGCCCCTGGTGCAGCTAAATTAAAAAAAGAAAAAAAAAAAAAAAAGAAAGTGGAACAGAGAAGCGAGGTGCCGGAAGAGGAATTTATGTGTAACGGTCTGCATGGACGGAGGCGCAGGTTTGGCCCCTGGTGCAGCGGTGGAGAGGGGTAAAGGAAAAAGGGGGCCTGCATGGACGGGGGTGCACTAGGCCCCCTGGTGCAGGTGGGAAACAGGTGGTAATGGACGCAAGTAGCTTGAAGATGGTGATATGGAAGGAACTGCATGGACGGGGGTGCAGGTTTGGCCCCTGGTGCAGTGGTGGAGAGGGGTAAGGAAGAAAAGGGGCCTGCATGGACGGGGGTGCATTAGGGCCCCTGGTCCAGGCGGGAAAAAGGTGGTAAGGGATGTGAGGAGCTTAAAGAGTATATGGAAGGGACTGCATGGACAGGGGTGCAGGTTTGGCCCCTGGTGCAATGGCGAGAGGAGTAATAATCTAAAGGGCCTGCATGGACGGGGGGTGCACGTGGGCCCCCGGTGCAGGGGGGACAATGCAGGAATGTAAAGGAATAATACTGGGCACAACAAGTGGAACAAATGGTTTATTGCTTGTAGGGGAGCTGTTTGCGACCTGTTTTACGTGGTTATTGTTGGGGGCTTTCAGGGTTTCTGAGTTGGTTGGGGGGAGAAAGGGGGGTAGGGTGACTGCAATGGGAAGATGTTCAAATTACAGAAGAAGGTTAGACATCAAGATTAAAAGGTCTAAGACGGTTAAGAAGGGAAGGGGCTCTTGGGTTCGGCTGGGTCGTGGGAGCAAGGTCTTATGCCCAGTTCCAGGTGCTAAGGGTATTGCGGAAGGAGTTGGTGGCAGTGGGAGAAAAGGAAGAGGATTTTGGGACTCATTACTTTAGGATGGGCGCAGCATCTGAGGGTACCGGGCTGGGTTTTTTCAGAAGACAAGGTGAAAAGAGTGGGACGTTGAAGGTCTGGGAAATACAAGGGGTACGGCAGGGAGTTTGATAATGGGGATGTTGAAAAGGTGGTTGGAACTTTGTGGGCCAACTGTCGTTGAAATATTTTTGACTTGTCAGTGATTTTGTATTTTCTTTTTCAGATGCTGCGCGAAAGGAAGGGGAGTTGGCGCAAGTTTTGATTTGTTGGCCATTCAATTGTTAAGTGGGATGGGAAGGAAGTGGAGAAAGGGGTTTGGGAAGGTAACAGGGGTGCACTTACAAGGAAGTGGTGGTGAGACGGCACGGGTTGGGGGGCCAGCGGTGGGATCAGCTGCTTCCTATATTGGCAGGGACGAGGGAACGCTTGGGGTTTCCAGAGGTGGTGATTATGCATGCAGGGGAGAATGACCTTGTGAGAGATTAGGGGTTGGCTCTGCTAAGGAAAATGAAGAGGGACTTAGGGGGGGTGCGGGAAATGTTGCCTCAAGCAGTGGTGGTATGGACTAAGTTGTTGCCGCGATGAGGGCTGAGGGGAGTGAAAAGGGGGAGCAATGGAACGGGCCAGGAAGGGGATAAACAAAGAAAGGGTACAATTTTGGGCCTCGGTGGCAGTGCAGGTCATGGACCATAAGGAAATAACATTTGAGGGTCTCCGCATCTCTAGAGAGGTTGGGGTACACTTGTCCGTGTATGGGAATAATCACTACCTGGCGGACTTTGGTGCTTGGCTGGGAGAATGGGTAAAAAGTTTGAGGTAGAAAAGTTGGGGGGGGGGGTTGGGGCAGAAAGAACTCCTCGGGGGAGGGTTTTTCTGGTGCCGGGGGCATGGCCCCTTTTGATGTGGGGGGAGGGAAGCACAATGGGGGAATGACACGGGAAAGGATGGGGTGGCGCTGTTTGCACAAGCAGGTCACCCCGGGGGAACAGGTATTGAGCCTGGAGGGGCATGGCCCCTGGGAGAAAGCGGGACGCCTGGAAAAGGGGCAAGGAGACGGTAGGATCCAAGGGATCATTAGGGAGGAATTGGGTTATTTAATTATTTAATTGTTGGGGAAAAATGAAAATGTTTAATTTATTTAAGTGGTGGTTAAAATATTCCTTTAGTTTGTTAGGCCATGGAGCCAGTTAAGCGTTTGATTGTAAGCTTTGGCCTGTCACATTAAAGTGACCTTTTCCACTTTTAAACAAGTCTGGGTTTCTGTGCATTAAGCCAAAAGGGGGGCCCCGGGGGGAACGCAAAGCGTTTCCCCCCGGGGAGTTTTTGGCGATGCACATGGCCAGCGAGTGGCCGTGGGGCAGAGCGCCTCCTGGGGGGGTATTTAAGGGCTCAGGGAAGGTTCGGGAGGCAGGCGACGGTTAGGACTTGATGATTGTCCCGCCCTCCCACCCCTTCATTTTCGTTAGGGTAGTGTCTGGTTATGTAATATGGGGGGGTCCATTGTTCATGGGATTATGCAGGGGGTTTTTTAGATGACATGGCGGGTTCATGAGTTTCGGGTCTGTTAGGAAGGTAGGGTTGGTAGTTTTGTGTGACAGGTCAGGGCATTGTGAAAGTGTGTGTAATATATGTTGCTGATGTGGCAGGTCAGGCTGGCTGCAGGTCATAGGAAGGGGGAGTTGGGTGTAGAGGGGAGTTTGAAGGGTGTTGAAGTGGGTCGGGGCGCCGGGGGCATGGCCCCTTTTGATGTGGGGGGAGGGAAGCACAATGGGGGAATGACACGGGAAAGGATGGGGTGGCGCTGTTTGCACAAGCAGGTCACCCTGGGGGAACAGGTATTGAGCCTGGAGGGGCATGGCCCCTGGGAGAAAGCGGGACGCCTGGAAAAGGGGCAAGGAGACGGTAGGATCCAAGGGATCATTAGGGAGGAATTGGGTTATTTAATTATTTAATTGTTGGGGAAAAATGAAAATGATTAATTTATTTAAGTGGTGGTTAAAATATTCCTTTAGTTTGTTAGGCCATGGAGCCAGTTAAGCGTTTGATTGTAAGCTTTGGCCTGTCACATTAAAGCGACCTTTTCCACTTTTAAACGAGTCTGGGTTTCTGTGCATTAAGCCAAAAGGAATCACGTTTCCGCCATTAGTTGAAGGTTCTCAGAGAGATGAGCATTCAGGCTTCCATTCTGCCTGCGCCTCCTGGTGGTACCCGTGAAATCCATTTGTATTCGGCTTTTGCCATTAGGAGCATACATAATATAATTACCACACAGCAAAATAAATACAACCTATACAAAATATCTTAAATCAGCCTATATAAATGCATTCTAAAATGGAATTAAAATTGTCTAGCAGGTCTTCTAAGAGCAGCTTTAACATATTCAAATATTTCCAATATAGTACTGATGTCATTATAAAACCTTAAAGACAGCACTGCCTCCACAATAGTTTTAACATTGTGATTAATAAAATGCCCCAGAGCCACTGTCTCCTAAGATCAATCAACATAACATGAAGTAAGACTTCAGTGGCCCCCGATCCCCAAGGTCAAAACCTAGTATCGGCTAACCCAACCTTACATGCCCTATTAAAGTTAAAACGTTCAATCTCCCCATTAGAATAATTCTCATGTGTTTGGAGGACCTCACTTTGGTAATAAAATGTTCTGCCGGTGGCAAATGATGAGAGACCACAAAATTCTTTAAAGAACAGAGGGGTTCAAAATATGCATCATCGTGTAGTTATGGTCTAGCTTCTTGGCTATCTTCTTTAGTTCCTGCATATTTATTTCACCATTGCTACATTTTTTAAATTACATACCCCAACTCTTATACATGGCTGTACACTTTTTAAGCCATGGAAACTTTAAATGCAGAATCCGGGCCTAGATTTCCCCCACTTCATTTGTGATATTCGGATTTTCTGAGCTGGAGTTGAATAAACTTGGGGCAAATTCTAGGAATTTTAGTTCTGCTAGGAACCTAATACTGGTTACTTCCATCTCCAACTGCAGTGCCTCCCCTTGAGTGCTGGGTCCAAAACTGAGTATCTTCCTTAGGAAGTGATTTTGTATATGGTCCAATAGAGCACAGTCTATATCGCCCCTTATTTTGCAGCGATAAAGCCCTGCAGCATATACTTTGTCCTCCATAACCTTAAGACATTTGTCCAGCCGACAAGTACAAGAGTGGGGAGTGTGGGCAGGAAAAACAGGACAAGATGAAGTGAATGGTTGAGCATCTCATGTAGAGCGGCAAGAAGACAGTTAAGATCAGTGAGTGAAAATTATCAATGAAAAACGGAAAACACATTGGGCCTCATTACGACCCAGGCGGTAAGGGGTTAACGGCACCGTAAAAGGTGTCGGCGCCGTTAAACCCTCACCGCCCAATTACGAGGTCCCTTTGCGGGTCCCGACCTTAACGGCTGGTTTTACCAGCCGTTAAGAAAGGAATCCGCAAAGGGACTTTCGAGGTAATTACGGTACCGCAATTTGCAGTACTGTAATTACCGCCTTACCCATTCCCATTGAGCCCTATTGGGGCAAAAATGGGAACGGGGAAGGGCCAATGGTGAATGGGGAATTACTGCCCCGCCAACCCTTAGCGCCATGGTTAACGCCAGGGTCGTAATGAGGCCCATTCAAATGTGTGAGTCCTTTGCATAGATGTGATATTAAAGACCCAGAGCGGGCATACTGCATAAAGAGAGAGTGTGTGGATTGAAAACAATAGGAGACCAAGGACAGAGACTGCAGGGATATTGATTAAACAAAGAAAAGTGGAAGAAGGTGTGTCCACACAATAGAATAAGTATGAAAAGAATGTTAGGATGATAGATGTATCAGAGGTAAATGCCACAAGTGAAGGTAAAGAACAGTGAAGTGTGGTCAATAATGTAAAAGTCAGAACATAGAGCAATAAGAATAGGGAGGGATGAGAGTTTGGAATGCTGAGCAGCAGATATGAACTTTAGATGGTGGAGTAGAGCCATTTCAGCAGAGTGGGAAGACTGAGAGATTGAAGAGTAAATAGAGGAGGTAAATAGTGCATAAAAACAACCAGAGATGATTGGACATGAATAGGCAGAATGGTAGTTTGTTTAAAAGATTGAGGAAAGATGTCATAAAGAATCCAGGAGTTAAAAGATGTCACATAGAAAAACAAAAGAGGATAGGTCCAGAGGGTGCTGTTGCACAACAACATGGATTAGTCATGTGTGTTGATCACTCTGCTCCGAAAAAAGGAGAACAGTCTGAAAACATCCTGATATAATGGGAGTGAGGAGCCTTAAGGCGGTGCCCCGGCACAAGGGACAACAGCAAAGTCTTTGTGATAGCAGAGGTGCACCCAAAGGAGAAGAGCGGTTTGCCACGGTGTACAGGCCATGCACCGGCAAGAAACAAGATAGTGGTGCAATAACACAGAAGATGGGAAAGCAACAAGAAATCATGATCCCATCCTGCGGCGGTAAAGTAGACTAACGCCGGAGTGTGTCTTCCCCCTTCCCTACTTCCAGGTCCCCTCCAGTGAGGGACAATAGAAAAGAGTTTGGGACAGGAGCAGTGTGCCCAGAGGAGAAGAGCGGATCACCATGGTGGATGAGGACCGCACCATCTCCCAGACGCCCTCTGGTGAAACGGGAGGCAAAAGAGGAGCGGAGGCAGTGACTGAAGTTGAGAGTATTGAAAGGGGAAAGAAGCATATTGGATTGCTAAGGGATGGGATAATAGGTGGTGGAGTGCGCCTGTCTCCCAAGTCCCCCAAAATATTTGAAGATAATGATGTCCCCCCCCACCAACCACACTGGCTGAACATACTGAAGAGACCCGCATGGGTCCAGGGAGAAGAACAGCATGACAGAAAGCAAGTGTGGCAAAGCACAAGGGAGGACGGGGACAAGGCGAGACAGAGAGCCTGAGACAACCCCCAGGGGGATTGCCTCAACCAACACACCTTAGCCGCAGGAATAGGGTGGGGGTCTGTCTGTACCCCACCCTCGAATATAGAAGTGAGAGAGGGACAGCAGTAAGTAGCAGGTGAGCAGTCAATAACAGAAAACATGAACATCGGGGGAACAGGTTGTAGGAAAATGAGTAGGGACTGTGCATACACCAAGAATGCTTACAAATAGGCATACTTGCAAAAGAGGAAAAAGTGGAACTAGAGGGCAGTTGGAAGGAGTTAAGGGGGCAGATGTGCCTGGTGAATACGAGAAAAGTGGTACATTGTGAAACCAGGAAAAGCCCACCGAAAGATAGAAGGGCTCTCAACAGAGACAATAGGGCCTGTGTTAATAATAAACAAAGTGACGGCTCAAAATGCAAATATCGGGCTTCAAACAATACTGGTTTCTAATTACTGAGGGTATATGTTGTTGGATGCTCTTGTGGTGAGGGGATGCTTTTGTGTGTGTGTTGTGATAGTTTCCCGGAATCACCCTCCCCTTCCGGGACCCTCTTTTTTGTTTATAGTAGCCTATCAGCTCCGTTCACCACAGTATAATGGCCAAATTAAGGGAAAAAAACAAAAAGATGGGTCTCTGAGCAAAGATGGATTTGTTCACCACAACAGTCACACCGGGAGCCTGAGAAAAGGAATTGGAAAATGGAGCCCCTAATCAAAGAGAGGCCCTCTGCTTAACCAATAGACCTTCGAAATCCTGAAAGCTATTCAGGAAGCCAAGAGTACGCGGCAGCAGAAAATAGATGCGATAGACATGGAGAAGGAACTGCTCACACAGGATCTCCATAATGTGTCCACTAGAGTCGGGGTAACAGAGAGCAGACTCGCTGAGGTGGAAGATACACTGGGGCCACTGAAGAAAGACATACAAATACTACTTTCCAAAACATGCCAACTGAAAGACAAAATGTAGGATAAAGAAATAAAGGGCCACTGAGTGTGAACGGAGCGAGAGTTGCTATATATCCTGACCTCAAGAGATCGACCCAAAAGGCTCGCCGATAGTTCTAAATGTTAAAGAGGACACTGCAGGACTGAGATCTGAAGTACGTAATGCCATACCATGCCACGCTCAGAGTGATAGATCCAGAGTGAGTGAGATTCTTTACCGACCCGGCAGAGGCTTGGAACTGGACTGATTCACTTGGCTATAAAAAAGGAGGAATGGCAAATGAAAACACCTCAGAGCTCGAAAACAAAGTAAGAAACACTCACAACCCATAACAGGAGGAGAATGGCGGTAGAACCAGTGAGCGGGCCACACAGAAATAAAAAGGCACTATGGTGGTGCAGGGATTCAGTAAACTGTGGTGGAGAACTGAGTAGATGCCCAACATGCACAATGAAGGCAAGTAAAGAGGAGATAAGAGACTGGTGGAGCAGGCCAAACCAATCAAGCAGTTTCCCCCTGTATTTTCACTTCTGGTGACATTGAAAATTGCCATTGTTCAATAGCGACAGATGCTTCATGTTGAGGGCAAGTATGGGGAGGTGGAGTTCAAGAAGAATTTTTTAATTTTCTGGTTAAACAAACCCTACTATTTATACTTTTTGACATGATTTCGTTTTCACTAAATGTGTTACCTACTAGTCCCCAACAGAAGAACACTCTTTCCCTGTGTGGTGTGTCTATCCCTAGTAGGAGGTGGTGGACCACCTATCTAATAGTGAAAGATAAGGAGAGCTGTCCCTAGATCTACAATGTTATTCACTAAGTCTAGTTCTTTGTGAAAAAGCAATATCTACTTGAATAGAGCCAACATTTCTAGGAGGGACATTTTCGCTGGGGAAACAAAGCCCTGTCTCAGTTTATTGACCTTCCAGGAAGTGTGCTAACAATCCATTGTAGATCAATTGCTTAATTGTGGGAAAACCCAAAATGGCCTTCGTAGAAGGAGATTCTTAAAAAATGGTATCTTAAAAAGTATACATATAGTTTCTATACACCGCTAATGTATCCTAGTTATTTAGAAAGAGTTCATTAGTTCAATGCGGGCAGAGGAAGACTGTTCTCCACTACAATAGCGTTAGTTTAGTCCTGTATCCCATATGGGTTTAGGGGTATCATCCATCTAGATGGTCGACCATTTTCGATGACTTCTCAAAGTGTGTCATCTGGGATTGGCTTGAGACCCTGGACATATCAAACAAATATAAAGGGCCACGGAGTGTGAACGGAGCGAGAGTTGCTATATATCCTGACCTCAAGAGATCAACCCAAAAGGCTCGCCCATAGTTCTAAATGTTAAAAAGGACACTGCAGGACTGAGATCTGAAGTACGCAATGCCATACCATGCCACGCTCAGAGTGATAGATCCAGAGTGAGTGAGATTCTTTACCGACCCGGCAGAGGCTTGGAACTGGACTGATTCACTTGGCTATAAAAAAGGAGGAATGGCAAAAGAAAAAACCTCAGAGCTCGAAAACAAAGTAAGAAACACTCACAACCCATAACAGGAGGAGAATGGCGGTAGAACCAGGGAACGGGCCACACAGAAATAAAAAGGCACTATGGTGGTGCAGGGATTCAGTAAACTGTGGTGGAGAACTGAGTAGATGCCCAACATGCACAATGAAGGCAAGTAAAGAGGAGATAAGAGACTGTTGGAGCAGGCCAAACCAATCAAGCAGTTTCCCCCTGTATTTTCACTTCTGGTGACATTGAAAATTGCCATTGTTCAATAGCGACTGATGCTTCATGTTGAGGGGAAGTATGGGGAGGTGGAGTTCAAGGAGAATTTTTTAATTTTCTGGTTAAACAAACCCTACTATTTATACTTTTTGACATGATTTTGTTTTCACTAAATGTGTTACCTACTAGTCCCCAACAGAAGAACACTCTTTCCCTGTGTGGTGTGTCTATCCCTAGATAGGAGGTGGTGGACCACCTATCTAATAGGGAAAGATAAGGAGAGCTGTCCCTAGATCTACAATGTTATTCACTAAGTCTAGTTCTTTGTGAAAAAGCAATATCTACTTGAATAGAGTCAACATTTCTAGGAGGGACATTTTCGCTGGGGCAACAAAGCCCTGTCTCAGTTTATTGACCTTCCAGGAAGTGTGCTAACAATCCATTGTAGATCAATTGCTTAATTGTGGGAAAGCCCCAAAATGTCCTTCGTAGAAGGAGATTCTTAAAAAATGGTATCTTAAAAAGTATACATATAGTTTCTATACACCGCTAATGTATCCTAGTTATTTAGAAAGAGTTCATTAGTTCAATGCGGGCAGAGGAAGACTGTTCTCCACTACAATAGCGTTAGTTTAGTCCTGTATCCCATATGGGTTTAGGGGTATCATCTGTCTAGATGGTCGACCAGTTTCGATGACTTCTCAAAGTGTGTCATCTTCTTCAGGACCAAGTGTTTTGCTTGGTCTGCATCAGATCATCTTTTCCAAGGGATAGGACGGTATTTACCACATCCACCGTATACCCAGATGTTTTTGCCTTGTATCTGTGTGGTGTTGAAGGGTCTAGTTCTCTGGTTGTTGCAAGAGGTCCAGGAGAATTATTTTTTTTTTTTAGTTTCAGTCTTGGGTCCCCATCGTAGTCAGGAATCCCAGCCTTCAACATGGAATGAAATGCTGTGTTGCTTGTGCTCCTGTGTCTTATCAATTGGAAATCTAATATGTATTGAAGCTGGATTCAAATTTGGGCAGTGACTCTTGTGTAAGAATGGGCAGGGGAGCTCCAGGTGAGCAGCAAATTACGCCAAATGTGGCTTTGATGGCTGGAGCAGGATTTTGAACCTGAGAAGATAGCTTTGAAGCTTTTATTGCAAGGATCACACTCCATTCGCTTGATTACAACCTAAGTAACAAGTAGCGTACTCCCCATGCTACCTGAGACTGGATGATCTGCTCCCCACTGTTTCCTCCACTAGTTGCTTGTAGATCACTTGCTACCAAATTGCCTGACCACCCTTTCCCCTGTTGTTAGCTCCCTGATCATGTGTCTCTCTGCTGTCCTCACTGTGCTCTTCCCCCTATGATTGTGAAGCACTCTATTGTTTTCCAAAGTTAGGTCCACACTCAATAAATACCCTAATACTACCACCTCTACTACTACTACTACTACTACTACTACTACTACTACTACTACTACTACTACTAATAATAATAATAATAATAATAATAATAATAATACAAATAATACATTTAGAAATAAGTAAATAGAAGACAATTTGACAACTTATAGTCCTAGGCTATGTTTTGTGCCAAGAATACATATTTACATCAACACCACTTGGGCTGTAAAATAAAAGAAACATAGCTCTAGCTGTCTGGGGAGCCCATATTTGGCTATTATGACTTGTGGAAGCCACCCCTTTCAATGCATTCGCCAGTTCCCCAACGAACGCCGGTCAACCCACAGGCATTGAACTACAGAAATGTACGAATATAGGCTGACGATAGTCTACACTCTCAGCGAATTCCCCTATAACACAAGTGCCCTGGATGCATCTGCACATCAGGTCTTATATCTCGATAGACGTCTGATCTACTGTACAGACAGATGTTCTGTCCTGCAAGTTATTTCATCCTGCTGCATAGACCTGCTATGGGGATTCTCCTTGAAGGAGTGCATTAACTCCTTCCTGAGTAGCTAAGTATATCTAATTGGGATGAAATGCAATTGCAAAGTACCCTTGCAGGTTGCTGTGCGAAAGGGTACAAAAGGGCATGATCTTATGCGGTAATGACGGTGGCATAGTGGGGGTAAATAAATAAATAAAACCACACGTTTCGTAGTTATACTGCAAAAGAGCCAAAAGAAACCGTCACCCCTAACTTTACAACTTACAGTCACACACATGCCAACATGTGGCATTCCATTATGAAGATATTAGGCCAGCAACCAATGCAGAGTACATGTTTCAGAATGCACTAAAACATCGTGTACAATCATCTTCTGTAAAGTGGTATCGAAATGCTGAAAATGCAAATGGCGTCTTATGTTGTACAACGATTTCTTAATAATCAATAATGGAAGGTGGTAATGAAACGTATGAAATCATTGGTTAGGATGATCGTGCTCACGGCTCTGTGGATGCTCACTTCCCAGAGTCTCTGGTGCACCAGTACATGTTCCTACTTTCAGCCCAAGGCCCCAGCATCTGCTGTGAAGAGAGAATGGGAGAGCAAGCCTGGTGGCCCCCTTTTGAATTTCACTAGTTTAATAACAAGGATAAAACGAGCTGCAAGTTCACAGATAAGGTCTCATGTTGGCTTTTATCCTCCGTATATCGGCAATATCTTGAGACCAAGATAGTGCTGAGATGTGCTGATGAAATGGCTGTTTTGGATAATATGCCCACATGTCTCAGGTACCTCCTTTGCCAGTTAGCTGAGAGCTTTAACTTGTGTATGACATGTATTATGACGTGGACATTTTGCTGGGCACATATGAATATGAGCATAACATGCTAGAGACAAATGCAGATGCATAAACACTTATTTATTTGTTGACATATTATAATGTCCAGGTATGCACGCCGTGTGGACGTGGGCACTTTATAGACAGATGTGGAAAATAATGAATAATGAAGTCATTTTTGCCGGCATTAAATGTTACTAATCCTGGTGCATGCCTGAAGACTATATTTATCATATAGGAACACATGTTGTCAGAATCTGTGCTGTTGTCAACATTCTTTCATGTTAAAGGTCTCATTATATGAGAATGGTGGTATCAACAAAATCATGTGGTATTTTAAATATGAGTGGGGCTCACGTGAATTATTTACAAAATGTCTATATAGAAATTATTGCATCGGGTAAATGTTAGTTATGTACCCCATGCAGTGCTGTGCATGTGCAACATATATCCCATGTCGTATTAATTCCAACTAGTCCCTGACTCATAATTAGGTGATATTTTACTAATCGGACAGGTGAAATAGCACATGTTTTTCCATTACCACACAGTGTCATACTTGGCATGATTACTGAGCAATCTATTTCACTACAAACTCCTTTTTTGTGACTGTTTTGTAAAAAAAAACAGTCGTCAAAAATAAGTGAGCGACACAACACATAAAATGGATGTAACAAGTAGATTCACCTTTGACTGCTGAGCCACAGAAGATGTAATGCTTTTGGAAAACATGGGGCATGCCTCAAAAAGACAACCTTTAAGTGCAGTTGCCACATTTGTGACAGTAACCAGCCACCAAAGTATGCATGTGAAAAGTGTAAGGACTGCGTGTGTATGGCAAAGCAATCAGGTATTCAGGGCCATTAAACACACACACATCAGCCACAACTCAGCATGTCACAACTTCACAAGCTAGACACAGCTCCAGCCGACCGTGATGACAGGGAAAGAAAATAAAGTAGTTATGTGTTGCACTACTGAGAGAAACTAACACACAGGAATAGACCTAAGTAATCCTGCACAACAACCATGACATTTTACAAAGTATTTCAGGTGACATGTCCTCTCATTGCCCTAAGCGGGCATGTCTGTACGTGACTATTTCCAGACACCTCGACCATCTATCATGAAGCACGACTTGACATCTGACCCATTTATCCCTAAAAAGCACACACGTATATGTATGGACACATGCATACACGGAATTTACCTGCATCCAACAAATGCATGCACTTAAGTGTAGCTGCATAAATGAAAATACAATCAGCGGCCTTGCTCCATGAGGAACCGAAACACTGTCAGTGAGGCCCTGAATCTTTACAACCATCAAGAAGGGTCACAGCACAGTACAGTCAGCAGGCAAAACCCCATGATCGCACAACGTCCTCACAACAGGAGTGTCAGATGCAAGACACGCATGCTGCGCACCCAACTAAGCAGGCAACGCTTTGACACACAACATATGCCCACCCAGAAATAGGCAGGATGCCAAAAACAATGTAGCTGCCTGGTCTTCCGACATGTACAGTACACACTGCACTGAAGTAAATTCTACACAACAAATTACACATCTCTGGCGGCCTTCAGTACCAAGCATCAGGGCTCCAGCCCTTTTGAGACATGGACAAAGGAATACAGACAATATGTGGTCCATGCAGAGCGGGGGAGTGCGCCTGGTGACGCATAACCTTGCATTGTGAGACTGGTATAGGCGGTGGTGACTTCAAAATACACACCCATTGGAATTCCTTATTGTTAAACAGCTCGTGATCTCTCTACCATGTAGGCATGTGCACAACAATGATGTCAACAAGTAAGTGCACCACACCACTGAATCCCAGGCTCCATTACAGCATTCGCGTCATGTTACATCAACCAGCATGCAGACAGAATGCATATATTGCCTGTATTTCTTGTCTGCCTTAGACATTTGCATCTCCCTGACCTTTTCCACCCTTGGTCCTTGGTACTTACTAAGCACAGTGCCATTGCACACCAGTCTCCTGTGAGTGTCTTTGGAAACACCACAGCTCACAGATAACAACTTATATGCATATGCATAGCAACAGTGCGGATTCCAGGAACAATCCCAACCGGGTGCATCCTGTATCTGCTTGGTCTGAGATTAAGTGAAAGATGCCCTTGATGATAATACAGGTGACACATGGAGCTCCAATGTGTCACTGTTATCCCCTATCCTAACAAATGGCCAAGCCAGATCCATACACTCCCTGCGTCCTTGAAATACAAAGCAGCAGTAGACCCATCCTCACCTCCTTCCTCCGTCACCCTACCACCTACATCCTCAGCAATAATAATACCCTGGGCATCTGTTTACTTCTGCAGTACATCCCCTATTTGCTTCTAAAGTCGTCCTAGGTGGTGAGTAGAACTGTTCCTCTGGTGGTCTCCTCTTCACATCCTGGCCCCAGTTCTCCATCGTATTAAGTGAACGGATGCAATGTCCTTAGGTGCCCCCTTTTTCTGGCCTAAGTTGCCCTGTTTCAGCCACGCCATCTTCCTCCAGTAACATATGCCTGTACACAGTTTGTTGTGGCCTATATGAAGGGGCTGCTTTATACTCTGTACTTTGTAGCTGTCCGTCTACCTCACCATGGGCGAGGCTCCTCAAATTCAGATCTGGGTGCAGACCTGGGTGCCACAGGATGATGGATTGGTTGTTTATTTGTATAGTGCCTATACACAATGTGTTTCAAAGCGCTTCAAGGAGGGAGGGAAACAAGGGAAAATACAATACAGTCCTTGAATCAAATCAGAATGTCAAAAATAACTATCATATCATAACTGATAGTACAAGTGCATGGAACAAATAATGGAGAGGTGAGGGAGGAAAAAAGGGGACAATACAAGCAGTAGCATTACTATGCCTGACGGCAATTGTTGCAGTGCAAAAATGACAGCAGGAGGGGGAGGAGGGGAGGAAGTGGGGGAGGGTACGGAATGGGAGGGGAGAGGAACAAACGGATGACTATCTTAAGGGTCAATGAACAATCAAGGTAGTGCTAGGGGGAGGGGAGGAGGAAACACGAAGGAGGAGGGGGAAACAGACAAGCTCTTTATCAGAGGTCAAGGACAGTGATAAGAGTAAGTGTTTGTAAAATAGAAGGAACAAAAAAAGGGGGGAGGAAGGGAGTATGGAAGCATAAAGCAGGCGCTACACTTAATATGCCTGATGGCAATTGGGGTAGTGCCAGAGAATAGACAGAGGGTGGGGGAGGGCATGGAAGGGTGGGGTGGGGGGGAGATGTTAGGCAGAAACCTGTGCAGTTCCCTTAGGGACCACTGCAAAAAGTTTAAGACTAGAGGTGTTAGCAGTAAACCCAATTGGTAGCAGTCTGCACTACCCAGATTTACCTGGTATCTGTGGCTGAGCAGTCAGACTTCTCTCAAGAAGAGTTAGGCAGTATATAGAGTGTACACAATAGAGCTAAAAATACAGTAGTACAAGCAAACACTGACCAGAGCTTTGGTATAAAAGTATATAATTATTTAATTAAAAACACACTTGTAAAAATACACTGGCACTAATATGTCAAGCAAGTTCAAACACAGTCACTAGACATATATACACCTCCCTAATTAATTATTTGACAAGCCTACACCACTTATTTAGCAAAACAGAGGTGAGCGTGTAACCATAGCTGGCACTCCAATAATTATTTAAAAAGGGAGAGAAAAGGCAGAAATAGGAAAAACACACAATACCAACACTTTTAAAGAACCACAGCAAGTCAATAAAGGCAGGGTCTACTGTAGAGCAAAAAGTTCATAGGCCAGGCCCACTCTTGGAGAGAGCATGGCGGAATTGTCCCAAGATCACACAGTGGAAATGCACTAAAAGTCTTTGCAGGAAAGTCAAAAAGAGGTTGGATCAAGTTAGAGAGGTAATGTTAACAGGTCCGAGGTCACCCCAGGATAGAGAGTCAAGGATTTACGGGACACCTTGGACAGTCTGTTGCAAGGGAGACCAGGCGGGACACAGTACTTGAAATGGTGAGAAAGCTCCAGCAGGGGCAGTAGTTCCTGGCAGCCAGTGCAAGTTGGTGCTTCGTCCAGGGGAAGAGAAGATCTCGACGTGGAGGAAAGCTGGAGATCGTTACACTGCCAGGGAAGAAACCAGCCACTGGGACAATCACACAAGAGTGCGACTTGAGTTGCCAAGTCAACTCCATCCAGGGTGCCTATTCCCCCCTCCCACACATCCTGTAGACCCAGACAGAGTGGCACCACTTTTGGAGGCTTCTGTGCAGCAGCCCGCCAAAAGTGGAACAAAGGGCTTGACTTGGGTTGGAGTTACAGAGGTGAACACAAACGCCATTTTAAAACCGAGTCCTAGCAAAAAGGCCCAACCGGGGAATAAATATTAAATAAATAACCCGGCGTTATACCAAAAAAGTGGTGCGTTTAAAATGAATGGGAAAATCCCTTAGGAAATATTCCGGTGGAATATTTTGCGTGGTAACCACTGCCACCAGCCAGAAACTCGACAAGGGGGGACGGGACAGAGCCCCTTTGGAAAACAAACCCAGGGGCAATCAAATTTTCCCTACCAGTACTTCCACAATATGATGGTTTGTACTGGTTCTGTTCACAATTTAAGACTAGCAAAGTCAATGGTGACTTTACATGCCCTGGGAGAAGGTAGTCAGTCCCAGGGTATGGAGTTTATGTTTGGGGGTCACTATGACACCTGTGTTACTGCACTGAGGGTGCTGTGTAACACATATACCAAAAACACATGAAGCCCTATGGAGTAAAAGACCCCATGGCCCATAAAACACATTACAAAGTCAAAGGACATTCTCAAATGATGCCTAAGAGTGGGAGAAAAGAGTCTCACTGTTAGCAGGAGAAAAAATGAAACCCCAAAAATCCAGCAAAGCTGCTGGGGGGCTCACTAGGTTTGGGAAATTAGCCTTTACAGAGAATTCTCCTTAACTGGAGAGGGAGACAAGAGGAGGCAAAGGCAAGGATGAGAGAGCAGGAGGAAGAAATGGGAAGGGAGAGGAAATGAAGATGAGCCAGAGGGGTGTAAGAGGATTCAATTCAGCACTACAGCTAAGTTAACGCCTAGTCTAGAATACTGAATGAAAACCCTTATTGATATATCTTTAGGTCCAGTTCATGCGTTCTGGATGACTACCCCTATATAACACCCCTCTCTTGGAATCCCCCTGACCCCACTGAGCCAAGAAGTAGTTCTGTTTTGCAAATTAAAAGGTTTATTTGATAATTTAAACAATATATATTATATCACGCTTTATAATAAATTAATAATTGAATAGCACACTTAATCTGATATGATAAAGATCAACAACGGAGAATCTGGCACTAACACACTTCTCTATAATCAATAAGGAGTTGACATGAAATGGATAAGGTAGCACAGTGGTAAATAGGTACAGAAGTATAATGTGGTGGAGAATGCTTTACAGGGTTCAAGGAAATGCAAGGTTGAATGAATGAAATGCAGTATAGAAATACTCAATATGATTTCAACAAAACAATGTAATCACTTTTCTCTGGCAATCCCCTCCCCCCCTTGATGCAAGGCAAGGAAATGGAAGGAAGCACACAGTTCTCAGAAATGCAATCAAATGTGATTCAGTTCAATCCCAGCAAGCTTACAGAAAACAGATAGGAGTTTTGAAAACACAGGCCCAAATTGCTTTGATATGTGCTGGCAATGAATTGAAAAATATGCTAAAATACTTTTAATTCCCTTTCAGAGGTTCAGGGTGAGTGGTATCTAGTTAATATTAGTCCAGGCTCACACTAGCAATGAGGCCGGGATAGTTAACAGGTTAAACGAATTTCTGGCAAATGGAAGGCAAGCAGCAGCTGATTTTACATGTGGAGAAATTTGCAAATCGCGGTAAAATTCGCGGATGCGCCGAGCGCTATTACAGAGGAACCACAAGGACTATCTCTATCGTTTTGGGGTCCTAGGAAAGCCTAGGATCTCAGCTTCAAAATGGAAGTTACTGCAAGTCTCTAGCACAAACGGTTGCGGAGATATGAACGATTGAATAAAGGTCGTTTTTCAGATTTGAAATTTTAAACGCACACTTTTTCAGCTTTAAAAATGATGGCAGGATAACACAATGGCTAAGCTGCAGTTCTACTTAGGTTAAAAATGGATTGAATTATATTATTTTAACTAAGAGATTGGTTCTGCACAGTTTGCTATGTACTCACACTATATTCTTGAGTGAAATGGGCCTCATCACGGATCTGGTCAGGGTTTTAGACTGGACTCTGGTCTGGTCTGGTCTGGCCTCTGCACTTCACAGTGATCTGGGTCAGCTCTCTCTGCTGGTCTGGGTCTCTCTGGGTACAGCACTGCTTTCTCTCTGGTAGGCACCGGTTCTCTGGGTCGGGTCCTGCCTTCTCTTTGGATATCTCTGTCACCGGGTTCTTGCAAAAGTTCTTGGCAAAATTCAGACGGCTCACCCGGCTGTCTGAAGAGTTCAGTTGCAAAAATATTTTGAGGCCTGCTGACAAATACTCTTGCTGGCAGTGGCCTTTTTGGTTAAGGTTCTGAAGTCTCTGTTTATCTTGGAGTCTACGGGTTGGCTCTTTGAAGATTGATGGAGGTAAGTATGGATTTTTCCGGCAGAGTGCGTTGCAGCAAATGGAATTGAAGGTCCCTATCTGTCCTGACTCTCTGCTTTTATGTGTTTTTGAGAGTGGGTGTGTGTGTTGCATCACTAGACTTGCCCCTCTCACTTGTCATTGGTCCAGCTTTCATTCCTCCCCTTGATTGGGGAATGAACTGTGAGTCAGAGTGATGTCATTTTATGGCTTGCCAAGAGGGCACTCCCTTGTCAGATTGCACACATTCTATATTTGATAATAAAAGACATATTTCACAGTTACACAGTTGCTTGAAATTACATATACATGGTGTTGCTGAATTTAGCCATGTCTCTGTCCAAATCTGCTCTTTCTAGGAGCTTGCATTCAGAGATGGCACATAATGGACTTTTTAACTGATTTTTCAATTTCTGACATGGACCCAACTTTACATACATGTGCGCAGGGAGTAGGGACATTAACTGATGAAGTTTCAGATTTTTAACATGCACATATTTAGAGTAATATCCACTTTTCCGCTGACACCCCCCTGTACATACCACCGGTTCTAAAAACCTCTTAAACTGTGGGCAGAAAAATCACAAGAATTATGGTATCATTTATAAAATTTTCACATGTCCGCACCATGAGTTATTAATCTTTTTCTGAACAATATTCTGGCTACAAAGGGGTGTGGTTTTCTCTCAGCACAAGGTAGAAATACTGGTTAATCCAGTTCTGCCAAGCCAGCTTGCTCTCACAGGCAGTGCCCCTCCCAGCTCCTGCCAAGAGGAAGCTACATTTTACGACTGCGTAATAAAACCTTTGCCTGAGTGAAGAGGGCTTTGTTCACTCTCCTGCAGAGCACAGGTAATTCAATTATCAGATAGATGGCATATCCTTAGTGTGGGCAGCAAAAGGAAGGTTGGCCTGGGAACACAGTGGTGACTCAAGTTTCACTCCTGATGGGGGTAGCTGCCAAGCAAAATCAAGTTCCTTAAGCCAGACCTTCAGCTAACTGGCAGGTTTTTTGTTGCTTTTTAACTTAACTTGCAATTTTACACATGCAGCTAGGATGCTGAGTCTAAGTGCAAAACTATGACATTTCAACAGTTACAAAGGCATGTGATACCAAACATAGGTCACTCATTTAATCTAAACATTTTCGATTTTAGTGTCTTTAAATCCAGTGCAACTTAAACTGCTGCAATCCACAGCTCAGCCAGTCTTGTTATAAACCTTGTCTTATGATCTTCATTTCCCAGATTTTGTAGGCACACAAAACTCCATTCTGCCAAATGTCTGCTGGTGTTCAGTAAATATTTTGCACATATTGCAATGTTTGAAAATAGGCATTTTGACTTGCCTTCAGGGAAACAGAGTGGTTTTAAAACGCCGGCTTTTGGATAGTGGTGAGTACTGGTACTGCACCCATTTTTGGGATTTAAGAAATGAATTCCCCACAATTCTAGGTTGCATTTGGCAATCAGCATTGCCATTCCCAATGGTTTCAGACTACTGTGTGGGTAGTCCAATGGTGGTTTTAGGCAGTTTCCTTCTGTGCCCATAACATCGGCAAAAATGAATGGCAGCCTATTCTTCATGCATTTCCCTGTGCATTTTCTGGGAAGCTCTGGCCATCATGATGTTTTCCATGTCAGTACTGCACAGTTTTGAGGTATGGCTCGGATGCATGGGTAAATACATCCCACAAGCCCCCCTCTTGCGATGGCCATTCTATTTCACGAATGGGACTCGCAAGACCTGGGATGTTTCCTCATCTTCTTCCAATAGATGGCACAGTTCATCATCTTCTTCTCCATCCGGTACTGATCGATCGGTTCTCCTCGCCAGTCCTGATGGGAGTATTGGGCGGTCCACTGGGCCCATTGGATCTTCGTTCCCGGTCTCCGGATCGTCCTCCTTGGCCAGTCTCAAGGTCTTCTTTCTCCTAGGACGACAAAGGAAGAGCGGCAATACCTACTCATAGACGTTTTTCCACCACTGTTGAGATAGTGGGGCAGCATATGCATTTCATCATAACAAAACATTACATTCTTATTTTGAAAAAAAAAACAGTATAACTAAGAGACAGTTTCATGCAAATCACAATATTTTAGAGACTAGAGGTGGTATGTTTTATGATTGGAACAGAATTAGTCTGAGACAGTACCCGCTAGGATTCCAGAGGATTCCTCCAGTTGTTGCAGAGTGTGCCTGGGATGGCAACATTTCAACTGGTTTATGTGGACCCACTTGTCTTCCCCCGCTGCCGAACCGCCTTTGGGGATGTGGATTTTGTAGGCCACAGGGGAGATTTTGTCTATGATCTCGAATGGTCCCTTCCATGTAGGCAAAAATTTGCGCTGCTTGGCCTGGTTCCTTTGGAAGTTGTATAGATAGACCCGGTCTCCCACCTGATATTCCTTCCTGGAAGTTTTCAGGTCATAATGGGTCTTCATGCTATCAGCTGATCTTTCTAGATTCCGCTGAGCATAAGCAAAAGCATGTTGGAGGTGTTTCCTTAAATTCTCTACATACTCATGAGTAGTGGAGGCATTTATCAGTGTCTGCTCTTGGGTCCTGTAGAGCAAATGCTGAGGAAGCACCATCTTGCGCCCAGTCATCAACTCAAATGGTGACATTTTGGTTGCAGATGAAGGGGTAGATCTGATGGCCATTAGGACCAGAGGTAATCGGATATCCCAACTTGGCCCAGAATCTGCCACAAACTTCTTTAATATGCTCACAATTGTCCGGTTATATCTCTCTACTGCCCCAGAAGAAGCTGGTCTATAAGCAATATGCAGCTTTCTCTTGACCCCCAATATCTCCCACATCTTTGTCATTACTTCACTGGTGAAGTGGCTACCTCTGTCTGACTCAATCCTTTGAGGTAGACCAAAACGGGAAAAGATGTGGTTAATCATCAAGGCAGCTGCAGTTTCTGCCTTGCAATTTGGGGCTGGGAGACATTCCACCCACTTGGTAAACAAGCATGTCACAGTCAACATGTACTTATTCCCCCTAGCCGAGCGAATCACAGGGCCTACAAAGTCGATTTGTAAATCTGACCATGGCAGTGTCATTCCCCTCTTTTGGAGAGGCGCACGGTGCGTGAGGGATGATGGCTGAAATTGTGCACACACAAGACAACCCTTCAAATATTGGTTGAGGTCCTGGCCCATGTGTGGCCAGTATGCAACCTCTCTTAAGATTTCCAGTGTTGTGTGAAACCCCCTATGACCGGCAGTGGCCGCATCATGGGCGTGACTTAACATCAGGCTTCGGAATGAGGTAGGAACCACCCACTGATCGTGGCCAGCTTTGGATTTCCTTACCAACAACCCGTCTTGGATTCGGAACATTTTTGGACATTTCATCAACACTCTTAGATCCTCTTTCCCATTGTAATCGGTATCCGTCAGGGGAAAGTTCTCAGGGTCCTCAAGGTGCTGGTAAAATTTACCAATAATTGGATCCCCCTTCTGAGCGGTAATCAAATCAGCATCAGGGGTCTCCTTACTCCATTGTGCAATTGAAAGGTCGTTGTGAGCATTTGTCTGGGACCTAGTGATAGCAGTGACCTGGATTTCCCCCAACAGGGACTCAATCTCAATTAGATCCCCTTGGATGGCCCCAGTTTTGGCCAGCTGATCAGCTAAGTCATTTCCAGTTTTGTCTGGTCCCTCTACTTTGGAATGACCCTTGATCTTTTTCCAATAGATGGTCATCTCATTCGAGGTGACCAGATCATCAATGTTTTGGATCAACTTCCCATGTTTCAAGGGTTTGTTGTTAGCACATAACATGCCTCTGGTTTTCCAATTAACCAGGTGCTCCACGAACCCGTTCCGTACATAATCCGAATCTGTGATTATGACCAGTTCGTGGAGTTGATGCTGGACAGCAGTGAGGATGGCCTGATGCACAGCCATCAATTCTGCCACCTGACTACTTCGGGGACCAATTTTGTATCCAGCAGAGGGTTCTGGGGACTCATTCACCCATGCATTCCCTACGCCAGCCACCAGTTCTTTCTCCCCGTTGTTGTCAACATGGTAAGAGCATCCATCCACATATACAGTGGGCATTCCCTCACACTTGTCTTCTTCAAAGACTTTGTGTGGGGAATTAAGGTATGCCTCCATGTTGTCCTTGATTTTCAGACTTTCGTCCTCGAGACAGTTTTCTCTGGCACAATCATGCAAGTCAGCCAGACCTTGCGCGAGGGGACTCTTCTTGTTTTGGCCATATCTGACCTCCACAGGAAAGCCTTGCATTGACAGAATCCAGGAAGTAATTCGGGAATTACTCACATTTCCGGCCCGGATTCTGTCACTTTGGAGATATTGCAGAGGCTGGTGTGGAGTCTCCACTATGATGTGTTCCCCCTGGATAAAAGGGCGGTAATTCTTCAATGCCCACACCGTTGCCAGGAGTGCCTTCTCACAATCGTTGAATTTTTCCTCCACAGAGGATAAAGTTTTGCTCGCATAGGAGATTACTTTATTGACCTTGTCATGCTTTTGATATAATACTGCCGTCAAGCACGTACTAGAGAACCCGGTCTCCAGGAAGAACTCCTTGTTTCTGACCGGGTAAGCTAGGCAAGGCGCTTGTGAGAGGCTTCTTTTGAGTTGTTTTACTGCCTCGGCTTGTTCTGGACCCCATTCCCACTTGACCCCCCCCTTCAGGAGATGAATCAGGGGTCTGGTGATCTCTGCGTAGCCCTCAATGAACTTCCTGCTGTAATTCGTCAGTCCAAGAAGGCTCCTTAGTTCTCGCAGAGTTGTGGGGTCTTTCAGTTTCTGAAGTGCTTCCACTTTCTTTTCCTGGGGACAGAGACCCTGAGGAGTAATCTCATGCCCCAAGAAATTAACACGGGTTCTACACCACTGTGCTTTCTGAAAGGAAAGTTTTGCTCCGGCGGCCCTCAACTGTGTCAGAACATAACGGATCTCCGCTATGTGTTCCTCCACAGATGAACTTTTGATGAGGACATCATCTACATAAGCCAGGTTACCCCTCGCACCCAGGTCGGGCATGGCCTTATGTAGGAAAATGTTGAATTCATTGCCGGAGTTGAGGTATCCGAAGGGAGTCCGGGTCCATGTGTATTGCTGGCCCCCAAAGGTAAAAGCCAGTTTGTATTGGTCCTCCCTGCTGACAGGCACGGTCCAGTATCCATTGGTCAGGTCTATTGCTGTGAATACCTGTGACCCCTGGATCTGGGCCAGCCCTTGGTCAATGTAGGGCAGAGGCCATCGGGAAGTATGGACCCGTTTGTTGAGCTCCCTGAGGTCGGCGCAGAGTCTCCACTGGCCGTTCGGCTTCAATATTCCCAGCACCGGATTATTGAAGGTGCTGTGGACTGGACGGATTATTCCCCGGGACTCAAGGTTCTTAATTATTTCAGTAAGGGACTCCATTGATGCGAGAGGCAAGCGATATTGCTTCACAAACACAGGAGTCATGCCAGGGTCCGTGGGGATTGTTGTTGTGTGGATGTCAGTGCGACCATAGTCATATGAGTCTACCGCAAAGAGATCTTGGAAATCCAAGAAAACTTGTTTCAACTTTTGCTTTTGTTCCAGAGTCACACAGGCATCAGCTAGGTTGACTCTCTCTTCCACCATCTGCCTGAAGCCTGGAAAGACTTCTGGTTTGGCTATCTCCGCGGCCTCCTCCAGCTGGGTGGAGAAGTCCCTGGTCAGAGTGCTGATTTGGACCGGAGGCTTCAGGTGGGCAAGGCAGCCTTCATGAACCTGGAAAATCACCTCATCCCTCCTGAAGTCACACGTCACATCTTCCTTACCATAAGGGCAGGAAGTGTACACCAGGAAGTTCCCCCCATGCCGGGTAAAAATCCTGTCTGGTGTTGTATTGTCATCACTGTCACTGTCAAAACAGTCCTCGGGGATTGGTCCTAACAGTTCATTACCTAAATCAATGGAAAAATGTCGGTCATCAACCGCCATTCCAATAATGATGCCTGCGGCTAGAGTAATACTCTTTAAGTCGCTGTTATCCACCTCTATTAGAATGGTGTCATGTTCTATGTTGACTAATGGTGTTGGGTTTAACCCCAACCCTTGCTGTTGGAGAGAAGCATTTAGATGTATGTAAGCATCAGGGTTTTTCAACTCTTGTCCCCTTTTAACTTTCACTTCCAGGGAGAATTGTCGGGTCCTTTCTGGGATGGTGACTTCCTCTTTAGTCTGAATTTCAACTGCATAAGGTAGCAATTGAGCTGACCTAAATGCTTTTTCTGGATCATCAAAGCCCATGGGATTATCCGCTAATCGGGACCAAGCTTTGAAGTTTATTAGGTCCAAACTAATGGCAAAGCGATTGAGAATGTCACTGCCTAAGTAAAAGGCGGCAGGGACGTCTCGCACGACCCAACAATTGTGGACTATGCTCTTGTTGCCAATGGAGATTTTGAGCATACACCTGCTTGGCAGGAGATGTTTGGAATTAGGTGCTTCCAGGTCCATTTCCCATTTGTCTATCAGTTTGAAGGTGGGAATGGCTGGATCTTTTGGGAGTTGGCGGAACATGGCTTCGCTGATGAAGCTCTTACCGTTGTTCACACACACTCGAGCGAGAACAGAGTCCTTCCCATCATTTAACTGAACAGGGATGAACAACTGCTCTCCAATTGGCTGAATATCAGCCAGGCTCTGAGCTGATTTCACCTCTTTCTGGACTATAGGAGTGGGAGTTTCAGATTGTGGATTGGTATAGAATTTCAGAGTGTTTCCTTCCAGCGTGGAATACCACTTTAGACTGGAAGGAAGGTTGATTTTCAGAAATAGAGAGGACCCCCCATCACCAGTCTGTTGTCCTACTGCTATGACTGTCACGTCTGGAATTTGGTTGTTCTGGAAGTGAAATTCTACTTGGTCAGATTTTTGTTCAACCATGTGGCAGGTGCCGTTTAAACTAACATGGTTGACACTCTATTTTAATTTTATCGGTCGGCTAGTCTGGGTCCAGAGGACCTTGTTTACGCAATCTATTAGGGGTGACAACCTTCTCAGGAGGTCATTCCCTAGTAAACAAGGGGTGCCCTCTGGGGTCACAACTATGACCGGGTGTTTCAACTTGTGTCGCCCGATCTTAATGTCCAAGTCTGCCGTCCCCTCGACGGGAATTTCCTTCCCGTCAAAGTTCTGCAGTTGTCCAGGAAGAGAGGTGAGAGGAATTTGGTAATTCTCTCCCCTTCCTGCATTCAGTTCATCAAAGGCCCTTCTGGACAGAAGCGTAGCTTGAGATCCTGTGTCCACCAGTGCCGAGATTGTACCCTGCCCCTGTACTTGTACCGGGGCATAATATCTTCCCTCCTTCTCCTCAAGGGGGCACAGATAGTGTACATTTTTGGACAACTGGTGGGCTAACTTTCTGGTTTTGGACATTGCTAGCGAAGAGATTTGGGCAGAATTCTGTGGAGAGCCTTGGGAATCTGAAAGAAAAATTGGGCAACTGGAGATCAGAGCCATTGTGGGTTCCCCTGGTTCCGGTTCTGGGCCGCCCCCCCCTTTTTGGAGGCAGTCCCCAGGATGGGTTTGAACCAGGGGATTTTCTTGCGGTTGGTTCTGGGATGAGATGGTGGGCGGCGGTAGCTCAGTCTCCACATCTCCCCAGTCTGGATTTGCATCCCTAGGGACCCATTTTTCTTTGGGAGGAGTTCCCCCCTCTCTGAAGGAGAAGATCCTTTCCCCAGGATCCTCTGAGGATCCCTCTCCCTCAAATTGGAAGATCTGTACCTCCTCCTCAAACTGAGTCTGTTTGGGTCTTTTGTTTCTCCTACCCCCCCCTCTGCTCCTTAGGAGGCAGACTTTCAGGGGCAAGAGATTTTGTTTCCGGTTCCTGGGTTTCCAGGGGCTGTTTACAAGTGAGGAAGGAAGCTTCCTCCAAGGCTTTACACCCCCCTTCCCTTTGTGCCTCCTCCCTGGGAACCGGTGAGTTATCGGGGTGCTGCCCCCGTCATTGTTCTGGAGCACCAGGTCCAGAGTTGGGTGCGTTCTGCGCCGGCACACCCATCTGAGGGTTCTGCTGAGCCCTCAGTATGTGACCCAGATCCCGCGCCATGTTTTGAACCTGGCGCTCTAACTGGGAAACCCGCTCAGGCTGATACGGGGCCCTGTTTTCTCCCCTGGGCTGATCCCGGGAAGGGTAGCTGTCCCTCCTCTGGTAATACCCCGGGTTGGGAAGATTTGGGTACCCCTCCACCCTTGGCCTCCCCTCTCCCGGATTCAGTGGTCTGGGCTCAGGGAATTGGGGAAAGAAGGATGGATGATTTTGGGGTTGGAAGTCGGGTGGATATCTGGGGAAAAAGTTCTGCCCAGGGTTTGGTAAATTTCTGCCCTCCGGTGGGAAGTTTGGAGGGAAGTTCCCTGGGTTAGGTGCTTGGCTGGATCCCCCCCCTTGGGCTGGAGGAGTCCACACATAACCCAGGATGGGTCTGTTACCTTTGTAGCGAGGACTTACATAGTCAGGAGAGCGAGGGACCCCATTTGTGGGGCTGCCTCCTTGGCTCCCTGTCTGTGACTGGTCCGAGGACCTTCTGGACCTAGCATTATTAGGTGCAGGTAGGTTTTTAGGTCCCCCCATCTCCAAATCTAAAACGGGGGTGACCTTTACCTCTGCCACCTTGGCAGCAGCAGGGGTGGTGTTGGCTTTGGGGTTTTTCTGGGCATTACTTTTGCTATCTACCGGTTTCTGCACCTCATAGATCCGGGTAGCCTGTTCAATGACCCAGTCTAAAGATCTTTTCTCGTGAAAATCCCTCACGAGCTGGGTCATGATATATTTGGGCAAGGCATGGAAAAACGTATTTATAAACTCTCTACTATCTGTGCGCACCCTTCTTGTGGTCTGTGCAAAAGCACGCTTTAACTCCTGCACAAATTCTTGTGGGGCCTGATCCTCCCCACATTGCAAATTGTAGGCTGCCTTGCGAGCCTCTTGAGGATTTCTGTGAACAGAAAAATGTTTCAGGATGGCCGCCTTATAGGTGGACCATCTTAAATGATTTTGGTCCTCCAGCCCCGCAAAGAAACTGGAGTATTCCGGGGAGAATGTCCACTTTACATATTGAATACAGCTTTGGCTGTCCTTCAAACGGAAAGTCTCCATCATTTGTTCAAACAACTCTAAGTGCTCCCAAACAGAATACTTAGCGTTCTTATGGTAAGGCGTGATGACGCTCCTGATCGCCTTAATCTGCTTTAAGGGGTCCTTAAGCAAGGCCCTTTTCGCCTTATTGGCCTTTTTGGTTCGGGTAACCCTTGTCCATTCTTCCTCGGACTCAGAGGCACTGCTCCCAGAGGTTCCCGTCTGTTCTTCCAGGTTTTCCCGGATTCTGCGAGCCTGGGAATGGCTGGCAGAATGTGGGGACCTGGTCTCCTGTGTCCTGCGCAGTTCAGAGGAGTCTTCAGATTCCTCCTTGCTGCCAGGATTTGATGGGTACCCCCTCCACTGACCTAACTGGGCAGAGGTTTTCAGGATGCCCTTAATGGGCCTACTCTCCTGGGGTTCCCCATTGAACTGTACTGTACTTGGGTGCACATACCCGGATGCCCACCCCTCCATTCCTGAGTGGTACTGGCCTATGAGCCCCATACTCTTAGCTGGATAGTAATCTGCCATCCCTGCGGCCCTGTGCTCATGTGCGCCAGGGGACATGGGGGTGGTAGAGTCCAGGGACTGGGGGAGATGAAGGCCCCTGGTGTTAGGGCTCCTGCGGTTATGGTCAGGAGTCTCTCTTTCCCAGCGGACCTCATCTCTATCCGCCCCTGCTCCCTGTTGCAATGCAAGAGCCTGCATTTGTGCTTTCAGTTCCTCTGTTAAGGCCTTACTCGACTCTATCAGTCTCTCCTGCATCGCTACCTGTTGTTGGAGCCTATCATTGTGTTGACAGAGGGCCTCATTTTCCCTCTGTGCTTCCTGGTTAGTCCTGGAGAACTGGGCCAGTCTTTGCTGCAGGAGGGTTACCTCCTGAGCTGTGTCCCTATTGGCCTGCTCCTTTCTTGCTAGAGCATCCTCCACCCTCCTGGTGTGCTCTAGCAAGTTCTGGTGTTCTTTTTGGAGGTCACCCAGTCCCTGGTGGGTCAGGTGATTTTCTTCCATTTTTCTTTTTAAATGGCAGACTTCCTGGCCTAAGGTATCCCTTTCCTGACTGAGAGCCTGCATCTGTGCTGCCAGGTCGTCCCTTTGCCTTTGGAAGGCACCAGCATTCTGGCGCTCCTGATCAAACTCTGCCTGGGTATCCAGGTCTTTCAGAATTAGTTTGTTGCTCTCTGTCTTCACTCTATCTAGGTGGCCTTGCAGGGTGACTACCTGCTCAGCACATACCCTGTTGAAGTCCAGTTGTTGCTCCAGCTTTTTCTGGCTTTGCAGTAGGGAGTCCAAACCTTCTTCGTGTTCCTTCTGCAAGGCCAGAAATCTGGTATCCTGTTCTACCTTTTCCTGTTGCAGCACATCCATATCCTTCTTTATTTTAATGATGTGCTGCCTACTATCATCTTCTGACGCCTGGCTCCTCTGCAGCCTCTGCTCAGAAGAGACCAGGTCAGATTGGACCTTCTGTAATGCCATCTGTTGCCTATTTGCCAGATTTTGGCTTTCAGCACATCTATCCTGCATGTCTCCCATATATAGGTACAGGTATGCTGCTATCCTGGCAATCTTATTGTGTTCCTCTTTGGCTTTAGGAGCCATATATAGTTCACTCAGGGCCACATGTAAGGGACCCTGATCTCTATATATATCTGACCCTGTTTCAGTGACCTGTTGTGTGATGGCCTGCAACCACGCATCCTGGCCCTGTTCGGTCCATTCACCTCTCACAAATAGCTTATGCAAGAGGTGCTCTCTGGCCATTTTCATGTCTACTAAGGTCGTCATTCTAGAGATTGGTCTCTGTCCTGACTTACAGAAGTTTGTATTTTATTTTTGCAGAACAGAACGTTTCTTGGAGTGTCCCTTTTGAGGAATGCTTCACAGCGTAATGCAGCGTGGTGATCCGACTGGATGTATGTATCCCGTCAGTTAGCACACTGTATTAAGCTGCACAAGTGGTATTCTAACCCAAACGTCCGGCTCGAGCCCCCAATTTGTAAGAGGATTCAATTCAGCACTACAGCTAAGTTAACGCCTAGTCTAGAATACTGAATGAAAACCCTTATTGATATATCTTTAGGTCCAGTTCATGCGTTCTGGATGACTACCCCTATATAACACCCCTCTCTTGGAATCCCCCTGACCCCACTGAGCCAAGAAGTAGTTCTGTTTTGCAAATTAAAAGGTTTATTTGATAATTTAAACAATATATATTATATCACGCTTTATAATAAATTAATAATTGAATAGCACACTTAATCTGATATGATAAAGATCAACAACGGAGAATCTGGCACTAACACACTTCTCTATAATCAATAAGGAGTTGACATGAAATGGATAAGGTAGCACAGTGGTAAATAGGTACAGAAGTATAATGTGGTGGAGAATGCTTTACAGGGTTCAAGGAAATGCAAGGTTGAATGAATGAAATGCAGTATAGAAATACTCAATATGATTTCAACAAAACAATGTAATCACTTTTCTCTGGCAATCCCCTCCCCCCCTTGATGCAAGGCAAGGAAATGGAAGGAAGCACACAGTTCTCAGAAATGCAATCAAATGTGATTCAGTTCAATCCCAGCAAGCTTACAGAAAACAGATAGGAGTTTTGAAAACACAGGCCCAAATTGCTTTGATATGTGCTGGCAATGAATTGAAAAATATGCTAAAATACTTTGAATTCCCTTTCAGAGGTTCAGGGTGAGTGGTATATAGTTAATATTAGTCCAGGCTCACACTAGCAATGAGGCCGGGATAGTTAACAGGTTAAACGAATTTCTGGCAAATGGAAGGCAAGCAGCAGCTGATTTTACATGTGGAGAAATTTGCAAATTGCGGTAAAATTCGCGGATGCGCCGAGCGCTATTACAGAGGAACCACAAGGACTATCTCTATCGTTTTGGGGTCCTAGGAAAGCCTAGGATCTCAGCTTCAAAATGGAAGTTACTGCAAGTCTCTAGCACAAACGGTTGCGGAGATATGAACGATTGAATAAAGGTCGTTTTTCAGATTTGAAATTTTAAACGCACACTTTTTCAGCTTTAAAAATGATGGCAGGATAACACAATGGCTAAGCTGCAGTTCTACTTAGGTTAAAAATGGATTGAATTATATTATTTTAACTAAGAGATTGGTTCTGCACAGTTTGCTATGTACTCACACTATATTCTTGAGTGAAATGGGCCTCATCACGGATCTGGTCAGGGTTTTAGACTGGACTCTGGTCTGGTCTGGTCTGGCCTCTGCACTTCACAGTGATCTGGGTCAGCTCTCTCTGCTGGTCTGGGTCTCTCTGGGTACAGCACTGCTTTCTCTCTGGTAGGCACCGGTTCTCTGGGTCGGGTCCTGCCTTCTCTTTGGATATCTCTGTCACCGGGTTCTTGCAAAAGTTCTTGGCAAAATTCAGACGGCTCACCCGGCTGTCTGAAGAGTTCAGTTGCAAAAATATTTTGAGGCCTGCTGACAAATACTCTTGCTGGCAGTGGCCTTTTTGGTTAAGGTTCTGAAGTCTCTGTTTATCTTGGAGTCTACGGGTTGGCTCTTTGAAGATTGATGGAGGTAAGTATGGATTTTTCCGGCAGAGTGCGTTGCAGCAAATGGAATTGAAGGTCCCTATCTGTCCTGACTCTCTGCTTTTATGTGTTTTTGAGAGTGGGTGTGTGTGTTGCATCACTAGACTTGCCCCTCTCACTTGTCATTGGTCCAGCTTTCATTCCTCCCCTTGATTGGGGAATGAACTGTGAGTCAGAGTGATGTCATTTTATGGCTTGCCAAGAGGGCACTCCCTTGTCAGATTGCACACATTCTATATTTGATAATAAAAGACATATTTCACAGTTACACAGTTGCTTGAAATTACATATACATGGTGTTGCTGAATTTAGCCATGTCTCTGTCCAAATCTGCTCTTTCTAGGAGCTTGCATTCAGAGATGGCACATAATGGACTTTTTAACTGATTTTTCAATTTCTGACATGGACCCAACTTTACATACATGTGCGCAGGGAGTAGGGACATTAACTGATGAAGTTTCAGATTTTTAACATGCACACATTTAGAGTAATATCCACTTTTCCGCTGACACCCCCCTGTACATACCACCGGTTCTAAAAACCTCTTAAACTGTGGGCAGAAAAATCACAAGAATTATGGTATCATTTATAAAATTTTCACATGTCCGCACCATGAGTTATTAATCTTTTTCTGAACAATATTCTGGCTACAAAGGGGTGTGGTTTTCTCTCAGCACAAGGTAGAAATACTGGTTAATCCAGTTCTGCCAAGCCAGCTTGCTCTCACAGGCAGTGCCCCTCCCAGCTCCTGCCAAGAGGAAGCTACATTTTACGACTGCGTAATAAAACCTTTGCCTGAGTGAAGAGGGCTTTGTTCACTCTCCTGCAGAGCACAGGTAATTCAATTATCAGATAGATGGCATATC
This sequence comes from Ambystoma mexicanum, assembly GCF_040938575.1. Classification (NCBI taxonomy): domain Eukaryota; kingdom Metazoa; phylum Chordata; class Amphibia; order Caudata; family Ambystomatidae; genus Ambystoma; species Ambystoma mexicanum. The sequence goes on along the minus strand of NC_090937.1, from coordinate 579,091,167 downwards.
CTTAGTGTGGGCAGCAAAAGGAAGGTTGACCTGGGAACACAGTGGTGACTCAAGTTTCACTCCTGATGGGGGTAGCTGCCAAGCAAAATCAAGTTCCTTAAGCCAGACCTTCAGCTAACTGGCAGGTTTTTTGTTGCTTTTTAACTTAACTTGCAATTTTACACATGCAGCTAGGATGCTGAGTCTAAGTGCAAAACTATGACATTTCAACAGTTACAAAGGCATGTGATACCAAACATAGGTCACTCATTTAATCTAAACATTTTCGATTTTAGTGTCTTTAAATCCAGTGCAACTTAAACTGCTGCAATCCACAGCTCAGCCAGTCTTGTTATAAACCTTGTCTTATGATCTTCATTTCCCAGATTTTGTAGGCACACAAAACTCCATTCTGCCAAATGTCTGCTGGTGTTCAGTAAATATTTTGCACATATTGCAATGTTTGAAAATAGGCATTTTGACTTGCCTTCAGGGAAACAGAGTGGTTTTAAAACGCCGGCTTTTGGATAGTGGTGAGTACTGGTACTGCACCCATTTTTGGGATTTAAGAAATGAATTCCCCACAATTCTAGGTTGCATTTGGCAATCAGCATTGCCATTCCCAATGGTTTCAGACTACTGTGTGGGTAGTCCAATGGTGGTTTTAGGCAGTTTCCTTCTGTGCCCATAACATCGGCAAAAATGAATGGCAGCCTATTCTTCATGCATTTCCCTGTGCATTTTCTGGGAAGCTCTGGCCATCATGATGTTTTCCATGTCAGTACTGCACAGTTTTGAGGTATGGCTCGGATGCATGGGTAAATACATCCCACAAGCCCCCCTCTTGCGATGGCCATTCTATTTCACGAATGGGACTCGCAAGACCTGGGATGTTTCCTCATCTTCTTCCAATAGATGGCACAGTTCATCATCTTCTTCTCCATCCGGTACTGATCGATCGGTTCTCCTCGCCAGTCCTGATGGGAGTATTGGGCGGTCCACTGGGCCCATTGGATCTTCGTTCCCGGTCTCCGGATCGTCCTCCTTGGCCAGTCTCAAGGTCTTCTTTCTCCTAGGACGACAAAGGAAGAGCGGCAATACCTACTCATAGACGTTTTTCCACCACTGTTGAGATAGTGGGGCAGCATATGCATTTCATCATAACAAAACATTACATTCTTATTTTGAAAAAAAAAACAGTATAACTAAGAGACAGTTTCATGCAAATCACAATATTTTAGAGACTAGAGGTGGTATGTTTTATGATTGGAACAGAATTAGTCTGAGACAGTACCCGCTAGGATTCCAGAGGATTCCTCCAGTTGTTGCAGAGTGTGCCTGGGATGGCAACATTTCAACTGGTTTATGTGGACCCACTTGTCTTCCCCCGCTGCCGAACCGCCTTTGGGGATGTGGATTTTGTAGGCCACAGGGGAGATTTTGTCTATGATCTCGAATGGTCCCTTCCATGTAGGCAAAAATTTGCGCTGCTTGGCCTGGTTCCTTTGGAAGTTGTATAGATAGACCCGGTCTCCCACCTGATATTCCTTCCTGGAAGTTTTCAGGTCATAATGGGTCTTCATGCTATCAGCTGATCTTTCTAGATTCCGCTGAGCATAAGCAAAAGCATGTTGGAGGTGTTTCCTTAAATTCTCTACATACTCATGAGTAGTGGAGGCATTTATCAGTGTCTGCTCTTGGGTCCTGTAGAGCAAATGCTGAGGAAGCACCATCTTGCGCCCAGTCATCAACTCAAATGGTGACATTTTGGTTGCAGATGAAGGGGTAGATCTGATGGCCATTAGGACCAGAGGTAATCGGATATCCCAACTTGGCCCAGAATCTGCCACAAACTTCTTTAATATGCTCACAATTGTCCGGTTATATCTCTCTACTGCCCCAGAAGAAGCTGGTCTATAAGCAATATGCAGCTTTCTCTTGACCCCCAATATCTCCCACATCTTTGTCATTACTTCACTGGTGAAGTGGCTACCTCTGTCTGACTCAATCCTTTGAGGTAGACCAAAACGGGAAAAGATGTGGTTAATCATCAAGGCAGCTGCAGTTTCTGCCTTGCAATTTGGGGCTGGGAGACATTCCACCCACTTGGTAAACAAGCATGTCACAGTCAACATGTACTTATTCCCCCTAGCCGAGCGAATCACAGGGCCTACAAAGTCGATTTGTAAATCTGACCATGGCAGTGTCATTCCCCTCTTTTGGAGAGGCGCACGGTGCGTGAGGGATGATGGCTGAAATTGTGCACACACAAGACAACCCTTCAAATATTGGTTGAGGTCCTGGCCCATGTGTGGCCAGTATGCAACCTCTCTTAAGATTTCCAGTGTTGTGTGAAACCCCCTATGACCGGCAGTGGCCGCATCATGGGCGTGACTTAACATCAGGCTTCGGAATGAGGTAGGAACCACCCACTGATCGTGGCCAGCTTTGGATTTCCTTACCAACAACCCGTCTTGGATTCGGAACATTTTTGGACATTTCATCAACACTCTTAGATCCTCTTTCCCATTGTAATCGGTATCCGTCAGGGGAAAGTTCTCAGGGTCCTCAAGGTGCTGGTAAAATTTACCAATAATTGGATCCCCCTTCTGAGCGGTAATCAAATCAGCATCAGGGGTCTCCTTACTCCATTGTGCAATTGAAAGGTCGTTGTGAGCATTTGTCTGGGACCTAGTGATAGCAGTGACCTGGATTTCCCCCAACAGGGACTCAATCTCAATTAGATCCCCTTGGATGGCCCCAGTTTTGGCCAGCTGATCAGCTAAGTCATTTCCAGTTTTGTCTGGTCCCTCTACTTTGGAATGACCCTTGATCTTTTTCCAATAGATGGTCATCTCATTCGAGGTGACCAGATCATCAATGTTTTGGATCAACTTCCCATGTTTCAAGGGTTTGTTGTTAGCACATAACATGCCTCTGGTTTTCCAATTAACCAGGTGCTCCACGAACCCGTTCCGTACATAATCCGAATCTGTGATTATGACCAGTTCGTGGAGTTGATGCTGGACAGCAGTGAGGATGGCCTGATGCACAGCCATCAATTCTGCCACCTGACTACTTCGGGGACCAATTTTGTATCCAGCAGAGGGTTCTGGGGACTCATTCACCCATGCATTCCCTACGCCAGCCACCAGTTCTTTCTCCCCGTTGTTGTCAACATGGTAAGAGCATCCATCCACATATACAGTGGGCATTCCCTCACACTTGTCTTCTTCAAAGACTTTGTGTGGGGAATTAAGGTATGCCTCCATGTTGTCCTTGATTTTCAGACTTTCGTCCTCGAGACAGTTTTCTCTGGCACAATCATGCAAGTCAGCCAGACCTTGCGCGAGGGGACTCTTCTTGTTTTGGCCATATCTGACCTCCACAGGAAAGCCTTGCATTGACAGAATCCAGGAAGTAATTCGGGAATTACTCACATTTCCGGCCCGGATTCTGTCACTTTGGAGATATTGCAGAGGCTGGTGTGGAGTCTCCACTATGATGTGTTCCCCCTGGATAAAAGGGCGGTAATTCTTCAATGCCCACACCGTTGCCAGGAGTGCCTTCTCACAATCGTTGAATTTTTCCTCCACAGAGGATAAAGTTTTGCTCGCATAGGAGATTACTTTATTGACCTTGTCATGCTTTTGATATAATACTGCCGTCAAGCACGTACTAGAGAACCCGGTCTCCAGGAAGAACTCCTTGTTTCTGACCGGGTAAGCTAGGCAAGGCGCTTGTGAGAGGCTTCTTTTGAGTTGTTTTACTGCCTCGGCTTGTTCTGGACCCCATTCCCACTTGACCCCCCCCTTCAGGAGATGAATCAGGGGTCTGGTGATCTCTGCGTAGCCCTCAATGAACTTCCTGCTGTAATTCGTCAGTCCAAGAAGGCTCCTTAGTTCTCGCAGAGTTGTGGGGTCTTTCAGTTTCTGAAGTGCTTCCACTTTCTTTTCCTGGGGACAGAGACCCTGAGGAGTAATCTCATGCCCCAAGAAATTAACACGGGTTCTACACCACTGTGCTTTCTGAAAGGAAAGTTTTGCTCCGGCGGCCCTCAACTGTGTCAGAACATAACGGATCTCCGCTATGTGTTCCTCCACAGATGAACTTTTGATGAGGACATCATCTACATAAGCCAGGTTACCCCTCGCACCCAGGTCGGGCATGGCCTTATGTAGGAAAATGTTGAATTCATTGCCGGAGTTGAGGTATCCGAAGGGAGTCCGGGTCCATGTGTATTGCTGGCCCCCAAAGGTAAAAGCCAGTTTGTATTGGTCCTCCCTGCTGACAGGCACGGTCCAGTATCCATTGGTCAGGTCTATTGCTGTGAATACCTGTGACCCCTGGATCTGGGCCAGCCCTTGGTCAATGTAGGGCAGAGGCCATCGGGAAGTATGGACCCGTTTGTTGAGCTCCCTGAGGTCGGCGCAGAGTCTCCACTGGCCGTTCGGCTTCAATATTCCCAGCACCGGATTATTGAAGGTGCTGTGGACTGGACGGATTATTCCCCGGGACTCAAGGTTCTTAATTATTTCAGTAAGGGACTCCATTGATGCGAGAGGCAAGCGATATTGCTTCACAAACACAGGAGTCATGCCAGGGTCCGTGGGGATTGTTGTTGTGTGGATGTCAGTGCGACCATAGTCATATGAGTCTACCGCAAAGAGATCTTGGAAATCCAAGAAAACTTGTTTCAACTTTTGCTTTTGTTCCAGAGTCACACAGGCATCAGCTAGGTTGACTCTCTCTTCCACCATCTGCCTGAAGCCTGGAAAGACTTCTGGTTTGGCTATCTCCGCGGCCTCCTCCAGCTGGGTGGAGAAGTCCCTGGTCAGAGTGCTGATTTGGACCGGAGGCTTCAGGTGGGCAAGGCAGCCTTCATGAACCTGGAAAATCACCTCATCCCTCCTGAAGTCACACGTCACATCTTCCTTACCATAAGGGCAGGAAGTGTACACCAGGAAGTTCCCCCCATGCCGGGTAAAAATCCTGTCTGGTGTTGTATTGTCATCACTGTCACTGTCAAAACAGTCCTCGGGGATTGGTCCTAACAGTTCATTACCTAAATCAATGGAAAAATGTCGGTCATCAACCGCCATTCCAATAATGGTGCCTGCGGCTAGAGTAATACTCTTTAAGTCGCTGTTATCCACCTCTATTAGAATGGTGTCATGTTCTATGTTGACTAATGGTGTTGGGTTTAACCCCAACCCTTGCTGTTGGAGAGAAGCATTTAGATGTATGTAAGCATCAGGGTTTTTCAACTCTTGTCCCCTTTTAACTTTCACTTCCAGGGAGAATTGTCGGGTCCTTTCTGGGATGGTGACTTCCTCTTTAGTCTGAATTTCAACTGCATAAGGTAGCAATTGAGCTGACCTAAATGCTTTTTCTGGATCATCAAAGCCCATGGGATTATCCGCTAATCGGGACCAAGCTTTGAAGTTTATTAGGTCCAAACTAATGGCAAAGCGATTGAGAATGTCACTACCTAAGTAAAAGGCGGCAGGGACGTCTCGCACGACCCAACAATTGTGGACTATGCTCTTGTTGCCAATGGAGATTTTGAGCATACACCTGCTTGGCAGGAGATGTTTGGAATTAGGTGCTTCCAGGTCCATTTCCCATTTGTCTATCAGTTTGAAGGTGGGAATGGCTGGATCTTTTGGGAGTTGGCGGAACATGGCTTCGCTGATGAAGCTCTTACCGTTGTTCACACACACTCGAGCGAGAACAGAGTCCTTCCCATCATTTAACTGAACAGTGATGAACAACTGCTCTCCAATTGGCTGAATATCAGCCAGGCTCTGAGCTGATTTCACCTCTTTCTGGACTATAGGAGTGGGAGTTTCAGATTGTGGATTGGTATAGAATTTCAGAGTGTTTCCTTCCAGCGTGGAATACCACTTTAGACTGGAAGGAAGGTTGATTTTCAGAAATAGAGAGGACCCCCCATCACCAGTCTGTTGTCCTACTGCTATGACTGTCACGTCTGGAATTTGGTTGTTCTGGAAGTGAAATTCTACTTGGTCAGATTTTTGTTCAACCATGTGGCAGGTGCCGTTTAAACTAACATGGTTGACACTCTATTTTAATTTTATCGGTCGGCTAGTCTGGGTCCAGAGGACCTTGTTTACGCAATCTATTAGGGGTGACAACCTTCTCAGGAGGTCATTCCCTAGTAAACAAGGGGTGCCCTCTGGGGTCACAACTATGACCGGGTGTTTCAACTTGTGTCGCCCGATCTTAATGTCCAAGTCTGCCGTCCCCTCGACGGGAATTTCCTTCCCGTCAAAGTTCTGCAGTTGTCCAGGAAGAGAGGTGAGAGGAATTTGGTAATTCTCTCCCCTTCCTGCATTCAGTTCATCAAAGGCCCTTCTGGACAGAAGCGTAGCTTGAGATCCTGTGTCCACCAGTGCCGAGATTGTACCCTGCCCCTGTACTTGTACCGGGGCATAATATCTTCCCTCCTTCTCCTCAAGGGGGCACAGATAGTGTACATTTTTGGACAACTGGTGGGCTAACTTTCTGGTTTTGGACATTGCTAGCGAAGAGATTTGGGCAGAATTCTGTGGAGAGCCTTGGGAATCTGAAAGAAAAATTGGGCAACTGGAGATCAGAGCCATTGTGGGTTCCCCTGGTTCCGGTTCTGGGCCGCCCCCCCCTTTTTGGAGGCAGTCCCCAGGATGGGTTTGAACCAGGGGATTTTCTTGCGGTTGGTTCTGGGATGAGATGGTGGGCGGCGGTAGCTCAGTCTCCACATCTCCCCAGTCTGGATTTGCATCCCTAGGGACCCATTTTTCTTTGGGAGGAGTTCCCCCCTCTCTGAAGGAGAAGATCCTTTCCCCAGGATCCTCTGAGGATCCCTCTCCCTCAAATTGGAAGATCTGTACCTCCTCCTCAAACTGAGTCTGTTTGGGTCTTTTGTTTCTCCTACCCCCCCTCTGCTCCTTAGGAGGCAGACTTTCAGGGGCAAGAGATTTTGTTTCCGGTTCCTGGGTTTCCAGGGGCTGTTTACAAGTGAGGAAGGAAGCTTCCTCCAAGGCTTTACACCCCCCTTCCCTTTGTGCCTCCTCCCTGGGAACCGGTGAGTTATCGGGGTGCTGCCCCCGTCATTGTTCTGGAGCACCAGGTCCAGAGTTGGGTGCGTTCTGCGCCGGCACACCCATCTGAGGGTTCTGCTGAGCCCTCAGTATGTGACCCAGATCCCGCGCCATGTTTTGAACCTGACGCTCTAACTGGGAAACCCGCTCAGGCTGATACGGGGCCCTGTTTTCTCCCCTGGGCTGATCCCGGGAAGGGTAGCTGTCCCTCCTCTGGTAATACCCCGGGTTGGGAAGATTTGGGTACCCCTCCACCCTTGGCCTCCCCTCTCCCGGATTCAGTGGTCTGGGCTCAGGGAATTGGGGAAAGAAGGATGGATGATTTTGGGGTTGGAAGTCGGGTGGATATCTGGGGAAAAAGTTCTGCCCAGGGTTTGGTAAATTTCTGCCCTCCGGTGGGAAGTTTGGAGGGAAGTTCCCTGGGTTAGGTGCTTGGCTGGATCCCCCCCCTTGGGCTGGAGGAGTCCACACATAACCCAGGATGGGTCTGTTACCTTTGTAGCGAGGACTTACATAGTCAGGAGAGCGAGGGACCCCATTTGTGGGGCTGCCTCCTTGGCTCCCTGTCTGTGACTGGCCCGAGGACCTTCTGGACCTAGCATTATTAGGTGCAGGTAGGTTTTTAGGCCCCCCCATCTCCAAATCTAAAACGGGGGTGACCTTTACCTCTGCCACCTTGGCAGCAGCAGGGGTGGTGTTGGCTTTGGGGTTTTTCTGGGCATTACTTTTGCTATCTACCGGTTTCTGCACCTCATAGATCCGGGTAGCCTGTTCAATGACCCAGTCTAAAGATCTTTTCTCGTGAAAATCCCTCACGAGCTGGGTCATGATATATTTGGGCAAGGCATGGAAAAACGTATTTATAAACTCTCTACTATCTGTGCGCACCCTTCTTGTGGTCTGTGCAAAAGCACGCTTTAACTCCTGCACAAATTCTTGTGGGGCCTGATCCTCCCCACATTGCAAATTGTAGGCTGCCTTGCGAGCCTCTTGAGGATTTCTGTGAACAGAAAAATGTTTCAGGATGGCCGCCTTATAGGTGGACCATCTTAAATGATTTTGGTCCTCCAGCCCCGCAAAGAAACTGGAGTATTCCGGGGAGAATGTCCACTTTACATATTGAATACAGCTTTGGCTGTCCTTCAAACGGAAAGTCTCCATCATTTGTTCAAACAACTCTAAGTGCTCCCAAACAGAATACTTAGCGTTCTTATGGTAAGGCGTGATGACGCTCCTGATCGCCTTAATCTGCTTTAAGGGGTCCTTAAGCAAGGCCCTTTTCGCCTTATTGGCCTTTTTGGTTCGGGTAACCCTTGTCCATTCTTCCTCGGACTCAGAGGCACTGCTCCCAGAGGTTCCCGTCTGTTCTTCCAGGTTTTCCCGGATTCTGCGAGCCTGGGAATGGCTGGCAGAATGTGGGGACCTGGTCTCCTGTGTCCTGCGCAGTTCAGAGGAGTCTTCAGATTCCTCCTTGCTGCCAGGATTTGATGGGTACCCCCTCCACTGACCTAACTGGGCAGAGGTTTTCAGGATGCCCTTAATGGGCCTACTCTCCTGGGGTTCCCCATTGAACTGTACTGTACTTGGGTGCACATACCCGGATGCCCACCCCTCCATTCCTGAGTGGTACTGGCCTATGAGCCCCATACTCTTAGCTGGATAGTAATCTGCCATCCCTGCGGCCCTGTGCTCATGTGCGCCAGGGGACATGGGGGTGGTAGAGTCCAGGGACTGGGGGAGATGAAGGCCCCTGGTGTTAGGGCTCCTGCGGTTATGGTCAGGAGTCTCTCTTTCCCAGCGGACCTCATCTCTATCCGCCCCTGCTCCCTGTTGCAATGCAAGAGCCTGCATTTGTGCTTTCAGTTCCTCTGTTAAGGCCTTACTCGACTCTATCAGTCTCTCCTGCATCGCTACCTGTTGTTGGAGCCTATCATTGTGTTGACAGAGGGCCTCATTTTCCCTCTGTGCTTCCTGGTTAGTCCTGGAGAACTGGGCCAGTCTTTGCTGCAGGAGGGTTACCTCCTGAGCTGTGTCCCTATTGGCCTGCTCCTTTCTTGCTAGAGCATCCTCCACCCTCCTGGTGTGCTCTAGCAAGTTCTGGTGTTCTTTTTGGAGGTCACCCAGTCCCTGGTGGGTCAGGTGATTTTCTTCCATTTTTCTTTTTAAATGGCAGACTTCCTGGCCTAAGGTATCCCTTTCCTGACTGAGAGCCTGCATCTGTGCTGCCAGGTCGTCCCTTTGCCTTTGGAAGGCACCAGCATTCTGGCGCTCCTGATCAAACTCTGCCTGGGTATCCAGGTCTTTCAGAATTAGTTTGTTGCTCTCTGTCTTCACTCTATCTAGGTGGCCTTGCAGGGTGACTACCTGCTCAGCACATACCCTGTTGAAGTCCAGTTGTTGCTCCAGCTTTTTCTGGCTTTGCAGTAGGGAGTCCAAACCTTCTTCGTGTTCCTTCTGCAAGGCCAGAAATCTGGTATCCTGTTCTACCTTTTCCTGTTGCAGCACATCCATATCCTTCTTTATTTTAATGATGTGCTGCCTACTATCATCTTCTGACTCCTGGCTCCTCTGCAGCCTCTGCTCAGAAGAGACCAGGTCAGATTGGACCTTCTGTAATGCCATCTGTTGCCTATTTGCCAGATTTTGGCTTTCAGCACATCTATCCTGCATGTCTCCCATATATAGGTACAGGTATGCTGCTATCCTGGCAATCTTATTGTGTTCCTCTTTGGCTTTAGGAGCCATATATAGTTCACTCAGGGCCACATGTAAGGGACCCTGATCTCTATATATATCTGACCCTGTTTCAGTGACCTGTTGTGTGATGGCCTGCAACCACGCATCCTGGCCCTGTTCGGTCCATTCACCTCTCACAAATAGCTTATGCAAGAGGTGCTCTCTGGCCATTTTCATGTCTACTAAGGTCGTCATTCTAGAGATTGGTCTCTGTCCTGACTTACAGAAGTTTGTATTTTATTTTTGCAGAACAGAACGTTTCTTGGAGTGTCCCTTTTGAGGAATGCTTCACAGCGTAATGCAGCGTGGTGATCCGACTGGATGTATGTATCCCGTCAGTTAGCACACTGTATTAAGCTGCACAAGTGGTATTCTAACCCAAACGTCCGGCTCGAGCCCCCAATTTGTAAGAGGATTCAATTCAGCACTACAGCTAAGTTAACGCCTAGTCTAGAATACTGAATGAAAACCCTTATTGATATATCTTTAGGTCCAGTTCATGCGTTCTGGATGACTACCCCTATATAACACCCCTCTCTTGGAATCCCCCTGACCCCACTGAGCCAAGAAGTAGTTCTGTTTTGCAAATTAAAAGGTTTATTTGATAATTTAAACAATATATATTATATCACGCTTTATAATAAATTAATAATTGAATAGCACACTTAATCTGATATGATAAAGATCAACAACGGAGAATCTGGCACTAACACACTTCTCTATAATCAATAAGGAGTTGACATGAAATGGATAAGGTAGCACAGTGGTAAATAGGTACAGAAGTATAATGTGGTGGAGAATGCTTTACAGGGTTCAAGGAAATGCAAGGTTGAATGAATGAAATGCAGTATAGAAATACTCAATATGATTTCAACAAAACAATGTAATCACTTTTCTCTGGCAATCCCCTCCCCCCCTTGATGCAAGGCAAGGAAATGGAAGGAAGCACACAGTTCTCAGAAATGCAATCAAATGTGATTCAGTTCAATCCCAGCAAGCTTACAGAAAACAGATAGGAGTTTTGAAAACACAGGCCCAAATTGCTTTGATATGTGCTGGCAATGAATTGAAAAATATGCTAAAATACTTTGAATTCCCTTTCAGAGGTTCAGGGTGAGTGGTATATAGTTAATATTAGTCCAGGCTCACACTAGCAATGAGGCCGGGATAGTTAACAGGTTAAACGAATTTCTGGCAAATGGAAGGCAAGCAGCAGCTGATTTTACATGTGGAGAAATTTGCAAATTGCGGTAAAATTCGCGGATGCGCCGAGCGCTATTACAGAGGAACCACAAGGACTATCTCTATCGTTTTGGGGTCCTAGGAAAGCCTAGGATCTCAGCTTCAAAATGGAAGTTACTGCAAGTCTCTAGCACAAACGGTTGCGGAGATATGAACGATTGAATAAAGGTCGTTTTTCAGATTTGAAATTTTAAACGCACACTTTTTCAGCTTTAAAAATGATGGCAGGATAACACAATGGCTAAGCTGCAGTTCTACTTAGGTTAAAAATGGATTGAATTATATTATTTTAACTAAGAGATTGGTTCTGCACAGTTTGCTATGTACTCACACTATATTCTTGAGTGAAATGGGCCTCATCACGGATCTGGTCAGGGTTTTAGACTGGACTCTGGTCTGGTCTGGTCTGGCCTCTGCACTTCACAGTGATCTGGGTCAGCTCTCTCTGCTGGTCTGGGTCTCTCTGGGTACAGCACTGCTTTCTCTCTGGTAGGCACCGGTTCTCTGGGTCGGGTCCTGCCTTCTCTTTGGATATCTCTGTCACCGGGTTCTTGCAAAAGTTCTTGGCAAAATTCAGACGGCTCACCCGGCTGTCTGAAGAGTTCAGTTGCAAAAATATTTTGAGGCCTGCTGACAAATACTCTTGCTGGCAGTGGCCTTTTTGGTTAAGGTTCTGAAGTCTCTGTTTATCTTGGAGTCTAAGGGTTGGCTCTTTGAAGATTGATGGAGGTAAGTATGGATTTTTCCGGCAGAGTGCGTTGCAGCAAATGGAATTGAAGGTCCCTATCTGTCCTGACTCTCTGCTTTTATGTGTTTTTGAGAGTGGGTGTGTGTGTTGCATCACTAGACTTGCCCCTCTCACTTGTCATTGGTCCAGCTTTCATTCCTCCCCTTGATTGGGGAATGAACTGTGAGTCAGAGTGATGTCATTTTATGGCTTGCCAAGAGGGCACTCCCTTGTCAGATTGCACACATTCTATATTTGATAATAAAAGACATATTTCACAGTTACACAGTTGCTTGAAATTACATATACATGGTGTTGCTGAATTTAGCCATGTCTCTGTCCAAATCTGCTCTTTCTAGGAGCTTGCATTCAGAGATGGCACATAATGGACTTTTTAACTGATTTTTCAATTTCTGACATGGACCCAACTTTACATACATGTGCGCAGGGAGTAGGGACATTAACTGATGAAGTTTCAGATTTTTAACATGCACACATTTAGAGTAATATCCACTTTTCCGCTGACACCCCCCTGTACATACCACCGGTTCTAAAAACCTCTTAAACTGTGGGCAGAAAAATCACAAGAATTATGGTATCATTTATAAAATTTTCACATGTCCGCACCATGAGTTATTAATCTTTTTCTGAACAATATTCTGGCTACAAAGGGGTGTGGTTTTCTCTCAGCACAAGGTAGAAATACTGGTTAATCCAGTTCTGCCAAGCCAGCTTGCTCTCACAGGCAGTGCCCCTCCCAGCTCCTGCCAAGAGGAAGCTACATTTTACGACTGCGTAATAAAACCTTTGCCTGAGTGAAGAGGGCTTTGTTCACTCTCCTGCAGAGCACAGGTAATTCAATTATCAGATAGATGGCATATCCTTAGTGTGGGCAGCAAAAGGAAGGTTGGCCTGGGAACACAGTGGTGACTCAAGTTTCACTCCTGATGGGGGTAGCTGCCAAGCAAAATCAAGTTCCTTAAGCCAGACCTTCAGCTAACTGGCAGGTTTTTTGTTGCTTTTTAACTTAACTTGCAATTTTACACATGCAGCTAGGATGCTGAGTCTAAGTGCAAAACTATGACATTTCAACAGTTACAAAGGCATGTGATACCAAACATAGGTCACTCATTTAATCTAAACATTTTCGATTTTAGTGTCTTTAAATCCAGTGCAACTTAAACTGCTGCAATCCACAGCTCAGCCAGTCTTGTTATAAACCTTGTCTTATGATCTTCATTTCCCAGATTTTGTAGGCACACAAAACTCCATTCTGCCAAATGTCTGCTGGTGTTCAGTAAATATTTTGCACATATTGCAATGTTTGAAAATAGGCATTTTGACTTGCCTTCAGGGAAACAGAGTGGTTTTAAAACGCCGGCTTTTGGATAGTGGTGAGTACTGGTACTGCACCCATTTTTGGGATTTAAGAAATGAATTCCCCACAATTCTAGGTTGCATTTGGCAATCAGCATTGCCATTCCCAATGGTTTCAGACTACTGTGTGGGTAGTCCAATGGTGGTTTTAGGCAGTTTCCTTCTGTGCCCATAACATCGGCAAAAATGAATGGCAGCCTATTCTTCATGCATTTCCCTGTGCATTTTCTGGGAAGCTCTGGCCATCATGATGTTTTCCATGTCAGTACTGCACAGTTTTGAGGTATGGCTCGGATGCATGGGTAAATACATCCCACAGGGGGAATCGGAAGGATACAGGGGGCACAAAGATGAACATGTGGCAGGGGGGGGACCAGCAACAATGGATGCAGGGGGGACCACATGAAAGGACGCAAGAGGCAGTGGGGGGGGGCAAACACAGATGGACGTAAGGGCAAGGAGCCAAAAAAACAATGAGGAATGGGCAGGAGGGCACAGATACAGGACTATATCTTGACTGCAAGTGGGTAGGGGGACACAGAGAAACAACACAGGGCATAGGAGGTGGGGATACAGAGGGAAACAATTGGGGATTCTGAGGTGGGTGGGGGTACAGAGAGAAACATGGGGATTCTGAGGAGGGTGGTGGGTACAGAGAAACAACACGGGGCATCCTCAGAGGGTGGGGGGAACAAGAGAACGACACAGGGCATCATCAGGGGGTGGGGAGAACACGAGAACAACACGGGGCATGAGCGGGGGGACAGGGGAACAAGACATACATGGGGCATCATCAGGGGGTGGGGGAACACGAGAACAACACGGGGCATGTGCGGGGGGCTCACCGCAGAACCGTCACCGAACAGGAAACGAACAGGAGCCTTAGAATCGAGCCTTGGAAGCGGGCCGGCATTCGCCTGGTGCAAATGTAGGACAGCTGCACCTATCATAGAGAGGCAGGCAGGGCTGCAGGGAGGCAATTCGAGCCACGAGGAAGGGGTTGGCCATGTTGGAGAGGCCTTCAATAACACGGGCTCATTGAGCAAATGCAAAAAAATGAACAACACGTGATGGAAAGCAGTGAGGGGCACAACGTAGCAGCGGGCTACATAATCCACCAAAGTCATTGGATGTTCCAGATGAAATATGGAGCTCAATTTCTCCCAGCATAGCGTTCAGTACATTATAAGCCACAATGGGCTTACCTTCCATAGAGAGTATCAAACTTTGTTGACAGGCTTACTTTCATCACTGACCTGTATTTGACAGCTGGATGAGGCATCACTGGATGAGGCATTCAGCATGGTTGAGGCAGTAAGGAGCTAAGGAGATAAGGGAAGCAAGTTATTCACAGCCACACCCTCCCAACTTTAAGCCTTTATAGTAATGGGCAATGCAGGTCATTGTGAACCTCTACATGTAGTGCCTATTAAATACCATAGTGTGCAATGCATAACAGGCAATGTTCCTGAAATATATAAATGGTACCCAAAGAAGAACACTACCCATGTGATTAAAGAACCGCAAACAGATTCTACATGGATGTGTACAAAATGTTTTTGGCGAACAAGTTGCCTGATTAAATTAAGTAAAAGAAACGCATCTGACAATACATATGCTGATTGACACATTTCAGTCGTAGAACACTTGGTGAATTTTCAATACGCTATTAGCAGGGTGTAGAGGTGCACTCAGTTTCCTTCAAATATCACTCCAATCTTATTTAATTAGTTTTCTTCATTAAATCAACTTACAAGTGCTCCTTGATGGATCCGTGCTACCGGATCTATAAAGTGAGAAGGGAATAGGTGACTCGATAAACAACGAGGTACAAACAAGGGCACACACCTCATGCAACCTGGACAAACTACTTTTAACTGTACAAGGCATGTCTGTTTGTCTTATAACCTAAAAGAAAATGTCATGTTATGTTCCTTATTTTGTTTTTCTAACAACACAGGGGATACCTCCCTACTCCCCTTTTTACGTTTTATATACGTAGCAAAAATACTTTTTGTGCTGATTAAAACGTTTGATTATTTTAATTGTTTCATGTTGTTGTCTTGGTTTGGGTTTTCTTACAAGATGCACTCAATCTTCCTTGAGCTAATTTTATTTTTAATACGTATTAAATGTAACTTTAAATCTTTGTATTTCCATTAATTTTAGTGACTTAATTTCTCACTTGTGACTGTTGGCAGAATAACAGTAGTTCCTTAAATTTTCATAGTATTATGCACTAAGCATGAGTGATCCAGTTCGAGCAAAATCTAATCTCTCGGATTTCAAATAGTTTAAGCGAGGTGGGCCTTTCCTGAGGTTTTTTTCTAGGTGCCTTGACCTGTTACGCTCCCCTGTGTCTATATATAGGAGCATGTGTAGAGTTCAAGGCAGTCGGCCATTGGCTTTTTTCTAGAGGCAGGATCAAATCCAGAGAGCTCTCAATAGGGAAGAGGATGTTTCTGGTTAAGGGTGTAGGACATCATTGTAGTCAGATTTGAGAAGTATGAAATTAGATTTTGTGTTGGATTTTGTGAGGGGGTGCGAATTGGAACACTTATTTGGATTCTGTGGAGGAGACCCCACACCAACTCATTCTTAGGTTCATGTTAGTTTTGTGGGTTGGGTAGAGCATGCCAAAAGTATTTGTAGGCACACTTTATTTTTGTAGGTGGAAGAAAGCATACCAAAGCATTCTTAGGCACATGTTTATTTTTGTAGGTAGAGGTAAGCAAACCAAAGAATATTTAGGCATGCATACTTTATTTTTAAGATGACACGCCAACGCATTTTTAGCCACACATTTATTTTATGGGCATAAGAAAGGGCATGCCAAAAAATGCTTAGGTGCATGTCATAACATAGATGAAGAATAGCATGCATAAACACTATTAGGCAAACATTGTTTTTGTAGGTGCGAAGAGAACATGCCAAATCATTCTTAGTCACATGTTGATTTTATAGGTGGAGGAGAGAGAACACCAACAAAGTCTTATGCAGAGGAGAGGATGCCAAAATATTCTTAGGAACACATCACTTATGTAGTTGGGAAGAGAGCATGCCAGAGTGTTCTTAGTCATACATTACATGTATAGGAAGAGAACAGCATTCCAACCCTTTCATAGGCAGACAACAGTTTTGCAGGTAGGATGAGAGCATGCCAATTCATTCTTCATTACACATACATTCTGTAGGCCAGAGGAGAGAGCACCTCAACATATTATTAGGCACACACCACTTTACTAGGTGGGAAGAGAGTACAAAAAAAGCAATGTTAGTCAAATATGTATTTCTTTGGTGGAGAAGATACCATGCCAAAGCCTCCCTAGGTGCATGCTATTTTTATAGGTGGGCAAGAAGCATGCCAAAGCATTCTTAGTAACACATTCAGTATATAGGCAGAGTAGAGGGCATTCCAAAGCACTCTTAGTCACACATCTATTTCATAGGTGGACAAGAGAGCGCATCAAAGCATTCTCAGTCTCACTTCATTTTATAGTTTGGAAAGAGCATTCTAAAGCATTCCGGGGCACACAACACTTTTTAGACGGAAGAAAGCACACGAAAGCATTCTTAGTTAACATGTTAATTTTATTTTCAGAAGAGAGCATGCCAAAACATTCTTAGACAAGCATACTGTTTGTTGGCTAAAGAGAGCATGCCAAACAATTCATAGGCACATGTCCATTTTAAGTGCAGAGGAGAGGACACCACAATAGTCATAAAAAGACATCCCTTTTGTAGGTTGGCAGAGATTATGCAAAAGTATTTTTATTCAAGCATTCCTTGTATAGGTGGTCAAGAGCAAGCCAGACAATTATTAGTCAAAATTAATTTTATAGACTGATAGGAATATGCCAAAACATTCTTGGGTGGATGCCATTTTTGTAGATGGGAAGAGAGTATGCCAACTCATCTTTAATCACACATTCATTTTATGGGCCGGAGAAGAGTTCACCAAAACATTCAAAGGCACATGTCATTTTTGCAGATGAGAAGAGAGCATACCCAAACCTTTTTAGTCACAAGTTTATTTTATAGGCAGAAAACATTCCAACAAATTCATATTTAAATGGTCCTTTTACAAGAGAAGGGAGAGTGCACTACAAATAATTATTAGGCATGCCTACATTTTTAGGTGGATGATAAGAGCATTCCAAAGCACTCATAGGACTTTATACCATTTTTGCAGCCAAGACAAGAAAATGACAAAAGCATTTTACGTCAAACACACATTATAAAGACAGAGAAGAGAGCCCACCAAACCATTCATATTTGCACATCATTTTTGTAGGTTGGCAGGGACCATGCCAGAAAATTATTAGTTACACATTGATTGTATTAGTGGTGGAAAAAGCATGCCAACCCATTTTTAGTCACACATCATTTCATAGGCGGAGGAGAGCACACAAAAACATTCCAAGGTGCATGTCATATTTGCAGATGGAAAGAAAGCATGTCAAAATAATCGTATGTGCACATGCATTGTATAGGCAGATGAAAAAGCATGCCAAGGCATTTTAGGTAAAATGTCATTTTATAGGTGGAGGAGAGCTTGCCAAAACATTCTTAGCCATGCAATCATTTTATAGACGGGGGAAAGAGCACACCACAATATCTTCAGTTACACATCCAGTGTATAGGTGGAGGAGGGAGCATGGCAAAACATATTTAAATGTGGTTCCATTTTACAGGATGGGTAATTGCACGCCAAGGGTGTTGGGTAGTCTGCATATTGAACTACATTTGAGTTACATATATGACAGATACAGTACCCAAGCATAGGGTTGAAGAAAGGGCTGAGGGTGGGAGGCATCTATCTGCTGTGCATGTCTCACCAATTACAGCAGTAGTATTGTGTGTTGGAGAAGGCTATGTTGTATGCCTGACGGTGTGCTTGCAATGCCAATTAATATGTGGCCACAAATCCCTTCCTCTACAAGAACAATGGCTTCTACCAGAAATGAATCAGGAGCATTGGAAATATATGTAATGGCTCATACACCATTGGCACACTTCAAACCAGTGACATACGGGGAGTTTGAGGGGGAGGAAGTTAATTTTCCATTAGCCCAGGCTCAGGAAAGAGAGGAAATTAGAACACCTCATGAAGAAAGGGAACATATACAAAGATGATGAACAAGGGGGATCTCTGTAGAATCGCCAGCTCTGGTTTCCTTTGAATCTAATGACATTGATTAACATGACAGGGATTATGCTCCGTTCCTGTGCTTCCAGATTGAGACTTGGACGCATCTTTTTCGCTAATCCCAAAGATGTGAGCGAAACATTGAGTCAGATCCTGATGGTGCGGGTATGATGAAACCACGAATTCAAGCACTATGCAGAGACAGCATTCAGTTTAAAGTACTTTTCAAAGATGGTCAGAGAACAAACATGATAGCGGTTGTTCATTTTTCTAGACAGTCACATCAACACCACTGTCATAAACACAAGGAATTCCTTATAAAGTTCACCAATGTGATGACTCCTTCAGAGTCCTCACGAATTCCCTACTGCTCCTGCAAGGTGGCCAGGTGAAGGCAGCTGTTTTGAGATCCTGACCCTGGTGGTGATATTAGCCAGGAGCATCACCTGGGAGGAGAAGGGTCCCAGGGACAAAAGATGACTCTGTAGGGTGAGACACAATGATTGTCTTCATCAAAGAAGAAATTATCAGTGATACCAGAATATGTAATGGCCTGCTGTCAGAAAGAGCTATTATTTCCCCAAGCTGAATGTAGGTGAAAACAGTCATAACACATTATGCAATGGGAGAAAGAAAATCCCTCTTAAATTCACTGGCATTCATAGTTCAAGCTCCTATGATCTCCAGGGGAATATTAAACATGAGTCTTCAAATATTAACAATTTGAATTCTGAAAACCACAATTCCCTGGTAAAGCCAACATTTCCACTGAATTATTATAATGCTCCTTTAGGGCATATAATTAGGGAGAGAAATTAATGTATTAATGATATTTCCATAAGAAAAGAGTATTTGGACATTGTGGACTTCAAGTCCCATAATGCCCAAAGTAATGGGATGAAAAAGAGGGCTGAAGAGGCACGGGAATGTAAATTGTAGCCTCGTGGTGGTATTGACTCACACCTGAAGGACACTGGGAGGCAGAAAAGGCAACATTCATGTGCAGAGCAGTAGCAGGAGGTGGATTAGTCGTGTTTCCTCCACGTTTCAGCCGAAGCAGAAGCTAGAGGAGAGCAGGGATGCCGGGACCACTATAGTTTGGGAAGCAGAAGCTGGTCCTGAGAGGGTCTCTTCCTCCAAAGACCTTAATTGCAGAAGTCTCCACAGTGGAAATTGGGGGATTTGAAAGCTTTCCTTCTGAAAACCAAAGCTGCAGATGTTGCGCTGCGGGAAGCGTCAAATTGAATAGCATTCCCCAAAGTGAGTCGGGCTCCGGTATTAGGTGAGCACCGGAGAGGCCATGGAGTGAGGAGACCTCCATTTCCCACTGTGGTGGGACATGGGGGACCAGAAGAAGCAGGTTGCCGGGCTGCGCACAGCAGCAGAAGCAGAAGACCCACAGACGCAGAGCGAACACCAGACCCAGTGAGTTCACTACTGTATTGTGACCCCGGAGCATGCCGCTCGCCAAGTCTCTGTGCTTTTGGTATGGAACTAATATAAAAAGAGTGAATTGGCAAAACAAACAGTATTTTGAATCCTGAACTGATGTAAATCAGAATAATAATAATCCATTTGAAAATCAAGCTGAATTGAAGAGGAAAAGGTGTCAGAATAAGAACTGGTCAAACAGGCCGCAGAACGGTTTAATTGTACTTATGTTGATTCAAATAGTTGTCAGCAACAAGGGAGCACAATATTACAAAAAAGCCGGATGCAAACAACAATTGCCAAAGCCAAAAGAGCATAATACCAAGGCAAACAAAAAATTGAGAATCTAACAGGCCGATTCATGGAATCAACGTGCGCCGAAAAAACGGCGCACGCGTGCGAAAACGTGTGATTCGCAGAGAAACAGCGAAAATTGCAGTGCAAGTGCGATTATCGCACAGAAAACATCGCACCTCAATTCATGGAAGTCCGTGCATGCGCGAAATGTGGGATGTGCGCTGAGAAAGTGCGCGGCGCACGCTGGCGCACGCTGGCACACGCTGGCGCACAGGTCGACGAACGCCGTGCGATAAGGCCACAGCGAATTCGCACATAGCGCGGCGCACATAACAAAAGTAGGCGTAACACGGGGCGTCACACGCAGAATGGGGAACAACTCGTGAAAATGTGGGTGTCACGGGGGAAGTACAGGAGGCAAGTGCGCAGAACGCCCACACGCTCGCCTACAACACGTATTCATGGAATCGAATAGGGAAAAACAGCGCACGACCAAAGACGCGCACAGGCCCATACATGTCCGCCACACGAAAGCAGGCGGTAGCGTCCCTGCGCAGGAAAAAAATGTGCACCAAAGTCCTACACGTGCGAGAAGGCCCACACGCGATCGGGCCTGGGGGAGCGTGTGCGTGTATTTCAGGGGTGCGCGTGAAGTACCACACGCGATTGGCCTGGGCGCGTGTATTCCAAGGGTGTGCGAGAAGCTACTCACATGCGATTGGCCTGGGCGCGTGTATTTCAGGGGCTCGTGGGTGTCTTCACACGCGATCGGGCCTGGGGGAGCGTGTGCGTGATTTTCAGGGGTGCGCGTGAAGTCCCACACGCGATTGGCCTGGGCGCGTGTATTTCAGGGGTGCGGGTGTTTACACACGCGATCGGGCCTGGGGGAGCGGGGTACGTGTATTCCAGGGGCTCGCGGGTGTTTTTACACGCGATCGGGCCTGGGGGAGCGGGGTACGTGTATTTCAGGGGCTCGAGGGTATTTACACGTGATCGGGCCTGGGGGAGCGTGTGCGTGTATTTCCGGGGTGCGCGTGAAGTTCCACACGCGATTGGCCTGGGCGCGTGTATTTCAGGGGCTCGCAGGTGTTTACACACGCGATCGGGCCTGGGGAAGCGTGAGCGTGTATTTCAGGGGTGCGCGCAAAGTTCCACACGCGATTGGCCTGGGCGCGTGTATTTCAGGGGTGCATGAGAAACTTCTCACACGCGATTGGCCTGGGCGCGTGTATTTCAGGGGCTCATGGGTGTTTTTACACGCGATCGGGCCTGGGGGAGCGGGGTGTGTGTATTTCAGGGGCTTGCGGGTGTTTACACACGCGATCGGGCCTGGGGGAGCGGGGTATGTGTATTCCAGGGGCTCACGGGTGTTTTTACACGCGATCGGGCCTGGGGGAGCGTGTGTGTGAATTTCAGGGGTGCGCGTGAAGTCCCACATGCGATTGGCCTGGGCGCGTGTATTTCAGGGGTGCGCGAGAAGCTTCTCACACGCGATTGGCCTGGGCGCGTGTATTTCATGGGCTCGCGGGTGTTTTTACACGCGATCGGGCCTGCGGGAGCGGGGTGCATGTATTTCAGGGGCTCGCGGGTGTTTTTACACGCGATCGGGCCTGGGGGAGCGGGGTACGTGTATTTCAGGGGCTCGCGGGTGTTTACACACGCGATCGTGCATATGGGACCGTGTGTGTGTATTTCAGGGGTGCACGTGAAGTTCCACACGCGATTGGCCTGGGCGCTTGTATTTCAGGGGCTCGCGGGTGTTTACACACGCGATCGGGCCTGGGGGAGCGTGTGCGTGTATTCCAGGGGTGACGAGAAGTTCCACACGCGATTGGCCTGTGTACGCAATTCCATTGGACCAAAGGCCCTGACAGCGCAGGTGCGTCTGTGACGTGACATGCGCGGGCTTGTCCCTGTACCCGGGGGAATGTTACAAGACCAAAAACTGCACGTCCGAGTGTCAGCCTGCGTGATTGGAGGATAGTGCCTCAGTGCGTATACGCGGAAGTGACATTGGACGTGTGGTGCAGTTTAAAAGGTGCGTGTAGTACGTCATTTCCTTGTACGTGCTTCCCGTGGAGAGCGAGTGGGTGAAATCTGTACTTCTTGTCGGTTCACACGCGATTTACTTCACAGCGTTTCCAGTTCGTACTCCCTGTTACCTCTGTCAGTATTTTTCTGATTTTCTTTTCGACCTGTTTCCTCAAACAGCGTTGACTTTTCCTTTTGTCCTGTCTCCTCAGACAGTGTACAATTCTTCTTTTGGCCGGGGTGTTGCCAACGCACCCACGTGCGTATTTGTCACGCACTTTTCCCAGGCAGACGGTGAGTCGCGCACGTATTTACCAACTGTGCTAGCCCCGTGTGTAGCGTACCCCTTCAGAGGACATTGTAGGCTGCGTGTGACACGCATACGTTCATTTTTGTGTTCCTGGGTGCCACAGCGTAGTGCAGGTTCCTTTTCCCACACACGTGGTCTACGAGGGGTCGTGTGCACGTCATTTTCTGTTTTAGGGGTGCCTGTGCGTTGCGTGACCCGTCATCTTTCCCCAGGGGTTACATACAGCCTTGCTAGAGTACTTGGGTACGAATTCCATCTAGTACCCTACCCCTTTGACCCCCAATTGCCCAGGACAATTGTCCACTGCAACTCCCATACGCACAACTCCATCAGTGCCATGGCTGGGAGGCGAGCAAGTGGTAAGGGTGGCAAAGGTGGCCGAGCCGCAAGAGGTGGGCGTGGTGGGCGTGGTAGGGGACGTGGCCAGGATTTGCAGACTCCCCCAAGCCCCCCACGTGTGGAGGACCAGTCAGGGACACACATCCCCCCCCCATGGTTGAGGGAAACGTGGCTGACACCATCCCTGCTCAGCCCTTGTTGGACCGGCCCGTTGTGGCACCTGACCTAGCACAGGGTGACTCCCAGGCTGACTTCCAGGTCGCCAAGTCTAGGCCACGGGTGGCGGCGCAAGCCAGTGTCACCAGGCCACGTGGTACAGGGGCAGCCATGTCATCTGCTGCCCCGAGTAGGCGGGGTGGGGAGGCTGCAGGGGCAGCTGCAGCTCCGTCCACCCCATCTCTGACTCCCCCAGCAAGGACAGTGTTGGTCCCGGTACATCAGACTGAGGTTCCCCCTGCCATCATCACACTTCAGCTAATGCCTGCAGAAAGTCATGTGGTCAGTGTGCCATCGCACACTACTACTACACAGTCCACCGGTGCTCCTGCCTCTAGTGTCCAGAGCGGCGTAGGGCACTCTGGATCCCCACCACCCACAAAAAGAAAGAGGAAGAGTGCTCGTCCAGTACAAGCTGATGACCCCGACACGGCTACACGGTCCGGCACGCCATGGAAGCCTAGCTTCAATGATGCTGAACTGGATGCACTTGTGCAGTATGTGTCCGAACATGACGCCGAAATGTTGGTCACTTCATGGTGTAGGATTACACATGCTCGACGTCAGGCACACTGGCAGTCCATCGCGGACAGCATGAGTGCCCTTGGCTTTATGAGGCGCACAGCTGTTGAGTGCTACAAGCGCTGGAACGACCTTAAGCGTAGGGCAAAGAAAAAGCTGGCCTCAAGTCATGCCGCAACTCTGGTGACTGGAGGTGGGTCTCCACAAGAGGACATAGAACTCACTCTACATGAGCATGTTGCTGGGACCTACATCACAGAGGAGCAGATCCAAGGTGTGGGAGAACTGGCAGATTACGAGGCATTGTCCGGTGAGTGCACATGCATGTGTGTGTGATCCATGTGTATGTAGTTTGTGGGAGGGGATCTGGTTGAGTGCCAGGTCAGGGTGTGTGTGCCTGAGTGTTTTGTCCCACCCATGTGCTTCATCCAATGCATTCTGCGCCCCAGATTTGGGTATTACAGTATCCCTTCTGGCCACAGTAGGCGTTCTGCACTACATTGCGCCAGTTGCCCTTGAAGTGGCATCTTGCTACCACATTGTTCCGTATTTAGCTGTGTTCATTCAGGCTGATAGTAGGAATTCACCTGGTTCTACTGCGCATCACTCTGCCCCATTGTCACATATATGACATGCCCATGGTACATGCCATCTGTGTGATGGCATGTGTCATGTATGTGTATTGGACATGCCACTCACAGGCCAATGTGTGATATCACTGCTAGACAGCATGCAGCTGATGCGTTGCTCTCCCATCTTGGTGTCATCAGTGTCTGACATTTCCCTCCACTTCCAACTCATGGACAGTGCATGCATGGGAGGGTTATAGTCATGTGGGACATGTGTAAATCAAGTACTGGTACTGTAGTTTGTCTGGCCTAATAGCATGCCATGGTGCTAATGCCTGTTTCCATTTTTTGTCTTTCTTGTTTTTGCAGAGGATGACGCACCTGATGCTGTTGAGGGAGAGGAGATGGTGCAGGCCCAGGAGGGATCTGAAGCACGACCAGGCACCAGTGGGGGACGTGGTTTGGTGGTGGGGGAGAACCCTTTCTTGCTGCAGGCCATACTGTCCCGGGGTGTCCCTGGCTGCACCTCCCCAGAACTCTTTTCAGGTGTTGATTCGGATGAGGCCTATGTGGATTCGCAGGTATGTGTTCATGGAAGGGATACTGTTCTGTCCGACCCACCTGCACCAGGGGTAGAGCCCACTATCGGGATGTCAGTGTTGGTAGGTGCGCCTGTGGTGGTTACGGATGCAGGGCCACACTCCGCAACATCTGATCCTGTTCCTGGGCCAGCAGTTCAGAGGGGAAATGCAGTCCTGCAGCCTCAGGCAGTGCCGACACAGCAAGGCGCAGTTTGCCTTGCCCCAGACAGGTGTGGTGCCCGCCAACGCGGTGGCCATCCGCCACCAGGCAATACCGCATGGGAGCAATCCATTTACCGTATGGCCAACCAACAGGCAGCATCATCCGAAATGATTGCTCAAGCCATGGAGAGGGTGGCCACTTCCATTGTCCCCCCAGAAAGGCAGATGGAGCTACTACAGCAGGCAACAGACTCCATTTGTCAATCAGTCAGGGGGGACATGTTGGCGCCCAACAGGGACAGACAGGCGGCCCTGGACAATCTGAGGGAATCAATTTCTATAGATGCCCAGGGACAGAGGGAAGCCCTGAGGGGAGAGGTCCGGCACCTCAGGCAGACTCTTGTGGACCTTGAGGCTTCCACTGTCACCAGGACGGAACAGCTGCTGGAGTGTGTCACCCGTACGCTCTCAGCAGAGATGCAGGCAACTCAGGCGGAGGTCCGGGCAACACGTCGGGTGTTGCATGGGGATCTCCGCACCATATCCCTCCAGAACGAGGCCTTCCAGGCCCGCATGCTTGCTGCCATGGAGGACCAAACTAGGGCATTGCGTTGGCTGCCTCCCATGGCACCACCACCTCCTGTGGCAGCAGCAGCAGAGGTTGAGGAGAGCGAATCCAGCAGTGAATCTCCCACTATTTAGTAGCCGTGCAGGCCATGAGCCCATGGAGGTGTTTTTTTTCGCAACATTCACGCAGGTGGCTGTTGGTGTGCACCCTGTCTTCGGACCTCCTGGGTGGCCTCCCCCAGCCCCCCTGGCCCACATATGGCCATTTTTGATTTTTGATTTTTGATTTTTGAATTTTGAATTTTGATGTTTTATTGCAGTGTGTTGCCTTGTGTGGCTCCCGTGGGCATCCACTGTATTCCGGCTGGGCACATGCAGGCTTGTCCTGAGTTTGGGTTAAATGCTTGGGTCAGTGAGACACACACCCCTCCTGCTTCCCGTTTCCATGGGCTTGCAAAGGGTGTGCCCAAGTGACAGTGAATTACACAGTGACGTTGGACTCCCATGAGCTGTGTGGGCAGTCTGTAGTCAATACTGTGTATACATTCATAGTGCATATTGTTGTTGTATTGTGCACTGCATGGTGTATTGATGTGTGCTTGTGCATCTATGTCTCCCTCCTGATTTGCAGGTTCATTCCTCATGTCTTCACAAGGCTGTCCACTTTGGAGATGGGGCTCATGTTGTGAGCAGTGGACTTCCAGATGTGCGTGGCAACAACACTGTACAGTTGGAGGTGGTGGATGTGCTGGCATTCTCATGTTGTAAGACTACGTATCCTTTGCCTTAGTACTGTCATGTTTATGCTATGTCGATTGTATTGTGGTAAGTATTTGGTCATGTGTGTTGTTGTTTCTACATTCATGTGGGCATATTGTGTGTGGCCAGTTTCCATTAGGGACACTGTACTTTGTGACACGTGTCATGTTTGGGGGATGACTTTGTTTGCTCTCACATGGCATGTCATGCCATGGTGTGTTGGGTGGCGGAGCTGGGGAGGGGTTGGGTGACATGGCACTGTTGTCATGTTGTGTCTTGCAACGCGGTAATGATTCTAGCAGCATAGGAGTGTGTCTTTTGAACACGGCATTGGTGCTGTTTGTGTAGGTTGGGAAGCACACAATGGAACACTTCCAGATGTACAATCTCAGGCTGGTATGGTTGTGACAGTTGACTGTCCATTGACACATCATAATTGTCAGTAACAATCATCATTGATTGTCAACTGGTATGTGCCAGGGAGGTGTGCACTCCACAGGGGTGTGATTTTATGTGAAGTAATTAGCCAAGAGCTGCGTACGGGCTGCCTCACCCCGTGCGCTTTCCCCTCCCATGCGCAGTGGGCATGCATATGGTTGGGGATGTGGGGGCACCACCATGTCCACGGCCAGGCCCCGGCGTGTTGCAACGTTGTGCAGGACACATGCAGCCACTATGATCCTGCACACTACTGGGGGAGCGTATAACAGCTGCCCGCCAGAACGGTCAAGGGAGCGGAAGCGTGACTTGAGCACTCCGAATGTGCGCTCCACGATGCCCCGGGTTGCAATGTGGGCTGTGTTGTATCTTACCTGGGGTGGCGTGGTGGGGTTCCGAATTGGCGTCATCATGTGGGTGCTGAGAGGGTAGGCACTGTCCCCTTGGGGTGGTGGTCATGGGTATCATCAGTGGGGTTGTGACATTACTCAGTATCTGACATGCATGCATGCGCAGTTGCATTTATACTCACCGAGCAGCTATGTATCGCCATGCCGCCCAGCTTCTATGTCCCGGTTTAGGGTAGACATTCTGTAGATGAAACTGTCGTGGGTGGAGCCTGGATAGTTGGCGTATACTGAGGTGATGATTCCCTTGGCATCACATGCTACCTGGGCGTTGATGGAATGCCAGTGCTTGCGGTTTCTATAGATGTGCTCAGTTGCCCTGGGGGGACGTAGAGCCACATGGGTGCAATCAATGGCACCTAGCACTTTGGGGAATTGTGCCACCCTGTAGAAGTCCTGGGCAACAGCCTGCCTTTCTGCAGGTGTTCTGGGCAGGTATATGTGCCTGAGGACTGATGGGCATGCAGTGATGATGGCCAAGACCTGGTGTAGGCAGCGTGACTGCGTGGCCTGTGACACCCCCCCCCACTATGGCACTTGTCCGCTGGAATGATCCAGTGGCCAGGAAGTGCAGTACATTGAGGACCTTCTCCAGGGGGCTGAGTGCTTGGGAGCACAGGGTGGTTGATGTGAGGTCATCCTCCCACTCACTGACCAGGTTGAGTATTATGTGAGGTGGAAACCTGTACCTCCCATACACATGGTCATCAGGCATCCCAAAAAGGCTGGTTCTGGGTGTAAATATTCTGGCCCGGACTATCCTCCTCCTCCTCCTGCGGTATCCCACGGCCACTGCTGCTAGGAACGGTATGTTCATCCTGTCGTCTGAGCTTGTTTGTTGTTTGCGTGCACTTTTATGCTGTGCGGGTGGACGTACGCCTACTTCCTGCTGGCGTACGTGTTTCCGGATTGGCCACGTTCGTTTCCATGAATACGTGTTGTAGGCGAGCGTGTTAAACTTCCCGCGCAGCCCAGGCCAATCGCGTGTGGAACTTCTCGCGCACCCCTGAAATACACGCGCCCAGGCCAATCGCATGTGGAACTTCTCGCGCACCCCTAAAATACACGCGCCCAGGCCAATCGCGTGTGGAACTTCTCGCGCACCCCTGTAATACACGCACACGCTCCCCCAGGTCCGATCGCGTGTGAAACCACCCGCGAGCCCCTGAAATACACGCGCCCAGGCCAATCGCGTGTGGAACTACTCACGCACCCCTGTAATACACGCACACGCTCCCCCGGGCCCGATCGCATGTGAAACCACCCGCGAGCCCCTGTAATACAGACGGCCAGGCCAATCGCGTGTGGAACTTCTCGCGCACCCCTGAAATACACGCGCCCAGGCCAATCGCGTGTGGAACTTCTCGCGCACCCCTGAAATACACGCACCCAGGTCAATCGCGTGTGGAACTTCTCGCGCACCCCTGTAATACACGCACACGCTCCCCCAGGCCCGATCGCGTGTGAAACCACCCGCCACCCCCTGAAATACACGCGCCCAGGCAAATCGCATGTGGAACTTCTCGCGCACCCCTGAAATACAGGCGCCCAGGCCAATCACGTGTGGAACTTCTCGCGCACCCCTGTAATACACGCACACGCTCCCCCAGGCCCGATCGCGTGTGAAACCACCCGCCAGCCCCTGAAATGCACGCGCCCAGGCCAATCTCGTGTTGAACTTCTTGCGCACCCCTGAAATACACGCGCCCAGGCCAATCGTGTGTGGAACTTCTCGCGCACCCCTGAAATACACGCGCCCAGGCCAATCGCGTGTGGAAATTCTCACGCACCCCTGAAATACACGCGCCCAGGTCAATCGCGTGTGGAACTTCTCGCGCACCCCTGTAATACACGCACACGCTCCCCCAGGCCCGATCGCGTGTGAAACCACCCGCCAGCCCCTGAAATGCACGCGCCCAGGCCAATCGCATGTGGAACTTCTCGCGCACCCCTGAAATACACGCGCCCAGGTCAATCGCGTGTGGAACTTCTCGCGCACCCCTGTAATACACGCACACGCTCCCCCAGGCCCGATCGCGTGTGAAACCACCCGCCACCCCCTAAAATACACGCGCCCAGGCAAATCGCGTGTGGAACTTCTCGCGCACCCCTGAAATACACGCGCCCAGGCCAATCGTGTGTGGAACTTCTCGCGCACCCCTGAAATACACGCGCCCAGGCCAATCGCGTGTGGGAATTCTCACGCACCCCTGAAATACACGCGCCCAGGTCAATCGCGTGTGGAACTTCTCGCGCACCCCTGTAATACACGCACACGCTCCCCCAGGCCCGATCGCGTGTGAAACCACCCGCCAGCCCCTGAAATGCACGCGCCCAGGCCAATCGCATGTGGAACTTCTCGCGCACCCCTGAAATACACGCGCCCAGGTCAATCGCGTGTGGAACTTCTCGCGCACCCCTGTAATACACGCACACGCTCCCCCAGGCCCGATCGCGTGTGAAACCACCCGCCACCCCCTAAAATACACGCGCCCAGGCAAATCGCGTGTGGAACTTCTCGCGCACCCCTGAAATACACGCGCCCAGGCCAATCACGTGTGGAACTTCTCGCGCACCCCTGTAATACACGCACACGCTCCCCCAGGCCCGATCGCGTGTGAAACCACCCGCCAGCCCCTGAAATGCACGCGCCCAGGCCAATCGCGTGTGGAACTTCTCGCGCACCCCTGAAATACACGCGCCCAGGCCAATCGTGTGTGGAACTTCTCGCGCACCCCTGAAATACACGCGCCCAGGCCAATCGCGTGTGGAACTTCTCGCGCACCCCTGAAATATACGCGCCCAGGCCAATCACGTGTGGAACTTCTCGCGCACCCCTGTAATACACGCACACGCTCCCCCAGGCCCGATCGCGTGTGAAACCACCCGCCAGCCCCTGAAATACACGCGCCCAGGCCAATCGCATGTGGAAATGCTCGCGCACCCCTGAAATACACGCGCCCAGGCCAATCACGTGTGGAACTTATCGCGCACCCCTGTAATACACGCACACGCTCCCCCAGGGCCAATCGCGTGTGAAACCACCCGCGAGTCCCTGAAATACACGCGCCCAGGCCAATCGCGTGTGGAACTTCTCGCGCACCCCTGAAATACACACGCCCAGGCCAATCACGTGTGGAACTTCTCACGCACCCCTGTAATACACGCACACGCTCCCCCAGGCCCGATCGCGTGTGAAATCACCCATGAGCCCCTGTAATAAACGCGCCCAGGCCAATCGCGTGTGGAACTTCTCGCGCACCTCTGAAATATACGCGCCCAGGCCAATCGCGTGTGGAACTTCTCGCGCACCCCTGTAATACACGCACACGCTCCCCCAGGCCCGATCGCGTGTGAAATCACCCGCAAGCCCCTGTAATACACGCGCCCAGGCCAATCGCGTGTGGAACTTCTCGCGCTCCTCTGGAATACACGCGCCCAGGCCAATCGCGTGTGGAACTTCTCGCACACCCCTGAAATACACGCGCCCAGGCCAATCGCGTGTGGGACTTCTCGCGCACCCCTGAAATACACGCACCCAGACCATTCGCGTGTAATACTTCACGCAGGCGCAGCCCTTTGCGATGGTTTTGCGATCTTGATGGATTTTCCTTGCGCGAAGGCGTTCTTGGGGGCGTAACTGGTGCTGATGCAGGGTCGCTGCACAACTCTGCGCTAAGTCTGCTTTTGGAGGTGGGAATCCATGAATACGCTGTGCGCGGAAATTGATTTTATCGCACGCGGCTGGCGCAGACATTCGCACGGGCACGCTGTGCGCCAGCCGCGTGCGACACTTTTGGGTGGAATTACATGAATCGGCCTGCTAGTGTTTCTAAATCATATTGCCACTGTGTGCAATAGGCTATAAGAGTGTCAGTCTAGAAATCTAATTTGAGGCCGCAAACGTATTTTGGTGGCCGTGGGCCAACCGTCTCATGCACGATATGACAGAATATAGGTTTTTGAGTGTTCTAATGAACAGCCATTATGATGTAACAAGAATCGCCATTTTGTTTTCTAACCATTGCTCATTGCTTTCTGTTCCTATTGCTTTGCAGTATATTTTCCGCTTACACTGCTTGACTGTGGAACATTGCTGTCTGTATATGAAAAGGACAAGGCCACAGGGCCGAGAGGATAACAAGAGTTTCGCTGAAACAAAAACGTAGGCAGCGCCAGGAAGAATGCCCGGCTCCCTCCTTAATGTAGCCTTGAAGCAGAGCCGGAGGGCATTTAATCATTTCAAAGCTGCCAGCCAGTCTCGTTATATGGTAGAATATGTTAGAATAATACCGCTAAAGGCTTGAATTATGCTTTTATAACGGCCCACCTTTGCTGAGCCCGCTAAGAGCATGTCGGTTCCCAGGACGCGACTAGCACCTGATAGATAGCAAGGTCCGGAATGCAATCCCCTCTGCATGTAGCTCGCTTCCAAGAACAGAAGCGCCATGTTCTATTCAATAACCGAAAGATGCCTACGCACTCACAAATTGCATTTTGTTACTAGAATAGATGTTTGAAGGTGTCATAGTGGCCGGAGATGTCCATCGTCACACCAAGTTCAAAGAAACCCAATGAAGAGGGGTGTTAACCATGACATAGCTGATTGTTTGATATGCATTTTGTATATATGTAACTGATGTACGTAATTCGCTCTCTTGCGTCCCATGAGGTCCAGAGATACAGGTCGCGGGGCGTTGAGACCTGAGTTGGCCAACTGAGACTTTTGCTTTGCAATAAAACCCTAGCTTTGGGAATACAACCTCGTGTCTGGCGTCTCTATCGTGTGTGGTGACTCGCCTTGTTTCCATAGACGTCAGGGTCCCCTAGGGGCCCCTTTCAAGAGGAACTGGTTTAACCCCACATTGCCAACGCCAAAGAAGTGTAAGAGTGAGAGAAAACCATTGTCAGCATTTGGATAATATGTAAATGGAGAAACAAGAGTGGCAGGAGGGCTGTCCTTCTGATAGAATATATTCAGAAGGAGTAGAGCATAACCTGCACTGCATGTGGCATCAGAAGTGTGTAACAAACAGCACCAATGTGTTTCTTGTCTTCGAACAAGAAGTAGTCAAACTTGAAGTTGTGAAACAAAATGCATTGCTAACTTGTTAGAAGAAACCTTTACCACAGAAGTACTTGCAATAGTTAGTAGTTGCATTTTGTCCTGGCAGGGGGGTACACCAGGGCAAAGGATCTTGTAGTAGTAGACCTGGCAGGTGAATGGACCAGGTGGAAATCACTGAATTACTGTGGTGTGGTTAAAAGTCTTGAAGAATAAGTGTCAACATCACAAAAGCATAAGAAGGTTTGTCTCTTCAATGACAACCTTGCTATAATATTATTAATAGATTTTAACTCTATTCCTTTGTGGAAAAGGGAGGGTTGAGAAAGATCACTGGCCTAGTTGATTCCTGTTGGAAAATTCTGCATTATCACTACTTCATGTGCACTCCATTCCCATGCCTCTATAAGCATGATAAAAAAAGAAGCAAGAATGAGGCTGGACCATTCTGAGGCTAAGGAGTCTGGAGAGTAAATAATGGCATCTTTCTTGACCTACAGTTTATGTCAAGATGGCAACATGTATGGAAAATGTGCATCAAACCAAGAAGGAGGACAACATAGGGAGCTATTGTTCACAAGTGCAAGGATACATGGAAATGGTGTCCAAAATCCCAGATGGAACAAGACGAGCAAGACAAAGGAGAGAAAACAACAAACTACTCCTCCACTGAAATGTAAATTATCAGATTATGCACACTCGTCATCCTCACCTTTTGCACTATTTCAGGGTGCAGCATGATTATCTTTCAAGCACTGGAAAAGACACGGTCCTTCTGCAGCTGAACTTGCTTTATGCATCAGGGTCCTGCGACTTCAGCAAACCCACTACACACCAGAGGGTTGGTGTCTTTGGTCGTTGTACATGTCAACTGAGTAGTGATGATGATCCAACCAATTTTGGATTGCAAGCACGTCAGTGTGGCCACCTGTACATGTTGAAATGTACATGTTGAAATGGACGTGGAAATTCTTGCTTGCCACAGGGTGAGTGGGCTGTGTGAACAGGTGTTTAGCATGGCTGGGGCTATTCTGTCTGACCTCAGGAGATGCCAGAAGGACACACATGTTAGAGAGCGTACTTTCATACAAAATAAACAAGCATCGTTTCTCTCAAGACTATGGCTGTATGACACACCAGGACCTGTGCTCAGTTGACCAAACAAAGGGTTAATCAGATGAAATAGATTTGAGTTACCAAAGTTAAAGTTCACTTTTCCCTTCTTTTAAAGTTTTGTTTATTTTAAAGTTAAGTCTTAGTTACGTTTATTTTCAACTTCCTTTACAGTTTATTTAAGGTTGTGTTTTACTTAAGTTTATATTTAGGTAAGTTTACAATGTACATCGAGTTCCTGACATCTTCTTTATTAATCTTGGCTAACAGTGACATTGTACTCAGTGAATGCTTTGTCTCAATCAAGGGCAAGTCCCTATCAATAATCCCTTGGTCAAATTCACCCCACAATTACAGGATTCAGCTCAACCCAATGGTTCTATGTTTGTGTCAGTTCCATCTTAGTCTGTTTGTTTCTACGTAACAGCGGTGCCCAAATCCTGGCTTCCCCTTTATTCTGCCTGGTTAAAAATGACATTGTACTACATAAAGGGGCTGCCTCAATTAAGGGCCAGCTCCCACCATGACCCGTGTGGTATAATTCACCACAAAACTCCAGGGCTTAGCCCAACCCAAAGATTCAATATCCCTGGTGGTACCACCTCAGTTTATTTGGGTATGCTTAGCAGCAGTACACATTTCCAGGCTTCTTTATTCAGCCAGGTTAACAGTAACGTTGTTCCCCACGGAGGTTCTGCCTCAATCTATTTGATTCTACCTACCAGAATAACTACAACCTGGTACCACATTCTTAAACTGCTAGTTATCTCTCAATTCTTTGATCTCTACTTATTGGCAGAGCAATGTCCACGTGCTGCACTCTCAAGCTGTTGCTTCCGCCTCAATGTATTTAGCTCTACCTACCAGAGAGGCCACTTACACCTTTTTATGGACTCCTTCATTTTCTTGTCCAGTGCATCGTGTCTCCCCTTTCATATACCCTCTTGCCCAGTCAACTACATGAGAATAAAGTGGTGCTGGAGTATATGCCTCAACACGACAACTTCCCTTGACATGTGGTATAGCTCATTCTGACTTACAAATGTGCTGTAATACAGGCACTATGATCCTGCATGTATCTTCATTCAATCTTTCCGCTCTCACCCAAGTACGACCACACTCTGAACTCCTCCAAAAGGGCACAAGTCTTGTGGTGGTAAAGCTACAGGCTGCTTCTTGATGATGCCACTGGGTCAGGCTTTCCTGGGAAAGGCACCTTGGGCCATAAAGGCATTTGTGCAGGCTTAGAGTCAATCAGCCATTGGTGTTCCTTCTTACATAGCTGCAAGTGAGGCAAAATGTCAACGGACACTCTCTTGGTGCTGCCATCACTGCTGAAGGATGCTGCTGCACCAGTGGAGTCTGTTGCACATGATATCTGCTACTCATGCATATCCATGTGTCAGGTCTGGCAATGCTTGCTCGTTGACCAGGTACCTAAGGTGCTATTCCTTGGGTCGCCTCGATGCACTGTCACATTTCTCTCCCTCCTGACAGTTATAGTCTCAGGCAAGCTGAAGTATTACCACATCCATGACCAGACTGGAGAAGATGTCATGCATGGGAATTACTTCCGACCCTCCTGCATCAACATATGAGAATACTGTGCCCACATTATTTGCTCCTCCTGAGCAGGCAAAGATGCAGGGGTCCCACTTTCCACCTCTCGAGCAGGCACATTTGCTGTGGCTTCAGTGTCCTCATAAGCCTTTTGCTAGAGGACTATTACTCATTCTCATGCTCCTCCTCAATCTCCTATAGCACCACATCATCCTCCTGAATCCCTGCCCCCCATCATCCTCCTGCACCTCTGTGGCTACCACTCCATGCTGGGGCACCACAACAATGTTAAAGTCTAAAAAACTGGACTCCAATCTCCAGGAACTCTTGTAGTGACTCGGTAGCTAACACAACCTCCCCTGATTGCTTTTAGCCTGACCCTCAGCTACATTTAACTACATAACAACCACTGTCACATCCCCCTTAGCCCCTGTCTCCCTCTACCTCACACTGTGCAACTCCCCCGTTAGCTGCCACTGTCTACCTCCTCTGATGCAGTGGTTGAGAAGTACTCCAGCACCTGTCTTCTCTGCTCAGCACTCTCACGTTACCTCCCTTTAAAAGAAACAACATGTTGATGTGTGCCAATATTCACTGAAAAAATAGTGACAAGTACAAGAAAATAGATTCACTCAAGAATCACTCAAAGGGTTGTCACAAACCACAAACATTAAGGAAAAGGAAAGTGACTTAGCATAGAAAGCCGTCTAAGGTACACATACACGGGAAAGGAAAGATCTAAGGAAACTTGTTATAAGGCAGTAAGAATAATAAAAGAAAGCTAGGCGTGAGTCTAGCAAACAAACAAACAGACAAAGCATGAAACAGGGATCAAGAAACACCAACTCCTTCAGAATGTTCCTTTTTTCAGTCTTAATTAATAGGGTCCATTTTGGAACTAGGTCGATACACCAGAATGCTGTGGGCAAATGTCAAGCGCACCCAGGTCAAATTGTCATTTCATATTCATCAAATTATTTCTTTGACAAAATATCAAAAGAAAATTGTAGGTGTGAACAATTTTCCATCCTCGTCATGATCTCATAGTATGTATGCTGCTTGGGACGGTGTGCTACGGCGAGCCTTAAGCCAGTAGTTATCTAGAACAAGTTTAAATACTACACCATGCACAAGAGCCAATAGTATCAACAATCTTAGTTACATTGGTCAAATAAAGAAGAGCCTAATACGACCAGACAAGTATAAGAGCTTGAAGTGCGCTCTATTGTATTCATATATGCTCCCAGTTGTTTGGGGACCTTCAACTAATTCATGGTACTACACAATCTCTGCCTATTGACCATATCAAATGCAGAGGTTAAGTCCATTAATGCCAAAATGGCCATGGTTTCAGCTGAGTCATATTTAGCAATGAGCAGCTATAGATTGACAGCTTTTTCATGAGTACTGACACCCTCTCAAAACCCACCCTGTGTGGGAGCTAAAATATTATTAAAACCCAATCAGTCCCAAGGCCTACAATGTTACACTTTCCCTAAGAGTTTGGATGAAACATCAGGAATGAGATTGGATGATAGGAATTGGGAGTGTGCCTGTCACTTTTTTTATACAGTGGAACAACAAGTTCCTCATGCCAGGAACATGGAATAATTCCAGAAATTCCTAAAGGGTTAAATAGGTCTGTCAATAACAGAACCCATACATCTGGTTAACATGTAAATAGGTCTATTGGAATAGCATCCAGGCCAAACTTGCATTTACTGCTTATTTTATTTATTGCACATTTGTATGGCGCGTATATACAGCAGAAAGTGTTTCCAGACACCACAAGACTAAGGCACGAGGAGGAAGAGAGAAGGATAACACCAATAAACGGTCCTACTATTCCTTGTGACATTGTTTAAGTGCTGAAAACAGGAGGTGCAGGAGGGTCACGGCGGGGAGAAGGTAAATTGGAGGGGGGTAGAGGTAGGAGGCCCCAAATGCTGGGTAAGTGCTAAGGGGAGCCCAGAGGTCAAGTGTGCTAGGGCAGGGATAAGGGTCAAGTGCGAGGAGGGCAAGTGCACTGGGGAAGGGATTGCAGTCAAGTGCGATGAGGGGGGAAGACCAGACTCAGTGGTCTAGTCAGGGGTTCTGGGGTAGACTGATCGAGGGAGGGCCTGGCCCCTGTATGACGCAGAAGATACCAGGCATCCAGTCGCAACAGCATGGGTAATTAGCAAGGAAGAGGGAGAGGGAAAGAGGAGGAGAAAAGGAAGGTTTTGAAAACTTCCAGAACTTAAGGAGATCCAGCTCAAGTCTGAAAGGAACAGGGAGGCCATTTCAAAGGGAGGCTCCTGTCGAAGAAAGAGATCTACTGCTCACACTCTGATTGGAGAAACAGCTGACCTGCAAAGAGTTTGAGCTAGAAGGCTGAAGAACTCTCGGAGGGAGGTATATAGGGAGAGAAAGTTGGATGTAGCGTGGTCCCAGGTCCAAGAAAACCTTGTGGATGATACAGAGAGTCTGACATGTGATCCTTGCAGGCACCAGGAGCCAGTGCAGAGATGCAGTCCCTGGGCTTGAGGTCAAGGATAAGTCTTGCAGTCCTATTCTGGATTAGTTGAAGTGGGCCGATGGAGGAAAGAGGCAGATTGAACAGGAGGCTGTTGCAGAAGTCCAGCCTGGAGAGAACCAGAACTCTAGAGACATTGGGCTTCATTATGAGTTTGGTGGTAACCATGCCGTTTTTAGTGGCATGCCTACCCCCAAACCGGGTACCTGGTCTGTGTTCCAGAAATAGGGAATTACCAGGCCATGCCGACTTTGGCAGGCCCGGTAATTCCCATTCTCGCTACCACAGACGAGGTACATCCCCATTCCCATTGAGCCCTGTTTGGAGAACACCTTCATAGAGCAAACAGTCTTGGTGACCTCATCCGGTGCTATGGGTGAGAAGGAGGATAGTAGGGATGGAAAGAGAGGGGCCAAGGGAAGCCTAAGTGCAGGTGGAGGAGGAAATGAAGTAGAGGAGAGTGAGGACAGGGTGTTCTGAGTTTTGGTAGTGAAGTGGGAGGCAAGAGATGTGCAGAGGGTCTGGGAAGGAAGAGAAGTAGAGGCTGCAGTAGGATTGGAAAGTTCCTTACAAGTTTTGAAAAGTTCAGATGTGTTGTTTGTGGCCCCGGAGATGCAGGCTTGAATATAGGCCCACTTCTTGGACCGGATGGAGAGTCTTTAATGCTGTTGGGCAGCTAACAGGCAAGTTGGTCAGACCATGAGCGAGAAGCAAACCACTTCCGTTCTGCAAATCTGCACTTGCTTTTCAGCAAGGCTGTGTCGGAATCGTACCAACTGTTGCACTTGGAGGCAGGCTTCATGCGGATCCTCTGCAGGGGCAAGGATGACAAGCGTATCTAAGATGGGAAGGTGAAAGTTAGCAAGGGAAGAGTCAGAGTGAGTGTCAATAGCAGGGGTGGAGAGGGAATAAAAGAAACAGCAAAGGTGACTGCTGACACTCACTTCATCAGTCGGATGATGGAGAAGTAATCTGACAGTGTGGGCAGAGGCTTAGCTGGGGAGCCTATGGTCTCCAGATGAGAGTAGAGGAGAGAATGATCAGACCAAGAGAGAGGTGTACATAGAGGGTTAGAGAGAGAGAGGTCAGCTGAGATGAGTGCTTCAAGAGTGTCCCCGGCTGTGTGAGTCGGACCAGAGGGAAGAATGGTGAGGTGAGATAGAGTAGCAGAGGTTGTGGAAGGGTAAAAGCGCATCAGGAGAGTCAAGATGAATATTGAAGTTGCTGAGGAGGAGAAGCTGAGAGGTAGAAGTCAGGAGAGAAGAGAAGAGGTTGGCTCACTCTGATAGGAAGAGGGAGACCGGCCTGGGGGTCCTGTAGATGGTAGTGAGAGTGATAGAAAGGGTAGGAGAGATGCACAGTTTGCAGACAAGACATTCAAACGAGAAGTAGTATTGAATGGGTATGATGGAGGCAGGGTTCCATTCTGGAAAGACAAGGGCCACTCCCACCTCCAGGATCTTCACACCAATTGGAGAGGATCTTATACCTTCAGGAAGAAGAGTGTCAAGAGCAGTTACAGAGCTTGTGTTGAACCAAGTCTCGTTAGAGCGAGCAAATTAAGGTCAAAGTCTTCAAGGAGGTGACAGATGGAGTATTTGACAGCAGAGCAAGAATTGAGGGTAGCTAAGTGAAGCTGGTTGCCTCCTTTAAAGGTTTTCTGAGGAGGGGTACAGGGATGAGGTACCACCACAGGACGGGTGAGGAGGAAGAGGGGGTGGAAGTCGGGGGAGTGGCAGGAGAAGGGAGGATGTTTATGAGAGATGGAAGGTACCTGTCAAGAGTAAGGAGGTTGGACTGAGACCCAGGGCCATGATAGTGCCATTCAAATAGACACTGATGAATCACCTGGATGATGGGAAGTGTGCCAAGAGCACTTTCCATGTGGTTCCACCATCAATGGGTGAAGAAGAGAAAGGGTAGAGGTCATAAACCAACCATATGGGGAGTCCATAAATCCAGAGAGGGAATGACAAAGAGTTGGTAATAGTATGCCTGGTGTTGGCAATGGGAAGCCCTAGGTCTGAGCTTTCTTCCTTCCAGGCTTCGGAAGAGAGGGAGGATAGGTAATAGAGTAGCAGTTAGAATAGATAAGGGAGATGGAGAGCACCTTATGGAGGGGCGCAGAGGAATGCCCAGTGAAGGGTGGGAGACAGGAGAGTTGCACAGTGCACGAAGAGCTCAACAGATGGCTTAGCAGCCCAGCAGGTACAGAAGACGCAAGTGCTTTAAACAAGATTCTAACAAGGGAGGCCAAGATTTGAATTTCACACAATAATGAGAAAACTAGCAATTTAAACAGGGCAACAAGGTGATGCAACAAGATTTGGAATTCCAGGGTAGGCAAAATTCAGCAATTAAGATATAGCAGCAGATAATTCAGTACACCCAGATTTGAAATTCACTCACACATGAAAAAGTCAACAATTTAAACAGGGCAACAGGGTAAAATTACACCCAGATTTGGAGTTCCAAAAGCAGGCAAAATGCTGCAATTAAGATATAGCAGCAGATAATTCAGTACACCTAGACTTTTAAAATGCACACAGACATGTAGTATGCCAGCAACTAAAACAGGGCAGCAGGTTTTCATATTAGCATTGCATTTGGAATAGGCAGAGGAATTCGGTTCTGGACAGCATACAACTTTTTAGTAAAGCCTGCAGAATCAGAGCAACAGCTAGATTTGGGTTTCCAATATACGGTTTTGAAAAGAATCATTTAAAAGAGAGCTTGCAGAAAACACTGCATCAAGAAACACATTTTCAGTTTTTTAGAGTTGATTTGGAGCAGGCAGGTTAATTATAACAATAGAAGTGATGGTGGCACAAGTTTAACTGGAGCAAGCTAGGGGATTACAGGAACACAGAATAGAGGGGGGCAGTAACATACAGGCTGAGTGGAAAGAGTTCAGTGCAGCTGACGAGCACACCAAGAGGGCAGTTCAAGAAGGTCTGTAGGTGCACTTTAGTCAGGCGAGGACAAGATGGAGTTAAGTCGCGTGGGTAGGGGGCTGCACAAGAAGGTAGAGTTACAATGTGCATGCAACCAGGGTGGTGCATAGATCGAGTTGCAGTAAGGGTGTTGATGCAGACACACAAGGAGACCTGCTAATGGTTTGCGGGAGCATGAGCGAAGAAACAACAATGCAGTGGTAATCAGGAGAGAAATGTGGCAACACTGTGGGGACTCAGCCAAAGCACAGGTCACCGCCAGAGAGGTGCGGAGGTGCTTCAGGAGAGATATCGCATGGCCACAGGGGGTGTCTTGCATCGCCGTGGGACAGAGTAGAGAATTGGGACTTACCCAAGAAATGGCAAACGAATAGCCATTGAGGCCCCAGCAACTCAGGGTGAGCGAGGGGGCATTTGCAGGCCCGGACACGGCCAGACAGGGTAGGCCTCTTCCCTTAGATGGTGGCCTTTCGAAGGGGACCAGCTCGACTGCTGGATCCCGGTCCTTGAGGGTCTATGTGGAGAGCGTTGTCCAATCATGTGAAGCAAAGGAGGCTGGTGGAGTCCTCACAGCAGACCTTCAATTCCAATGACCATGTTTGAAGAGGCTCAGAAATAATAGAGGTGCTGCAGTCCATAAGCCATCAGGGCTTTCCCCCGGATGTGTGAATGTCAAGGTCTGGCAGGAAAGAAAAGCCAGACAGGGGAGCCACTGCCCTTAGATGGTGGCCCTTTGAAGGAGGATGGCTCGCCTGCCGGCTCCCGGGCCTTGAGGGGATTTGTGGAGAGTGTTGTCCAATCACACTAGGCTGAGGAGGCTGGTGAAAGCCTCACAGCATACCTTCAATCCCGTCAGCCATGTTGGAAGAGGGCCGGGAATAATAGAAGTACTGCAGTCCATAGAGCGCACAGTCTCCCGTAGGCATCATGGCGCTAGAGAGGTAGGTGGCCACCCACAGAACAACACACCTTAGCCAATATTTCCAACAGCTCAGAACAGGTGAGTTTTTAATGCTTTCCGAAAATTAAAATGATTTGACAACAATTTCATAAATAGTGGGAGAGTATTCCACAATTGTGCTGCTACAATAGAAAAGGCACGCCCCCACCCGAATGAGGCGAAAAGGGGGCAAACACAGCATGCCCGCCACAGCTGACCGCAGGGTGCGGTTTGGAACATAGCGCTCAAACTTGCTGCACAGGTATTCTGCTCTCTTATCTTGTAGAGCACGATGAACAATGCAAAGAGCTTTAAATTGAATGTGCTGGGTCACTGGGAGACAATGAAGGGAACACAGTACTGGGAACATATGGGACCCATAGGGGGTACCCATTGCCACCCTGACTTCCAGATTCTGGAGACATTGTAATCGGCCTACAAACCCCTTGGGCTGCGCCAGGTACAGAGAGTTGCAGTAGTCAAGCCTACTCAGAATCACAGCAGCCCAGCCACCACTGGGGGGCGTAGCATTGTTGGAATCAGATGGAGCACCTTTCTTAAGATTTTTAACTGAAAATGCCCCATTTGGCATACCGCAGATACCTGGGCAGCCATGGACAGATTGGCAGACATTATTACTCCAAAATGTTTAACCTTAGTCGAAGGTAAAGGAAACAAACCCAAAGAAGAAGGCAGAAAGAGGAAATCCAAAGTAAGGGATCAGGAGGAAAGCCCAACACCAACACCTCAGTGGTGTCCCCATTCAATTTCAACCAGTTGTGTCCCATTCACTCACCCAAAGCCGTCAGGCACTTATGCAAGCACACCAACTCCTCAGATTGATCAAGATCGAGACGGATCAGCAACTGGGTATTGTCGGCATATGAATAGCACCTGACGCCGAAAGGAGCAGATAATGTGCAGCAACAGAAAAATATAAATGTTGAAAAGAAGGCGGGACAAAGCAGAACCCTAGGGGACACCACAGCTAAGGTGATAGGGCTTAGATGTGAACGGGGGAAGAGAAAGAGTTTTGGATCTATTGGCAAGAAGGCGCCGAACCAGGCCAATACTTGACCCAAAACACCAATCTGGCCCAGGCAGGAGAGCAAGGTAGCATGATCCAGGGTACTGAACGCCTCTGAGAGATTTAAAAGAATCAGCACGCCGACACCCCCCATGTCAACCAGCCTGGCCATATCGTCTTGCACTGAGACAAGGACACTCTCCGTGCCCCTGCCTGGACGAAAACCAGACTAGGCTGGTCCAAGCATCCTGGAAGATTCCAGAAAAGAAGACAGAATAGGAGAGACCAGTGATTCAAAAAGTTTGATCAGTAAAGGAAGAAGAGAGATAGGCCAGAAATTGGAGGGGAGAGAAGGGTCCGAAGAGGGTTTCTTCAAAAGAGGAATGACCAGGGCAGCTTTAAGCTCAGAAGGGATAAACCCCGACTGGCAAGAGATGTTCACAGCGGCCATGATCTCACCCAAGAGATCAGCTGATATCTCCTTCATCACTACCAAAGGCAGCGGTCCAGTGGGAGCACAAGGCTTTATCTTTTGCATAGCATTAGAGTGCATGTCATCAAAAAATAGAGGAAAGAGGGACCAACTGAGACCGGAATTATTAACATTGCCATTAAAGGGAAAGTTGCAGGACAGCGGAGTATGAGCTAGAGGAGCCAATCTCCCTACGATGTTTGTGCGGATAGTCACACCTTAGTAATAAAAAACTCTGATATGGAGTCGCACAGTAGATCTAATGGTAGGGGCACATTTATTGGATGAGGACAGAGACTTTATCACAGCAAAAAGAGTTTTAGGCTGATTCAGTGCAGTTTCAATCCATCCGGCAAAATAAAGTTTTTTTGCCACTAAGATGGCCGCAGAATAGGCTGAAAGATAAGTTCTGTACTGAAGCCTGTCGGCAGGATCATAGCTAATGCACCATTTCTGCTCCAGCTGCCTCACCACCAACAGGGCTGACTTCAACTGATCCGAGAACCAAGGCTCGGAAGGAAGTCTGCGAGGTTGAAGGTATTGCAGTGGAGCAAATTTGATGGCGGCAGCCAGGAACATGGTAGTTAAAAGGGATTTTGAGGGCCAGGGAGCAGCTACTCATTTTTCTTTAACAGCATACAATATTATGTAGATTGGCCGAACGACAACACCACCGCCAAATGCGCTCAGGTAAAGTCTTACGTAGTCCATGGGCTAACAGAAGTGAACAAGTTACCAGATAATGGTCAGTCCAAATCATAGGCTCAGTAGAATGAAAAGAGATGGCGGCCTTATCAGCAAATACA
Organism: Ambystoma mexicanum; assembly: GCF_040938575.1. Classification (NCBI taxonomy): domain Eukaryota; kingdom Metazoa; phylum Chordata; class Amphibia; order Caudata; family Ambystomatidae; genus Ambystoma; species Ambystoma mexicanum. The sequence goes on along the minus strand of NC_090937.1, from coordinate 579,047,773 downwards.
ACATCTAAACCTCTGCCTTAGATGTGGCCCTTCGAAAGGGGCCGGCTCATCTTCTGGTTCTTCGGCCTTGAGACGATATGATGTGGACAGCATTGTCCAATCACATGAAGCGAAGGAGGCTGGTGAAAGCCTCACTTCATACCTTCAATCTCATCGGCCATGTTGGAAGATGCCAAGGAATAACAGAGGTACTGCGGTCCATAGGCCATCCTGGCCTTCCCCAGGATATGTGCAGGTCAGGGTCTGGCAGGAAAAGAAAGCCAGACAGGGCAGCATCTGCCCTTAGGTGGTGGTCCTTTGAAGGGGGCCAGCTTCCATGAAGACTCCCGCTCCTTAAGGGGGTATGTGGAGAGCATTGTCCAATCACAGAAAGTGAAGGAGGCTGGTGGAAGTCTCACAGCATACCTTCAATCCTGTTGTCCATGTTGGAAGAGTTCCGGGAATAATAGAGGTACTGTGGTCCATAGGCCATCAGGGCCTTCCCACAGGATGTGTGATGGTCAGGGTCTGGAATGAAAAGCATGTTAACCACTTCCAATGTAATAAGAGGGTCTGTTCTTGAATAATCCATCTCTTTTACTTATCCAACTTTAGCAGCGTAAGAAATATTGTAAATAACAGAAACATGCCACACATTGTGAAGGAAGTATGTGAATATCCTGTCTATTGTTGGTTTGCATTGTATGGTTGTGGTGATTGATGCAGTATACAAGTTTTACATCATTACATAACATAACATACAAAAAAAGTTAGCAGGCAGCCACCCTAGAAAAAACATGGCATGATAACCTGTTCTGTGGTTTTTTCCACTTTGAGAGTCCACAGCATTCCCTTTTTGCTCAATGTAATTTTCACAAAGGAGGAATATCCATTTGCATTTCAGTCTTTGTCCCGCCCACAAGTGCAGTCCAGCACCGAAATGTCAGGAAACCCTCCTTTGACCAAGAGTACTGAGTGATGTGTCTCTACCCCTCTGCCTTTTTTTATAGCCTCTTTTCTGAGTTTTTGCCTTAGATAATGTTTTCTTTCACTATGCATTAGAAATTCCAGTAACAGCAAGGTATGGCTTTTGCCTGGTACATGTGTAATTGGTACTGTTGGTAATTTTACTTCCAGGTCTGTAGCAGTCATCAAGACATGTTGGGAATGATGGTGCTTCTTCTGTGTCAATCAAATAATGTGTTATACAATTTGCACATGCAGTCTGCTCTCATTGGCTGACTTTGTTTTGGCACTACTGGGTGCTCTCTCCCTTTTCCTGATAGACTATCTTACATCTGGAACACTGTGATTGGCTCCCAGAAGGGCATGTGACTGTCTGGTGGTTTGTTTGTATTACATTCTTTTTTCATGGCCATTCCTGCTTTCACAGAGGACCCTCTAAGGGTCCTACCCGCATATAAACCCCCTGAGCCTGCAACACCCAGGACTATGCCTGCATGTGTGGACGCCATCTGGAGCACCGTGATTGGCTACCAGAGGGACATGTAACACACTGCCTCCCTTATTCAGTTTTCCCTGGCCATCCAGGATATTCGTCTGCATCCAAGGACTAAACTCAGAAATGGGCAGATCCCTGTCTGGGACTGTTGGGCCCAAAAAGGGCCTATAGTCAGAACCCCTGCTCAAGCCTGGACTTTGCCGAGCTCACCCTTTACCTGACTTCTGATTCCACTTACAGGGATCCTTCGACCAATTGACTATCCATTCACCACAGAGCTTCTATTACCTCACAGGACCAAGGAACATTACAGTTTTGGGTCTGGTAACTGTCTTTTTGTTTACATATAGCCCATTCTAGCCAAACCCAAAACTTAAACCTGTTACTTCTCCCTCAACCAGCTACTCCTTCCTTTTCTGCTCACCCACCTACAATCTCTCTACTTTTCTGCACCTTTTCTTCATTCTCTTCACTTGCCTATTTCTTCTAACCTTCATCATGCATCTTGACTTTGATCCATTCCATCATCTACTCACTCTTCTCCTTGCTTTCTAACATAACCTTCAGCCTGCATTACTCTCTGGCCCTCCCATCTTTCTCTTTCCAGCCCTGCACCCACACCCCTCAAAAAAGATTCTCCTAGGATCAACAGCCTCATCTATCCCCCTCACCTACTGCACAGCACCTGTTCCTCTCCCCCACCACCCATAACTCTTACACTTGGTCTGTGGAATGCACAATCAATCCCTCTGCAACAAGTATTGCTACATCACTGAGCACTTATCACCCTCACCAGTTCACTTCTTGATAACACAGAAATCTGGATCTCCCCTCCACTCACCTACACTAGCAGCTCTCTACAATGACTCTGCTACCTTCACTTATTCTCTGCAGACCTGTTGAGAAGGGCAGCAGAGTGTGGTTCCTTATCAATAAGGCCTTCAACATTGCTCACCTAACCCCGTCTGACATCAACTCTTCCTCTTTTGAATATGCCACTTTTCAACTCCTCTCACATTTCTGGCTCTCTGTCCCTGGTCCTCTCAACTCTGTTCCCTGATCTGACCCTTCTCCTTGAGTCACTTCCTGCCGACATCCCCATTGTCATGCTGGGAGACTTTAACCTCCCCTATCCCTCTACAGCCACCTGAACTTAACTCCCTCGTACCTGATCACTTCCTCTACTCCTTCCACCACCAGTCTACCCACCCTAATGGGAACTCTCCTGACCTTGTCTTTGTCTCTAATTTATACTTCCTCTGACCTCCCCATTGACCCGTCTTGCTTTGATAATTCTATTGTTCACTTTAACATCTTGGTCCGTCCACCTTCTACTCCTCATCTCCCCTCTTCGACGACTAAGGGCTTATTCAGGTAGGCCTCTCTAGCCCATTACCTTGATGATGTAAGGACATCTCCTGTCTCTTTCCCCTATTCAGGCCCCTTCCATTAGCCATGCTTTCTCTGACTTTCACTATGCAATGATGACTCCATTTGGCCAACACTATCCTGCTGGCACATTCACAGCTTCTAAACCCTGTCCTCAGTCTAGGATCACCTCTCAAATTCAGACCCTCCAAACAAACATGTGCTATGACCTACGATTCTGGTGCAAATTATGGACACCTATCCTGCTCTTAGCACATAAGAATTCCCTTGCTGCCGTAACCTCTGCACTGGACTATGGCATATTCACCTGCTTCACAAAACTAATATTCTCCCTTCGCAATCACCTCCACAAACTTTGATTTACACTCCAATATTTGCTCACACCACCCAAGGCATTGCCTCCACCCTTTCTGCTAATGTCTTTGCTCCCAGTCTTTCCTCTTACATTTCCAAATTGCATGACTCTCTCACACATCTTCTCTCTCTCTGCCTAACTCTCCTAATGTCCACCACATCCCCCCTACTCTTGACTACTTCTCCCTCACCTCTTCTATTGGATTAGCACCAATCCTAGATAATGCCAGCCCACCTTGCTCTCCCCTTTTGATCTTTTTTCTCACCAAATGGTCAAAAACATATTCTCGACCTCTTTCCCGTATCTCTCTGAGATCTTTAACCCCCTCCCGCCATAGTGCTTAATTTTTGGGGATGTTTGCCAGGGCTCAGCCTAGGCACTTATTTCTGAGCCCTGGCTCTTATTGTCTCAAACTAAGTTTGATGATATGGCATTTTGGCAACTTTATTATTTTAACTGTCAGTCATAGTCCAACAAGCAGCAACCGTGTGTAATGGCCTGGATCCCTCTGTTCTGTTCAAGCTCATTGTTATTCATGAACCTGATGATCCAGGCTGTCAGGGTACTTATCCATTTTCATCGATACATTAATTGGAAGGTGACAATGCTGGGCGCTCATGTAGTTTCATCAGTGTTACCAGCCAGCAGCACCAAAACACGGGCAAGACCAGGGAAAGGCTACTGCCGAAGAGGAGTATGTGTCATGAGTGCTGATATATGCAAGAAGATCATGCTGCAGTATTTTGTGTTTCAGTTCAGTCATGAGTTTGCCTGCTTTTGCCCATCAATTTACCATAAGCGGAAATCAAATATGCTCTTTTTTCTGTGAATAGGCGGTCGGTCTACATGTTCCACTTGCCACTTCCAGAAAAATGGTAACGATGATGTGTTTAAAGAAACATTTAAGCATGTACCTTATTTCAAGACCCCACACGTATATTGCGTTATTTTACATTATTTTTGTTGGAATCTGTAAATAAAGTGGGCGCAGCCATATGAGGAGACAACAGTGGGCGGGGAGCTGCCCACCCCAATGAATAGCAGACATGTTAAAAAATATTTGGGCCCTGGCACTTATTTTACAAATTGAGCACTGCCACCGACTCTCTCTGCTGAACTCTTCCCTGCCACCTTCAAATGTGCAAATGTCTTATTCCTAGTGAAGAAACCCTCTGCTGATCTTAACGTTATAGCAAACTATCACCCAGTTTCTCTCCTTTCCCATTATTCAAAAGTCCTTGAGTGAGTGGTCTTCGGCTGGATCAGTAAGTACCTTCAGGACACTGGTCTTGGAGATTCACTTCTATCTGGCTTCCATAGAAAATAATCCACTTTGACTTCACTCTTGCATGTCTCCAGCTTTTCCTACAATGCTTATTACTCCACTTCTATACCCATGCTTTTGGACTGTTTTGCCGTTTTTGACACCGTAAACTATTACTCTATCCTCATCAAGCTCCAGGGCCTTGAGATTTTTCAATCTACTCTGGTCAGGATCAGCACCTAACTGGAAGGTCGATCCTTTCAAATCTCTTGGAACTTGCAAACCTATGGCCCCACCCCCTTTCCCTGTTATCATCCCCCAAGGATCACTCTTTGGACCTCTGCTCTTCACCCTATATACCTCTACCTTAGGAAGACTTATCCCAACCTTTGGCTTTCACTAAAGCCTCTTTGCTGATGACACCCAAATATGTTTTTCATTTCCCTCTGATATTACTACCCTAAACAGTGATCGATTAATAAAACTTGAGTTATTTACGATCCAATTCAGAGCCAAACAATTTCATTTCAGTCCTATGTGTTCAATACATACATGACCACGAGAAATAACACAGCATTAGTAAAATGCAATCAACAAGACCCCCACCTTGAAAGTGCTCTAACATGTGAGGATGCTAATGGGAATGTGTTGCATACATTGCAATACAAATGTACTTCCAATTAAGATACTGAAAACTGTTTCCAGTGGTTCCCACCCATATATAAATATGTAGACTGTGCAATAACTACAAATATATTCACCATTGAATTGCTACCCTACTTGTTTTCAAGGCAAGGGAGCAGCCTTTTATGTCTCTTGGTTTTATATAAGAGGCCGATACAATCAAAAGGCACAATACCTAAGTGTAGGGAGAGGGTGCTTTGAATTTTAGCTAAGGCTCCACATTTCAACAGAGGTGGAAACTAACCTCATTTGTGAGCAAGGGTGTGAGACCCAATTGTGAGACTCAGATGAAATCGGTAGAGGTCAGTATTGTAAATGCATAAAGCACATGCCAGCTAAAAGGTGAATTCGAATTTGATAATGCACATTTTGCCCAATATCACAGTTATGGACTGAATTGCACTGAAAGCTAATCATTACTAATCCCCATCCCCTAACCGCTAACATATCCCCTATTAATATTCAGGTCAGATCAGTCAATGACACTTGTGTGCAAACTTTGGTGCAGGTTGATAAACTGAATGTGAAGGCATTTGAGCTGTGCAAGGCTAATTTGAATTGCAAGGAAATAAACACAGAAGAATTAGGTTTGTGGAAAATGCGTGACAAGATTTGAGCGAAGTGAAGTCATCTGTCCAGAGTAGACACATTGTTTATTTTGCAGAACAGGAAAGCAGCGATGGAGAAATGTAATACTTTCATCCGTTTGATGGCTTTCTGAAAGCCAGGCTAATCATGTGTTTCTGTGGACATTTCTAGAGAGTTGGATGATTGGTAAAGGCAGGTGATCTTTTTTGATGGACACATGACATAACCTTTGGAGGAAGTAATTTATTACATTTTATGTAGGCCAGATATACATTATGGGAGTCCTAGAAAGAGGGTTTAAATAGCACTGCAACCGGCAGGCTCTCTCTCTGCTGGTGCATTGTCTCACAAGGCTGTCTCTTGGTGTGTGCAGCATTCACTGACAGAAAGGCTGGAAAAAGACTTTGTGGACTTCTTCCAGGCTCAGAGAGGAGGGAAGCAGGGAGGGAAGCACCTAAAGGCCAGATAGACGAAGGTCACTTGCAGTCCGGGGATCCCAAAATCAAACTTCATTCTTCGTGAGTGTCTGGTAAAATAAGGTGCGAGTTAAAATGAAGGATTGGTTACAAGGATGTGTTACGTGCAAGTGTAGGCTGGCAAATGTTCTCATTTATTTTCAGGTGTTGCAAAGAACAATTGCTATATTTTGAAGGTCTTTGTAAATGGTTACTGATAGACACAGCTTATAAAGGTGTGCTTGCATTTTTAAACATAAAAAAGCTTTTTTATGTTCTTTCCCGTTTATGCAACAAGCTTCCGATGTGACAGAAGCTTATACATTGCCAAGACTCATGTTAAGTTCAAGGTCCGTTTTTAGCAGAATCCTTGGCATTTATCGTAAAGAAGAGCATTTTGAAGCCTATTATAGCAAGGCCCATTCATCGCGGGAAAAATAACTGCAAATGAGTTGTGCTTTGAATGTTTCATTTTCACCTTTGTATCTTAGATTTGAAATATCATGTGAACATTATGCATTAAACGTTTTGTTTTAATAATTTGCATACTTATAACTGCAGATCAAGAACAAAAAGTGAAAGGTAAATCAGCTTCAGGTATTTTATTATGTGTTCTGGTTCCTTGTGTTCGTTTTCAGACTGATGTAAAAACAAATGGTAAACTAATTTTACCACAGGCAATAATTCACTTTATCACATGCGGTAAAATACATAGCAAAGTTGATCACTGTGAATTCAGGGGCTCAGTATGAATGTCAGTATTTGGTTACATGGTAAATGCATTCTGAGAAACCGCCAAAAGTGCCTAACGTGGTATTGCAAATTAAATACCGGAAGGACATGATATTATGATGTAGACCGTTTGTGACCCCAGTATAAGAACAATCATCAGGCAGTACCCTATATTTAGACTCACAACTATACAACAAAATACCTCAATAAGCTAACAAAAAATACCACAAATATACCTCTGACATATGTCACATTTGTAGCCATAAGGATACCTTGCTGTATTACTCTCTGTGCACTTGACTGTAAATGGTACACCCAGGAGGATGCACAGGTGAAATGTTACATAATGTGCCTTAGCATACACAGGTTCTGTGTTATCCTGATACCCTTCATTTCTTGGGGAACATTAATTCTCAAAGTAGAGATGTTCCTGAAAATATCATTAGTCACCCAATTGGATTCGACTTTCTTAATTTCTTCTAAGGAATGCGCTCCCACATTACATGACTGCTCCCAAAACAATAGTAGGCTGATCTTTTCTACTATCTGTCTGTCTAATGTCAAAGGCCGAAACATGTCTGGGCTTGCTTTTGTTTCCGTGCAGAGGGGACCGGGCTGTTCCCATTTGTGGCAGTACCTGAACGATTTGCATATGGCTGGAGCCCTTTTGAAATGGCGCAGTTAGGCTAAAAAAAGGTGGTGTGTAAGGTTGGGCAGAGCAGTGTCCGCGGTTCAGATTAATTCAAAAATGTCCACCAATCACTTTCTTGGTTTCAAACCATGGAAGAGCCATGAATCCTGGAGAAGCGAAAATAAATATCTTCTGATGTGCCGCTGTAGGAGCGTGATTAAGTCTTGCTCAAAATATTAAGGTTTTATTTGGATTTCATAAGGAATATACACATTCCCCAACTCATTTAATAACAATGACCCTTGTGTACTTACAGTAAATGCCAGCATATTTTTAAAATAACTTTTGACAGAGGGATATTGTCCAGGTCACTTGAAGATCCAGAATTCTGCACCATGAATGAAATATGCACCGGAAATGGCAGCAGTTTGAACAGGCTCTCTATGCATTTCCATGTGACCAACTAAGCGTCCCCAAAAATGTATATTTCCACAGCAGGATAAAATCAACTTACCTTTTATGACGTGTTCTTTCCTTAGAGAACCACAGCTAAAACGTATAGCTAATAGACAAAAGTCGATATTTGGGTGATCTGGACAATGTTCGCTAACTGTGAAATGGCCTACATTTGGTTGTAGTAGTATTAATACAAATGCTTGTACCCTGACAGATCTGATAAAACATATGTTACTGCTTCTGTATTACCTGTGGAGTCTTCGCAATTATGCTGCATCTTCCAGCAAAGTGAGAATCCCTCATTTCTCACCACTAAGAAACGGTGTGCCTACATAAGGTCTTACAACTTCTACAGTGGTATCATTAGTAAATAAACACGAAAAACACGAAAAAAGCACTAGGGCCAGGAAACAGTCCTTTGTCTAATGTAAAAATAATGAGGCTTTATACCACCAGGACGGCATATTTCTTTTGCATCATTTTCAGAGTACAAATATTTATTTGCAATCAGGAGTTCTGGTGGGACAAGTGGACATTCTAGAGCTTCATACGCACCGTGCAATTAATTGCAGTCCTTTGAGCTATACAAATCAAAGTACAGTGCCGTGTTTTTTTAAAACTTCACATTTCTGATTTGACAAACATCAATGAAAGGTCTGGTCTGCTGCATTACTAAAAGCACCAGCTGCCTTTTCCAACATTCAAGTCTCTAACTGGTTTAGTAAAACCCTCCCATATACTTTTGCACACAATATCAATGAGGGAGATAGGGTGATAATTGACAGGGTTGACCCTGTTCCCCTTTGTAAATAATAGGTCAATTACTGCTCTTCACCAAATATCTGGACTCTTCATACACGCAAGACCTGCATTGAAGAATTTAACATGAAATGGGCACCAAACTCACCAAACTCATGGCCATCGTCAGGGATTTTGCTGATTCAAAGGCCAGAGGATATACCAAGACCCCGGGTAATACAGGCGCTCTTGTACATCACTTATGAGTTACAAATACTTGCCAAAATCCATGATATCAGACCTTCATGATGAACATTTCTGTCCTCCCTGTCATGAGAGTTTCATGGGCAACAAACTTCCAGGTAATACTACATGGCCATAGTGTTATGTCAGGTATTCCCCAAATTGTTCGAACACAATTGTTCGAATGAGCTAATTGACCGAAAGTCAAGGGTACAAATTGGCCTTTGCACAATTGACCGTACATATTACATGGCCACGGTAGTGGCCATGTAGTTATGGTTAAGTTGCTGTTTCCATAGGAAGAGCACTTTTTGAGCGGCTTATAACTTCGCTCTCCCTGGACGGATCCTCACCAAACTTTGCAAAAAAAGTAGTTGGGTCACTCTGAATTTTTTTGCAAAGTTTGGTGAGGATTCGTCCAGGGGGGGGCAAAGTTATAGGGGGGTCCCAAAACTTTTTTTTTTCCCATAGACTGAATGGGAAAAAACTTTGCGCACGGCTACAGCCCGAACCGCTGGACGGATTTACACCAAATTTGCGGCAGGAGCGGCGGCCTGGTCCCAAAAGCGTGCTTTTGTAAATTTGGTGTAAATCTGTCCAGTAGTTTTTTTTAAAAATGACTAAAATGTAAGGCAAAAAAATTACTGATATCTGCGTTCGCTTCGCGGACGGACTTCCCTGTTCGCTCCGTGGACAGCACCCCGATTGGCCCGTGGGCTTGCGTCATGTCCGCGGACATGCGACGTGTTCGCTGATTGGACGGCGAGGGGCGTGGAGCGCGTCAGATTTTCTGTGGCGCCCGCCATCTTGTATTCGCAGTCGACCGCGTACAGCGCAGTGAAACGTGGATAAAAAATTGTATTTAGTGCCGTGTGTTGGTGTGTAAGAGTGTTTGGGGAAGGTGGGGGAGTATGAGATAGGTTCAATGCTTTGTTTTTTTATGTGCTAGACGTTTTTGTTGCGTTCGATTTGTCCGCGGAGAACACGGCTGTTCTGACATTTTGTAAATAAACTAAATGTTGGGTGTTTAGAGGACAGAGTATGTGTCATTTTTGTTCGCAAGGAAGGTAAAAATGAGCTATGAACATTTAATTGTTCGTAAATACACAAACTGGGGGTGTCCTCAGGACGCTGTCCGTATTGTAATCTGTCTAGTTGAATGTGTTCTAAGAACACTCGCGGTGTCCCGAAATGTTTGCAATTACACAAAATGGGGGTGTTCTGAGAACGTTGTTTGTATTGTTCGTTGTCAGGGTGAAAGTGTTTTAAGAGCACTCCTTTTGTCCGCTAATAGTACAATTTCCTAGGGACGTCAACCGACTTTTTGTCCACTAAAAAAACGATAAATCCGGCTGGCGTGCGTCGACATTATGTGATAATCCTATGACTGGCGCTATTGACCTGGCTGACTTGATTTTGCGACACTAAATCATATCTCCCGCCACTAAGCCTGATATTATCAAAGCATTCATATTCCCCGCCTTTCTCCATGACGTTACAGGGTGCGTAATGAAACGTGCCCAGTCGTCTCCAGTACTACGCGACTTTACATAGAACCCGGAAGACAACACACATTATGTCACAACACAGCACGCCACAATTCAGAATATGAAACTGTGATTTAAAAGCAAAGAGCAAGATTGTAAATGTTGTAAAGTACATTTATTTGACATCAAATGTTTAGAGAATATTCAGCAATTTGCATTTGTCTTTGTTGTCGATCCGCAAAAGTTCATGTTGAGACACGCGATGTTCCTTTGCGGTACAGAGAGTGTTAGATCAGGTTACAACTCAGTGCGCCACAATTCGGAATATGAAATTGTGGTTTAAAAGTAAACAGCAGGATGGTACACTTGGTAAAGTACATTTATTTCACATGAAATGTTTAGTGAATATTCAGCGATTTGCTATTGTCTCTGCTGTCGATCAGCAAAAGTTTATTTGGAGCCGCGCGTTGTTCCTTTGCGGTAGATAGGCTGTTGGTTTATGATAAAAGCAGTAAATGGTCTCTCTGATAATCGGAAGGTTGCTCCAACAACAAGCCATTAGACCACCGTATTGGTTGGTATGTTGTTTGTAGCCGCTAGTACTGCGTAAGGGCATATTGGTCCTTGGCGATTGTCCCATAAAATGGTGAGGGTCATGAAGTTGCATATTTGGACTTGCACTTGGCAGTTGAAGACCCCATCCGCTGGAGTCTGTATATCGTGACATAGACAAAACGGGGCCACGTACCTGTTTTAAAAAACATAAATTAGTCTCACCAGCCGATCTTAATTAAAAATCATCATTTTATTTATTAGGGCGTGAAACTATTTGCTATCGAAGATAGTGCAACAGAGTATGTTAATAATAAAATAATAATATTTTCCCATTCATATAGCGCTAAGAACTGTGAGGTATCTAAGCGGTGCTTATTATTAACCACGGTGTGTGGTGCTCATTTAACGACCACGGAAGGATGAAAGGCTGTGTTTGGGCTTGCCGGGATTCGAACTTGCGTTAGCAAGCTGTGCACGGATGTCAAAGCGAGCGCTGTACTCGCTGTGCCACTTGACAGGCTACAGTAAAGTGGCACAGCGAGTAGAGCGCTTGACCGCCTCTAGACCGGTTAAATTATTTCTATTAACCCACTCTGTGTCGTCTGCCTTTTTCAGAGCCCTCTAAACGACAAGGGATCAATTCGGCAGTGATAGTACGCGGTAGAAAACATTATGCCATTTTCAACAAACAAGTTCAACTTCAGCGGTCTTTAATGCTACGCTATTGTAATTATATTTGGTATAAAGTAATGTAAAGGGTTACTTACAATACAATTGCAATTTCCTTGTCTACGAGTGGTGCAGTCCGAAAATACGACTCTGCGTGTGCCAACGATCTTTCGCATAGTGATATAATATGTAAAAGTGGTTTCGTTTCAGAAATTTCATCTTTATCTTCTCTTACATTTTAGCAACACTCTTTCAAGAGAAGTCTTTCATCACAATCTCTGTCTCTCAAGGTCAAAACACAATAAAACCTTATAGTCTGCTTCGTGAGCTTCTCCGGGGCCTGAGAAAAAAATGAAGCAGCTGACCTTCACTGTGAACGAGCATAAATTCTTACTTTGCAACATTCTGTGTAAAGCCATCTGTAGAAGTTGTTTTTTGCACGCCATGTTTGTATATTGTTTGCGTGATATTAAAAAAAGTTTGTTTAAAGGACGTTATGGTTCTAAGTACAGCCGAAAGACCCCTGAAAATAGCAAGTTATGGTAAGCTATGAAAAATAACTTGCGCCAACACCATGCACTGCTAAGACTAACACCCAGGACATCAAAGATGACATCGCAAATGTCATTGATGAAATCACTGATGACATCACATGTGTATGTACTTTTCATGGAATTTGTGTACTAGGGATTTTCATTATAATGTTCCGAAAAAAGTGTCAAGGATATTGCAATAAATATCATACCGTTATTAGTGCTTTGAACGATGCATGTATATCAATAAATAGCATTGTATCATGGGATTCTATGTAGTATACTGAGCTGCTAATGGAGAAAGATAGCATTGTGTGCAGAGTACAATATACAAGTATAATATTTGTAATGTTAATATGTAGAATAATGAAATGATAATTGTCCTGAAATGTTGGAAAATTCACAAAATGGGGGTGTTCTGAGGACGTTATTCGTATTGTGTGATTGCTTAGCTGTATGCAATGAGGGAATGGTACAGAGAGTAAAGTGGACGCCGTCCGCGGACACCGCGGCTGTTCGTGGACAGGGCATGGTAAATCCGGGTTTTTCCAGGAAATCCAACATGGAAAGAAGACTGTACGGATCAGCCAATCAGATGTCGAGGTTGTGGATTTGTGTTGAAAGAGACTGTGTGTGGTGAAGATTGCAGAAGTGGAGAAAGTCAGGGTGTTGATGCTCGGAGATATATTTGTGCATGGTTTACAGCAGTACGCTGAATGCAGGCATGTTGCAAAGAACTTTGATGTCAAAGGAGTGGAGGTGGTGTGGAGCACTGTGCCTGATTGCAATGTACAGGGAATTGTACAAGTTTGTGCGGATATGGCCACGATGAACAGTCTGCATGTGGTAGTTTTGCACTATGGTGCTTTCCATTTGGGCAACGTCAGTGCCCCTACTTTGTTGGCTGATTTGGAACGCTTGGTTCAAGCCGTAGTGAAGATCCTTCCAAATGCGAAAGTAATTTTTTCTGGATTACTACCTAGGGCAATATGGGACAATAGTTCAGTTTTTTGTCCTCAGCAAAACATTGCTAGGTGTGTCATCAACCGAGGCATGTGTGCCTTCATGCTTAGAGCTGGTATGTTCTTCTGTAACAATGAGAATATTGATGCCAGTAATGCTGTTAATTTTAAAGAAGATGGCATTTCTTTATCTTTTACTGGAAATGCCTTTTTATTTTGGAATGTAAGGGTTGCTTTGGAGACGGTTATGTGAAGATTTTAGGAGTAAAGTAAGAAAAAAAAACAAGAAGAAAAATATAAAATAACGGGTGTCTGTCAAGCATCTGTAAAAAAAAACGGCTCTTTTTAGAGCCAACTTCAAAGGGGAAATGGAGCACACTATTTAAATTTACATTCACCACGCTCAGATTTTCGATGTGTCCGCGGACATGGCGGTAGTCCGCGCACATGAAAATCACTACGAGGGGGTTAGTATGTTCTATGTTACATGTCAGGGATATTATGGTTAAGTTGTGTTACTAAAAACCTATGAAATTCAGTGAAAAAAACTTTGTTAAAGGGACGTTATGGTTAAGTTGTGCTACTAAAAACCTATGAAATTCAGTGAAAAAACTTTGTTAAAGGGACTTTATGGTTCCAAGTAAAACCGAAAAACCCCTGAAATTCGGCAGTTATGGCAACATAAGCAACCATAACTCGCGCCACCGTGCACTGCTAACACTAACACCCAGGACATCAAAGATGACATCACAAATGTCATTGATGATATAACTGATGACATCACATGGCTGGCTCTCCCTTTTTATCCTTTAGTGACATATCGAAGCCCCATAGTTTTCTACAGTAACAGTCAGGAAGTAAAAATTGAAAAGGTACTATATTTGTAGACTTGTGTTCCTGTCACATCATATATGAAACATGTACGTAGCGGAAGATACAGGCTTGAAAGAGAGGAATCCTTTCTGTGCATGAAGATAATCATTATGGTATCAGCACTTTGTCATAGTTTTATTTTTATTACTCTACCTTCCCTCTATATGCTCATATTTGTATACATTATAGTCACTCTCCATAGAGTGAATGGGAAAAAAATTTTGCTTGCGTCTATAGCCCAAACCGCAGGAGCAGCGGCTTGGTCCCGAAAGCGTGCTTTTGCAAATTTGGTGAAAATTCGTCCAGTAGTTTTTTTTTTAAAATGACCAAAAAGTAGGTAAAAAACAAATTAGTGATATCTGTGTTCGGTTTGCGGATACACTTCCCTGTTCGCTCAGCGGAAAGTGTCCTGATTGGCCAATCGTCTTGCGTGATGTTCGCGGACATGCAAAGTGTTCGCTGATTGGACGGCGTGGAGCGTGAAGCGCGTCAGATTTTTCGGTAGCGACCGCCATATTGGATTCACGGACGTCCCGGACAGCGCGGTGAAACTTTGTTCAAAATGTGTATTTTGTAGAGTGTGTTGGTGTGTAGGAGTGTTTGGGGAGGGTGGGAGTGTGTGAGATAGGATGAAAGTTGTGTTTTTTATGTGTTAGACGTTCTTTTTGTGTTCGATTTGTTTGCGGACATCACGGGTGTTCTGAAATTTTCTAAATAAACTGACTAGGGGGTGTTCTAAGGAGTCAAAATGTGTCCGTTTTGTTCGCAAGCAAAGTGAAACTGTTCTAAGAACACTCGCGGTGTCCGGGGAGTGTTTGTAGGTGGTGTCCTGAGGACGCTGTCCGTATTGTTCTCTGTCAAGTTGAATGTGTTCTAAGAACACGCGGGGTGTCCTGAAATGATTGCAAATAAACAAAATGGGGGTGTTATGAAGACGCTTCTAAGAACACTTGCGGTGTCCGGGGAGTGTTCGTAGGGGGTGTCCTGAGGACGCTGTCCGTATTGTTCTTTGTCAAGTTGAATGTGTCCTAAGAACACTCGCGGTGTCCTGAAATGTTCGCAAATAAACAAGATGGTGGTGTTCTGAAGACGCTTCTAAGAACACTCTTGGTGTCCGGGGAGTGTTCATAGGGGGTGTCCTGAGGACGCTGTCCGTATTGTTCTTTGTCAAGTTGAATGTGTCCTAAGAACACTCGCGGTGTCCTGAAATGTTCGCAAATAAACAGGATGGGGGTGTTCTGAAGACGTTTTTGAGAACACTCCCTGTGTCCTGGAATGTTCGTAGGGGGTGTCCTGAGGACGCTGTCCGTATTGTTCGTTGTTAAGTTGAAAGTGTTCTAAGAACTATCGCGTTGTTCTGAAATGTTCGTAGGGGGTGTCCTGAAAACGGTGTCCGTATTGTTTGCTGGCAGGCTCAAAGTGTTCTAAGAACACTCACATTGTTCGCGGACATTAAAAGTTTCCCATAGATCATAGTTGAAATGTTTGACTCTATGGATGTGATATGCAGCGGTGGTTGTAGCCAGGGCATAGAGTCTTGGGTGCATGGTCATTTGGCCATGCACCCAAGACTCTATGCCCTGGCAACAACCACCGCAGCATATCACATTCATATTTGTTTATAACTTTGGGTGAAAAACAAATGTATAAGGAACAAAGGTATTAGATACTATGGATGTGATGTGCTGCTATGGTTGTCCTTATTATTGTATACTTACTGTTTGGTCTAGTAATGGGAGTCCATGTTTTTTTTTCTTCATTTCTGTGATAAAAGAAAATAGCATGTTAGTATTAGTATTTTGTAATGACTTATTACATTGTATAAGCAATATACTTTTATTTTTTTCGACCCTCATATTTAGTAGAGTACAAATCAGAGTACTGTGCAATTTGCTCAGTTTCTGTATTTGTTGCTAAAATCATTGGGTCTGTGGGAGAAAAAAAAAACCATGTTGGATTTAAAAAAAAAACCTTTTTCTGTTATGCTACAGTTTATTTGTTTGTTTGTTTTCAGTGTTCACTTGTTGTTTCTGGCTAATGCTTTATACTTTGCTTTGTTGTATTTTTTGGAGCAGTAACAGATTCTTCATTTGTTTTGATATTATACAATATTGGAGCAGTTAGATACCAATTGGCGTATTCTAACTGTCTATTTTTTAAATATATTTTAGTGGTTTTGATTTATCTATTTGGATATTGTTGAATTTTGGGACAGTTAGATACCAATTGGCGTATTCTAACTGTGTATTTTATGGCCTAATTTAGTGGTATTCATTTATCTGATTAGTTGTTGTAGAATCTTTGAGCTGTTAGATAGCTTTTGGAGTATTCTAACAGTTTATATTATTTTAACACAAATTTATAATTTTGGGACAGTTAGATACCAATTGGCGTATTCTAACTGTGTATTTTTTGGTCTAATTTAGTGGTATTCATTTATCTGATTAGTTGTTGTACAATCTTTGAGCAGTTAGATAGGTTTTGGAGTATTCTAACAGTTTATATTTTTTTAACACAAATTTACTTAAAGGTTTAAATACAGTTTATTTATCAAATTTTGGTTTTAAGAACATCAAATAAGCGTTTGTAAGATTTGCTGGTAATCTCTGCTTTAGAGTAATGGTACTATCATTACATTCAAACCATCAACATTTCTTTTTTATGTATGCAGTGTAGTGCCCTGAATTGGTTGTGGCTCCTGCGTGGTAGATTATACCTATTGTTGTGAAGGTTTTCTTACGAAGTGATATTTGACCATGTGTGAATCCAGTCAGCTTGCAGTTGTTTTTGGTACCATCTGCATTGTAACGTAGAAGCATTAGTATTACGTATTTACTATGTGTTTGTATTACTAACGTGGAGCGATTATCTGAATTGCAGGTAGAGCATAATCTACCATGGTTTGCATTTTGTACAAGTTGCTGAAATGGAATGGATTCACAATTTGGTATTGATATATATATGAAGCGTTCATTGGAGATTTCTTCTTGTGTCACATTGTTGCAGAGAGTGCATGTATGTTTCCACATGTATGAAATCTGAAAGATTTCGTTTATAGGTATGTTTTTGTTTTCCAGTACTTGTAGTAAGTACATTAGAAATTCTTGTGGATCTTCCTGTGAGTTTATAGTGAATTTCACCATTCCAGCACAGTAGTCTAATTGTCGTTTTATTCCAAAAACACTATATGTGTTGGCAGGATTGTTTGCTGCATTTCTGTGAAGTACTAACATTTGCAAACACAATGGGTTTGTACTGTGTGAGTAAATGTTGTCAACAATTGGTGGTAATTGAAATAGAATATTCATTGCTACATTTGCATAGCAACTTACACCAACTATATTTGAGAATTTAAATGGTCCAGGTAGTTCTGTATCTAACTGCTTTTTTTGGAGTTTGTCTTCCTTCTTTAAAGAAGTACCTGGTTTACTTTCTCTAATTGATTCTTTTTTGTTTGTGGTACTTGATGGAGTATTAGTTTTTTTTACTCTCTTTGGAGGATTTCAAGTGACGTCCTGTTGCATTTCAGTTTGATTTAGTTTTCTTTTACAACGTTTTAGTTTTTGTGGAACAGAATATGTGTTTAGATGGGGAGTGTATAGTGAGCGAAGTCTATTATATTCTAAAATGCAAGGAATATCAGCGTTTACTTTACTTGCATCAAAGTTGATTAGAAATAGACCGTCAAGTGTACGTAAGCGTGATAGTGCTACGTAGCTCATGCCTTCTTTAAAGACTGTGTTACCAATATCTATCATTGCTTTGTATAGGGTAAGACCTTGTGATTTATGAATTGTGACTGCGTATGCAAGAGTTAGAGAAAATTGTTCTCTGCGTACATACATATGTTTGAAGAGAAGGAATCTAGCTGTTGAGCGTCCTATCCGTTTTACTTCTGAAAGTTTGTCAAAGAGTATATTGACAAACTGAATTTTGTTGTCACCTGGGTATGTTTGAAAGCCAACAACTGTACCCAGTGCTCCATTAACTAGTCCTTGGTCCACGTCAAGGTTACGTTTAAGCATTACTCTGCAATTTAAGGATAATTTTAACATCTTTTCTAAGCCTGCTGTGTTTGAGATTGATTTTTCTAAATTATTTAGTCTTGTTGTGGCTTGGTCACACATGGGTAGTGTCATACCATGTACATCTAGTTTGTCTGTTGCGCTAATTTCCATTATTGGTTGCATTTCTTTACTGAGCAAGATTTCATTGAATTTGAAACAGCTTGCAAGAGTTGGCATTAAGGCCATGATTGGCGCATGTTTTCTGTTAATTCTCTGTATTGGAAATGTTGCCAAAGTTTGACATTTCCAATGCTGCCAACAGTTTTATGGCAGAGTTTGTGCCCTAATGTTTTAAAAATAGGTTCACCTTTTACTGGTGTTAATTGAAGAAGATCTCCAAAAACAATAATGTGTTTTCCTGCAAAGAGCTCTTCATAGTCTGTTTTGAGTACTTCTTGTAATCTGAGGTGAATCAAAGCTAACATCAGGTTGGAGACCATGCTCACTTCATCTATTAGTAGCATTTTAATTTGTTTCAATACTTTGCGTAATTCCATTGCAGCTTCTGCAGAAAGTTTGTAATAGTCTAATTTGTTCTGGTGTTCTACTGGTAATAGTAGTAATCAGTGTAATGTAACACCACCTATGTTGTAGGCAGCTAAACCTGTGGGGGCAGTGACAACAGCTGACAGTTTGTTGTTTGTCAATTGTTGAAGGAACTTACTAATGATTTTGATTAGGAATGTTTTGCCAGAACCAGCTTCACCACTGACGTACAGTAGTATAGGTTTATAATTATGGCAGGAACATTCTTTATTTTCATGTTTTACACCATGTGCAATTTGTTTTGTTACTTCTTGAAAAATGCTACTTTGCTCATTGTTTAGTTTTGATTGTAGTATAGTTAAGTCTTCCTTATCTTCATACTGACACATGGTGTTTTCTACTCCTATCATAGCTAATTCTGCCTCATTTGTTATTAGTGGTTCTCCCAGTGGTTCTTGGCTTCCTGTTACAGAAGGTTGACTACTGTCAGGAGTATCCTTATCTAGTTGAGCTTGCAGTTCTTCTTCATGTTGCTGTTCATTGTGCAACATTGTTTTGTACTGTGTAAAGTTTACATCAGTTATAGTGCTTTCATTTGCTTTTAAAGCATCCTCATATGAGTCATAGTTATCTAGTAATTGTTCTTCTTTTCTCCATGGTTTGAAGAGTTGTAGCAGGGACATGTAATATACTTCTTTATGTTGAGGAGTCTTCAATGACAATTTCATATGATTAATTAAATTTGGTTTAGTGAGTTTAACTAAGCTGCCTTCACAGTCTGTCACTCTATATTTACCTTTTTTTTCATCGGGTTTCATATTATTTTTGTATGTGTAGTTTTGGGCTATTTGGTATAGACACATGTTTTCCACAGTATTACTTCTGTTTGGGTAGTATGTTTCCAATAAATAGTTTTTTAAATGTCTTGGCTGTTGGGATCATGTTTGGCTATTGTTTCTATATCTTCATATGATTTTAGAACTCTTTTTCTAGATTTAGCTGGACCAAGACTTAGCCATACTATATTTTCAGATTTACCATACAATGAAGTACCAGTTAAACGATCAGCTGCTTCATAAGATCCACATTCTCTATGGGTGAGCATTGTTATGCCCAAGCTGTATAATTTCTGAGATACTGTTTTATCTGATGACAGGTCATTCCAGAGGTCTTGGAGCTCTGTCTTTTCTGCTTTAGTTAAGTATGCTGTGACATATCGTGCAACTGCAGTAGAATTGCCTGCAATGTACTGCACATCTATGTTTGCATTCCATAAGTGGGCAATGATTGCATTATAATCATTGATATATTTTTCTTCTTCTTTTCTTTTTATGTAATATGTATTTTTAGGTGACTTTCCTTTAACAGTATGTCTAACTGAAGACATGAGGTTGTTTACTTGACCTGTATTTGTAACTGGTCTAGGGAAACCAAATCGGCATTTGGTGTAGTATTTGCCTTTGTTTTTGTATTTGCGACGACAATATTTTCCACATTTGTGTTTTGAAATTGTAAAATTTGTGCACAAAGATCACTATTTGTGGCTTCTGATGGAATTTGACAAGTGACAGATTTTTCAATCAACTGTAAAACAGTGGCATCACTGTCTTGACCAAATTTAGGAGCATCTTTAATCCATAAAAGCATGTGGATATGTGGTGCTCCTCTGGCTTGGTATTCTTTTCTCCAAAAGAAGTGTTGCACTTCTCCAAGGGGAGGAACAGTTTTATTACAAATAAAATGTAGCATAGCAATGAAGCGATGGTGAAAATATCTTGAAACATTAACAGGATCCAAAGAACAAAGTTCTCCAGGTGTTAGAATATCTATGTTTGTTTTGTTTTTATTTGATATGCGTAGGAAATCATGTAAATCTTCCCATGCATATTCTGCACAACTTAATGTAACAAACGAAGTGGGTGGGCCAAGGTTTCTGATCATACAACGTACATCTCCATGACGTCGAAACCAGTACACTTCAGTACCACGCATATTTGCTAATAGATTTGTAATATTTGATTGTAAAACCTCATCCTTTTGTTGCACTTTCTCTAATAATTGTATAGCTGTCATATTTCGAAAGTGTGATCCTGATTTTAATATGTGTGCAACTCTGTAACATAAAGTTGCTAGTTCACTTTCAAAGAGTAGGTGGAATATGTATTCCACATTTTGTCTAAATCTTGGATCTTCAGAATACATCCGTAATGAGCGGTATTCTGAAGCTGATATTTGAATAGGTCTATCATCATAGCTTCCTCCTTTGCCAGTTGGAAAGAGTAGAGGAAAAGCACGTGCTTCTATACTTTTTTCCCATATACTGATTGGCGATCCTTTTGTTTGACGCATTTGGTAAATTTCCAGTACATCTTGTACGGTGTCATTACAGTGCAAAGGATGAATTGTATACTGGTCTAAAGTATTTGATATTGTAGCAGGATCTAGTAGCTCAAATTGACCAGCTTCTTGTGTTTCTTGAATTATTTCAGTTGTATCTTTCAAGTTTTCTTCAATATTAATTTCTTTGTAATATTCATTATTCTCTTTAAGATATTGGAAGGCTTGTCTAACTTTATATAAATCTACCAGCTGTTGCCATATTTTTTTGTCTTTTGTAGGTACTCCATTTACTAATATGATTAAAGATTGGTGCATTGGACGTTGCACTCCTAGAGTATGCACATTTTCTTTTAGATTTAATGGTAAATAAACTACTTTTCCACGAATGCCTTTTACCAATTCAGAGGGAGGTAATTTTGCTGTTTTTGGTTGAAGGCGTTTTATTGCTTGAAATGGGTGTACTGTTTGAATTATGATGCTCTCATATCAATTAAGTTGTTGTAGAGGTTTTGGTACTGGGTATAATTCCAAATTATTTGTGATAGAACGTGAAGGAGTTTGGTTGTTGTCAAGTTTTGTGGTGCAATAACTGGAAAGTATTAAGGGCTCAGCTATTTCATATTTGTTTTCTGCTAGAAGGTAGAGAGCTAATTCAAACCATTTAGAATCTTCATTGTCTTCTATTTTGTATGATAGGTCCACAGTTTTTGTGTTACTTTTATAAAAAATTCTACGGCAACATACACATACATGGTTTGGTACTTCAGCTGATGTACTTTTAAATGTTAGTATTTCTTTTTTGTATGTGTTTAGCAAAAGGTTGCCATGTGTAGAATGGTTGCTTATTTGGTTTAAAGCTATTTCATTCTGTAAATGGCTTTCACTTCCAAAATATTTTTTCTGGATATAGTGAATTTCTTCAAGTAGGTCTTTTGCTGTACCATGTAGAAGGATGTTATTTAACTTTGCTAGTGATAAAGCAGGACTTTTAGCATAGTACAGTTTATAGACTAGATTTCTTATAGTTGAATGATGTGTTGATATCCTTTTGATATCATGGAAAGTGGTTTTACAAGTAGGTCCTGTAATGCAGGCCAATGAATGTCCTTGTAGTCCTGTGTACTTGCTCACTGGACAGGTATCTATATTTTGCAGTAATTTAATTTTGATTTTGTCTTTGCTTTTTACATATTTATTGAAGAATTGGTGTAAAGATTTGAAACATTGTTTGGGAATGTTACACATTGACGTGCATGGCCATTTGTACACTAGACGTTCTGATTCAGTTGAATGGAGGGGTAATTCTAAGTTTTCAGGGCATATTTTTGTAAGGAGTACTTCTTGTTCCATTATGGTATTATTCACTTTTTCATAACCTCGACCACTGCTATTTATGGCAATTGTATTTGTTTGCTTTTGTCTGTACGCTTCTTCATTAAAATATGGTTCTGTGCTCGTAGTTTGATTCCATTCACCTCCGCAGTTACTTAAGAAGTTCTTTCGGTTGACATTTAGCTTATTGAGAAGTCTTTTTTGTAATTTAGTTATTAGTTTTGTTAGTGGTTTCATTTTGTTTAACAGTAAAATAAATAAATTTCTTTTGAGAAAAATTGCACTGTCCATCAATGCTTCTAAGATTAATTTCCTATGATAGGTTTTAAGCTTTGAACCTGATTTCTCTCCTGTTTTTATAAGATTTTGAAGGACTTTGTGACGGTATATTTTGGCTAAAATACTTTTCTTGGTATGCTTACTTTGCACTATATTAAAATTTGAAGAAGTAGTTTTATCTGTACTGATAGGTGATTTTCTGTTAATTGTTTTTTGGTTTGTTTTACATTTTGATAGAGGAAGCGAAGTTGTTGTACTTGAAACTTTTTGTGTTTCACTAAATGATTGTATTAGCTGTTTTGTTTCAACTTTTTTTACAAATTCTGCTAGGGATGGATGCTTATGTTGGACACCTTTATTTTCATTTGCTTTAATTTTGCGTTGTGTGCTACAGAGTTGTATTTTGGTAGGCATTCTTTAGGGTCTGTTGAAAAAAATAAAGAAGATATGGGTTGGGGTGTTCTGGAATATATGTGTGCTGTGTGCATGAGTGTTTGAGTAAGATGATAAAGATGTATGTAATGGTGTGTGATTGTGCATTGGGAACTAAAACTAGTAGGGGTAGGTATTCTTGAATTTATGTGTCACTAAACTGGGGTTCAGATGACAAAAAAAAGTAAGGTAGTGGTGTGGAAAAGTACAAATAGTAAATGTAATGTATACAATTAAAGCAGTTGTTTGTTCTATAATATGAACATTGGTGTGGTTCAGTTGGCTAATTTGTGTGTCCAAAAATAGAAATTTGTGGGCCATTCTGGTTGTAAATCGCTATTTACGACATGGACATTTTTGGACAAAATGGTACAAAATCTCTATTTTAAGAAACCAAAATAGCTGGTATTAATGTTATAGTATATTTGATTAATAATATAAATAATATGGTGATATTTTACTTACTTTTTTTTTTAAATTAACAGGTAACTTCTTAGTTTTTCTTTCTTCTTCGAATTCGGCTGCTTCTTTTCAGGAAACTGGTCTTCACTGCAACTGTGAAAGCTTCAAATTAGTAACGTTGTTTGTATATAGCACTGTTTTTAATTTAGATATTGATTTATTTAATTGAAATCCTCAGTGTCCTCTGTCAAACTATTAAACTAATTTATTTACATAAAATACATTGCATCAGTTCAGTACATATGATATGTTCTTAATGAACAAATTGTATTGAATGACTAACTGTAGCAAAAATAAAATATCTTTACTATGTCTTGTGAAATTTATAATATATTAGTGAATACCACTATTTCTGTAAGTAAACTGTTCTAGGTAATAGCGCCTCAATGTCATGTCTAATTTAAAGTAATTAAGTAAATAAATAAATAAAAACAAAAAATATGAAATTGTATAAGTATTTTTATAAAGGTTTAAACATAGATTGTGTTTGCATGCAATTTTGTTTGAATATATGTAGTCTATATATTTCATTTAAAAAATGTTAGTTTAACATGATTTGAGTGTGTGTGTTTAAAGAAAGTAAAAAGTATAAAGGTGTATAAGTGGTAGCTGATTTTAGGAAATTGAAAAAAGTACAGTAAATTCAGTACATTTGCAGTGCTGATCTATGATGATGCAGTTAGATGTAGAGGTCTTGAATGTGATTGGTGCATGGTCATGTGATTTTTGAGGTACATCCAATGAGGGAATGGCAGAGAGAGTGTAGTGGAAATGGTAGAAGGGCTGTTCATGTTACGATATGTCCGCGGACATGGCGGTAGTTCCAGGACATCGGGAGTTACATCCAGGGATTTTTGGGTTCAGAAGTCATGCAAATGAGAATAAGCACTGAAAGGGATTGGTCATGAAAGTTTAGTGGGTGTGTTGTGCCAGGAGAGATTTTTTTAGATACTCTTTTTGCTGAGAGAACAAAAGATAGCTATGGCTGTTTGTTTCAGAAAACAGATTGTTTGGATTTTAGGAGATTCGTGGATACATTGGTTGAAGGTGCATGCAGAAAGCTGTGGAGTAGCTGTAGATCTTGGATTCCCACATGTGGAAGTACACTGGCATGGAGTACGTGGAATGAAGTGGTTGGATTTGCTACCTCTCTGATGGAGATGGAGTCCATCTTACTTATGCTGGCAATCAGATTTTTCTGAGAAATGTACAAAATGCATTGCGACCTTTTTTGGAATTACAACAATGATTTTGAAGTAGATGTTAAGCATTTACAATTTTTGACTTACAAACACCACCCAAAGGCTCTTTTCAGAGCCACCACTTCTTTCCAGAGAAATTTACAATGTTTGTGATGGAGTAGTAACCCAAGTAACCCAATTGTTTTAATGTTCGCGAACTGTTCGCAGACTTCTAAAAAATACAAAGAACCCTGCTTCATTTATTTTCACTTCTATTTTTTAACTGGGAAAGGCGGCTCTAAAAAGAGCCTTATTTTTTTTGATTTTTGTAATTTTGTATTTTTTTTGGTTTTTCAGACACGACACAGTAGGAGAGGAGGGTAAAGGAGGGTAAAGGGGGGACAACAACCACAGGGATAAGAAAGGGCGAGCTGAGAGAGGAAGAAGTAGAGTGGGTTTTATTTGGGTAGTGAGCAGGTCTTCTCGTGCTCTGAGACGATAGTCTCAAAAGCACTCTGAAGTCGCTCCCCCCTGCAGAGTACTGTGTCACAGTACATACATACAACTGTGACCCTCGAAAGGTAAGGGTCATCAGCATTCTGTATGGCCTGTGAGGCAGCTTCAGAAAGACGCTGTCCCACAGAGGTGGTCCTTGTGATGACAGGATCAGAAACAGAGGATGAAGTAGAGGAAATCAACCTGCTACGTTCTTCGCAAGGTACAACCCTGCGAATAGCCCCAGAGTGAAATGACCTCAGGTGTCGCTTCATAGTAGTGGTCCCAAAGCTATAGTTACCGTGCTTCCCGCGACTGAGTATCATTTTGCACTCATTGCAGGTAACATGGTTCGCACAAGCCTTAGGACCATTCCCATGAATGGTAAATAACCGCCACACCCAAGACTCACGCCTAGTGCGGGTAGTAGGGATTTCCTCTACCTCACTCTCATCATCCTCTTCTTCCTCCTCCGCATCCTCACTCCTGTTCCCCTCTTCAGGCCCTTGGGGAGGTGGTGGTGGTGGAGGGGGTGGTGGTGGAGCTGAAGCAGGTGCAGCACCAAGTGGCAGTTCAGCAGCCAAGGATGCCATGTCGATGATGGTGTAGTCTGCAGGTGGCAGCAAAAATCACTGTGTTCTGAACAATAGCCAGAAACACAATGGGAATAAGCTCTTGGGCAAGGTCTTTTATAGGGGTGCTTGTGCGCGGTCTGCGGACATGCGCACTGTGCGCGGACAGATTGAACACAAAAAAAGGATCAGAAAGTTTCAAAACGTATATAGAAAGTCAAGATTGCTATGTGGGACTTGTGGCATGGTGAGATTTTATTGAAAAATATTATGGATTAACTGAAAATGTACTTTTAAATTGTTCGGGGACACAAACAGTGTCCGCATTTCAGGACACACGATGAGCGTGGGCACGGTCAGATGATCTGTTTGCGAACTAGTCTGCGAAGGAAGCGCCTGTCCGCAGGACACCAAGTGCACGGAGATTGGTTAGCGCATGCGCATTGATGTCCTACGGACACTGTTCGGGTTCTGAAGTAATTAAAAGTGCATCACACGTGAAACGAATATTTCAGGACACTGCGTGTGTTCTTAGAACAGTTTAAACTTGGTAGCGAACAGTAAGGACAGATATAGTGTTCTTCATGACACGTGTAATTTAGTTTATGTAGGAACATTTCAGGACACCAATTGTGTTCTTAGAACACTTTCAATTGAGTAGCGAACACTACGAAACAGTTGTACTGTTGTTCATGACACATCATTTTCGTGTACTTAGGAACATTTCAGGACAGCAAATGTGTTCTTAGGACAGTTTTAAGTTGATAGCGAACATTAAGGACAGATATAGTGTTCTTTAGAACACTTTAATTTTTGTTTCTTTACAAACATTTCAGGACACCACGTGTGTTCTTAGAACAGTTTCAACTTGCTAGCGAACAGTACGAACAGGTGTGGTGTTCTTTAGGACACCTCCATTTTCGTTTATGTACGAACATTTCAGAACACTCGCACTGTCCGCGGACACTTTTATTGTTTTTAAAAAACAAACAGAAACTGTTCACAATACAATATAAAAATTAAACTTTATTTAACATATATTAATAATTTATGACAGAGAAGGTGAGGCAGAAACAGAAACAAAAACAGGAGAATTTGGGGTTTCAACATGATTGGCATTAGGTGAGGAAGGGATGGAAATCTCATCAAAACGTTTTGGATTATGGAGAGGGTTTGGCGATAATTGACTGGGATATGGTGAGGAGGGACAAGTACATGTGGGGCAATGGTATGACGTTTTTGTTTTAAAATGATCTTCAACAAAAGTTTTTAAATTATTAAAATTGGTCAACAGTAAATCAATTTTTTCTTTTATGTTGTCAAGCATCTTTTCCATAACAGCTTCTTCAGAGGTAGTTTCTATTTTGTTATGCTCTGTATAAAAATATATATATATGTTAAATGTATACAAAATAATAATATTTAAATGGTTTATATTATAAAGTGTTTACCATTAGTTTCACTATCTTGTGACATTTCTTCACGTGGGAAATTGTCCTCCTGCCATTCCAGAGTACTAGACATTTCTGTGAGAAAAAAAAAGAAAAGATAATATATTTTTTAATCTAATACAGAAAGTTTATAAATATATGAGTAACATGAAGTACACTTACTATTTCTGGTAAGATAAGTCCTATGTATTCAGTGGGTCTGGTCTTGTTCTCAGTTCTGTTGTGTCTGTGAGGTAATTATGTTGGAAGCCAATTTATGTTCTTGTGGTATATTCCATTTCAGAACATATTGTATTTAAATGAATGGTTAGTGTGTTACATATATGGATTACATTTCTTATGTATTACTATATATAATGTGTTTGTGTGCTGCTTTTTGAATTTGTTAAATGTTCTTATATTATGATATAACAATCAAACATACCCCCCCCCCCAAAGTTTTTAGGTAGTGGTACTGTTCTCCGAACATGTCCGTGAACATTAAATAATTTCGCGGACATCAAGTTCATAAGACGAGATCTAGTCAGTTCCATATGACATGTATATAAAGTGAAAGTCATTATTGTTAAGTTGTGCCACTAAAAACCTATGAAATTCTGTGAAAAAACTTTGTTAAAGGGACGTTATGGTTAAGTTGCGCTACTAAAAACCTATGAAATTCAGTGAAAAAAACTTTGTTAAAGGGATGTTATGGTTAGGTTGCGCTACTAAAAACCTATGAAATTCAGTGAAAAAAACTTTGTTAAAGGGACGTTATGGTTAAGTTGCGCTACTAAAAACCTATGAAATTCAGTGAAAAAAACTTTGTAAAAGGGACGTTATGGTTAAGTTGTGCTACTAAAAACCTATGAAATTCAGTGAAAAAACCTTTGTTAAAGGGACGTTAAAAAAACTTTGTTAAAGGGACGTTTGTGATGTCATTTGTGATGTCATCTTTGATGTCCTGGGTGTTAGTCTTAGCAGAGCACGGTGGTGGCGCGAGTTATGGTTGCTTAGCTTACCATAACTGGCGAATTTCAAGGGTTTTTCGGGTTTTACTTGGAACCATAACGTCCCTTTAACAAAGTTTTTTCACTGAATTTCATAGGTTTTTAGTAGCGCAACTTAACCATAACGTCCCTTTAACAAAGTTTTTTTCACTGAATTTCATAGGTTTTTAGTAGCGCAACTTAACCATAACGTCCCTTTAACAAAGATTTTTTCACTGAATTTCATAGATTTTTAGTAGCGCAACTTAACCATAACGTCCCTTTAACAAAGTTTTTTTCACTGAATATATATATATATACATGGCCACTACCGTGACCATGTAATATATATATATATATATATATATATATATATATATATATATATATATATATATATATATATATATATATATATGTATATATATATATACATATATATATATATATATATATATATATATATATATATATATGTATATATATATACATATATATATATATATATATGTATATATATATGTATACATATATATATATATATCCATATCTATCTATTACATGGTCACGGTAGTGGCCTTGTAGTTATGGTTAAGTTCCTGTTTCCATAGGAAGAGCACTTTTTGGGTGGCTTATAACTTCGCTCTCTCTGGACGGATCCTCACCAAACTTTGAAAAAAAATATTTGGGTCACTCTGAATGTTTTTGCAAAGTTTGGTGAGGATTCGTCCAGGGGGGGCAAAGTTATGGGGGGGGTCCCAAAACCTTTTTTTTTCCCATAGACTGAATGGGAACATTTTTTTGCTCGCGCCTACAGCCCAAACCGCTGGACGGATTTCCACCAAATTTGAACCAGGAGCAGCGACTTGGTCCCAAAAGCGTGCTTTTGCAAATTTGGTGAAATTCCGTCCAGTAGCTTTTTTTTAAAATGACCAAAAAGTAGGTAAAAACAAATTCATGATATCTGTGTTCGGTTCGCGGACACAATTCCCTGTTCGCTCTGCGGACAGTGTCCTGATTGGCCAATCATCTTGCGCGATGTTCGCGGACATGCAACGTGTTCACTGATTGGACGCCGTGGAGCGTGAAGCGCGTCAGATTTTTCGGTAGCGCCCGCCATCTTGGATTCGCAGACGTCCGCGGACAGCGCGGTGAAACTTTGTTCAAAATGGGTATTTAGTAGAGTGTGTTGGTGTGTAGGAGTGTTTGGGGAGGGTGGGAGTGTATGAGATAGGATGAAAGTTGTGTTTTTTATGTGTTAGGCGTTCTTTTTGTGTTCGATTTGTTTGCGGACATCACAGGTGTTCTGAAATGTTCTAAATAAACTGACTGGGGGGTGTTCTAAGGACTCAATATGTGTCCGTTTTGTTCACAAGCAAAGTGAAACTGTTCTAAGAACACTCGCGGTGTCCGGGGAGTGTTCGTAGGGCGTGTCCTGAGGACGCTGTCCGTATTGTTCTCTGTCAAGTTGAATGTGTTCTAAGAACACCCGCGGTGTCCTGAAATGTTCGCAAATAAACAAAATGGGAGTGTTCTGAAGACGTTTTTGAGAACACTCTCGGTGTACTGAAATGTTCGTAGGGGGTGTCCTGAGGACGCTGTCCGTATTGTTCTCTGTCAAGTTGAATGTGTTCTAAGAACACCCGCAGTGTCCTGAAATGTTCGCAAATAAACAAAATGGGGGTGTTCTGAAGACGCTTCTAAGAACACTTGCGGTGTCCGGGGAGTGTTCGTAGGGGGTGTCCTGAGGACGCTGTCCGTATTGTTCTCTGTCAAGTTGAATGTGTCCTAAGAACACTCGCGGTGTCCTGAAATGTTTGCAAATAAACAAAATGGGGGTGTTCTGAAGACGCTTCTAAGAACACTCGCGGTGTCCGGGGAGTGTTCGTAGGGGGTATCCTGAGGACGCTGTCCGTATTGTTCTCTGTCAAGTTGAATGTGTCCTAAGAACACTCGCGGTGTCCTGAAATGTTCGCAAATAAACAAGATGGTGGTGTTCTGAAGACGCTTCTAAGAACACTCGCGGTGTCCGGGGAGTGTTCGTAGGGGGTATCCTGAGGGCGCTGTCCGTATTGTTCTCTGTCAAGTTGAATGTGTCCTAAGTACACTCGCGGTGTCCTGAAATGTTCGCAAATAAACAAGATGGTGGTGTTCTGAAGAAGCTTCTAAGAACACTCTCGGTGTCCTGGAATGTTCGTAGGGGGTGTCTTGAGGACGCTGTCCGTATTGTTCTCTGTCAAGTTGAATGTGTCCTAAGAACACTCGCGGTGTCCTGAAATGTTCGCAAATAAACAAGATGGTGGTGTTCTGAAGACGCTTCTAAGAACACTCGCGGTGTCCGGGGAGTGTTCGTAGGGGGTGTCCTGAGGACGCTGTCCGTATTGTTCTCTGTCAAGTTGAATGTGTTCTAAGAACACCCGCGGTGTCCTGAAATGTTCGCAAATAAACAAAATGGGGGTGTTCTGAAGATGTTTTTGAGAACACACCCGGTGTCCTGGAATGTTCGTAGGGGGTGTCCTTAGGACGCTGTCCGTATTGTTCGTTGTTAAGTTGAAAGTGTTCTAAGAACTATCGCGTTGTTCTGAAATGTTCGTAGGGGGTGTCCTGAAAACGGTGTCCGTATTGTTCGCTGGCAAGTTCAAAGTGTTCTAAGAACACTCACATTGTTCGCGGACATTAAAAGTTTCCCATAGATCATAGTTGAAATGTTTGACTCTATGGATGTGATATGCTGCGGTGGTTGTTGCCATGGCATAGAGTCTTGGGTGCATGGTCATTTGGCCATGCACCCAAGACTGTATGCCCTGGCAACAACCACCGCAGCATATCACATTCATATTTGCTTATAACTTTGGGTGCAAAACAAATGTATAAGGAACACAGGTATTAGATACTATGGATGTGATATGCTGCTATGGTTGTCCTTATTATTCTATACTTACTGTTTGGTCTAGTAATGGGAGTCCATGTTTTTCTTCTTCATTTCTGTGATAAAAGAAAATAGCATGTTAGTATTAGTATTTTGTAATGACTTATTACATTGTATAAGCAATATACTTTTATTTTTTTTCGACCCTCATATTTAGTAGAGTACAAATCAGAGTACTGTGCTCAGTTTCTGTATTTGTTGCTAAAATCATTGGGTCTGTGGGAGAAAAAAAAATCCATGTTGGATTAAAAAAAACCTTTTTCTGTTATGCTACAGTTTATTTGTTTGTTTGTTTTCAGTGTTCACTTTTTGTTTCTGGCTAATGCTTTATACTTTGCTTTGTTGTATTTTTTTGGAGCAGTAACAGATTCTTCATTTGTTTTGATATTATACAATATTGGAGCAGTTAGATACCAATTGGCGTATTCTAACTGTCTATTTTTTAAATATATTTTAGTGGTTTTGATTTATCTATTTGGATATTGTTGAATTTTGGGACAGTTAGATACCAATTGGCGTATTCTAACTGTGTATTTTATGGCCTAATTTAGTGGTATTCATTTATCTGATTAGTTGTTGTAGAATCTTTGAGCTGTTAGATAGCTTTTGGAGTATTCTAACAGTTTATATTATTTTAACACAAATTTATAATTTTGGGACAGTTAGATACCAATTGGCGTATTCTAACTGTGTATTTTTTGGTCTAATTTAGTGGTATTCATTTATCTGATTAGTTGTTGTACAATCTTTGAGCAGTTAGATAGCTTTTGGAGTATTCTAACACTTTATATTTTTTTAACACAAATTTACTTAAAGGTTTAAATACAGTTTATTTATCAAATTTTGGTTTTAAGAACATCAAATAAGCGTTTGTAAGATTTGCTGGTAATCTCTGCTTTAGAGTAATGGTACTATCATTACATTCACACCATCCACATTTCTTTTTTATATATGCCGTGTTGTGCCCTGAATTGGTTGTGACTCCTGCGTGGTAGATTATACCTATTGTTGTGAAGGTTTTCTTACCAAGTGATATTTGACTATGTGTGAATCCAGTCAGCTTGCAGTTGTTTTTGGTACCATCTGCGTTGTAACGTAGAAGCATTAGTATTACGTATTTACTATGTGTTTGTATTACTAACGTGGAGCGATTATCTGAATTGCAGGTAGAGCATAATCTACCATGGTTTGCATTTTGTACAAGTTGCTGAAATGAAATGGATTCACAATTTGGTATTGATATATATATGACGCGTTCATTGGGAATTTCTTCTTGTGTCACATTTTTGCACAGAGTGCATGTATGTTTCCACATGTATGAAATCTGGAAGATTTCCTTTATAGGTATGTTTTTGTTTTCCAGTACTTGTAGTAAGTACATTAAAAATTCCTGTGGATCTTCCTGTGAGTTTATAGTGAATTTCACTATTCCAGCACAGTAGTCCAATTCTTGTCTTATTCCATAAACACTATGGGCCTCATTCCGAGTACGGCGCTAACCAATGGCGCTATTAACGCCTTGGTTGACGCCGTACCCGGACCGGCAGCGCCTTGGTGGTTGGCGGAATTACCGCCCCATTCCAAGGTTGGCGGGGCGGTAATTCCCCAATCCCCATTTACCCTTCCCCATTCCCATTCTTGCCCCATAGGGCATAATGGGAGTGGGGAAGGCGTCAATTACGCCACCGTAAATTACGGTGGCGTAATTAACATCAAGGTCCCTTAGCGCCATGGTATTTAACGCCTGCTAAAAGCAGGTGTTAAAAGCACCATGGCGCTAAGGGAACTCGGAGTATGGCGGTAAGGGATTACCGCCACCGCTCTCGTTAGCGGTGGCCGCTATCCCTTACCGCCATACTCGGAATGAGGCCCTATATGTGTTGTCAGGATTGTTTTTTGCGTTTCTATGAAGTACTAACATTTGCATACACAATGGGTCTCTAAAGTGTAAGTAAATGTTGTCAACAATTGGTGGTAATTGAAATAGAACATTCATTGTACATTTGCATAGCAACTTACACCAACTATATTTGAGAATTCAGTGAAAAAACTTTGCTAAAGGGACGTTATGGTTAAGTTGCGCTACTAAAAACCTATGAAATTCAGTGAAAAAAACTTTATTAAAGGGATGTTATGGTTAAGTTGCGCTACTAAAAACCTATGAAATTCAGTGAAAAAACTTTGTTAAAGGGACGTTATGGTTCCAAGTAAAACCGAAAAATCCTTGAAATTCGCCAGTTATGGTAAGCTAAGCAACCATAACTCGCGCCACCACCGTGCACTGCTAAGACTAACACCCAGGACATCAAAGATGACATCACAAATGTCATTGATGACATCACTGATGACATCACATGTTTGGCTCACTATTTTTTCTTTTGCTGACATATCTAGGCCACATGGTTTTCTTCAGTAACAGTCAGAAACTAAGAATTTTATTTTATTTGTAGTCATAGCCTTCTAGTAGGTTCTTACAGTAATTCCCTTAGAGTACAGTCACATCATATGAAAAATATACATATGGGAAAACACAAGCTTGAAAGACAGCAATCCTTTTTGTGCATAAAGATAATCACTAGACTTATGAGCACTTTCTGATAGTTCTGTTGTTTTTTTTTATGGCTGTACTTTCCCTGTATATGGTCATATTTGTATACATTGTACTCACACTACTTTCCTTAGGGTCCAATCACATCAAGTGATACATATACATAGGGTAAATAGCAGCTTTGAAACAGAGCAATCATTTATTTGCATGAAACTAATGAGTTAAATTATGAATTGTTTCTGCTACTACTTGTGCTTTTTTACTAACTTCACTTTCCCTGTATATACCCATATTGGTATGTGTTCTTGTGTCTTTGTGTTTTGTCTATAGTAATGCAATTATGTAATACATGGGTTTTATTAGCTACGTATTACATATTTCACAGTACACAAAAATCTATTAAGAAAACAATTATCATTTCATTATTCAACATATTAACATTACGAATATCATACCTTCATCTTGTACGCTGCACACAATGTTATGTTTCTGTATGAGTAGCTTAGTATACTAGATAGAACCCCATAACAGGATGCTATTTATATCAATGCATCGTTCAATGCACTTATTAGGGTATATTTCTTTCAATGATTCTTGACACTTTTTTCGCAACATAATAAGAATCCCTTCTACACATATTTCATGAGAAGTACATACACATGTGATGTCATCAGTGATGTCATCAATGACATTTGTGATGTCATCTTTGATGTCCTGGGTGTTAGTCTTAGCAGTGCACGGTGGTGGCGCGAGTTATGGTTGCTTAGCTTACCATAACTGGCGAATTTCAAGGGTTTTTCGGTTTTACTTGGAACCATAATGTCCTTTTAACAAAGTTTTTTCACTGAATTTCATAGGTTTTTAGTAGCGCAACTTAACCATAACGTCCCTTTAACAATGTTTTTTTCACTGAATATATATATATATATATATATATATATATATATATATATATATTGATATATATATTTGGGGTTTGCGGGGGATTTCCCCCGCATATATGTAACAATTGACCTTCACAATTCAGTCAAATGTGCAAAGGTCAATTTTGATTCGAACAATTGTAGTTCGAGCAATTCGTATACAACCTTATGTCAACATATCATTTGCCTACTGCTTCCCTTTCCCTTGATGTCGCAACGTGTTTTGCTTGAACAAATGTAGGTTTTTCACAAAGGAAACTGATCAGGCGACAATCCCATCCATAGGAGGCCACGTCCGATGCTAGTAAAGCCAAGTAAAGCAGGAGCCATTATTAGGAGCCCTTAACTTTTACCGTCAGGTACGGCTCAGTGCAGAGGGGGCCACTGCTTCTTGTTTTGGTAGATGAAATGGCCTGCGTGAAAAGTGAGAACAGTTGCTCCTTTCGAAAAAAAAAGACATTCAGGAATGCTGCCATGGAAATGGTAAAGGGAATGTACAGAGTGTCTTCACTATGTCCATTGTCCACCTTGGTATAGTGAGGAAGAGAAGAGACCAGGACGCAGTTTGATGCAGGAATGTGAAACTGAGGAAAGGATGGGAAGGAGGTGACATGACATGGAGGGAGTCCGGGGAAAGGAGTGCAAGAGTACCACGGGGGGGGGTCAAAGAGGGGGAGCTGGGTGTGAAAGAATTGCAATGCAGGCAACAGCTTGCTCAAAATATTGGCTTTTGCTAGAGGGTTCAGCCTACCATCCGAGCCATCTGAATGGCTGCCCCACTTGACACTGCTGATGTAAGTTTATTTGTTAGATTCCTGCCTGCTCTCTCCTGCAATCTTCATACCTGTGGTCCTTTCTATCTTTCAAGGGAAGTTTAAACCACATGTCACCCTAGGAAAATGGAAGAATGGAGCCACCCCTATTCTTTTAATTCTGACATTGGAGATGTTTCTGGTCAACATTTGTCCAACATTTGACAATTCGTTTGATTCCAGGGTTAGGATGGTAACAGTGTGATGTGTGGATCCCCATTTATTTAGGTGTTTTTGTAAAATGCTAAGTACCCCTTTTTAGTCACTTGAGAGTGTCTTGGGAGGATAGCCCCACAGATGTGGGTTGTCTGTCACGTTCGCAGTGTTCATGTTATTGCTATATCAAGACCTTGGTGATTCTCAAGTACCATCGCTGACATGCTCTCTTTTCACTTCTGTAGTTCTCTGTACATACCTCTTAGCTGTTTACTGCCAATAGAGTTCTGCTGAACACGTGCTTCATTCTAGAATCACTAGAAATATGCATGCGTGAATATTTGGTCCTTAAAGAAGACGTAATTCATGTTGTAGTTGTTGTAGAATGGTCAAGTATGAAAAATACCTGATCCTTGATTTGCAGAACCAACAGTGAGGTTTTGGGGCTAGTTTTAGGTGTTAGATGTCAAATGCTGGTTGCTGGTGGACCAGTACTTAAGAAAGAATGAAAGTATGGCCCTAAAAGAGTTTAGTGTACAACCAGGCTCTAAACCTCACGGTATCTAAGAATCGTCAGAGTTCTGGTTATTTTCAAATGTCTGGGTTCAAGCCTTCAATCCACAGAGAGAGAATTCCAGAGGGGAAAGCAGGCTGCAGATAGGGTACTGCCCTCATACCTTTTTAACATTTCTAGCAAAGGTGAGACATGCGAGTGGGCTCATTTTAGACGTTGGGATGTTGGTATCACTGGAAGACCTTGGCAGCAAAAGGTGGGTGAAGCCACCTAGGTTCTTACACAGAGTTTTGAACTGTGATATTTATCTTCATCTGATGCCAGTTTAATGTCTCGTGGTTGTCCATTATGTGGCCAAAATGCTGCATGGAGGTGTTGTGCCATTTAGCTGCAAGTCCTGTGTGTCTATTTATTTATTTATGTTTGTATGTATGTATTTTCTGATTAGTTTCATTTGTACAGGGCAGAACCATGCAGAAGAATATCCATGGCAAGGATGAGAAGAAAGGGAAGTAGACAGAGGAGGGCATAACAAGTTTGAAGATAAACCACGTAAACAGGGTCAATACTAGATGAAACTGGAGTAATCCAATAAGGATATTATAAACCGAGAAGCAAATTGATTTTACAAAGTAAGTTGAAAAGGGAGAGCACTACCCACAGTAGGTAGACAAGATGTAACATATGTTCCTTTCCTTTGTTGGCTTGAGGTATGAAAGACAGATGGCATGTCTAATTCAATGTCTTCGCCGTGTTTTCCTGAACAATAACTAGAATGAAGATGTATTTGCCTTGAAAATCGGCATACTACATGGTCACCTGTGCCATTTATGCAGAGGTTTCAGTCCAGAAACAAGGCATATTTAGACTCAACAGGCAAACACCCTTGAGCTCCATAGAGCCACATAAACATTCGAAAGTGATGTGAACCTCTCTAGACAGCCTTAACTGTGAACTCATGTTTGCATATTTTGCATAGTTTGTATTTGTACGTTTGCTTTATATAATGCACACGACAACATGATAGGCGCATTTACAAGACAATCTTGTAGCAGTGGACAGCCTGGGACAGTGGATCCTAAGACATAATAAGGAATCTCCTAAAAGGCAGGGCAACATGTTCTTTTCTGAACCACAGGAGCATTGGAGCATTCCAGATGGTAACCGCATTGGAGCATTCCAGATGGTAACCGCATTGGAGCATTCCAGATGGTAACCGGGATGTTATTCCAGTATGCTAGGGAACAGCAGGAGAATGACTCTCTCCTGGTCTTCGCCCTGCGTGTCACTTTTATTTCAAGCCTTGCACTGCCCTAGCTCATGGAGGAGTATATGCTGCCAGACGTGGTCCATTTGGCAGCAAGGTAGGCAGGCCTGTGGGCGCTGGTTGCCGTGTATGCGATACCAGTGATTTTATAGAGAACCCTGGTGGGGATGGGTAGACAGTGTGGTTACGCTAAATGAGCAAGACATAGTTGAATTATTTTGGATTTAGCAGCGTAATGGACCACCTTTGGAGAGGCGGGGGGTGGGGGGTCGGGCACGGCGGGCAGAGTACGGCAGAGAGCCCAGTTCATGCAATTTTGCTCAACGTGATTCAAAAATGGGAAAAGGCAAATGTGTACGTTTTGCAACCACTTGAAGACTGTACCTATATATGCGAACAATGGCTCAAACTAAATGTGGTGTCTTGTCTGCAGTTTTAAAGGAATAGCTCTTCCAAATAAACACTGACATCTATCTGAATGATTTTGTCTCTGACATTGAAGTTGAAATTACATAAACAGCATTCATTGTTGCGCTTTTTTAATTCCTGGGCCTGAAGTGTTGCAGACACTTACACACACCAACTGTTCTCATGACCCCAAATAATGTGTGTAGAGCAGCGACTTCACAATAAACAATCAAGTGTGTGTATTTCTAAAAATCATGAGCAGCATCTCTTGTGCAAGGCACCTGTATATTTAATATGTTTGCCTTGTACCTCATAATATGACAAAAAGGTGCACTTTTCCATATGTGAGTCTGCAGGCACAAGCATTTTTTGGGGCTCAATTGGTTGGTGGCAGCCCTTTGTGCATTAATCTGGTGTGGTACAGCCTAGTGTGCCCTTGGGGGATCGGCTAGGGGGTCCCTAAAGAAAACCCTAAATGAATCCAGTACCAATTCCAACAGTCAAAAGTTGAAAACTGACCTGAGTGGGGCACAGCTGCTGCCTTATGTGATCATGCTCTCTGCCAGCGCCCAAGAGCAAGGGGTGCAGTTGCCAGTACCATATATGACCCGATGCTTAAAGGATGTTTGGAACTGACTTTGAAGGTTCACCTGAATGAAACAAAGTTACGCTGTCCACCCACATGTGTCCTTTACTTGTGCCCTGAAAAGCAGCCACAATCAGTGGAAACTAATTGCACCATTGCCCAGGATTGCAAACTCTATTACCACATTGTGGGCAAATACTCATGACTTACTTGACCTCTCATAATTTTCGCTCCTCACCCCCATGATTGGCTTTCATCAATACTCTGCTTTATAAACATAACTTGAAAAGCACACATACCATAGTGTCACTCAAATATATATAAATCCTTATAGAATTATGTTAGGCAAAAAGTGTACAATTGTGACATTAGACACTACAAATATTAGAATGCAATTCAGCAAAAGGCAAACACAGTGTCTCTGTGTGCAGAACTTTCAAGGACTGACAGTAGCACGGTTTGAAAAAATATGCACATGCTTTGTGTTTTCTTATTGTTTTATGAGATATTTAAAACTAAGAAAGCACACGACATCAGGGATTGAGGACTGTCTTCCATCCATGCAATAACCAGAACCCACACTGCTTAGCTTCAAAGTGAGGAAGCTAAGCAGTAATGGAAGGGGCCTAGTCATTTTATGTATGAGTTTTATGGTCACAAATATCAGAAAAACTCTAGGGAAGCTAAAAAAAACTCTAAAGCTCTATGGAAGGGGCCTAGTCATTTTATGTATGAGTTTTATGGTCACAAATATCAGAAAAACGGCCAAAAAAGAAATGCATTCTTGCCCTACTAAGCCCTCTCCAAATGACCTCCTCATCTGTTACCTGCTCCCCTCACTTCCCAGAAGTCCTCCTCACCTCCTTGCCATCTCCCTTTCCCCCCACAACACATGCTGTTTCTGTGACGCAGTTTGCTTTCAGATGTTAGCTATTTGCAGATTTAGCTGAGGTTACAGAAAAGCTTTGTGTTGCAAACTCAATCCCTAGACCCACTCCAACAACACCCACATTTCACTTGGTGCCCTCTAGCCAACCCCCTCACCCCTCAACTCTAGATTGATGGTAGATCCATGTTTTTGACCCACAAATGGCTTTTTCCCTGTGTTTCATTTTCCGATATCCTCTGCAATCGCTGCAGCTATCTCTCATACCGAGAGAAAAACAAGATGGCGACTGTTTCATTTATAAAAACACCCAGTTTTGGCAATTTACCCCAGATATAGCTATCTATTTTGGAGAAGGGGCACCCCCTTCTCCATCAAATAGTAAAATAACTACTGCATGGAATAACCCCAAACCACAAAAAGGCCTCCAGTAAACTCTTTGTGCACAAGATGTTTCTGACCTGGTCCAAATCCGTCCAGTGGTTTGGACCTTGTGGTCCAGCAAATAATTACCTTGTTTGTCTATGGAAAAATTAATGGGAGGTAAGCAGCAACTTTGGCTTTTTTTGTATTCTTAATAACTTTTTTCATTTTATAACTAATCTTTATGAAGCTTTGCAGTCTACGTATGCGCATGTCACTAATCAACGTCAGAATTTCAGCCAGATCCGTTACTGGAATCAAACGTTTTTAACAATAGACTTTTTTCTCATATTAACTACAGGGTGGCGAATGCCACCATTCAATATAAATATATATATTTATATATATATATATATATATATATATATATATATATATATAGCGAGAGAGAGAGAGAGAGCGCGTGAGAGAGAGAGAATATTATTTCTGTGGGTTGGGGAAGTGTTTGGTATTGTTGATATTGGGTTTACTTGCTCTGGACCTGGGGTTGCTGATATGTGGGCTTTGGCCACTGCACCATCGGCCAACAAATCGTACTTGTCCAGCCCTGCCCAAAAGCTGACAGTCCTCCCCTGAGAATGTAAGATCTTGTCTTTAGGAACCATTAATGAAACCATTAATTATTTGTTACCAACATAAAATAACCCCAACTATTCCTTATGATATTGCAACACTTTTAAAAGTGACTTACACATTGTTAGGCATGTAGAAGGCTGGATATGGAAACATCTCTTAAATTTTCATTGCAATTTACAACTCGACCTAAGAACTGGAACTAAGAACAAAGCTCGAGAGTTAGGTCTAACCTCACTATATCTGCTGACCATGATTAGAAGTAGTGCATCCTACTTTAAGTTAGTATGTGCAGAGCATAACATGTTATTTGTACAATTGAGAAACATGTTTTTATTTAGAATTGTGCTTTTTCTAATGGTAGGTCGGAATGCAACTTATTTATACATTTCATTGGTCATGACTGTAATGCACTATCACAGAAAGGGAATGCCTGGGGCCCGATTCATGGAAATGTGATCAGAAATCTTACAGGGGTCGCGCGCCAAGAAGGACACTGCACGAGCCTGTGGGCAGATGAAAGAATGCACACCCAACGTATTCATGGGACTTACTGTGCAAAGTAACCGTATTCGCAAGTTGCACCCTGAACACCCCCGACACGCCCCCATGTAAAGCAAAAACAACCAGGACACCTACTTTTGCAAGCTAAGTTGGATGAGAACCCCGGTTGCATACACGCACCCAGAAATCTGACATGCAAAGCCACGTCTGCGCTGCCATTCCTATATGTGTACTTATGCCTGCCTTCGGGTGGGGGATAGTATGAAGGACCTGCATGGACATTTCCCAGCTGAGAGGTTGTGTGATCGAATCCATAAATACGTCTTGTGCCGTGTAATTGTGGGCATGTAAATGACTGCCGGCTGGCCGTCCCTCGGAACGCACACTTTTTTGCCAGTTCTTCAACATTTTTGATCTCCTGCCCCTTTTCCAGCCCCCTGTGCAACCCCCGCCCACGGTCTGTGAGGTGCCTCGCGCAAGACCCTCAATGGCTCGCCGAGATGTGCGGAGCCTGCACAAACTCCACGCAAGTCCGGGAGAAGTCCAGTGCATTCAATTCCATGAATCGCACAAGTCCCTGATTTTCCCTGCAAATAATTCCATGAATTTGACCCTTGAAGTATAAGAGAACAAAAGAAAAATAATTTTTATTGGAATTGAATACAGAATTGTACATATCTAACAGGGACACTTTTGTTGAACGAGAAAGAAACGTTTTTTCAACAGAATGCCGGTCATGACAAGCATTTATTAAAAAAATTCCCTTATAAACATTTGTCCAAGTTTTATATGCGCTTTCTGAGATCATGGCGGCTTGTGGTGGGGCGAGCAGGAATCAGCGCTTCTGCAGTTTAAGGATGGCCACCAGCAGTCTAGAGACACACAGGCACCCTTATATTGACTGCCCTAAACTACATGAGGAGGAACATGTGGCATAAACGTTTTGTCTATAATGAGGCAACTTTAATAGCTGAAGCATTCTGGGCACGTCTGATGGCAGACAGGCAGATTTTAGACATTATTGCGATGTGGTCCTATTAGTAGGGCAGCTTGATAAAGAAATATGCACTACGCAGGATTCTTTATTTAGTTGCATATTGCATGATTCTGTGCAGTGTTTTGATATCAACTAAAACACAATTCAAACATGAAAAATATGTCAATTATTATAGAGCTCCAGCCAAGAATACCAATCACAGAGGTAAGATTGTGTTGTGACTAATTGACGCTGGCTGACACATTTTCCTATGTCTGAACCTTAGGTTATTTATCTCTTGAGAGGACAGTTTCACGATTTCACAGAGCCCAGCACCTCTGGCAAAATGCAGCTTTGAGCAAAAGCACAGAATCACAATAGGAGAGCACTGGATACCTCGTGAAGGCTTGGATTTACATCAGAAGTTGC
Organism: Ambystoma mexicanum; assembly: GCF_040938575.1. Taxonomy (NCBI): domain Eukaryota; kingdom Metazoa; phylum Chordata; class Amphibia; order Caudata; family Ambystomatidae; genus Ambystoma; species Ambystoma mexicanum. The sequence goes on along the minus strand of NC_090937.1, from coordinate 579,005,719 downwards.
TAAATACTCAATAAGAGCAGTTCAATTAATTAAGCTTTATTTTGGAATTGGTCATTATTCCATGAAAGCAACAGTCAAAAAAACACATTTTCATTCGTGTCTTATTAAATAATATACAGACAAACATTGTAAAACGCCAAGACGATGCACGACAGGCATTGACAATGACAACAGTTTTGGCTTTTCTGTAGGCATGGGGAAGGCATTTGCCAGGCAGTTCCTTAGTGGTAATAACTGACCCTTGAAGGTAGAAGCTGCAAAATAGTGTGAGTACCCGGGAATATAAAAGCAGTGCCTGGCGAATTCCTAATATGACTACACAAGCCAAAACTGTTGAGTTTGCCAAAGATTCTTTCTAGCATGACTTCAGTGAAGGACGTGCATAGTGGTTATACATAGTGGCAAAGGCATTGTTATTACTCCAGTAGCACGTATACAGCTCCAATTAAGTCATTAACCTTCAGAAGACTGCTTTTAAAAACACTGGCTAGCACTTTCAGCCCAGCATTTGATTGCAAGGCTTGAGAAACCTACCTCAAAGAGATCCTAGGAGGATGTGATTTGGGTGGGGAGGATGTGGCATGCTTGAGTAAGGAGTTTGACAAAGAGGTCTCCTTTTCACTGGGATATTTATTTAAAAAATAATGAAACAATCTTTCCCTATCTCTAAAGGGTTTTCGCCACCTAATTTAAGAATAGATTGGGTGCTAGTTGTCAAGGTGGTTGTCAAACTCAAAGTGTCCTTCCTCTGTCCAAACTGGCCTACTCTAGCCCTACCACTAACAAAAAACATTAACATAAATAGTTCCAGGAGAATGACTCCCTTCTCCTGGTTCAAAGGGATCACCCATATGGGAGAGTTTCTATTAGTCTTTGATAACAGTTCAACTTCTGCCCTTGTCACCAATACCAGGAGAATAAATCCCTTCTCCTGGTTGAACCATTCATCAACTATCTTCTCCTGGTCAACTTGGTCAGCCACCAGGATTCAGTCTGGTAACTGTTTGTCTTAGTTTTTGATTCAACAATTATGTGGATAACCAGGAGAATGACTCCCTTCTTTGGTTCAGCCATTGCTTATCTTTGGATAACTTCATACAACAGTTTTTTTTATCAAACTTGGCAATTCTTCCCAGGCTTCTCTCACAGTTAATTCTTGACTGTATTTTTTACCTTAGTGTCCTTGTTTCCTTCTAACACTCTGATAAAGGAAACTATTCTTGTGGCACTCTTTAGTTTTAGTGTCCCTCTTCAGGATTGAGTGTTGAAGGAGACTACTCCGGATATGTTCTTCTATTTTAGTCTCTTAGACACACAACTGAGACAAGGAAGATCACTTGTGATATCATCTTCACACTTAGTAGTTTTCTCACAACTCTGGAGACGAGGGAGATTACTCCAGAGGCTTTCTTTTTGTTCAACACTCTTGTGACAACTACTGAGATGAGGGAGATTAAGCCTGATGTCTTCTTCCCATTCGGTACTCTTGACACAACTACTGATATGAGGGAGATTACTCCTGATCTTCTTTATGGCCAGCACTCTTGACACAACTTCTGAGACAAGGGAGATTATTCCTGATGTCTTCTTCCCATTTGGTACTCTTCTCCAATCCCCTACTGGGTCTCCCCTAACTCCTCTTACCTTTTCTCTGGTTGGGGTATATCACTGGGTTTTCCTGGGGTGTTGGGTTACTGCATTCCTTCTGAACACTCTCCTTGCTTCTCCTTCTGCTCCCCACTGCCAACCTTTGCCCCTGTGGGGTCTCTGGCCAGGCAGTGTTGGCACAGTTAATGGACAGCTCTGTCCACCTCCTGGAGGTCATACCACCATCAGTTGGTTTCCATGGTCCAGGGTCCAGTCAGGCCTGCAAAGGACTCCTGCACCCTGTTGGCGGTGTCCTCCCGACTGGAGGTTTGCTTCTCCAATATAGCTACTTTCTTCCAACCTCGTACGTCCCAGGTCTACAAGGCTTCTCACTTGCTTCACCTCTGAGTGAGTCCTTTCTCCATGTTTATGTCTTACAGCCGGGTCCTCCCCAGCAGAGTGTTATAGTCCTTTGTTTGTGTCAATTGTGACATGGCTCCTCGGGGCTGCCTCTTCCCAGTACCTTCTGTGTTTGGCAAATGAGCAGTTTGCATAACTCCATTGATCTTCTTCATCACAGTACTCTTGGAAGATGACTCAGACTGTATATCCATTTTCGATTTCCTTATCTTGGTGGTATCAATTTTTACAGGAAGGAAGGAGTATTGCAATGAAATACAGTTCCAGATTGTCTCTCAGCAGACTTTATGGTCTCAAGGGTAAGAAGATTAGGGTGTTCCATCATGAAATGGGAGTCCTTGTCCCCATAAAGGGAGTCTCTCCCTGTGCGGCTCCACTTTCCACCACCCCTAGGAGGAATGTTGCATAGCGGGCTCACCTCTCTAGTCTCACAGGGAAGGGCTCCCCTCTGTGGAGAAGTGACAAGATTTCCAGAATAATTACTAGGGGCAGGAAGTAGATGGGAACCGCCATAGGGATTAACATAGCCATGGGCAGTCAGTGGGTAGGTAAATAACCAAAAAAACACCTACAATTTTTGTATCCCTCCTCAAATGCCATTTCTCCCTATCTGTACTCTAATGCAATAGTTTATGTGTATAGGTGGCACTTTAGCATCAAATAATAGCCAAAACAAAAAAAATGTAAAACATACCTTTCAATGTATAATGTTTCTACATGTATAGAGACTGTGGGGACTCTGGCCAGACAGTGTTGTTACAGATAATGGACAGCTCGGTCCACCTCCTGGAGGTCATGCAAGTCAGTTGGTTTCCAGCTCCCAGTCAGGGCTGCAAAGGACTCCTGAACCCTGTTGGCGGCATCCTCCCAACTGGAGATTTTCTTCTCCAATGTAGCTACTTGCTTCCAAGCTCGACCTTCCCAGGTCTGCAAGGCTTCTCACCTTCTTTACCTCTGAGTGAGTTCTTTCTCCATGTTTATGTCATACAGCCGTGTCCTCCCAGCAGAGTGTCATAGTCCTTTGTTTGTGTCGATTGTGACATGGCTTCTTGGGGCTGCCTCTTCCCAGTACTTTCTGTGTTTGGCAAGGGAGTAGTTTGCATAACTCCTTTGATCTTCTGCATCACAGTACTCTTGGAAGATGACTTGAGATCAGACTGTATATCCATATTGTCTTCCTAATCTTGGTGGTATCAATTCTTACAGGATGGAAGAAGTATTGCAATAAGATACAGTTTCAGATTGTCTCTCGGCAGACTTTATGGTCTCAAGGTAAGAAGATTAGGGAGTTCCATCATGAAACGGGAGTCCTTGTCCCCATAAGGGGAGTCTCTCCCTGTGAGGTCCCACTTTCCACCACCCCTAGGAGGAATGTTGCATAGCGGGCTCACCTCTCTAGACATACAGGGAAGGGCTCCCCTCTGGGGCAGGAAGGAGATGGGAACGGCAATAGGGATTAACATAGCCATGGGCACTCAATGGGTGGGTAAATAACCAAACAACACCTACATTTTTTGTATCCCTCCTCCAATGCCATTTCTCCCTATCTGAACTGTAATTCTGTGTATAAGTGGCACCAAATAATAGCAAAAACAAAACAAAAATTGAAAACATACCATTTAATTGTATAATGTTTCTGCATGTATAGGTCCGCAATACAAGACTCACTCCAGGAAGCAAGCTGAACAAAAGCATGCTAAAAGATCAGAAAGTATTAAGAGGTAGAAAAGGGCCAGCTGACACTGCCTACATTATCTCCGGGAGCATTATTAGAATGAATGATCTGCCCCTCATTCTGTCATAAAATGGGCAGAGCATTATTAAGTGCAATAGTCTCCCATAAGCACCAGATTTACAGAAACATGCAGCATCTAAGTCATGAATGCTGCCCATTACCTTCTGTAAACCACAAAATGGAGCACCAACAATCTAAAACAAAAGTAAGAGGATTCTGTGCCTGCTCTGTGGACCAGAAACCATATGAGTGGCAGTGAGGTCCAAATCCCCCTTTCTGACCTTCTTTTGCATCCGTTTCTGCACTCAGATGGCTCCTTGGCTTCTTTTTGATGAGATATTTAGAAAATTGTTGCATTTCGGAAGGATTGTGAACCAAGGCTTTTAACAAATTGAAAATGTGTAAGTTTGACCCGACCTTTTTTTATCAAGGATATTCTTCCAAAAGCCTTCTAGCTGGTCAGGTCTTTGATAATGGCATGTAACAGGAGGGCATACTTTTATGCCAAAGAGCTAGCAACCTTTTTATTGGTGGCATGGGCACAAGATCAGATATGCGTGTCGCATGTGTGTTGAGACTTCCGGCCATAGCACGGAGAATGCATGAACCCTCATACACAGTTAAAATTCGGAAATTCAAGGGTGTCACTGCCCCTATTTAAGCTGGATGTATGCAATCTTTAATGACCATGACCAATGATCTCAATAGTCCAGAGACTCTTATAAACATCTATAATGAGGAGATCTCAGAAATGCTTACCAAATATGCCCCTATGAAAGATAAACACGCCAGAGACCTACCTAACAGCCATAATTGGTTCTCTCCAGCTTTGGCTGAACTTAGGACCAGTAAAAGACAGGCTGAACTTACCTGGCATAAGGATAATTCCGTTATGAACTTGGTGGCCTGGAAATTTATAGAGAAGCAGTATAAGATTAAGATCATTGACCAGACGAAAGAACTCTTTCGCATCTTTAGATCATGGGAAAAACCCACGGTTTCTAGTCACTCCATTAATCCTACAGTTGAGGAGTGCAAAAGAGTACAGAAGGCATTTGAGGAAAAATTACTGAAAGCACAAGATAAAATTAAGAAAGAAGCCTTGACATCTCCTCCATCAATCCAGATTAATCAAACTTCGTTTGAGGCACAAGAAATTTGTGCCAACCCACTAAAAACCCTGATAAATCAGAAACCTGAAACCACAACTTCACCTGACCTGTCCATAGGATTCAGAGTTAAGGACTCGACAACAGTTGAAATACTTAGTATACTTAAAACTATGCACCCCACGAACTGTCCAGGAGACCTGCTCCCATCCAAATACATATTGGAACACAAGGATTTGTTTGCACCTTTCCTTTGTAGATTCGCAAATTCCTCCTTTCGGACTAGCGTTATTCCCCAGTAAATAAAAACTGTAGCAGTTACACCGCTGCTAAAAAACAAGCAGGACCGGAACCCACTGATGCAGCTAACCTAAGACCCATTGCTAACACCCTCTTTTTTCTTAAGCTTATTGATAAAGCACCTGCTATACAGTTACACTCTTATGTCCAGACCACCGGCATACTACATGCAAAACAGTCAGGGGTCAGGCACTCAGAGTGCACTTCTGGACCTACAGACTGATATGCTCGCGAAGTCGGAGTATAGCAAGTCAGGGCTGCTGATGTTGTTTGATCTATCGACAGCCTTTGACTTGCTGGATCATAAAATACTACTTGATCGTATGAAAACCGTTTGGGGCCTCTCTACGGATTCTATTATTTGGTTGGGATCATTCCTGGAGGGTCGCCAATCATGAGTGCCCTTGGGGGATTGTGCTTCTGTGTCACAAACCGTAATATGTGGAGTACCCCAGGGAGCGTGTCTTTCCCCTTGTTGTTTAACATCTACATCCTCCCCATTTTGTGGTGACTTAGAATCGCTCCAGCTATTCTTCTGTAATTATGCCAACAATTTTCAGTTGGTCCTAGATATTACCGGAGATCATGAGAAAGGTCAACATATGCTGGACATGATATATCTCTTCATAAAATGTTGGATGTCTACAAATTGGCTCAGGCTAAATGCTGCTAAGACGGAGCTTATGTTATTTGGCCCTTGGCAGGCCCAAATCAAGCTAGGTCAGGAGTATACTGGCTTCATTATAGACGGTAGCCATATTAAGGTAGTACAGAAGGTAAAGACACTAGGCACATACATGGAACAAAGTTTAGATTGTGAAGCCCATGTAACAGCCATTACCATCAGTACTAATTATCATCTTAAAGTACTTATGCAAGTTGCACCACTGTTGGAAATAGAAAATCGCACCACACTTTTGAGAGCAATTATTCTCCCACTTGTAGATTATCGTAATGCTCTTCTAGGAGGGGTAAATAAGGCCCATGTTCAACAACTGCAGAACATTCAGAACGCAGCTATTTGCATCATCTTTCAGATGAAGCGTTCGGAGCCAACAACTGCAGCAAGGAAAAAGCTACATTGGCTCCCAGTAGGAGCAATAATTGAATTTAAATTGCTATTTACATGCCACAAGTGCATTTTTGGGAACGCCCCAGTTTACTTGAAGGACAGAGTAAATGCCTACCAGCCTAAGCGAAATCTGAGATCAGCAGAAGGCTCCTTACTGGAACTACACCAGGTAAAACGAGACCGGGGTTTTGGCCGGGCCTTCCATGTTCAAGGAGCCATGGGCATGGAATGCCTTACCTCTACGGCTGCGTAAAACAGAGAACCATCTTGCTTTTCGGAAACAATTGGAAATGTTTCTCTTTAATTAGTATGAACCCTCTATGAGTAGTCTTTTTTTCCACCTATTTGTCTCTCAGCGCCTGGATGCCCACAGGCTTTGGTGTGGTATAAGCATAATAACATAACATAACAGGGTGCAATTGTAGGATGAAAAGGAGATGGGTACTCTAGGCGCCCATAGTAGAAACATATTTAAAGAATGTCCGGACTGAGATGCCCCCAAATGGTAGTTAAATATGTTGTAGCAGAAAAGGTTTTGGCATAAGAGACCTTTTTTTATTTATTTTTATTTGGTTAGTTGATAAAATCAACCTTTCAAACATTATTCATTACATCAAACCAACATATTTTATGCATTCATATTAATTCAAAATTAAATAACATCTTAAATGTATCCGAAGGCAATGTATAATATCCACATAATTAAATAAAAAATGGGTAGACCGAAAAAGAAAATTAAGTTCATAACTAACATTTAAAACAAGGTTCATATTCAATTATTTGGTGAATCAAAGATTACCTGAGTTCTTTAACTTAAAACATTATTTGTAATCAGTTACTTATTAATTTCTTCTCTTGATCTAGGCAGAGCCATATCTGAAAATTGAACTACAGCAATTCTCATAGCGAGTTTAGTAGATGTAAATATGGCTTGCCATATCTGATCAGACTCCATCGGACAGTATGATACAATAAGATTTCTTAAATGTTTTTCTCACAGCAAGAATAATTGAGGAAAATCAACAATTATGTGCTGTAATGTTTCTTTTTAAAATGTGTTCATACAAAATCGACAGAAGGTTTGGTCAGTAGGTATTAATTGTCTTCTTGCCTACACATCTTTGGTGTGCCACAGATTGAATCTGAAGTGCAGATATCGGCTTCTAATGTATGGAGAAGGGCATTTTGTCAAGTAATCAGTCATTGCTCAATATTTCTTGCTGCCATAAAGTTGCGTGTTGAAGTCTTTGTATGTATTGCATTTGGCTTGGTTGCAAAACCAATCCAATTGAAACAATTTTATCTTGGCTCGCCCTGGATTCTCTATTAACAGATCAAGTGTGATTGAGGCATCCGCTAAGGCGTTTGTTGTAACGGTACACCAATGAAGAGGGAAAGCATGATTAGAGGTCAGAAGATAATTTGCAATCACACTAAAAATGTTATTCACATTTGTTTCCAAAAAACATTTATGCAGAAAATAACACATTTTTTGGGAATATAATGTTAATAAGCCTAATTCATGGTCTATAATCGGAAAGGGAGTGCATTTGGGAAGTCTTAAAAATTGTCTCCAGAATTTAGCTTCAAGAGTGTCCCACCATTTTTGATCTTTCAGAATTTTTGTTTCTGCTCCATAACTCAGAATCAGAATTACTTTCTGCTTGTAAAACAGCATCACATGGCTGTAAGAAAATGTTCATATTTATACACCATGATTCTGGCTTGTGATATCAGAGATTGCTATTTTAAATTCACCGACTGAGAATAACAGTCTTCAGAGTTTGTGTTATGTATGTTCATGTCCAAATATCTATACTGCAAAACTATCTACAGTTCAGCATTTGCAAGCCTAACGTTATTTCGTGTGGATTTACATTTCCCCACTTTTTTACAGACCTCTACCTGTGTTTTCTCTGTATTTGTGATCAGGTCATTATTCTGTGCATAGATATCCAGTCTATTTAATAAGTTTTCTAAGCCAAACAGAGTTTTGGATAAAAGGACGTGATCGTCCACATATAAAAGCAATGCTAATTTTTGATCACCAAGCATTGGAGAGTCACTAATAATATTCAAAAAGGACTCACCCATATCTAAAATAAAGACATTAAAAAGGGTTGGGGCTAAAATACATTCTTGTTTGAGGCCCCGTTCTGTTGGAATGGTAGTGGCTAATTGTCCTTCCATTGTCAACCTGACCTGCCTGCCTGCATGGTGGTGTTTGTGTGTAACAGTTCAATTAAAGAGTGCTAGGAGGATGGACATCCATATCGAATAAGTTTAGTGTATAATTTTGCTCGATCGATAGAGTCAAACGCCCCCCGTAAATCTATGAAGGCCATGTACAAAGTAGTTTTCCGTGTTGCACAGATTGAATTTAGCATATTAATTGTCATAATGTTGAACGAGGTACCTAAACCTGAGACAAATCCTGATTGGAACGGATCTCTGATTTGACACTCTGACAACCATATGTTCAATTCTTTCAGTATGAGAGACCTTTAAGATCAAATCTACAGGACATCTATTTGTGTTGCTGGTGAGTCTAATCTAGAGATCCCCTCTGTTGACTGAGCCATCCTCACAGGCCAATGCAGGAAGTCCAGGAATTATTCTGAGCAAAACAAACAGCTTGATAATTATATGTTTTCACACCAATTGTGTATCTTGCCATCTGGGTGGATCCTCATGATTATTTGGAGCTCATTTTGCTCCAGTTTCTGATTTGATGGTGGGGACCTGGTACGTTTGCACTCAGGAGTAGCCAGCTCCTGGCCACCAAATTGTCATCATTTGCTTGATGGAGTGCAAATATACAGAGCAAAATGTGGTGTACATGTGTGTATGCCTCCTTTTGCCCTCCTTTTGCCCTGCACTATTGCACCATAGCATAAACAGTGGGTGAACATGTCAAGCAGCATTTACTTGTAATTGTGAATGCTGCTTACCATGAATACTTGGAAAGCACAATTCACAATTACAATGAAATGCTGCCCGACAGGCTCACATATCAGGCAGCATTTAAAATGGATTCCTTTGGGGTCTGCCTGTTTTATGCTTGTGCAAAAAGCCGCCATATACCATAGGGATCTACAGAAATTGAAATAGCATGAAAATTCATCTCAGCACAAATGCTGGAGCGTTTCTATTGTGGAGAGGAAGGCAGGAGGCAGAAAAGCAAGTTATGCTCCGCCCCTCCTCTCAGCCTTACAAATGACTGAAAATGGGTCATGGCGTGAATGAAAGGTGTAAAAGCCTTGCTGGAGTCCACAGTATCCGAGATTGTGGTTATTTGACAGGGCTCTTATTCAACAAGCTGCAGATGAATATGAAAATGTTGCATCATGTATTATGGTATTTATTGAGTGAGGACCTAGTAGCTTTTCCCACATTTTTCCAGATTTTTTCTGACCTTGCCGAATGAAGATTTCAAAAGCAATACTGAGATGGTTTTCTGTCATCATTTGCACACATCTATTTCTTTTTGTATATTGGGTACATTTTCCACATGTGCAAATTACACAAATAAAGTGTTGGAATGTTCGATTTTCTATTTCTGAATCGGCTCCTATAATTTGCTAAGGTGCACAATATGGCACGGAGTAACAGTAAATACCAGATGGCTTTTGATCACTAACCCCCACACGATTTAACCAAAAACCAGTCACTAAAGAGGGTTGGTGTAATTCTCAAATGTGGTAATACCGCACGTGTGCAGTAGAACACCACACATAGACAATTGCAGAAAAGACATCCCTCAAGTGACATCCAGGAAGAATCAGCACAGAAACCCTGTGGGGTGGACAGTAGAAACTCTGCAGATGCCCACTCTCTGGCTGATGAGGTGGGGAAGGATGTGCCCCGGTTTGAAGGGCACCTCATGGCGAAAGCATCCCCTTAGAAGTGGGGCCATCTCTGGGGCAAGATGTGAGACTGAGTGATTGCAGTCCCCATCCATCCCTGAAGCAAAGAGGTGACAAAAGGTTTGGGTGAGCTGAAGCGTCTGGCACATTGCATAGTGGCCCAACATCACCAAGTATGCAATCCCACAGGGGGGGCAGGGTGACTGACCTGGTGATGCACCCTGGGTAGGAGAGGTCTGCCAGCATCATGGACCTTGACAGCTTGACGTGGTGTGGAAATGCAAAGGTCAGCACATAATCTATAGTTACTGCTGGTTAGTTCAACATCAAACAATTATCCTCTATTGAAATGTCATATATATATATATATATATATATATACATATATATATATTCTATGCACATGTTGCCATGCCATTTAGGGATGCGCATGTCACATTCCTGATATTCCCAGGCACATATGTTTGACCATAGTCAGAACTATGAAATGGTAGATATGCATAAGTAAATGCCAGAGCAATCTCGTCAAAGACTGCAGCAAGACCACATGCCATGGGGAAGAACAACAGTCCTGTAATGACAAAAGAAGGAATGTGACAGGCATGCCTCTCTCTTAGAAAGATGTTACATCTCCACTTAAACTGTAAGCTTCCCCGTGTCTCACACACCAGTCCATATGAAGCAACGTCAAAAGCTACACATATAACATCATGAAAAGGCAACTATTGTAAAAACAATATAGAATTGGTGAAATGACAGGAAACAGTGTAGGGTGACAATATCACATTAATGGGAGAATGTGACCATGCCGGTAGTGCCAATACATGCATTAGAGATTTCTACAGTGACTGCCTAGACAAGCAATGTTACGCCTCCATTTAGCCTAGCCATTGCTCACATCCATCCACAAGATGTACAAGTCATCATGGACATTCATGCAGACAGCATATACAGCAAATACTAGGTGCAAGCATCCTGAAGAGGCTGTATAGCCTTGTCTCGAGAGGATAGCTCAGCGGCAACGTGCTTGCCTTGGAAGCAAGATGACACGGAGCAACAAAGCGGTGGGACCTCGTTATAAATAACCTATCGTGTCATATCATATCAAGAAAGCATTTACAAGGAACATGAAGTTGTAATGCTCACATGATGTATCCAACCAACAACAGACATGCAAGGATGAATATATAATTAGCTGTCCTTTGGTAATCCACACCTACACATGACAATGCACACTCATGCGTCAAATTGCAGTGCAGCGATTGGTATATCACCTCTACGTCCAACAGATGAGACCTCCAATGACCCCTGGGATCACTGGGAATATGGTCTCTACACCTCTACCAATACCAGCACAGCAGCATCCACCATTACCACCACCACGGGGATGGCCCCCTCCACTAGCACTCCCATCATCAGCAGTGATGAATTTGGCTAGAGTCTGGGCAAAGTAATAAAATAAACAAATCCCCTTCCCTAGTCTGCGCGGAAGGGCATGTGTTCTAGCCCACTGATCATCGGTGTTAGTGGAGTCCACAGTGATAGTGTTCTACAAAACTTCCCCCCATAGGAGTTGGTGAATCTGGACATTAAAGCACCTGTTGTTGTCGACAAGTGTTCAGTGGACCCACTGGATGATACTCCGCATTGAATGGTTGATATAGACACAGATGGCTAGTATTGTCCAGTGGGTTCCAGAGGTGGTAAGTGTATCCATTTGAAACACCCACCTTGCCACTGCAGGCTATTGGGGAGCATCATAAGCATTCTGACGTTTCCCCAAACACACAAGGACATGTCGTCTGTATGCACCAATAGGAAACGGTACAGAGGAAGGGCCACGAGGAGTAGCTGGATATTTGGCAGGTCCAACGGTAGGAGGACATTAGGAAGGCCGTAATATGACTAAGATGCCATCATTTTAGACATTCAGTGGATCAGGGTGGGCACAGAAGTCATGGCATATGGGTTTCCACTCATTCCAGGAATACTCAAGATATAGGGAAAGTTTAAAATCTTCCCAAAGTTTAAAATCGTTGAGAAGTTCGCTTGAAATGTTTGGTTGACAGTTGGTACTTGTGAGGATCTCTTGAAGCAGAAATGTGTCAATGTTCCTGGTAGTTGCTTCCTGTACCCTCTACATGGAGCTATGTGCCAATGTCATAAGTAACGGAGCCCTTCATTTTTAGCATGTTAACTATATCTTTACAGCAGTTGGGTTGGGGACTAAATGTTTCACCATCTCATTACTACCCACTGCTAAATCCACATTTTGTCTTCACACACCTGATTAAACTGTACCGATTTTCAAATGCATTCACATGGCACCAAACTTCACACAAAAGACTCCTTACTCTTCCCCTAAGTTCTGCCTCCACATTCTTGACTTCATACTCCTGACTCCACAAAATATCATACAAAATACATCTGTGTTCATTTACATGACATGCATGGGTGGAACATTATTATTCACTGTTTATTTTTACTGGCCATTTCAAAAGGACACACGGGCACTGAATTCTGCCCCTATTGCATAACTGTTGCCCTGGTACAAATACGATTAGCACAGTATTGGAACTAAAGCAAAAATTGCTGTTGTGCAAAAAACATAGTTTTGGTGCAGCAGGTAACTGGTGCATAGGACAGTGCCCCTCCACTCGTGAGTAGGCATGGGAAATGGGACTTGAGAATTCTGGATGTCTGATCCATTGCACACTGGGCCTCATTACGAGTGTGTCAGTATTTTGGCAGTAAATCCACCAAAATATCACTAAACCACTGCGGTTTCGTGGTGAGGTGGAGGAGGAATTCCGCTGGTGGTAATTGTTTGATATTTGATGTTTGAATCATTTATACTGCGCACCTGATGAACTTAATCCTGTTTAGGCGCACATGGAACCTTTAGCATTTGGACTGTCTTTCTCTGAGTGTTTTAATCTCTCTGAGATATCCTGGGAGCTTATTCCCTAATCTAGGTCCATAGACCCCAAATCTACGATCTCCTTTGCTCACGTATTTTGACTGCGGAACCTGGATTAGGTCCTTCTCGCCTGAGCGTAGCTCTGCTGATTTTGATGTTTTTGGCAGTAAGTTGCAGGATTTGGAGGAAAAGGCTCCCTTTACCACCAAACCAAAAGTACAGCTGTGTCGTAATGCAGCAGTAACATAATTGCCCCGCTTTACCGCCATTTTTATCGCATTACTGTTGGGATGACTTATGAAGAGTATGAAGAGAAGGAAGTCTTTAATGCTTTTCTTATGATGCTTCAACCCTGTATGATGTCATGCAATGTTGATGACAGCATTTCTTGTTTCAGTGTTCTAATGTTTGTCAGTTGGAGAAAGAGCTGAAGGAGAGGAGCCTCTTCATGTTGGGGGTCTTCTTCTCTTATTATAACCTAAATAAAACCATTATATTACTTACCTGTCTGCGCCAGCCTCTTCATAACAATGGGACGAGGATGAGATAAAGAGGCCACTGCAGACTGGTGAAAGGAGACCCCCAGCAACCAGCCGTACCTGTTTTGCCCTACCTGGTAGAGACGTGGGCCCGCGAGTGGGTGTCCGCATTGCTCCTGAGGTCTGCTCCACCCATGCTCGGCGTTGAGTGACCTGGAAGAGGAGCGACCCGAAGTGCCCCAGGTAGCAGGTCCCGTTGAAGAGAAGCGGCGGCCCAGCCTCAGAAGAAAGGAAGAGCCGCGGTCCGCCGCGGGCTGCTCCGCATCCTTTCCCTGCGTTGAGCGGCCCGCCAAATTGAACGACGGGCACCGGCGCAGTGTCCTTACATTTGCGGGATGTTTTCCTGGAAGAGCAACTGAAGCCGTCGTGGGAGGAAGCTCAGGAGAGACTATCCCGTCCCTCCTCAGCGTTGAGCAGCTGATCAAGCGCCATCAGCTCAGGGAAGGTTGCTCCGCTTTTCCCCGGCGTCGAGCGGCCATTGTGTCCCTGCAACGGTTGTCAAGTAAGTGCTGATTTTCCCATTGACACCCGTCGTGGATCCCGGCACGGCCCATTACACTGCAGCCATTCTCTCTAGAGCAGGGAGGAAGACAGTCTCAGCTACCGTATTCCTGCTAATAGACGGATAGGTGCATCCGCACAGGAGGGTGAAACGAAAGTACCGTAATATATGTAACAGAGGCTCAAGAAAATTAAATGGCAGCACTGCACTGCTTACATTGCAACAGTATTTCCCTAGAGTGGGTGAATTTTACATGAGAAGTGGGGAAATCACGCAGCTGAAGTCGCATTTTAGTAAGTGACATTAAGAAAACTGGGGCAGCAAAAGGGTTCCAACTTCAGCAATTTCTGCAGGGACCCTACAGATGAGACCCCGTTATATGAAAGTGACTTCTACATTTCCAATGCAATGATTAGATTTTTTTTCCCAATAAGCACACAAGGACTTAAATTAAAAGTGTAACGAGAGAAATACCGCCCTGAACTAAGAGTGTAACCTTTCTGCCTGTCCACAAAGACATGGCAGCCTTGCCTGGCATATCTGGCCCACCCATATTTATGCCTACGCAAGGGGCGGCGAAAATTTCTTGGCCCCAATGGCGCAAAGGCTTTATGCATTATATGAAGGCAGCCGGGGGAACGGCATATTCCAGCGAAAGGAAGTTAGCGTTATTGCTTCACTTTTTGGGTTACGAAGGCCAAAGGATTTTTGAGACCCTCCCTCAGCTAGCAAGTGATGGAAGTGGGGATGAATTGAATGAGTTTGAGTCAGCTTTGATGAAGTTAGACAAACATTTCAACCCAACAAGAAGCACGATTTTGGAACGTTACAATTTCCGCATGCGCATGCAGGCTCATGGTGAGTCCATTGAAGACTATGTGACTGCTCTCCGTCATCTGGCCCTAACCTGTAAATTTCAAGGAAGTTTCGACGAGCACATCCGTGACCAATTCATGATGCATTGTCAGATTTGTGAGGAACTTTGGCTGAAGGATGAGCCGAATTTGGATGAGGTATTGGACTTGGCTAAACGTGTAGAACATTCTCTGGCATGTTGCCAAGCTATCAAAAACTGAAGGAGGAGATTCTAAAGAAAGCAAGCCGGAAGTGTTAAATGTGGGTGAAGGGAAGAACAAAAGGAAGGGAAGAAACAAACAGAAGGAGAGCAGTAATACAGAAGAAAAGAGGAACCAAGAATCGACGCAAAGAAATGAAAGGAGAGAAGATAAAAAGAATGAGAGATTGTGCTATCGGTGTGCCAGTGCGACACATTTTGCATCTTCAATAGTGTGCCCAGGATGGAAGGCAATCTGTAATAAGTGCAAAAGGAGAGGACACTTTGGGACATGCTGCAAGAACTATCAGTTTGGCCAAACGGGTCAAAGAAAGGTTCTATACGTGAATGAAGAGGAAGAGGGGAGATCATCAGAAGATGATACATTGCAAAATGTTATCGTAAATACAGTCAATGTTGTTAGTAGGGATGGTAACCCAGATGATTGTGAGCGCCCATATGCTGTCTCGTCTGTGAATAGATGTAAGGTGTTGATGATGGCTGACTCAGGGTCGAAAATCACGTTAATATCCAGAAGCGCATTTGAGTGCGAAATGAAAGGGGCAGTGTCGACACTGTCAGAACCAGTCATAAGTCCTGGGGGGTACAACCAAGAAAAAATTGATTTGCTCGGATATGTCTGGGGTAGGTTTGAATTTAAAGGACGCAGCTGTGATGGGAAAGTATATGTGACTAATAAGGGTCAATCCTTGTTAGGATGGGGAGAGCAAAAGAATCTGGGAATCAGATTAGATCCCAACCACCCTGAACAAGTTTTACAAGTATCAGAAGTATCTTCAACTTATTACAAGTATGTGAGAGAGTATGGGAAGGTGTTTGATGAGACATTGGGAAGAGTGAAGGGATTTCAACATCAGATATTATTGAAAAGAGGCAGTGTTCCCACTGTAGCGAAGCTCAGGCCAGTGCCGTTTGATTTAAGGGACAGTGTAAAGAAAGAGTTGCAGAAGCTTCTTAAGTCAGGAGTGATTGAAAGAGCTGGGGGGGTCGAGTGGGTTTCCCCAGTTGTGATTGTGAAGAAAAGTTCTGGAGATCTGAGGTTGTGCGTTGATATGCGCGAGTTGAATAAGTGTGTGTTGGTAGACAGGCACCCTCTGCCCAACATGGGTGAGTTGTTAACCATGGTGGGTGGGGGAAAGTACTTCTCAAAACTGGACATGACGTCAGCCTATCATCAGGTTGAGTTGGAGGAGGCATGTAGGAAGGTTACGGCATTTGTGACACATGAAGGAGTGTTCCAATTTAGGAGAATGCCTTTTGGGTTAGCATCCGCCTCCTCAGTGTTTCAGAAAATTATGGATCGCCTGTTGAAGGGGGTGAAGGGTGTTTTCTGTTTTCAGGATGATGTGTTGGTGAGTGGAGTGACATTGAAGGAGCATGACAGAAATGTATGTAAGGTATTGAAGGTATTTGAGGAAAGAGGTATCACACTGAGATAAGAGAAATGCAAATTTGCTGTGACAAAAGTGGACTATTTGGGACATGAGGTGTCGGGGAATGGTATCAGACCCAAGGAAGAAATGGTGAGTGACCAAATGATAAGAGTGAGTTGCGCTCTTTTCTAGGAATGACAGAGTTTTATCAGAAATTTGTGGTAAATTATGCTGACAAAGTGCAAGAAATGAGGAAAATTCTGAGGAAAGGTGTTAAATTTGTGTGGTATAGTCAGTGTGAGGCAGAATTTAATGGAATAAAAGAAGAGATAAACTTAGCCCAACCATTAGGATGTTTCGACACAAGAAAGCCATCTATCATCACAGTGGATGGTAGTGAATGTGGACTAGGGGCAGTATTATCCCAGAAACAAGATGATGGGTCTGAAGAGGTGATAGCTCATGCCTCGAGAGGTCTCAAGGGTGCGGAGACGAGATATTCCATTCTCGAGAAGGAGGCATTGGCATGTTTCTGGGCTGTGGAACGGTTCAGAAACTTTGTGTGGGGTGTAGAGTTTGTAATTCATACAGATCACAAACCACTTAAAGCCATATTCGAGAATAAGGGCCTTGATAAGGTTTCCCGCAGGGTGGCAGGGTGGGTCACCAGAATGCAGACACATTGTTTCAAGATGGAGGTCATTCCTGGAAAGGACAATATACTGGCTGACAATTTGTCAAGGATGAGAGTAATTGACTCTGGTGTTGTGGAAAGCGAAGAAATGGAATTAGTGTTTGTTAACACTGACGGTATTGTGTCCAAACAGGAGTGGTTGGATGAGATGAATAGCGATGAGAACATAAATAAAATAATTCTGTATGTTGTTTCTGCGGCATGGCCCAATAAGGTGGAATTGGCGGAGGGTGTGAGGCCGTATTGGGAAGTGAAGGATGAATTATCGGTCATTGATGGTGTATTGTTCAGATGGGGAAGAGCTGTGGTTCCGGTTGGTTTGAGGAAGAAAGTGATAGAGCTGGCACATAGTGGTCACATAGAAGTTACCAAAACCAAGGGTGTGTTGAGAGAAGACTATTGGTGGCCAGGTTTTGACAAGGAAATAGAAAATTGTTTAGCAAGTTGTCAATTTTGTGTCAAGAGTGGGAAGGGAATTGTAGCCAAGAAGCAGCCATTGGTGGACGTGGGTCTCCCATCTAGGATATGGAGTGATCTTGCCATGGATATCCTTGGTCCTGTAGAATTGGGTTATGGACGTGGAAGATTCATTGTTCTGGTAGTAGATCTGTTTTCTAGATGGGTGAATTCTAAAATTGTGAGAGATGTCACCGGAGAAAGCATGATAAAGACATTGCAGGAGATATTTGCCAATGAAGGTCTACCGGAGAGTTTGTTGACGGACAATGGTCCCCAGTTTGTAGGGGGCAATTTCACCAGCTATTTAAGGAAATGTGGAGTTGATCACAAAAGAACCTCATTGTACCATCCCGAGTCCAATGGAGTGGTTGAAAGGATGAATAGGTGTGTGATGGAGAGTATTCGTATGGGAGAAGAGTGCGGATTGGATAAGTTGGCCATGATACAGAATAGGATCTGGGCCCTGAGGATGGCGCCACATTCAACAACATGTCTGTGCCCATTTGAGTTTATGAGAGGCAGTAAGCCATATTCCATGGCGTGTCCGCCATGGCTGGGTAGGAGTAGGGAGACGGATCTGGTTGTTGATGAAGTGAGAAAGTCATTGGTGAGGAAGAAGTCTGAATGGGTTGCGCGTGAAAACATGACGAGAGGTAAGAAAGGACTGCGCGTGGAGTGTGGAGATTGGGTCAGGATAAAGAAGGGAGTTGTCAAGAGGAAAGGAGAATCTCTTTATTCGGATCCTATCAGAGTTGTAGCGGTCATGAAAGGGGCCGTACGTGTGGCTGGAGGACAAGTGTGGAATAAAGATAGAATTGCTACTGTTAAGAGAGGCCATATATAAGTTTATGTGCCATAAACTGGACCATTTTTGAGTTATCTTGGTCATCAATGTGACATCTTTGAATTATTTTGTTGAAATTAAAACTTAGATGATAAGTGAAGTTAAAAAAAAAGGGGAGATGTGTTGTGATGACTTATGAAGAGTATGAAGAGAAGGAAGTCTTTAATGCTTTTCTTATGATGCTTCAACCCTGTATGATGTCATGGAATGTTGATGACAGCATTTCTTGTTTCAGTGTTCTAATGTTTGTCAGTTGGAGAAAGAGCTGAAGGAGAGGAGCCTCTTAATGTTGGGGGTCTTCTTCTCTTATTATAACCTAAATAAAACCATTATATTACTTACCTGTCTGCGGCAGCCTTTTCATAACAATGACCATATTTGTAATGAGGCCCACCGTGACCTATGATCTTCTTTGTTGGATGGATGCTCTCACTATATTGTGCCACTATGTTCAAGAACATGCGCTTTGTATTGGCAACAAGTTGCACATTGAGAGAACGCTGTCCCTTTCTATTCTTATAGAGATGTGCACTGTTTCCTGGAGGGCAGAGCAAGATGAAAGCCCAGCCTATTTTTGCCCACAACGTCAGGGAAATTGTCACCAGCAAACCCATTTCCCTTCAGCTGCTGCAACTGCCGCAACTCTGCTGGTGTCGCCTATAGACGTGAGCATTTCATTCAGGACTTGATGGAGGTAAATTGTTGTGATGGATGTCCAGGATACTCAATGGTATGTTCTTTTCATCTCTGGTGACAAATAACAAGCATGCAGGATGAGAAGCCCCCACAGAGATATCCCTTTGCAGCTGCACCGCCTCCCTCCACCTTTCAACATGCGTCCTCAGAATCCCCGCCCGACAGCCTTCCATAAGACTTCACAATAGCCCAGAAGGTTGCATAAGCCAGTCAGCTCGAGGATCACCTCAGAAGATCACAATTGTGTCACATGGAACTTTGGAAGATTCCACCTGCAGCAGCCACTATGAACTGACATCTCCTTGTGGTAAGGTGGTGCACATGTGTTGAGTGTGATTGAATTCAATCTGAGTCATGCCCTAGGAAATAACGAATTCCTGAATCGACCTGATCACTCAGCCTGCATTGCCCGAAAAAGCCCTCCTCACATTGCTCAAAATATGTGAGTCCTGTCCTGTATACTTGCTCCCACTTCCTCCTCCTATGCCTATTGCTATGTTCTGCATCTGGGATCCATATGGGTCACACCGCAGCATACAGGTCTGCCACTGTTAGTATTCTGCCAGCATTCTGGAAGTCCTTCCATCACGTGCATCAGATTATGAACAGGTGTGGGGAGGTGGTAACTTGTGAATTTGTTTTCCTGTTATTCACAGAATCGCTATTATCCAAGTTTTACTTTTTGAAATATTGGTTGTGATTCCTGACTTGAGAATTGCTAGTTTGGTAGAACTCCTTTGCAAAAGTACACACACTTCCAATATACGGTGCTGCAATTATAGTCTCTAGTGCTAATGCTGCGCAAAATGTGACTTGCACTGGTGCAACGTTTCTGCAATTAGAGCCCACATGGGTAAAGCGCTTAGTTGATCCATGCAGGATTCAAACCTGTAACGTTTGAGTTTACACACATCTTTTCAGCCACATTAACAAATTGATCTTTCATGTTGTCAACGTCAATGTCATATGACTAAGATTCCCAGCTGTACCGCTTGCCATTCCGTAGCATCTACCATCTAGCTTCATTGTTATCCCCTCCAAGTCTGTCACTCACAGAAGCCGTTTCTTTCTTCTCAACTCTTTTTTCATCACACTTTCCACTGAAGACCTGCCTCTGTTTCGCGGGCCCATCCGTTTCACTGTCTTGCCCAAAACCCCAATTTCTTTTCTGCAAAAACCAGAACATCATCTGGAACAGAAAAACAGAAATGCACAGTAGACTAACAGCAAACAATTTACCTAGTCCTTCCCCCAATTGTTATTTCATCCCCGCGTGATTTGACATCAAGTGATGCTACAATAAGCAGTCCTGATGTTTACTCACAAAGGGAGGCCGCATTGTTCTTGTGATAGCTGTCATTACATTCCGTGCATGTTACTCCAAATATTAGAAACATTTCTGATAGGGATACTCACACACATGGCTCATTGTGAGTCGCTTACTGAACACCACAGGTTATCTTAACAGCTAGTAGTTGCTGTTTTTTGTTTCGCACAGTTTGACGCTACATGATTTTTCGCTAACTACATAAAATCATTTTAGAAAATGTAAAGGTCAGACGTAAATACTTGGCATTAAACACTGGATAATTTATTTCACTAAAGATCCGTCGAGTGGCACAGGCCAATTATGCATATTTATTTCGATTCAAGCGCTGCCCAGAGTGGGCGCTCGGCTCAAACTTCAAGAAGCACAGGGCTGCACAGCGCTAAAAAGAATATTTCCTGCAAATGTATTCAAAGCTCATGATGATTACTGGGGCATCGATGGATAAGTAGAACATTTAAATAATAATAAAAGGCTAGAAAATGTCTCTTTAAGCCAGCCTGCAGAGGGAACAAAGCGTTCACATTTTCTATTCTAAAGGGAAATTGTATCATCAGGAAAGCAGAGCACCGCCTCTGAGAGAACCGGTGAGGCAGTGCATTCGAGAATGATCATTTTATTTCACTGATTCGCTCATCGGCGCTGCCCAAGATAGGAGCCAATCACGTGTGGAGCTGAACAAGTTCGCTCCCTAAAGGCCCATCTGCTCGCAAGAGATACAACGTCCTATGGCGCGACCAGCTCCCGTTTCAAATATTTTGACCAGGATTATTAATAATAAAGCATCAGGGCTGGCCCATAGCAGAATGCCTTTTCTGCTGGTTTACCTGCTATGAAAATAGCATTGGAGTTCTTAAACAGATATCATTTGCCATCCAAACTCTTTTACACCTACAGATTATAAAAAATTAAAATGTGTGTGCTTACCTTCCAATTCCTCATCAGACCAGGCAGTAGTAAGATTCGGGCTCATTCCTGGGGGACTGTTCAGCTGGCCCCAGTAGTGTGAACATCTCTCCGCAGAGCTGTGTGGAGGGAAGCAGGAGGTAGACTCTTGTGACTGTTCTTTCCTGTTGCGTTGTTGGGATTAGGTAGGCTCCCTATTCTTTTTAAATGTCTCCTTGTTTTTCAATAGTACAAGTATCTGGTATGAGGCTCACCTGTAAGGCTGGGCAGATGTAGACCTTTCTTCCGCAGCAATGATAGTTCTGTGTAATGAACCTCTGAGAGCTCACAGAATACATCCACTTGACGGCCTCTCTAGTCCTCCAACAAGTCCTCCCATCCTGGTGTGATGGGGATGATGCAGTGTTCTGAAGACTGTTATCCATCACCATTAGTGCACTTCACCTGCTGGGCATGTGTACTGTAAGGATTCTCCTTTGGCTCAGCTAAAAGAATGTGCAGCTTTTGGACATTCCCCTTGTGTTCCTTTCTTTCATGTTCAGTGTGCATCATTACTCCCAGCATCAATACTGCTTAGCTGACCTAGCAGTGCTGAACATGAACATTGCAAGCTTGAGAGTAGCAAAGGGATTGGTCGTAAGAAAATGAGCATGAGCGGTTATGTTTTAACCCCTCCCATTCCCCCCACCCCCTGCCAAATTGCATTCTGGGCACAATTGTGCTGCAGAAAACATACATCGGGCCTCCTTGTGAGTTTGGCGGTAATGTGGTGGTTAAACCCATATCCTGTTACTGGCACTCGGTGGGTGTCATGGGATTACCACAGGATTAGCAGTCAGTGTTGTAAATCCCCATTTTTGGAGTCCCTAACATTTCCCCGGAACTTAGTTTCGCGTGGAAAGTGGAGCCCAACCTCCAGCAAATTGCTTGAGGTGGAACCTCTACTTTGCCTCCCAGACCATTGTTCGGTGGTGTGGTAATGTGGTGATACATCTGTGGTAATGGAATTACCAACACTTCACCACTGTTTGTACCACACCACATGCTCGTAATGAGGCCCATTGTTCTGAAAACAACTCTCTGCTACCTCTCACAGGGGCGTCCATAAAAAGCAAGAATAAAACATGTTAAAAGATATTTTTCGAAGAGTCAAATAAACAAACATTGTCAAACCACTATCGCTTTGTCATTTGCTGTTGTTTTTTGCATTTTACACTTAGCATGAATGTAGTAAACACATGAAATATTTCAAGACTTTTTGCAGATACATATTGTACATTATTACCCGGCGAGAGTCAAGCAGAATGCAACACGCATTCCGATTGGCTCTCGCCTGGTCCTTACCCGCCCGAGAATCCTTTGATTCTCAGCAGGAATTCCAGCCGCCTTGACCTCGGCGGGGGGCGTGGCAGCCCTTCAGCCAGTGAGGAGGCTGAAAGCGGGGCCATCCCCACTCCAAGCCTCCCCGCGGCTGAGAGGCTGCCTTCGCCCCCCGCCGGGGACTCCGGTAAGGCTTTGTTTTTTTTAATTCCCTTCCCTCCCTACTCCCCCCTACCCCCACTTACCTTCTTGATCCTGCCATCCCCGCTCCGCGCCTCCACATGGCTGGAGGCTTCCCTCGTCCCTCGCCGGGGACGCAGGTTCCTTTTTTTTCTCGTTTTTTTTTTTATTCCCGTCCCACTCCTGCCCTCCCAACCCCACTTACCTTCTTTTTGATCCTTTTTCAGGAGCGGCCACGCTAAGAACACTTGTGTTCCCAGCACGTCCGCTCCCAATGGCGCCATGGAAAGGGAAAACGGACGTCATTTTCCCTTTCCATGGCGGCCATTTACTTGGTTGTGTCTTTTTTTTTTCTGTCCCGAAACGCTGCAGCGTTTCGCGACAGAAAAAAAATGCTTTTAGTGCCCCGGTCACGCACATAATGCGGGCCGGGGTACTTATAGCCATATGACCCTCGCGGCTGGGGCATTACCTGAGTCGGTAATGCCCCCAACGCTCGGGTCATATTGCTTAAGTAATAGAGATAGTAAAAAGGAACCCATACACTGCAGTTAACTGATACCTTCTTACCTTATCTATTACTCTTGGTATTTGTCTGCAAACACTAAAATGCACATATGTATCAGCTGCCTCGGGCAGGCTCAGTTTGCATATGTTGATGCACCTAGAATCACATTTTACAGCCTACTTCTTAGTTTTCAGATGTGCCTGTTCTTTTTAATGGGTAAGGGGATTGTACCTCCCATTTACGCACTGATATCGTTGACCCTACATGTTTCCCCATTAGCCCCCCCTACATCCACAACGCTGCTCAATTTCATGATGAATGCCCCTAATATTCCAGGTGGCACATCCAGCTTCCAGGCTACACCCAGCCCAATGCACTGAAGCACAAAGATCAGTGTCTTGAGCTCTCCCCTCAAATACTGATTCGCAAGCTCCTTCCTCTTGCATTGCTGAAGGTTATGCCCCAGTGTTGCTATGATTGAACAAGCCATTGGATGGATGAGAGAGGAGTCAATGGATCCTAGTAAACCAAAACCCTAGTAATGAGGTTGCAGACAATCAGCCTCTAAAGTGCCCAGTAAATCTATCAATGTAGCTACATAGTAAGGATGGCTATGGCGTCCATTTTTCCTTCCCTCCATCAATTCCACAATGTTACCACTCTTTGTGAGTGAAGGCATAATGAGTCAATGGCGCTAAGTGAGCCACTGCATGTGAGAGAACAGAGAGGGGTCCGCTGCCCCCACACCTCTGTAGTGCCCTGCTAAACATCCTAAGATGTCGCTTCCCCTTCCTGTGGAAGAGGGAACTGCAGCATTCACCTCAGTGCACTACAATAAATCGGCCTCCCAAACCCTGGACAGAGGAGTAACCTAAGTTGCATTTAGTACACATGCAACCCCACTGAAGAAATGCAACATGAAACTTACTCTATTTGTCAATCTTGGTGTGAAGCCCTCTGGAGACCTTTTCACTGGGGAGTCCACTGTGGACCATACCTTCTGTTCACGAGGAGAGGAATTCGCTGACGGGCCCATTGGTCAGCACTCACCCTCTAGAACTTGTAAGACAAGATAGCTGCACCATGTGAGGACAGGGGGTGCAGGATTCACTTACTCCGACACGACTCAATAACGAGGACTCAGTAGTTTGGCAAAGGGAAGTCAGTTTAATGATACATACATCAAACAGGGAAACAAATGGGAATCAGCTGTAGTGCGATCACCGGTCTCGCTCCGACTTCCTCGAACTTCAATTGAACAGAGATTTTTATAGGCAATGTTCGTCATCATTGAGGTCTAACTTTACAAAACTCGACATGCAATATAATTGGTTAGGAAAGGTAACTTAAGTGTAGGTGTTATATCTGTATATGATAATAGGGCATACGGATTGGATAACTCTTATCGGGTGGGCGTCTACGCCCATCCCTCTACATCACGCGTGATAGACGTCACTACAACTACGACGTCCTATTGGTTTCAATATCTACAGGACTTAAGATAACTTGGTCCATTGTGATTGGGCAGGTTACCCCCTAGACATACATTTCCACTTTTAATTAGCAGCATGCAGAATGGACACCCCTGTGCCTGGTGTCCCAAGTTTCAACTTCATCCCATTCCATCAATCAGTGTTTTAGGGCTACGTGTCAATTAGTTGGCTAAGGATGGCCTCGAAACTGTAGTCTCTTATCGGGAAAAGTTATGGCATCCTTGGGTCCTGGACGACATCAGGCGATGGTACTTCTTCGCGCCTGGCTGGTCACGAGTTAGTTCCCCATGAATCTGCTTCAGTTTCCAGCTTTTAGTGCATCTAATTCTGTGTCGGCTTAGCCACCTGCATGGGCTCCTCTTATCTTGACCTTCATGAGGCAGGCTGGTATGCTCTTAAATTGGAGTCTTGTGAGCTGACGCTCTCCTCCCCTTCTCTGGTTGACCTCAATTTCCTAGGCATGAGCCGCTCTTTGTTGAGTTTCGATTCCGTGCCTTTTCTTGCCGTTGGCTGGGTTTCAAAACTTGGCCTGTCAGGCCTCTGGCCGCCTGGGTAACTTTCTGCTTTTACAAAATGGAGTTGCACTTGTATAATGAGCCTTATTGAGGTAGATATATGGTTGGCGCTTGCCACGCTATCTTCTACTAAGCATTGCAAGCAGTATTGATTTCTTAGCATCTTGCGTTTCAAGCCTATTTACACACGTTAACAGGATGGTTGCTTCCATTTTGTCTCGTAACACTGTTTCCTCACGTTGTAACATTATCTCCTCTCTGTGCCTATTCCATTCAATTTCGTAGTTACTCGCACTGGCGTGTTATCTTCGACAGCTGCTTTTGTTCCTTCACGGATCTGTTCAGGCCCTTGTGTAATTTCCACTGGTCTTCTAATAAGGCTTTTGGGGTCTCTTCGTGGACCGTGTGGAGGTACTCCTCATTTCATATCAGCGGCTGGTATGGCTGTCTGATAGGGTACCGTGCTGCCTAGGGTTGTCTGGTTATGGGTGCTTCAACCGGTATGGATCTTCTGAAGTATACTGGGCAGAGTCCCAGTGCAGCTCTTCGTAGGTTAATTTGCTCTTCATACATCACATACCTTGGTGAGCGTGCTCCTGGTACCTCAAAATGAGGGGAAGGGGTGCAGGCCATGCCTGGGACCTCCTCTACACTCCCCCCTCTGTTCGGTTCATCAACCACTTCTGCAATCTCCTTTGCATTCATTTATTTTGCTTCTTCAGTGTCATGCTCATCATCCTTTGCATTGTTACATGATGGTGTGAATGTGTGAGCCTTTGGAGTCCATATTTTTATCACTCCCTTAAAACTCCCTGCTGTCTTCACATGTTCATCTTTGTTCCATGTCATTAGCTGACATTGTCCATTTGGGCTGCAGTAGATCCCTTTTCCTTCATACCTTCTTCGTTTCTTCGGGTATGTGAACTTTGTTCCCTCTGGTGCAAATTTGCTGACTTTCACAAAGTCTCTTATTTATTCATCAATCAGGTCTCTGGGCTTCCATCCTGGTTCGACATCAATCATTATTTTCATCCCTAGGGCTTTCTTTGCAGTTTTCTGACACTGTGAAATGATTATCTTGATAAAACAGAATCCTAGCAATATCATTGCTAGAAGAGCTCCCAGAAACTTGAATATATCTGCCATCCATTGTGGGACCCATGAGAATAGGTCTCCAAACCAGCTGTCATCTTCTACTTCGTCACTTTCATCGATCATCTGGTTTTTCAGGCTTGTCAGCATGCTTATGGTCTCTGTTAGGGTTTGGTTTTCTTCATTGTGTGATGGTACGAATGTGCAACATGATTCTCTGATTTTTGCACAAACATCTCCATCTATTGCTGTGATCATGTCAAGCACATATTTGTTTTGAAGGGTCATCAGTCTGATTGCTCTCAGCTCTTCTTTGATCGTGTTGAATCATTTTATAGTGGTATTGATGGTCTGCAATAACTCCCATATGGTTATCTGTAACCATTTAGCATTCACTCCAACTTGGATGTGGGGCAGGAGTAGTGTTGTGAATACTGTTGAGGTGAGGATGAACAGCCTATGTTCATACGGGATTGCATGGAATGCCTCTTCTGATTTGGGAGAAAAGTAATTTTCCCTCTTCATCCTGGAGATCAGTTCCACAGATCTTCTTCTTCTTAGATGAGCATCTGCTATCGGGAAACTGTTCAACTTCAGGTCATTCTTAGGGATCACTAGTGCGGGAACGTGGACGTTCACTAGTGTGCATATGCCTCCCCAGTTTTTCGGCAGCCTTATGTATGACTTGGATCCATATGCCCAGTAATGGTCCATAATAACTGCGGTTCCTTGTGTCATTCCTGGAGCTTCAAAGATTCGTCCGCAGTTTTGATTCTCTCCCATCTTCCTTGTGCAATTGTTTCTGAAGCATAGTTTTGGGCTCTCCAGTGGCACTATCTGTAAGGGTCCCCCTCTATCTTCGACCCATGTTAGTAACTTTACCAGTTTTGGCAACAGAGGTTTGCATAACCTCTGTGAATTCTCTATTGCTTCCTTGCAGGCTCCAAGGACCATCCACGCTCAGCAGATTACTACTCCATCTTCCCATCCATCTGGGGAGGCCACCGACCCCCAGATCTGCATTTGGCCTCTGTTCTTCAAGATTTGAGCCTCCTCTGCAGTCAGTTTTTCCTTGAACATTCACTCTTGGGTTTATTTCCCATCTTATCCCTGATCCTTTGACGCCAGGGTTCTCGTACCTGATTACCTGATTACATTGCTTGTTTTAATATCCTGGACGAAGCCATCTTTTCGTTGACCCATATCAACGAGGCGTCTCTTCCCATAAATTGTCCTCTGGTGTTGCACATTGCTACAGTGTACTGTAGGGACATCAATTTCTACAGCCATGAAGATCTTGGATTTTCCCATGCTGTATGGTAGGAGTGCACAGACTAAGCATTCTCCTTCTGACTGCCTTTGCCACACTTCCTTCATGTGTTGGTACCATATGATGTTTCCGAGATGGGCTGTGCTGTCCAGTTAATCATAAAGTTCATTGTTATCTTCATGAGGGATTCTCTTGATTCTCAGCGTTCTTCTGTAATTTGCTATGACTACGTCTCTGAATGCATCTGTGCTGTTTTTCGACTCCAGGTAACTCAATGGTGCAGGCTGCCTCGACTGCATCAATGTTGTAGGGGGAGGATTTGTGCTTCCTTTCCTTCCTTTTTGCAGTCTGCCATAAACTTCCCGTAACCACCATTGGTTCATCAACCTCCCAACTTGTGGCTGTGTTGTTGGCCTGCGGCTTGTTGCTTGCGTTGGAGCAGGTGTGCTTGCAGTTATAGTTGCTATATTTCTGTTTTTCAGCTCCTCGTGTAATTTCTTTGCTTGGACTATGAATGGGAACAAATACTCTATTAGCATGTGAGTTCTTTTGTTGCCACTTCTGTTCTTTTGAGGGATCTTGCTATTCCCTCCTTCTTTGGCATTTCCCTTGGCTTTTCTTGGTTATCTCCACTATTCTCTGGAATTGAAAGTTCGGCAGGGAGTCTCTCCTTTTCTGCTGCCTTCGTTGGAGGCCTTGTAGCCATTGACACTTGCCCTTGTTTGTGTGCATTCTGTGTGTGGGTGCGTGCCATGGCCAGTGATACATTATCATTCATTCCGTGCTGACCCTGTCTCCAGCTTTTTCTCTCATTCCTCACCTCATGTGTATATGTATCACTGCTAATTACATTTAATTTTAAATCATTTGCTTCATCGTTATCTTTTCTTGGACCTGGAATCACTATATAGGGTCTGGGTGCTTTTGTGGGATTTGTATGTACATTATCTGGTAGGTGCACTGACATTGGGACACTTTGTGCACCAATAAAAAATGCAGTTCTTATAGTCAAGGATAAAAACACAACGATAATTACTATGTTACTATGCATATACACATTATAGTCTTATATGATAGCTGGCAGCATTTCCTTCCAGGGAAGCGGGGGCGTCCCTCTATTTGGGGTAAAACTAAGTTACTGTTCTGGGTCCCCATGTCAATCAAGTCCATAGTCAATAGTTTATTTCTTTTCTTATTCTGATCTTGTCGCTCCAAGGTTCAGTAACTACTAAAGTGGAGAGTGCTATTCAAAGGTCCTTTCTCACGGGTGAAGACAGTATTCTCTGGATATGCAGTACAGTACCGTTTGCTAAACTATGGAGAAACGTTAGACTACCGGGTTTAGCACACCACATTAATTCTGCATTTCTATAATAAACACCATCCCAGGGCACTTCTCCAATTTGCCTCGGCCTTGCGGACATGCAGGAATCTGTTCACTGTGAAAGGCTGAAAAGATGGAACTGCTAAAAATCATACAAAAATAGAATGTCGTAAAAATAAAAACAAAAATAAAAATAAAAGTGAACATATGAAAAAATAGACAAAAATAAGAAAAACGAGGAAAAAGG
Organism: Ambystoma mexicanum; assembly: GCF_040938575.1. NCBI lineage: Eukaryota > Metazoa > Chordata > Amphibia > Caudata > Ambystomatidae > Ambystoma > Ambystoma mexicanum. The sequence goes on along the minus strand of NC_090937.1, from coordinate 578,976,346 downwards.
AAAATAAGATGGTGAAGTTCTTGGGTCTGCTCCTTTCTCTTGGTCCCTCAGCGACAAGTTGAAGAACAGTGTCTCTTTTCTCTATCTGCTCCACAGTGAAATGATGACGACAACGTTCTATTTTGGATTTCCTCCTTCTAAGGCTCTCCTCAGCAGTGCATGTCCATAATTGCTTCTTAGTTGCACTGCAATAGTCCTCAAGAGCCTGTTCAGTTGCGCCTTTTTTGCTGGATTACTGAGGAATGTGGGTATGTCAACATTGCTGGTCTACCCACTAGTTCTGGAAAGTTTTCAATGAGGTGGAAGAAAACACGGTATGCATACGGTCTGTCTTCTGGTGTTAATGACATTTGCTCTGATTTTCTAGCCTCTAGATCACATGCCTTTTTTTTCCAGCATTTACAGTGTTTGTCTCCTCGATTTGTCCCTCTGCTAAAAATCTCACTGGAATCTCCTTAGGAATTCTCGCTGGAAGTTGGACAACTCCACCTGGAGCATTATGCCTTGGAGGAGTGTGCCCATCTGTGGGGCGTTGGCCGGATCTCTAAGAAAGGTGATGACGTCAACATCTGCAGGCCTCCCCACCATTTCCAGATAGTCTAATCTAAACAGGACATTGTGCGCCAGCCGGGTGTCCTCGGGTGATAGGGACATTTGCCCTGTTTGGTTGTGTCCTGATCACAAGCTTTTCTTTTGATTCACACTGTTTTTACACTTTGCTGCTGCGTGGATTGCAGCCACGTAATTCAATTTGTACCATACTTGGTTGAGAAATTCATTGTTTCTTGGATCTCTGATAAATGTTAGAGTATCTGTGGTTCTCCCGATGAGTCGTGGGCATTCCTCTACGATGCAGAAAAATAGGGTATATGTAAGTTCATCAATGATCACTTGAGGTGGGAGCCTTTGTGTCCTCTTCGCTGTGCTCGGGCAGTTTAATGAAGGCTTTCGTTATGACAGTCAGCAGTTGCCAGATTACTTTCTTGTTTGCAGGATCTCAAATGAAGTCTGTGACGCTGGCTTCTCTCCCTATGAGTGACGGGTATGATAACACCACGAGTTGAAAGTAGGTTAGCAAATCCCACTTGAGATTTCTGCTGGAATATACCATGAATTCTGTGATCAAAGTCTCGATACTGGTTGCTTCAGGATACTGTGTTGTACTCTCAGGCAAGGTTTTGGTTACAGTCTATCAGGGTCTTGATTCTTGTATCACTTTGGGCATGTCGTGCTTTCAACAGTTCATTTTATCAATGTTGTTGTGGCTTTGGACGTGCTTCCCTTTACCCTGCAACTGGGATGTACAGAGTGTTCGTTATGTCCTTATCCCCCTTTGCTTGGGGAACCTGTCCAGTTTTATGCCACACTTGCATTCGGGTTCTTTGTCTTGGTTTTCTGCTCATGCGTCCTTCTTCCTAGCCATGGATCTTGTCTGCATGTGCTGAGGTTCTTCCCTGTTGTCTGTTGCTTCTTTGCAGTTGGATGCAGCAGGAGGGCTCTCTCCTATGTAGGGTTTAATGACATTTAGGAAGATCCATGCCCTTCTGCCCTGGAGCTTGACGGCACATGGGGTGCAGTCTTCTACAATGAAAGGGCCATTAAATCTTGGCTCATCCCACCTTTTCCTGGTAAAGTTTCTAACGAGGATGCTGTCACCAGGGAAGACGACGGGCACACAAAGGCTGTGAGCTGCGCCTGCATCAGCACTATCTGTTGTGGTTTGTGCTGTGCTGTCCCCTTTCCGCCATCGCTGCAGATGGCCTGAAATGGCAAAGGCGCTGGATGTCAAACAGTCAAGATAGGCTTTCATATCCGCTCCCAGAACCTCCCTAGTTGGCTGGGCATCACATCTAGCTCTATCTCTGGGGGGTAAGAGGGGTCCTCATCCTTCTCACCTCGTGCGGCGTGAGGTGATGGTCAGATCCTGGTTGGTTCCGAAGTGCATACAATGGAAGTGGTAGGCAGTGCGGCCATCCCTTTTTTAATGTGAGCTTCAACTTGGCTATCCTCTCTTTAAGCAAGCCGTTGATCCATTCACATATCCCATTCCCCTCTGGATGTATACGCTGACAAGAACTTGTGCTTTATACTAAGCAATGAACTAATCTGTTCGAACACTGAATTTACAAAGTGGGCCCCATTATCTGATCTCATTACCTCGCACACCCCCCATCGAGGGAACACTTCCCTCACCAGGAACTTAGCAGCACAGGCAGCGTCGGGGTGTGTACAGGGGCCTGCTTCTATCCATCTAGAGAAGGGACACACCACCACAATTAAATACCTGTACCCGTTGCACACTTGAATCATGTCGATGTAGTCGATATGTAAGTGCTGGAATGGTCCATTTGGTCTGGGAATGATTCCTCTCACTACTTTTAATGTGTGCCCAGCGGTGAATTGCTGGCAGATAATGCAGTTCACCATAAATAATGCAACATGCTCCGCTAAATATGGCGTGAACCAGTCTTCTGCGAGCGTTGCAGCAAGATTTTCTTTTGTCATGTGGATGGAGTAGTGCAGTTGTTCTAATGCTACCTTTAAGAGGGTGACAGGCATTACTGGTTTACCAGTGCTGTCTTGCCTCCACAGCCCGTCAGAGGGGTTTAAAGAACACCCTTGGTGCTTCCATAAATTCTTCTCCTCTTGTGGTGCCTCCTCTTGAAGCTCCATTAGCTGGGTCTGCCCCATATTGCTATAGGCCTCCGGTGTGGCTCGCGCTACCATCATTCGTTTATGGGTACGTGCCACCTCCAAGTCCATGATTGTTTCAGTTTTGGATGCCATGCGCTTGGCTTCCATGTCCGCTTCATGTTTTCCTCGTGACACGAAATCTGTCCCCTTGGTATGAGCGGCGCATTTCACGACCGCTATGCCCACTGGGAGCTGTAGTGCTTTTATCAGCCTGTCCAATAAGGCTGCATGTTGCACTGGTGTGCCATCTGCTCGGAGGTAGCCCCTTCTTTTCCAGCGTGCCAAGCCTGCGTGCACTGTGGATGTCACATAGGCGGAGTCACTGTACACCGTCACTTCCTGGTCTGCATGATTCTCAATGGCGAGTATCAAGATCAACAGCTCTGCAGCTTGTGCCGAATAATGAGATGGTATTCGTGCATTAACGAGTACTCAAAACTCCCCATTCGCTAGGTGTTTTATCATGGCAACGCCTGTATACCTTTGTCCATCTTCTTGGTCGATTCTTGAAGACCCATCAATAAGGATGATCTCCCCACTCGCCAGGGCATTCTCTTGTACCCTGGGGATCTCATCATAGAACTCCTCATAGTTCGCACAGTTGTGTATAGGTTCTCCCTCTGTGACTGGTTCAGCTATGAATGTAGCAGGGTTCACAGTTTTACATCGCACTATTTTGATCGATGGGTTGGAGATAATCACCTCATAGGCGGATGCTCTTTGAGATGTCAGTGTGCCCTTTGGCTTCTCTAGTATGGCAAACAGTGAGTGCTCAACATACAATGTCATGGAGCATCCCATCACAATGGACGATGTCTTTTCGATAGCTAATGCGGCAGCAGCTAGGTTTTGACCGCATGGGAAGTGGCCCTTCATGACTGGGTCCAGATTCCTGCTGTAATATGCTAGGGCCTTGTACCCCAGCGAGGTTCTCTGTGCGAGCACTGCAGTCATAAAACTGCCATCGGTATGTGAGAACAAGTAGAATTCCTCTGCGTAATTAGGAATCCCGAGAACTGGGGCCTTACAAATTGCCCCTTTGAGTTCTGTAAACCCTTTCTCCATTGCTTCATTCCACTCGATATCTTCCCTTGTTGTCTGGGCCTTTTTTAGGGCCTGAAGCAAGGGCTTGGTGTAAGAGCTGTAGTCAAAGACCCACACTCTGACATAATTGCACAGGCCTAAAAAGCTTTGCATCTGTTTTATTGTGCGCGGCTTGCCGTGTTCATGATAGCTTCAGCCCTTTCTGGGGTTACCTTTTTCCCTTCATGAGAGATCAGTTGGCCTATGTATAACACTTCTGGCTGACAGTACTGCAACTTCTCCTTATCAACCTTGTATCCCTTCTCAGCCAGTATAGTCAATAGCTGCACAGAGTCATGCCTGCATTGCTCTTCAGTGGTGCTGCAGATCAGAATGTCATCTACATACTGCAAAACAACACTGTCCATCTGCAGGACTCTGTTGAAAATGGATGGAGACTCACAGTACCCCTGTGGCAACCTCGTACTTTTCAGGCGCATTTGTCTGAAAGTAAATGACGTCAGGTCTTGAGAGTCATGGTGCAACGGGATTGAGAAGAATGCATTTTTCAAATCGATCACCGTGAAATATTTTGCCTCAGTGGGTATGTTGCACAGAATTGTTGATGGATTAGGGACTAGAGGGAATTCGGCTTCAACTACATCGTTTAATGCTTGTAAATCTTGGATTAAACGCCAAGACCCTCCTTTTGATTTTTTGACAGGGTAAATCACTGTGTTGCAAGGTGATTCCCACGTCACTAGGATACCTTGCTCCATCATGGCGGAGATTGTCTTCGCTATTCCTTCATCTGCCTCTCTGGACATGGGATATTGTCGTGCTTGTGGTAAAATTGCTCCTGGTTTCAGTTTGATTTTCACTTCACCCGCCCCTTTCAGGAGACCTACATCATAGGGCCCTGTAGTCCATACTGCGGCAGGCACTTGGGCCATGTCATCCTCAAAGTATTCTGGGCGTACCAGTGCCAGCATCATTCTCTGTGGCACCTCTAGTTTGATAATTTTGGCCCAAAATATGAGACTCACCTCCACCCTTGTCTCTTCTAGGTCAGGGTGTTCTTTGAACAGATCGTCATCGGTGACGTCAGTCACTCAATACCCTTCTTCAATGGCAATAATTGCACACCATTGTCTGCCTTCATCGTCATGTCCTTCAACCAAGACCAATTTTCCTCGCACTGCGGCAGATTGTACTACCAAGGGAAATACTTGTCCCTCCTCTTCGTGCATGGGTATTCTTGGCCTGAATAGAAACTCATCAGGTGTCCTCATAAATTTATCTGCGAGACCTGGCAGTCCCACCATAAGCACCCCCACGCCATATGCAAAGACTTCTGGTTTTAACGGTATAGCTCTCATAGCTATACGTCCTGAGTATGCTCTGATCATTTCGCACACGCTTGAATAATGCATTCCTGGAGTGGAGCATACTATACCATCCTCAGTAAACGAGATGGTCATGTTTAGTTTAGTCATCAGGTCCCGACCCAGAATATTTACTGAGGTCTGGCGTGAATATAATTGAGGTACATTCATTTTGCGCTCTCCCACTGAGACTGGGAGTGCATCTGTAAAGGGAACTCTACTATGAGCTCCAGGGAAACTCTGGGTATCTATGTCCTCGCCGAACAAGGAAAATGTGCCTTCTCCTATGCACAAACGCGTTGCACCCGTGTCAACTAGGAAGGAATATTCTTTACCCCCTATGGTGACATTCACCCTAGGTTCCATATTAGGGCCTGGTGTCACTGATAGGATAGAATACATCAGAGTCTCCCGTGAGCAGTCCTATTTTATATATGTAGGTTCGGTCCACTGTACACTTGTGGGTTTCCCCCATTTCCAGGGTTAATTCCCCCTCCGGGATTATTGCCCTGAGCCATCTGTGGCCGTGCCTGCTGGGGTTGTCCTAGTGGCATATTCCCCATTTTCGGTGGTTGAACCACTTGCTGTGCACCTTGCTGCAAGCCTGCCACCTGCTGCTGGACTGTGTAATTTTGGGCACTGTCCTGTTGCGGGATGGCAGGTTGATTCACCATGCCTGCCTCCATCCCTTGGTTATTTTGCCACATGCTATGACTTCTGAACATGCGCGCCACGTGTCCAGTCATTCCACACAGCCAACATACTGGCGGTGTTCGTGCCATCTGTCCATCTGGCATAGTTGGATTGCCCATCTGTGTGTTCTGGAAGCCACCTTGAACATTCTGAAACCCTCCTTGGTTACCTCAAAACCCTCCCTGATTACTCTGCCATGCTCTATTTCCAAACCCTCTTCCCCTCGGGTAAAATCCTGTGCTACCTTGATTATTCTGCGAGGGGTTAGTCGCTTGCTGTATGCTTGGTTCGGCTGGGCTGGTGAACATTGCTCCCTCGAGAGGATACTTCGAGAGCTTCCTTTGCACCAGCTTTGCATCCTCCCCCTTACGCGTTGCCTCCTTTTTCCGATTCTTTTCCTGTAGCAATCTACAATAGTGCGCAATTGTCAATTGTATTTCAGCCCATGGTTTAGCTTCTATTCCCACCAATTTCTTGAGCTGATTTTGCACCGGTTCTGGTAACCCTTGGCACAATATATGATAGAATACAGGGATGGATTTCATCCAAGATTAATGCATTTCGTGCACCCACGCGTCTTGAAAATTCTGTATATAAAGCGACAGATCCTCTGACTCTTTCATTTTTCGAGTCATTACAGCTCCCATATCAGACGTGTCTGGAAATGGCGTACGCAGCGCTTTCCACACTGCTGCTCTACAGTTATTAAATGGCGCTCCATCATGGGAGGTGTCAGTTAGGGTTACCCTAGGGTAGCCTGCCCGTTTCCATACATCATCGGCTCTTTCAGCAAGTATGGCGATTAGGAGGCCCTTTATGTCTCCTATAGCTAAGGTGACACCCCTGTCATTTTCTCTAACTCATGTATCCACTTTCCGGCTCCCGATGTCAACATTGGAAGTTTATTTTTAAGGTTCTCTCGGTCCATGTGTGGCCATGGAATATATTGTGGTCTTGCTCCCAGCTTTTCTAGCAACAGGAATTGAAAATCACAGTCTTCCTTCTCTTTCCCCATAGTTCTCCGGTCTACCGCCGGGGTTACGTTCCCGCCTTGCCGTCTGCCTGGCAATGCCCTTAACCTGTCTGCATAGGGAGGCGTTGACGCCCCCCTCTGCACGTGGGGTGTTTGTTCATGTCGGCTGAATTGTCCAGCGGACTTCGGTGTCCTACTTGTGGACCCGCTAGCATCTGACCATCGTACCTCTCGGTCCCTTGGGAGCCGTTTTTTGCGCCGTCTCCCTTTGTCATATGCCACTTCCTCCATTTTCCCACTGGAGTCAGACCCTGAATACTCCCAGTTTACGCAACTTCTTGCATCTTCTTTGTTCTGCCCAATCTCTAGCCTGTCTATGGACAGTCCCCTGCTCCCACTACTTTGGGTGACATCCTCAGTGTCATATAGCTGAGTGCTCTCTAAGCGCTCATCCTCCCTTCCCCCTTGGGAAATTAGTTCTAGCCCCATCTCATCATAAATGTTATCAATCGTTTCCCCGATGCTTCTGGTGTCGAAGTCATCTTCAATATTTGTCCCGCATGTACTTGGTACCGCATCGCTTGCAGGAAAGAATTCTTCTATGTCTTCCCATTCTACAACAGGATTGGGTTTTTTAACTTCCCGTTGTACATATTCTAAATCTCGTGCCCTCTGTCTGTATTTACGTTCCGCTTCCTCATCTATTTCCTTTCGCTTCTTTACTTCTTCTCTAGCCTTATCTACTTCACTCATCTGTTCATTTCTACGTTCCTTTGCCCTTCTACTTTCCTCGTCTTCTCGCTTCTTTACTTTCCTTTCTTGCACTCTCCTTTCTTCCTCTAACTTTAGCATATTCTGCCTGTACTTCTCATAGGCTGCGCATTGTGTGCGACTGAGCGGTATTCCTTGCTCTTCGCGATATAGTTGTTCTCGCCTCAACCTATTCTTCTTTCTTATCCTCTCGTCTCTCATATCCTTTTCTTTCTCCTTTTCCTTTCTCAGCACCTCATCAGACCATTCCCTCGGTCTTGTGTCATCACTCCCTTTACCATCAAGTTTTAGCAATATCTGACCTCCCATTCACTCGTCCTTTGCGAATGCTAACTCGCTACTTCCTTTCTCTTTCTTTCCCTCTCTCTCGAGAGAGAGATGTACTACTCTGTGCCTGATCCTTTCCTTCATCTCCGCGTCTCTCCTTGTCCCTCCGGACTATGGAGGCACGATGACTTTCCTGGCCTTTTTCTTTGATGTCGTCACCACTGCATGGAGGCGACTCATATTGCGGATTGCTGTACCCCGTGGCTGCCTTAAATTCTCTTAGCGGGTAAAGACCCACTGACTTACTCCCTTCGATTACTGGTTCAGGTGGGGCAGGTTGCGCGGTAGCTGTCTCACCCCCCTCTGTACATACATTTAATATCCAATCTGTGGGTGGTTCTTCCACCTTCGTGTCGTCAAACATTTTCCACAGTTTCAGCACAGCAAGATGTTTCTCTAGTGTTTTGCCGGTATATGTAGCATGTAGGAAGGTGGTCATGTGCTGTAAAACAGCCTTAGAGAGTGACCCATTCTGGGGCCACGGCATAAACATCTTATTTGCGGTGCCCTTAACCCACTCCTGGCTATATTTCTTTAGCTTTGTTGCATGCTTGGGCAGTTGCTTGCATAAATGCGCAAGCGGGGTAACTTCCTCCATTCTTAATTGCGTCACCAATCAATAATTATACAGTTCTTTTACTATTTTAATAGTATGAGCGATCACCAAATACGCAAGCTCCAATCCAATCTTTTCCCGCCAACTTTTATACCAACAATTTACTCAAAACTCATCAATTCAGTGGCGATTCCCTCTCAGTTACAGAATTGCGTAAATCCAAAATGCATTTTAAACAATCACCAATACAATTATTTTACATTGACATACAACAGAACATATATGACAGATGTTTGACAGACTAGACAGACACCTGCTGGTCATACGTATACCTGCCTTCTAATTAATACCACGTCATGGGATTTGAACAAACCCCCTTTATGACGTCTTTAATGCGCAGGAACACGGCAAATCTTTACGTTTGTGCTCAGCTGCCTCCCTGGTATTCCTTACGTTTTATTCTTCTCCAGTGCCCCCCCGGTATTCCTTACGTGTTTACTTCAAGTACCCCCTGATATTCTTTTACGTTTTTACTTCAGGTGCCTCCTGATATTCTTTATGTTTTTTGTTTCAGGTGCCCCCCTGATATTCTTTACGTTTTTACTTCAGGTGCCCCCCTGATATTATTTACGTTTTTACTTGATATTCTTTATGTTTTTTATTTCAGGTGCCCGAGTCATTACCCCCTATATATATATATATACAGTCTTCTCTACTTCTAACTATTTTATTGTTTCTCCACCACCCTCCGTTACCTTTCCCTTACTGGCTCTAATGCCTACACGACATTTGCAAAAGTAACAAGTTTTATTGCTTTACTCACCGATCGCATCGTTTCCTCTCTGCAACTTCGGGATTACCGCCCTTTCCTCTTCCTGCTTTTAAGGTTTTCGTCCGATCCGCTGTCCGTGGGAATGAGAAGGGTTATGCTCGGAAAGGCGTGTTCCTTCAGACCCACTACAGATTTTTTGAAATTTTTACTCTATCATTGTCCACGGGAAGCTTCTGAATCTACTCAGCCGGAATGGCGAAAGGACTTGTGATCTTACAGAAGGCCCAGAGTTACTTTGTGGCTTCAGTCTGAGGGTGTCTTACTCTATATCAATCGATAATCTATAATCGATGGCCGGAACCATCCTCACGCTACCAAGTGTTCACGAGGAGAGGAATCCGCTGACGGGCCCATTGGTCAGCACTCACCCTCTAGAACTTGTAAGACAAGATAGCTGCACCATGTGAGGACAGGGGGTGCAGGATTCACTTACTCCGACACGACTCAATAACGAGGACTCAGTAGTTTTACAAAGGGAAGTCAGTTTAATGATACATACATCAAACAGGGAAACAAATGGGAATCAGCTGTAGTGCGATCACCGGTCTTGCTCCGACTTCCTCGAACTTCAATTGAACAGATATTTTATAGGCAATGTTCGTCATCATTGACGTTTAACTTTACAAAACTCAAAATGCAATATAATTGGTTAGGAAAGGTAACTTAATTATAGGTGTTATATCTGTATATGATAATAGGGCATGCGGATTAGATAACTCTTATCGGGTGGGCGTCTACGCCCATCCCTTTACATCACGCGTGATAGACGTCATTACAACTACGACGTCCTATTGGTTACAATATCTATAGGACTTAAGATAACTTGTTCCATTGTGATTGGGCAGGTTACCCCCTAGACATAAATTTCCACTTTTAATTAGCAGCATGCAGAATGGACACCTCTGTGCCTGGTGTCCCAAGTTTCATCCTGCCTCCCTTCCATCAATCAGTATCTTGGGTGACGTGTCAATTAGTTGGCTAAGAATGGTCTCGGAACTGTAGTCTCTTATCGGGAAAAGTTATGGCATCCTCGGGTCCTGGATGACATCAGGCAATGGTACTTCTTCGCGCCTGGCTGGTCACGTGTTAGTTCACCATGAATCTGCTTCAGTTTCCAGCTATTAGTGCATTTAATTCTGTGTCGGCCTAGCCACCTGCATGGGCCCCCCTTATCTTGACCTTCATGAGGCAGGCTGGTGTGAAGAAGTACTGGTGGGGGGTGCCTGTACTTCCGTTCTCTATATGGTAGAGGAGAGGCACAGAGGACCCCAGCCAAGATTCTGAATTGGTAGCAATGGACAAGCAATCAAGGCCTAGCTTCTCGGGAGGTGATGCAGGCTGGTTCTTAAGTACAGTGTAGTCCCCGAACCCCCACAAAGGAATGTCCACACACTGTATTACTGAAAACACAGTCTTTATAAAATTAATATTCAAAGGTATGTACACGATCACAATAACGCACTTTGTACTCGGAAATCAACAATGATAAATATATACAATTCTAAAGTGGTACCATCAATGTTATCAAATCTCATTAAAGTGCATCAACTGTACGGTTCAAATGTCACACAGATCAATAACGAGGAAACCAGCAATAGAGACAATAGAGATAGGAAGGAACGTAAGATGGTTGAAACAATAGGCAGATTTCTGACCCCTACCCTTAGGCACAATTCTGTGTGGAAATCCCCCCACCTGGGCAACCTTAAAATAAAGATATATAGCACAAGCCCAGTCCATATATTGTTCAATAGTCTTATTTCCTCCTATTAAGGTTTTACAGCCCCAATGTACCTGGTGGACTAGAGTTCTTTGAAGACGCGTCAAAGGATCCTTCTTGAGTGACACCCTTTAAAGTAAGTGCCACGGATCGTCGAGAGGCGTCGAAGATGGTGAACTTGTCGTCGACGGCAGCGATGAGAAGTTCAAGGGTGCCGAGACCCCGATGTCGATCCAGGCGGTACTTGTCAGCGACGTCCTGTGAGGATGAGGTGTGCAGGACACCTTGGCGATAGATTGTTCAGGACCGCAAAGAGTTTCGAAAGAACTGTGGCCCAACGAGGGCGTCGAGTCGTCGAAGTCTTTGTGGTCGTGAGGTGGCGGGAAACCCACCGGCGGATTCTCCTTGGCGCGTTGGTCGTCCTCGGCTTTCTCCGGCGGGACAAAGCGGTCGACGCTGCGGACAAGGGAGTCCTTGGATTCAAATGTTCTTAGGAAAAGGAGCGGCCTGCTCCGGTCGTCGGCGGCACGGCGTCAAGTGGTCACCATGGCTGGGCAACACAACTTCGACGGGCCTCCAGCGGTTACACAAACCTGCGAACCCTGGTCGATGGCAAGGGACTTCGACAGCAGCGAAGTCCGGGTGCTTTGCTTCGTTCTCCTGAGTGGTCCCGTCTCGGGTCGGCAGCCTTTCAAGGGTCTGACTTCCAGGGGGCTTCGGCGAAGGTTAGCAGTGCTCGATGGTCCCTCGGAGCACGGGAAGAGGGCACCTTACCAGGTCCTCTCTCGGATCATTCTTCGATGGATTCAGCAGCTTTCAGATCGGTCGAAGCAAATGCAACAGCAAGTCTTCTTCTTCCAGCTGGGCGTCATGGATCAGCCGTTCCAGTTACTCTTAATGTGAAGACACAGCTTCTGAATGCTTCTGAACAATTTCCAGTGGTGGGGGGTCCCCAGATATACTATCTTGTCTCTCATCCACACTGCTGGGTCACTCTCAGCAGCCAATCATACAGAAGGGCATTCATGCAGTCAGTCAGCCAATCAGGCACACAGTGCATTCAGGCCATCCTCCTTCCTCTCAGACACTCACAACAAGGAATGTGGATTGGGACAAGTACCCAGCCATTCAACACTACACACTGCATTCAGGCCAGTTCCGGGCAGGGCTGTCTCAGTCTTTGTCTCTCATGCCAGAAACCAGACAACCACAACAAGAAGTGCATATTGGTCACACACTCCATTCACCCAGGTCCCACCCACAGGAGGTACCCACAACATACAATCACTGGGAAGGCTCCAGCTAGTCTGGCCGGGCCTTCGCAACAACACCATATATGGCACTTCCATCCAACAGCCAGTCAGGGGGAAGGGACAGAGTCAGGGCTTCCCAGGACTTTGGGAAAACAAGGTAATAGGTAATAGAAAGCAAGAGGCCACAGGGGCCATCTTGTTTTCCATCAGGAATCAACGGATTTCAATGGCAGGGCCTGGGGATCCCAAAATGGAGGATACTCAGCGCACATGTCAAAGTCAGCATGGAGCTGCCACCAGCCCATACCCTGCTCTGTGGGCCACCCACAGGTGCCCAAAAACATACACTAGGGGCACAGGGTTGTACTCCCACCCATGGGTGCCATAAGGGTATCCCATGGGTCGGTTCACCAAACCAAAAGAGAGAGAGCTGCACTGCCAGGAGCCCCACATGAACTCCTGCGCGGAAAATACGACAGAACACACGATAAAAAGGCAGTAAAGGACAAGGATACAGAGGCCCTGTCCCTCCGATGCATTTCCAGCATCACAGCTGGTATGCTCTGAAGTTGGAGTGTTGTGAGCTGACGCTCTCCTCCCCTTCTCTGGTTGACCTCAATTTCATAGGCATGAGCCGCTCTTTGTTGAGTTTCGATTCCGCTCCTTTTCTTGCCTTTTGCTGGGTTTCGAAACTGAGCCTTATTGAGGTAGATATATGGTTGGCGCTTGCCACTCTATCTTCTACTAAGCATTGCAAGCAGTATCGATTTCTTAGCATCTTGGGTTTTAAGCCTATTTACACCCATTTAACAGGACGGTTGCTTCCATCTTGTCTCGTAACACTGTTTCCTCACGTTGTAACATTATCTCCTCTCTTTGCCTATTCCATTCAATTTCGTAGTTACTCGCATTGGCGTGTTATCTTCGACAGCTGCTTTTGTTACTTCACGGATCTGTTCAGGCCCTTGTCTCATTTCCACTGGTCTTCCATTAAGGCTTTTGGGGGTCTCTTCGTGGACCGTGTGGAGGTACTCCTCATTTCGTATCAGTGGTTGGTATGGCTGTCTGATAGGGCACCGTGCTGCCCAGGGTTGTCTGGTTATGGGTGCTTCAACCGGTATGGATCTTCTGATGTATACTGGGCAGAGTCCCAGTGCAGCTCTTTGTAGGTTCATTTGCTCTTCATACGTCACATACCTTGGTGAGCGCGCTCCTGGTACCTCAAAATGAGAGGAAGGGGTGCAGGCCATGTCTGGGACCTCCTGTACACTTTCCCTTACGCTGCAAGTCTCACGCCAGCGCCGGTCGCAGATATGCATTTGCTCCTCATTACCATCCAATGCTTGACAGGTCGGCACAGCTGGTGGTACTTTATCTTGGAGTGCATGTCTCTCCAGATCTTGCTCTGTTAGCTCTGGTTGCTTTTTCCTCTGTCGTACAACACCATCGCATGCAGCTGTTTATTTATTTATTTATTTATTTATTATGCGCTAAAGCCCATTGGAGTCAAAGCGAAAAAACCAAGGCATCATAACTGCCAACATAACAACGAGTAGCATAGTGGAGAGAAGGACAAAGCAAAGATTCCGTATAAAGGGAGTGGCTCAGCATTTAAATCGGAAACAAAATGTGGGTAAATAATTTAGAAAATAGGAGGGTTTTCAACATTTTCCTGAAAGATAGAAGGAAGGTTGACACAGGCCTGGACTGTACTTCTCAGGCATGTATCAACATCTGAGCTTTGCAGAAGTTAGACATTGTCCTGCCACTCTTGGAGCTTGTGTGCCTCCTGTTTTGGGCCTCAAGAAGTCTTTCTGGTGTGCTGCTGCTATCTGGTTCAGTCATGGCTGGCATGTTTCCTGTACCTGCCGTGGTTTGTCTCAGCATGCTGAGCGTCAGGTTTGCTGGTAGTCTTGGACATATTTATTGTTCATTTATAACACGCTTAATACCAGCGAGTGGTTTCTAGGCGTGGGATCAATCGGGATTCGAACCTGGGTAGCGCAACGTTGTCTTGCTGCAAAAAAAAACGTGTTGCCCCTGAGCTATCCTTCCTCCCAAACTCCTTACCTGCTCGCTTCCTCAGAACTGCCAGTAGCATTGCATGAAAGGCTGGGTGGTATGGACAGGTTCCGCTCCATACAGCCTCAATGAGCATGGTGCTCATTCAGCCCATTGTGGGTGATTAGGATGTTGAGCATGGTGCTCATTCAGCCCATTGTGGGTGATTAGGATGTTGAGCATGGTGCTCATTCAGCCCATTGTGGGTGATTGGGATGTTGAGCATGGTGCTCATTCAGCCCATTGTGGGTGATTGGGATGTTGAGCATGGTGCTCATTCAGCCCATCGTGGGTGATTGGGCTGTTTTGCAGGTGTTGCTGGATGCTGCTCTCACAGCACTTAGATGGGTATGGTTCAGGTGCTATTAGGCCGGGTCTGGTCAGCACCCCAGCATTTGCAGGTGGCCTCAATGGCATTGGCAAGCAAGTGTGGGAATGTACTCAGGAGTTTGCTCCTGTGTGAACTAACTTGTACTGTCCCTGTGCATGGGTTGCCAGTTGTCTCGTTCTCAACGGATTTAATGCTGACTCAAATAGGATGGCACATCCAAAGGTTTGTGTGCCAATGGTTCTGTTACCACAAGGGTCCAGCCAGAGGTTCCTCGTTGGCGTGTGGGGATCACCCCATTGGGACAACTTCAGGTGTGGGGTAAATACAGATGTTTTGTATGTGGCCCCATAATATATACTCTGTGACCCTGGAACTGGCGCATGCTGGTGGTATGCATTGTTGTTGGGATACACAGCTGAGTTGGAAGCCCATGGGCCAGCAGTTTGCCGACAGAAGAATATTTGCAGAATGATGATGAGTCTGCTGAGCGTCCACGTGAGCTTTAGGCACGACTTGTCTGTGATGGGAAATGTGTTGACTCCAGTGAGCACCTGGACCCAAGATTGAAGAGGTAAGTAACCTCCCCAGCTGGGCACATTGTGCTTCAGGCAAGGCTTCTTCATTGTTGGCTGCAAGTGGAGGTTTTGAGCATGTGGTATTCGATTTGATGTTTTACTTTGTCACTGTAGTGTTTTACATGCCCTTCTGGGGGGGTAGTACATTGCTACTTCCATGGTGTCTGATTGGTCATTTCCAAGCGTGGAATGCAAACCTGCACACGCATTGCCTTACCTTTTTTTTGCCACTCGATAAATTGTGCAACCGCCTGTACCTGAGAAATTGCAGTCCCAACTTACTTGCTGCATATGTAAGGTTATGCAGCAAGATTACAGAAACTTTGCACATGTGTAAATGAAACATTGCACGATATTAGCACTAGGGCAGGGCAAACGTTTCCTGGTGCAAAAATGCATCAAAAATGTATCTGTTTTGCACTAGAGCAATTTTTGCCCTGGTGCTTATACCATGCCAAACTGCACTTGTTATGGTGCCATGGTTTTCTAATATGTGCCAGGCTTTTTGGAAATAGGGCACACTTTGCGCTAGTGCTAACACATTGTAACTTTGCTCTTTGATGGGTGCAAAGTTTCTGTTATCTGGTCCCTGGTGCGATCTCGTGGAATAGCATTTCTTACTGTGAAACTTGGCTGTGCATTTTTTGTGTTGTCGTTTTTTCCGTCTTGTGGTCCTTCAGCTGGGGGAAATCATTATCTTGAAGTTCCAGTGACCGTAGATGGGGTTTGCAAAAGGAGACTTTAATTTCTGATGAATTTATGGAGGGCTGCTGGTGTAAGGGACATTATGGTGTGTCGTTTGTCATTACATCATTAGCTGAATGTTGGTGTTTTACTCTCTCTAAAATGACTCTCTGGATTGCTGAATGTAAAGGGTTATTGTTCTTCAGAGTGTCGGCAAAGATGAATTCTGCATCTCCATGTTTGCATTTGCCTCGGTTTTGGTGTTTCTTTGTTTGACATTGGGTATTTCTGGACTCTGATATTCAGGATAACAGGAAGGAAGCCCCAGTTTCTTCGTAAGATGTTTGTGTTTTGGTCTGAGAATTACAACTAGGTAGTGCAATGTTTTAATCAAAGTCGTAAAGATATTTTGCTTAATTCACCAACATGAAACCATAAAGCAACCCCGTGAAGAAACCTGCGACAAACAATGTTGAAAGATGACTAGTCCTCGAGTTCCCAAATACTTGTGCTGCTGAGAGTTAAGAATCACTCCTTCTTAAGAATATTTCAGGTCCTGTGTGTCTCGAAGGCGAATGCTCAACCAACCGCCTGTGCACTGTCTGCCTTTGACATTCGAAATGATTTAACATAAAAATCGGCTTGATGAATTCATGCTTCTGCAAACCTTGGGAGAACTCAATTACAGAGGATAATCTCAACCCTGCAGGATATTAGGCAGAAGTTAATTACGGGCACAAACTTCCCACCTCTGTTCCCATGTTGAGTGGCATGCGGCAAAATGACACTCTATTGCTTCTTTTCTGCAATGTGTGTTAAGTCTCTCGGGCATTGCACTT
Organism: Ambystoma mexicanum; assembly: GCF_040938575.1. Taxonomy (NCBI): domain Eukaryota; kingdom Metazoa; phylum Chordata; class Amphibia; order Caudata; family Ambystomatidae; genus Ambystoma; species Ambystoma mexicanum. Next base: position 578,959,629 of record NC_090937.1, on the reverse strand, counting down.
GGGAATTCATTTCAAATCTGAATTCGAGTACATTTTAGTCCCGAAGATGTCCCTGCCTTCCAGAAATTCCTGGCACATGCAATGGACTGGATGTCTCAAGCAATAATGATCATATGGTGAATTTAGATAATGTGTAGGCCAGGGATCACCACCCCAAGCCAATCCCCCTCCCCCGCCAGAAGAAAAATATATAGGGCCAGATTCATGGAATTTTTTGCACTGTTCAAAGTGACTTTGCACTGCCAACACAAACCCTGAGTCACAGAAGTGTGCAAAGTGTATTTTACAGTGCAAAGGCTGTGTAACGTTCATTTTGTATTGCAAAAACACTTTCCACGGTTCGAAGAATCAAGGTTTGTGTCGGCAGTGCAAAGTCACTTTTCAGTAGTGCAAAGTCACTTTGAACCGTGCAAAAAATTCCATGAATTGGGCCCTTAATCTTCTCCCAACTATAGAGATGTGTCAGGTCAGAGGGCAGGAAAATGAAACAGATGCTAGATGCACTCATAGTAATGATTTAACAGCAATCCAAAATAGGAAGCATATCATAATATATTGTACTGCGTTGACAGGAGTTAGAACCCAATACTTGAGTCATTTTATACATAACTCTGCAGTTTTAGATGTCAAACAACATTTTAACAGAATTTCTAGTGAGGAGGAAATCCTAGCGACAATCGCTGTGCTAAAAATCTTACAAGAAGAGCATTTGATAAATTTGAGATAACATTTGTCTAATTGTGGTGGTTCTATATGTGTTTTAGATAATTGTATATTTTATTGTTGATCATTTGTTATGCTTACGTGATGTTTTGAAATGTTTTACTTGCATACTGAAAGTATATTTAATGCTGTGTAAGGCTGTCTTAGTACAAACAGGATCACAATATAAAAGAAATAATTAAAAAAAATGATATTTGACTGTGATTACAGGCGTTATGTATTTGTCATTGATTTGTTATTGAAAGCATGCACACACACCCGCTAGAAAAGCTAGGCAATCATAATTCCAGTCCTTCTTTAACGGCACCATTAAGCAGATTGTCTAAATCACAACGATGGTAATGCAGTCCTTAGGGGGTGTCAGCGGCCACATAGACTTAGGGAGTCTCACCACTACACTGAAGACTTTTACAACTGGAGTGAGAACCACACATTAGGAGCAGAAATAGAGACAGTCTGTGAATCATGAATTAAACTCGAGAGTGTCTCACTAGAGACAGCAATATTAGTGACATCCTGAGAAATTACTTTCAGGCCTGAGTGATGAGAATCGTGGAGCACATCAAGGTTCATGTGTTCAAGTTGATTGTGACAGTGCGCTTTGGAATCTGCCAGCAGCGTTCATAGGCCATGGCTGCAACGGCTGCTCAGCGATGGCGCCTCCTGCCGAATGTGCTTCATTTTGCTGTTACTTGTAAAGATATTGGTACATTGTCAGCAGAAATACTCAAAGATGTTGTACGTTACTGAGTCTGCTCAAGATATTGGTTCTGATTCACAGAAGCGTTTAATAATCACGCCACCTGATAGGAAAATATTCTGTGAATCAGGCCCTAGGTCTGTAGCATAAGTATTGGGCTGCCCAGTACAAGTTTGGGAACTTCATCAAGTAGTTTGGTAATCTCCCCAGGCTCTTATCCAATGGTGAGAAACTGTAGTACTGTGTGTATTGCCTCATTGTTGTCATCGTGGCTATCCAATCTGATCTTATTCTTGACTTCCTGGGGCTACCTTATAAGGTCCTCAGTTTGTGAATCCACAGCAGTTAGGATCACTTCTACTCTTAGTCGTAGCTTAGCAGCAGCTATATATCTCCCTGATTTCAAGATATGTGCCAAATCAGCACGCAGAGAGTCGTGCAAGGGAACCAAACACGTTCTGTATAGTGCTTCAATTCTTAGCTCCACCAAGCAGCTCAGTGAGGTTGACCCTAGCTCAAACCTTAATGAGACCATGAGTACACAATCAGGTAAGCCCAGCGCTCGTTTCCATACTCGGGACTCAATCGCAACGGAAGGAAGTGAACATAGTTTGTCATTAAGATTCCATATAAAAGACCAGGTATCACCTTCATTTTAACAAAGAATTATAAAGGCTGCAGAGAAAATGTACAATATTTGTATTTGATTTTTTTCATCTTGGCTCCTGCTTGGACAGCCTTCGTAAAAAGATTCTTCATCAACTTCTGACTGTTATCTTCTGAACCTAGAGTGAATCCCAAATATGTCATGGATATGGAAGGTGTTAAGTCTTGGTTGCACATATGCCATTTACATCATATTTTCTTATTCTTATTATGGGTAAATCTTATGATCTTAGTTTTTTGTTTATTAATACATAGACTATTCACCGGAGCACACTCCAAAATAGCATCTAGTTATTTCTGCACGCCAATTTGAGACCAATCCATTAATACAACATCATCGGAATATGCTAAATATGGTATTGTCAGGTTTAAAATATTTGGAGGAGAAAATAGGAAACTCACCAAGAAGATACCCAAATCAGATAAATACAAATTAAACAGAAAGGCTGCAAGCATACAGCCCTGCCTAAGGCCACTATAGGCCAAGAAAGCCTTTGTAGTTTCATCCAACCCTTTCAACCTCACTTGTAGGGTAGTGTTATCATGTAGATGTATCAGAATCATTAGTAAGTGATTTGGGATGTTCCATTCCTTTAGCTTCTGCCACAATACATTGCATTTAACACAATCAAATGCTTGTGCAAAAATCAATTGCAGCAAAATACAAGGGCAGATTTCCAGGGGTGAGAGCCTCTTCTCTCACCCAACCTACTATTCAAATTAATGCCCCTCCCACAGTGGAAGCCTGTTTGATATTTCTGCACACAACCCAGAATCGACTGCCCATTGCTTCAAATGTTTTAGGACCAACCCCACAAATATTTCGCCATCACTATCAATGAGAGAGATTGGGCGATAATTGAGAGGACTTGATCTTTCGTCCCTCTTTTAAATTGGTATGATAGTTGTGGAAAGCCATGAAGGGGGTATCTTCCTAGCCAATAATACAGATTGAAACATATTGAAAAACATATTAATCCACATAGTTGTGGCCAGTTTGAAAAGTGCGTTTGATAGGCCATTTGGACCTGCTCCTCTGGAATTGGAGGGTTTCTTAATCAAGCTCTAAATGTTGTCCACTGTTATAGTCTTATGATCATGAGTGGAAACTCATGATCATTCCCCTGTACCACCTTCACAAGATTGCATCAAAGATGCAGAGTGGTGCAGCAAAATTCAGCAAGCACTTGCTGATAAAATCACCCTGCTCCAAAATAAGATCAAGGCCAAGAAGGCAAACCTCACTTGTAATGCCCAGCAGCCCATGGACAATAACAAGTCCCCACTCACATGCACCCCCTTCAGCTTCTCTCAAGTCACCACGAAGGAAGTAGAGGACATCATTAAAAGCCTGAAACCCTCTAACTGCCAAGGTGACATTTGTCCAGCTACACCAATCAAAGAAGGTGCCAAAAGTCCTGCCCCCTTCATCGCTGCACTAATAAACTCCTCTTTGATCACCAATCAAGTTCCTAACAACCTCAAAGAAGCATGGGTTATGCCCCTTCTAATCTTGACCCAAATGTTCCCACGAACTACAGACCTATCACCACTGTCCCTTTCTTTCTAAAAATTCTGGATCGGGTGGCTTATCTGCATATACAGAAACACCTTGAGGACAACAATCTCCTTGGTCTCAGACAATCAGGTTTCAGACCCAGACATGGAACTGAGACTGCCCTTCTAGACCTAAAGATCCAAATGGACGAGGCAAAGGATAAGGGTAAGCACTCTATGCTTCTACTCCTTGACCTTTCCGTTGCCTTCAACCTTGTCGACCATCAGATTCTTACCAAACATCTGATCACAGCAGCAGCTTTCTCCACGAATGCTTCTGACTGGATCAAATCTTTCTTTTCTAACGGGACTACCAGATTCTTCTCCCCATCGGCTTCAGCTGACCCTGCACCAATACTATGTAGCGTCCCTCAGGGCTTTTGTGTGTCACCCACACTGTATATTATATTTACAAAACTACTCTTTGACCGTCTGGATAACTTGGGTGTCGTCTACACCAACTATGCAGGTGACACCCAAGTCCTCATCCTCCTCACTGGCTGCTATGACCATGACTCCAAACTCTTAAATGCTATCTACCCCAAAATTCAGGCCTGGATGGCGACTAATGGTCTGTGTCTCAATGACGATAAAACGGAGCTGATGATCGTGGGAACTCAGGCACGCCTGAACAAACTCAACTCCAACTACTCCGCCTTCGTCATTGATGGCAACACTATTAGGGTTTCCAGAGAAATAAAAACATTGGGGGTCTACCTTGGTTCAACTCTCTCCCTCAAAAAACAGGTAAACAGCCTAGTATCCTCCACTGCCTATACCAACAAACTGATCTACAGTTGTAAAGCCTACCTGTCAACAAGTAGCTGCCTAACACTGGCCAGAGCTCTTGCGCTCTCCAAACTTGATTACTGTAATACCCTTTTCCTGGGCTCTTCTGAACAAAACCTAAGCAAACTCCAGGTACTTCAGAATAACTCTTTGAGAGCAGCACTCAGCCTCCCTAGAGCCTGCCACATCTCCCATCACAGACAGAATGCCAACTGGCTACCCATCTGGGATAGAATCACATTACGCATCCTAGCCATCAAGCACAAATGTCTAACTAATTCTGCCCCAAAATATCTGGCTGAAAAGTTTTGCAAACACCTTCACACTTGTACTACCAGATCAGCCCACTCACATAATCTGATAGTACCAAGATACAAGCTAAAAACAGCTGGAGGAGCCAGCTTCCCAATACAGGCTGCTAAACGATGGAATTCCATTCCCATCCCTTTCAGATAGGAACCCTCATTCCTCACCTTCAAAGCCAATATAAAGAAGTGGCTGAGCAGCAAATCTCTTCATCAGTAGATCGCTGCCCTGCATACGCACCATTGTGTATTTAAGAACTGTATTTAAGAATTAACTAATCCTGTGTTCTTCATACTCGTACTTGACTCTATGCCTCCTTTCTCAAGCACCGACCCACCTGTAACCAGGGTCCTTCATCGTTATCTTCAATGTTTGAATTATGTCTGAACCTTTGTACATTGCCTATAAGTTTCTCAAGCGCCCAGTTTCCCCAGGGTTTGGTGCGCGATACAAATGATAAACAAATACAAATTCCTGACACTCTTTGTATCAGTCTCTAGTTGCTTAGTTACTTCTTTGAAATGATTAATCCATTCACTTTTATCAATCGGGTTAGACTGCAGCCAACTCTGCATCTTTTGCATCAAATGTATCACTTCACAAAAATGTCTAGAGTAATTTTGGGTTAATACTTCAAGCATCTGCCAGCCCTCTTTCTGAGCTATGTATGCTCTAAGCCAGTTTTTAAAGGGTTGCTTGAGGTGTTTCTTACAGGATAAATAAAGATGCATATTCTCGCCTCTCCTTTTTAAATGATATGTTATGCTATTTTTCATTTGTATAGCGCCTTATGTATCATTGGTATGATCTCAAGGTGGTGGTAGGTTGAACGCCCTCAGGAACCACAGTTCAAGTCAGTTGAGAGAGAAAGAGTTGTAAAGTGTGTGCTCGCACCAGGTATTTGTGCAGCTGGTGTGGTTATTGCATGATAGCTGCTTTTTAGCGGTAGGTGTGGTGCTGAGGAGATCAGTTGATTGTGTTCCGTCTGGAGGGTGGACATCCAAACTGAGTTCTGGCAGCGTTAGGCCTGACGAGACGCCTAAGATAGCCGGTATGTGCTAGCTAGCTGCATTTTATTGGGGTGATGGGTAGTTTGATGAGTCATGTTAGTATGAGAACAGCTTTACCGAATGTGTCATAGTACTGCTGTGTTCTAGTCGAATGGTGTATAGGAGAGAGTAAGCGTAGTAGTGTGATATTGTGGTAATCATTAAAGTGTATGCGACCAGGCACACAATGATGTTGGGAATACCTTCTAAATTCAACTTTTAACACAGTGACGCCATTAGGGCACATTCAATGATGTTGGGAATAGCATCTTATTTCAACTCTAATACAGTGACGCTATTAGGGCATACTTCTAAGTTCAAATTTAACACAGCAACGCTATTGGGGCACACTCAAAGATGTTGGGAATAGCGTCTAGATTTAACATTAGCACAACAATGCTATTAGGGCACGTTTTCTAAGTTCAACTTTAAACAGTGACGCTATTAGGGCGCACTTTCTAAGTTCAACTTTAACCCGGTCATGCTAATGGGGCATACTTTGTAGATTCGACATTAAGACAGTGACGCTATTAGGCACACTTTCTAGATTCAACTTTAACACAGTGCCGCTATTAGTGCACATTAGGTATACTTTCTAAGTTCAACTTTAACACAGTGACGCTATTAGGGCGCTCTTTCTAAGTTCAACTTTAACCCGGTCATGCTAATGGGGCATACTTTGTAGATTCAACATTAACACAGTGACGCTATTAGGGCGTACTTTCTAGATTCAGCATTAACACAGTGACGCTATTAGGGCGTACTTTCTAGATTCACCGTTAACACAGTGATGCTATTAGGTCACACTTTCCCAGTTCAATTTTAACATGGTGACGCTATTAGGGCACACTTTCTAGATTGAACTTTAACACAGTGACGCTATTAGGAACACTTTCTAAGTTCAACTTTACCACAGTGACGCTATTAGGCACACTTTCTCAGTTCAACTTTAACACAGTTACACTATTAGGGCACCCTCAATGATGTAGGGAATACCCTCTAAATTCAACATTAACATAGTGATGCTATTAGGCACACTTTCTAAGTTCAACTTTAACACAGTGACGCCATTAGGGCGCACTTTCTAAGTTCAACTTTAACCCAGTCATGCTAATGGGGCATACTTTGCAGATTCAACATTAACACAGTGACGCCATTAGGGCACACTCAATGATGTTGGGAATACCCACGGCACATGCTATTTATCACAATTGTTCCTCAATGTGGCACATGCTATCCTTCGCAACTCCAACCAAGACTGAGACAATGCCATCATTCACAATGCACCCACGTGAGGAACATGCTACCAGTCATAATTCTATCTAGGAGAGGCCTATGCCAACATTCACAATTCCGTCTAAGTGTGATGCATGATATTATTCACAATTCAAGCTAAGAGTGGGACATGCTAACATTGTTACACCCATCTTAATGTGGCTAATGTTCACTATTGTCTCTGGGAGTGGCACTAGTTATTAATGCATGTATTTCCGAATGTTTTGCAGGACAACATATACAGCCCAGCAGAAATCATGGATTTCTTTTCTCAACAATTTCTTTTTTAATTGTATCACTATGTCAAAGGGCTGCATGCTTCTATAAACATCATGCTTGTTGCTACCTGTCACCCTCTTGTAGTTATCAAGGAAGGCATCAAAAGAACACAGGGATGGTAGATCGTGTTCTGGTAGATCATCAAGGAACTGATACACTTGATCATTAAAACCATTCAAGTTGCATACATATTTATATATTCTGTTCCCAGCAGAGTTTACTGTCAATCCACACATACTATGGTTACTTACCCTCTGAGCGTACATCTTAAATACAGCAACAAGTTTCCTAAGGTCACTCTCATAGTTTTCAAATACCTTCATTTCTTCACATAGATTAAATAAGGTGGGTGACATAGCAATATAATCTGAGTATGCAGAGGACCGCTCGGACATCCAGGTTGACCTGGATGGGATATCATCCACTATCACTCTGTTTAGAAGTCTACGATTCCAACTGGAAAAACCACTGCCTGCATACATTCCCTGGCACAGGGGATTTAACCTTAATGCAAACATAATCTTCGTCACTGCCCAAATCAGTGATACATTCAACATTAAAATATAACCAGCTATTACAATGTTACATACTTCATGTAGACAAAGTGATGTCACTGTCTTCAAAGTCAGTCACAGTTCATAATTAGAAATATTAATGAAATTCTACAATTATACACCAGACTTTGCTCACCATGAATCATTAGAGTCCACTCTTCTGTTCGAATAACCGGACGTTCATAGCTGATTGATACAAAACCTACAGGGATAAAGAATATGACTATCTCAGTGTTGCCCTGTGGTATAGGTCTTTCCCTTTGAGTATCCTGCATGTTTACTCTGGGCATGGCTAAAAGTCTGCACTGGGCAGCTGAATGCCCCAATGGGGTGAGTGACGTAGGAGAGATTTTATCCTCACTCCAAAATCCTATGTCTGCCGTAATCAATATGTATGTGTCAATGTTACAAACATGAGCACCAAACCTGGTGTGTATTATGCCATTAGTGATTCAACAATACAATCTTTTATCAGAGACTTATTTGTCAAATATAAATATCTGTGCTTGGGGAGCAGTTAGCACTATACAAATCATAGGGGGGCATGGTGAAGGAGGCAGACATACAAAGGAGTGGGGAGCTGACACTGGGGAATTTGGAGAGGGAGCTATTTGGCAGCAATGGATATACAATTAACCAGGTGAGGAAACAGTGGTAGCAGATCACCCAATGTGAGGTAGGGTGGGAATTGGAGGGTGGGTGGACCTCAGTGTTAGGGAGGAGCCATTCCTTAAAGAGGAGGGTCTAGCTCCTTCTTGAAATGTAAAATTGAAGGTGCGTGTCTGGTGTTGACAGGGAAGAGTTTCCAGATCGCTGGGTCATAGACAGAAAAGGCCTATCCTCTGTTTTTTTGCTTCCTGCACTGGCAGAGTTCAAGTCTGCACATATCCTTAATACTGGGAGATCGTAGGCCTTACTAGAGGCTGCGTTTCTCAGTGAAGTGGTTTGAGGCCTTCAAGGCAACAGCCTTGTAGATGATGCAGCAGGATTTGAAGAGGATGCGTTCTTGCGGCAGTAGGATGTCCAATTGGATGAGGGTCGAGGTAATGTGGTTGAATTTGCAGAGTCCTTTGATGAGTTATGCTGCAGCATGCAGGATACATCTTAGGGGTCCCAGAGTATTCACCAGAACGTCTATCAGAAGAGCATTGCCGCCATCCAGATCAGAGAGTACCAACGCCTGAACAGCAGATCTGAAGTTGTTTTTCTGGGGTGAAGAGCTTGATTTTCCACAGCAGAAAACGTTTGAATGAAGATGTGTGCCTTCGAGGTTCATAGCAGAGAGCCAGGTCTGGATATCAAGGTGTTCAGTGTGGTTGGTCAGCATTGGGTTTTCGGCTTTGGAGGGTTTTCTGGTCCCAAAAGTCTCTTTGATTTTACGGAACACAGATTTGAACCCTCAATGGTGCTATTTGTCCCATTCCCCATTTCGAAAAGAAGGACTCTGATGCATAGAGAACATTTTAGTAATCTTTATTTCTTTAAAAGAAAGAAAATACCTCTCTGACCTTTCTACACTTTTATTCTGGGATCCTTGGCTAGGCACCATAAGGCCTTGTACTGCACTAGACACACACCATGTTTGTAACAGAGAACTGGACATGCTGCACAATAAAAAACAGATACAATAAACAAAACCAAACACTTTTATAATCATGCCCTCGGGCACCTTTCTACACATTGATCAGAGTAAACATGTATCATAAAAACATAGGTAAAATCAGAACATGCGAATGCACACTGACAGTTTTCTTCTGCTTCTAAGAGCTTTTTATTGTGATTCTAATAATGCATGTACCATAGAATACCATTGCTTACCACTTCCTCCCTATATCCTATTAGTAGAATGAGGATGAGATTGGGACAAGCCTTGGCATGCAGTTCAGTGGTTATAAAATCAGTTACCCTTTTGGAATCCGCTGCACTTACTGTCTACCCCTTGCCCTTTTAGTCACATGTCAGGTTAGTCTGATGTTAGCAATATTGGGATCTTTTGAAAAAACATAATTATTCCCATAATCAATTTAGATTAAGAAAAATCCCTTTTAGGTCAGTTTAGCCTGGCCAAATCAACCCTGCTAAAAGCCACTTGTAACTGACCCACAACCAGCCCTCCAGGCCTGCCTGCAATTTGGGAACCCCTCAGCAGCTATTCCCACCTTCCAGCACAGGACTCTATGGGACACTGCAGCTTGAAAAACTGTTGTGGGTCCAAGCACACAAACCTATCCAGTTTGCTTGCAGCCTTCACTGCAAATCCAGCTGCTCTTGGGGAATGCCTTGATGTTCGCAAGGCACTACCCGACTCTCATTCTCGATGAAAGAAAAATAGGCCTAGTTTTCTTTTTCACAATCACAGTTCATAAGATCTAAACTCTGTTCTTTTGTGCCTTGTGCTTATTGTGCAATAAGCCATATGCAACAGCCCCTCCTGGACTCAAAAAAAGACAAAACCAGGAAGGCAAGAGTCTTGTGCAATCAGTAAATGGTAATAAGCCACACAAACCCTTTCTTACAAGCCATTGGTTTTTTAATTTTGGAAAAGAACTCAGAACTTGCTGGAACTCTGAGGCAAATTTCAGTCAGCCAATGCTCAGCCACAAACTCTGATATACCCAAGACAGCTACCCTGCAGGCAGCACAACCCCGCACTGAGACCAACAGCAAAGAACCTAGCCTCTCAGTCTGTAGTTCCTTATATAGAACTCAGCCCAGGAACTATAGATCATATGGAAGCTGCATATTTTTACCCACATATTTCTTCCAATGTCACTTTCTTTCCCCAACCTTCTTGTGTTACTAAACACATGACAAAACCTTCGGGAAACTTCCAGTGCCTTCTAGCATATTCCAGTTCAGCCCTCTATGACATTTAGCAAGCTTCACCTATCTTTCCCTGCGCATGAAAAAATACATGCTACATGCCATCCTTTCTTCCTGAATTTACACTGCTCAAACAATGGATATTTATTTGTCAAGGGCCTCACATTTTGCCACTCTGCACAAATCACCCTTTAATTCCTCTGTTTTTATGTTCTGCTTTTTTAAAATCTAATCATCACAAGCGATTTGTTTTACAAGAAAACCTGTCCATACACATGCTGCAATATTTATATGTTAAGGCTTGAAGCCTCCAAATCAACCCTCTCTCTAGTTACCCTCAATGCCACATGTCAGTAATAGTATCCTAAATCAAACCCATAACACCTACTGCAATTTTAGCATCATTTGAAACTGGTGCACACAGTCTCTGTTGAAATCAGTGACCCAGTTGAAATGAGTGCACTGTTTAATTTACATACCCTAACAATATGGGGATGATCCCTTCTTAACCAAACTAACTAGTGTAGTTGTCTATAGTCAAAGTTCACAAAATAATATGGTTTCCATCCAATAAGCTAAACCTGTATGGCCCTACCACTAAATGTATAACTAATTTAGGTAGCTGTATTTCTCCAGTCTTTGTTTAAGGTTTTCCAAAGTGTTAAATTCTGCACAAAGTCAATATAGAATATTTCTCCTCTTATTACTGTTCTCACAAAGGAGCCTCTGCAGCTCTTGATATACGGTGAGGCTTTCGTCTCTGTAAACCTCAGACATATTTTCCTCCTATTCCCTCATTCTTTGTGGTGATCTTCTCTTCCCTTTTTCCTTTTATGCTTAAACACTAGTAATACTGGGTATTTTACTATCTTAATATTAGTTTCAACTTTAGATATCTGTGGCCACCCCTTCTGGGACCTTACATTATATTCTCCTCTTCTGTCCAGCATCACCTGAAGCCAATAGATTTAAATCCACATTATTGATGTTGGGGGCAGAAACGTGTTTGCAGATAGTCGGGTTGGTATACGAAGAGCCACATGCCCTAGCCTCAAAGGGGGTGCTCTCCCAGCCATCCTAGATTTGTCACATATGTTTGCAAATGTATGGACCTTCTTTGGAACAAGTTCATATATATTCCTTTGTAGGCATTCCAAAATCATAATTAACCTAGATAGCTGTTCCTGCAATGGGGTCTGGGAATAAATAGATTCATTCTATAATTAAGTAGACAAGATTGTTAGTAATTCATACGTGGCCTGAGCAACATGTTTACAAATCCAGATGTAATGGTCAAGACACATAAAAATGTTGGGTTTTATTTTGCTTTGTAGTTTATCTACAAAACTACACAACTACATAGCTCCTGGCCATGCCACCATCCATCATGGAGGTGACATTTTAGTTATTGGGCATTTGTATGGTGCCTATACAGTAGAACGTGTTTCAAGGCGCCACAAGCCAAAAGGGCAGGGAAAACAGGGGCGGATAAAAAATAAAAAACTGTCCTACTAGGCCTTGTGACATTCGGATCATGCAAGTGGAGTAAACGGAGTGCAGGGGGGATGGGGGCAGAGTCAAGGTAAGTGCTAGGGGCGCCCATGGAGGGAAAGTGTGCAGGGAGACAAGGATAAGGCAAAAAGGTGCAAGGAACAAGGGTAGACTCAGTAGGTTAGTCAGGGAGAGGTGCACGAAAGGAAGTGCTGGTAATGGGGTACTGCAGAAGACTGGTAGAAGGAGGGCCTGGCCCTTGTAAGACTCAGAAGGGACCAGTCAGCCAGTTATAGCAGCAGGGGGGCATTAGCAGAGGCGGGTGAGAGGAAAGGAGGAGGAGAAAACAGAAAGTCTTGAGGAGTTTCTGGAACTTAAGAAGGTCTGAGAAGGGCAAGGAGGCCATTCCAGAGGGAGGCTCCTGCAGAGGAAAGAGATCTAACCCCCAATCTACGCTTGGAGAAACGTTCGACCTGCAGAGAGTTATTTCTATTGAACCGAAGGATTCTAGCAGGGAGGCATTTAGGGAGGGAGAGTTTGATAACACACACCCCAAGCATCAGAAAGCATTGTGGATGATGCAGAGTGTCCTGAATTTGATCCTTGTAGCAACCAGGAGCCAGTGGAGAGATTTTAGGGATGGAGAGATGCAGTCCCTGGGCTTTAGACCAAGGATAGGTCTTGTGGTCAAATTCTGGATTAGCTGAAAAGGCAGAGGGAGGAAAGAGGCAGATTGGGGAAGAGGCTGTTGCAGTAGTCCAACCTGGAGAGAACCAGAGCTCTGGAGACCTTGAGATTCTAGAGGAAGGTGGGGAAAGGGAGAATTTCTCTGAGGTGGTAGAGCTTAAAGAGGGCCTTCTTGGCAAGGTCCACGATATGAGGTGAGACGGAGGGAGAGGAGTTGAAGATGACTCCCCATTTTCTGTTTACACACAAGAGTGTGCATTCCCTTTAGCCTTTTGCTTCTTTGCTTTTATACTGTTTTTTCATTCTTCTACTCTCTACTATAACTACAAATGGTGGAATACCAGTGTACTTAACTTATCATTCATGATGCGTTCCTACACCTTCATTTATTCGCTGTTCAACAAAGAACAATATTAAAATGTTTTGAGGAAGGAGCAACAGTTATCGCACCAAACTAGAGTTTGTCATAGAGTTTGGGTATTTGACGTTGACAAGAAAAATAGAAAAAATTGGTTGAATCACTTACTTTTAAATTTGATTTATTTTAACATATTTCAGTGCAAGTCTTTATAAAGGTTAGCTTATAAGTCCTTGATTTCTGGGTCCTGTACACGTGTTTCACCAACAAAAAGAGAGCTGGTTTATCAGACAGATTTTGTGTACAGCAGTGCAATTGATTGCATTTATTTTCAATTTCCATTGTGAATCTAATGATTCAAGGACATATCCTGACAGAGCAAATTGGATGACTGCAAAAGCAGTTTTGTGATCAGGCGGAGAACCCCATATCTGGGCTCAACATCAAAAATAGAGGCCAGTCCATCCTGTAGGTTGGGGCACCATAGGGAGGATTTGTCTGTCCGACAAAATCCTTTCTCTATCCTCACAGAAGTGGAACTTGCCTCTAAGTTAAATGCTAGGGGCAGTGTCAAATTGCATGCTAAGATCATGGCTAGGGCTGGTGAATGATATACTTTCTGTAGAGAGCTATAGGAAAAGTGGGATGGTAGAGAGAAGGCTTGAAAAGAGAGAGAGAGAGTGGAAGAAGAAGCTCAAAAAAGAAGAAAGAAATATAAGAGATATTTGGAGTAGCTGTGGAAGACATGTGTGATGAGCTGAGAATGTGCCAGCCTTCTGCTGTGTGTTGGAAGTCTGCATTCAGAGAAAGGGGAGTTCCCCTTCACTGAGCTGACTGCTGCAGTAGCTGACTGGAGCAGAGACAGGGCCCATGTGCTTTGGAGAAGGACACTCGCTGTCAGTGACGGGGACCGAGCACTTCTAAAGCTCTTGGTAACAAAAATAGAAAGATATTTTAAAAAGTACATCATTTTTTATCTTATAGAACACAGTGGTTTGTTCTCTGTACACGATCAGTCATTTGCTATTTTGTGTAATCGCACAGAGCCTTCCAAAGTTGCAAAGATAACTTTACATTGCCTGCTAAGTTTTCTGGTGTGTGGTCAGAGTGTTTTTGGCATCTGCTGTGCCGTTCAGGAATAAATAGAATGGGAAGTGATCCTTGTTATTGTCAGTAAAAGAGAGACACTTACGTTTGCATTTTACTGATGCATATTTGCATGTACATGAGTGTTTTGTGCTTTTCCAGATTTTTCTAACTGTGTTCTGAAAAACCATATTTGGATCCTGTCCCATCTTGTAATCCAATCCAGATAAATGCCAAAGAGCACTGTTGTAAAACCTGTGTGGCCTATAATTGTGTGAGTTTTCTTTCACAATACAGATGGTGTGTTTAAAGCGCTGCACTAAGTCTGGAATTGTCACCAAAGAGGACCCAAATAGAAACGGCATTATCGCAAGCTAATTCCCCAAGCTGTTGCAAGTGATGAAGGAATTGTTGGGTTACATGTGCAGATTGACGTCCCTCCCATATGATTTAGATTGGGAAAATGATATTAAAACATGGAGAATAGATGCAGGATGGTGTAGGTGGTATGGATGAGACTAATTGGTCGGAGTGGGGGATCACATAGAGGGGAACTAACCAGTCGTTTTTATAAAAGAATTATGTAATGTAGATAACGTACATACAAACATGGCAATCATAACATAAAGTAGTGTTGCATTTAGGAGTAGGCTCGGATCCACACAGGCCATGTTGAAAACACAGAACAACGTGGCCTCATTGCCAGGCTGATCATTCCCTTTTGATTCCCAAGCACGGTGAGAAACAAGCACGCACACCCACACCAGAGTGCCTTTGAACAATTAGGCAGGAATGTGTGTAGTGGATTAGGCAAGGGACTGCGGCCTAGCACAAAGTTCATATTTATTAGGAAACGAGGCAGAGGTCCTCGAGTGCCAAAACATGAGCTAGGATTTAAGACACTAGCACCCCTCAGAATGATGGCCCTTCTATTTGAACTACCAGAAGTGAAGGAGCACAGGTCGTAAATCTTTCAGCAACCGGATTGATTTTTGGGATACTAAGTTTATTCTTGTGGGGGAGAATTGATAAATGGAAAAGTGGAGAACATGATCTATGCTACGTGCCAGGGAGAGCCAAGAATGATGCCCAGTCAGTGGGGAGGGCACAATGGGGGCCAAAACGTGTCTGGGATGAGAAAAAGGCTGCTTTGTTTGCTGGGACCAGACTGACTTTGAAATTGACTGCTGAGTTCATTTTGATAACCAGGTGCATATCACGTAATTATAATTGAAGGCAGGGGGTTCCAGTTGAATGTAACCAATTGCCTTGCAGTGTCTCAAGATGGACAAGGAAGCTACCCATGTGTGGTTAAGTTGGGCGAGAAGGCTGCAGAACCAATTGATGTCCCCGCTCCCTTTAAAATAATATAATGTTGCGGCGGTGTCCCCCGCAGGTTCCATGCCTTAATATCACCGCACAAATATGGCAATATTTTTGTATGCTGATATTTTTGCAGGGATATTAACACATGGAACCGTATATAGTTGGTAGCCAATGCGGGTAGTGGATTAACACTGTATATCGAGTGCATCATACGTGAACGTTTTTGTGTTTATAATCTGAGTCTTGTGTGGAGGATGAGAGAGAGAGAGCTCTGTGGTTGTGGGCTTATAATACCATTGTTGCCATTTTCCTTTGAATACAAAATAAAAACTCCCAAAATAGGGTGCACCCAGCTTTTTCTCTAGTGGGTTTTCTTTTCTTGTTCTGATCACTGGGGAGTTACCCTACATTATTGGTGACCCTGACATGATCCCAATATGCCCCATGAGTACGGAGGATTCCTGGCCGCACATCCAGAGGGGCTGCACACTTGCATCGACCGGTCCCCTTTGTGCACAACCATTGAGAGGTTTAAATGAGCTGTGTTTTCAGAATTCCTATCTGTTCTTTGGAGAAGGGTGGTGTCTCCGGATTGTGTAGGCCGTTAATGGGACTCCGTGATGGAGGACTTTGGGTAAACATGCAGACACAAGTTCATTCTCTTTGGAGAGAAGCAAGTGAGGTATGAGGGGAAAGAAGGGGTGGCGTGCAGTGTGGGAGAGAGTGGATATATGTGTGTGTTGAGGAGAGATTGGATTGATGGTTCAGGAAATTATGTGGTTTTGTATTTATTTTCGTTTTAATGAGTTTTGTGTTACAGATTGTGGAGTAAACGGAATCCTTCATTTAGGTAATAGGAAAGAAGACTGTGTTAAATATTGAAGAAAAAAGGATATGGATAGAGGCTCTGTATATCAATTGATCCTGAGATCTCTCCATCCAGAACAAAGGGGGCATGAGAACGATAAGTAGCCGTGATAGAGGCCCTTGTTGGTCTGGGATCTCCTCACCCGATATAAAGGGAGTGTTGGAACAAAATGTATTGTGTTTATCGTTTTTCTGTTTTGTGATGGTTAGTGGTGGTCGGAGGAAGGCCAATTGTGTTGCTGCATAAGAGGTGTGAGAGAGGAGTGTTTTGTGGGTATGTGGAATAAGGGTAAGCAGGGGGTGTAATAAGTGGGTATTGTGGTGGGGTCTGTTTGTTGGGGTGGGATAGGTGTGTTAAAACACACTGGCCCTCATTACGACCCTGGCGGAGAGGGGTTTACGCCAGCGTAATGCATGGCGTACCTCTCCGCCAGATTAGGACTTTCCGTAGCGCCATGGCGATTTTTATGCCCAGATTTTCCGGGCGGAAAAATCCATGGCGCTACGGGTCCCCTCGTTAATTACGCCACCGTATTCTACGGTGGCGTAATTAACGCCTTCCCCACTCCCATTATACCCTATGGGGCAAAAATGGGAATGGGGAAGGGTAAATGGGGATTGGGGACTTACCGCCCCGCCAAGGTCGGAATGGGGCGGTAAGTCCGCCAACCCCCATGGCGGAGTTGGCAGCTCTGCGCCATGGTCCATGGTGCAAATTGCACCATGGACCTCCGCCAGGGTCGTAATGAGGGCCACTGTAAAGTACTGCTCAGAAGGGGTGGCTATAATGGAGCAAATTTCCCCATTGGATTACATGCGTAAAGCCCTTCCTCTATACCAAGATGAGATTCTTAAGTACCATAAGGAATGCAATTTAACAAACACACACCTCCATTGTGCTAGAAACCAATTTTGTCAAAATCACAATTTATTCAAAGAAACCAGCGAACATATTTGTTGACCTCACGTTCTTATTCTAGGCTGTAAGGAAGGTAATGTATCAAAATAAACCAAAACAATAAAACATAAAAGTAATTCACAACAATTTCATAAATTAGGACATGTAGAGATGGAACAACCAAATGGAACAATAGCATCACAATGTGTCATTAGAACAACCAGGGCATACCAATCTGGGGCAGGGAGGGGCAAACAACCGGAAATAGTAATCACACATGAAATATACAATGAATGCAAAAATCAAAGATCAAAGGAAAATACAGTGATCCAATGAATTTGACACAACAATATCATTAAAAAAAGTTTGAAATCATAGAGTCCCAACAGAAAACAAGGGAGGGGACAAATAATTGCGTAAGGGAAGAGATACAAGGATAAACCCAAACACCCAAATAACTAAACAGATCAATACAAAAAACCGCGAAATAGCCGTGATTAGGTGACATCTGAGCCATGCTTAGGGTGGGCACACTTACTCATGCATACATGCAAGTACCCCTATACCCAGAACAAAGTAAAATCTAGGATAGTAACTACTATTAGTGTCTTGCAACGGAAGCCAAGCCAATTAAATGTAGCGAATGTTAAGGTGTTCAAAGGATAAGCACCTATTCAATCTTACGCTGATCTGTTAAGTATGTACCCTGATTAACAAGTGTTGAAATGGAGCCCAATTATCAATATGTGCTAAAGACACAATATCACACCACCGTCAATACACTATATAGAGTAGTGGAGTTCATACCAGCCACTAATTCTAATAAATCCACATGTATTTTTGTAACGCTGTAAGCAAGGAGATGTAAGCATTAGATAACTATATATATATATTCAGTGAAACAACTTTGTTAAAGGGACATTGTGGTTTAGTTGCACTAGTAAAAACCTATGAAATCAATGAAAAACCGTTGTTAAAGGGACGTTATGCTTACAAGTAAAACCGAAAATCCCTTGAAATTCGCCAGTTATGGTAAGCCAAGCCATAACTCACGCCACCACCGTGCTCTGCTAAGACTAACACCCCGGACATCAAAGATGACACCCAAAGATGACATCCAAGATTCCTGACCGCCGTCACCAGAATAGGAAGATCACCAAGAGTGGAAGGCCAGATGAAGATGTCCATAGAGCAGCACCCGACAGGGCACCCACCACCAGGACTTCTGTCTTGTTCCCATTTAGCTTGAGCCAGTTTGCGCTCATCCACCCCCCCATTGCTGACAGACACTCGTGAAATCCCAAGGACGCCACATCCTGGTCCAGATCTAGACAGGCTAGAATCTTAGTGTTGTCGCCATGGGAATAGCAATGAAAGCCATGAGAGCGGATGAGGCGAACCAGCTGCTGAACATAGATATTAAAAAGCCCTGGGAACAATGCAGAGCCCTGAGGAACACCACAGGATAGTGCACAAGCGGACGAGAAAAAAGGATATAGAGAAAGTGACTGACTCCAGTCAGGAATTAAGTAAACCAGGCCAAGAAGTGGCCGAGAGGCCCATCTGGGACCTCTCAGATCCTAGACAGAACTGGCTGGAAAGAACCACCAGTTATTCGCTAAATACCAGAACTGAGCAACTTCACAAAGCTGGGCGCCTTCATACGGGTGAACTGATTATAAGAAGAATGTCTACATGTTGGAAGAACCAAGGACAAATGCAATGGGACTGA
The DNA here is from genome assembly GCF_040938575.1 of Ambystoma mexicanum. Lineage (NCBI taxonomy): Eukaryota > Metazoa > Chordata > Amphibia > Caudata > Ambystomatidae > Ambystoma > Ambystoma mexicanum. The sequence continues at coordinate 578,940,463 of NC_090937.1, read as the reverse complement.
ATATTTAATCAGCTTTTGTGTGGTGGGGTATACATCCTAACATTATATACGGTGTCATGCGATTGCTAAAACAGGAAGAACGGAGTAACTGTACATGTCTACATGGTTGTAGTGCCCCGTTGAGCAGAACAAAAATAAAATGTGAAATCCCATTTTGGAAGGTGATTACTAACTAAAAAATATTGGGCAAGAGGCAATTCAGAAAGAGTTTAATTGTTAATTAGAAATGTCAGTCAAAGACTGGCTACTGTCATTGCAATTGCATTGGCACTCAGGGAGAATGATTGGCATTGGCTCTGGTGTTCCATTAAAAGGGACGTATTCAGAGGTTTACATTCTTGGCTAACACAAAATATTGGTATTCAGTGATAAATGAAATACAACAGCAGACAAGTACTAATATCACACGTCATTGTCCACAGATTTAGAATGGGAAACAGCACAATCTTCTAATAAAAGTCCATTAAACAGATGGTTATCTATTAGTCGGGTATATTAAATGCTGTTAGAAGTTTACAGAAAAACAGAGCTCATGATCTGTGTTGAGTGCATGGTGATCAGTCCTTTATTTGCATATCAAATATGATTCTAATTGCCTACGGTTGAGTTCACAATTTCCTCCTCTTGTGGACAGGGTGACTTGAATTAATCCAACAAAACAAAGATCTGTGATGTTATCAAGTTGATGGTGACACTGCAGCCGATATCACTGATTGCTTTTCCATTTCTATATGTAATTAATTGGCAAGCGCAGCTGGTTCAAGTCTAATTGCCGGGTTCCATAGTTTACTATAAGGAATGGGTTGCGGAATGAAATGCGGGGTGTTTAAGTCATGGCCAGTACAGGGAACACATAATAGGCAAAGATTGAGTCATATGTACACGTTTTTGACAGCTAAATATAAAGAAAACAAAAATATAGAAAAGACGTGTTTGAATTATGGAAAATGGTGGAAGATTTGGATTATAGGTCTATGGATTCTTTGAATGCGATATGTGAAGTGATCACACTGTGTAACACAACTACTACTGTGACTTATGTCACAAGTGCCCCTGCGGCCCCTGTTGAGACAGATCGGTGCTCCATTAGGGTGTTATCCCTCACATGCTGCGTAGAGATATACGAATCCTATGTATGCCCCTTTCACAATCACAGCTCCCGTGCCACCCACGCTAGCACAATATCAGAATCTTCCTAACTGCTTTGAGAGGCAAGGTATCAGAGAGAAATGATGCGAAAGGACCAAAATAATTGGTAGATGCACTGAGAATGGACGGGAGTGAATTGGTGCGAATAAAAAACAAGAGGAGGAACGACAGCAGACTTCTGTCGGGGTAGATGAGTGGAGGGTAGGAGACATTTTATTTTGGATAGATAGCACAGCTATCAAAGATATGCATATAGAGAAAGAAAGGGAAGACAGGAGGAGCTGAGGGGAAAGCATGGATTATGGTGAGGTTGGAGGAAGATTGTGGCTATACACACAAAGGAGAAGTGGAGTGAGATACAGTAAATGAGTTGGAAGAGGAAGAGCAGCCACCCGTGATTTCTACATAGAGAGCTTGTGAGCACCTAGGCTAGGAAATAGGTTTGGATGGATGGCAGTAGCTAAGTCACAGGTGATCGGAAAGAAGAAAGTTGGTAAGACAGTAGGAGCACAGTTCTGTGACTACATAAGGGTCCGGGAAGGGTTCAGTATATGCCATGGGCACATATGGATAAAAACAACCTTATAAAAGCTCTCCCAGCCCTTACAGCTAGAGCTGGAAAGTTGATATATGTATTTAAGAAGCTGGTACTACATTGGCTGTAGGGGATTTGAAAGCTTGTTTGTGTCAATTGTGGCATGTAAGTGGTTTCAACCCAGCACTCCAACTAAGTCAATGCCTAGCGTGAGATGCCCAGCTGGAACCCTTAATGATATATTTTTATGTCAAAAGTTCTTTTGTTTCTGAACGATGTACCCTTATATCTCACCCCTCTCTTTGAATCCCCCCAGTCTCACTGAACTAAGAAGAAGGTTGTTTTGCAAATTTAAAAGATTTATTTGAAGGATTGAACAATATATATCACACTTTTATGAATATGAACAATATCTAAATTTCACACTGTTAATATTTATACAATGATCAGCATTGGATGATATTACAATAATCAACAATCTATTTAATCAATAGGAGTATGGATGAAAAGAAAAATGTTGCATAGAATAAACTTTGTGTGGGTGCAATGAAATGCAATGATATAAGATTAATGCAGCACAAAACTAAAACTTGCTATGAATTCAATCAAATGCAATGTAATCACTCTTTCCCCCTGATGCTGCTCAATCCCCCCTAATATGCAATATGAAGAGATGGAATAAGGGAACACAGGTTTCAGGAATATGATGCAGTTTCAATCCCGGTTCCCCCAGCAAGCATAGAGAGAAACAGGAATGATTTTAAAACAGGTCAAATGCTTTGAATGTGGCTTTTTAATGAATGGAAAAATACTGAAAAATGACTTTAACTCTCTAAAATGGATTCAGAACTAGTGAGAGCTGCTTTGGATAGGTTCAGGTAAACACTAACAATGATGTTTGAATGACTGATAAATAGGAAACTGAATTCAGAAGTTAAATGCAAGAAATAACTGTTTTGCATGTGGTGAAATTGAGCCAAATGCAGAATTGCGGCAACATTTTAAGCACACAAGAAATTCGATTACAGAAAAACTAAAATGAGTTTGAATGCAAATTTGACATTTAAATTTCGTTCCTAGCATGTACGGTTCAGAAGTTATGAAGATTTTGGTAAAGGTCGATTTTTCTAAAAAGAGTCAAGATTTCAAAATGAAAGATGCGCTTTTGAAGATTAGGAACAAGGATTGGTTTACACTAAGAGGCTATGCAGATGGAAGATACCCAATGGTCAGCTACCAGAATAGGATTCAGGATAGACAAAATAGATTCTACAATGCAGTTCTGGGTATGATAGAATGGGTTGGATGGGATTACTTAAGGATAAGAGATTGGCTATGGACAATTCTATGCTAAATTCTCACAACTATGGTTTTGGAATAGGAATAGGCCCGTCAGGATCTGGTCAAGGGTTTTGGACTGGAATCTGCTCGCCACCAGACAGGATTCAGGCGCTTGGTTCTGCTCTCAGCAAGACACCCTGGTCTCTGCACGGCCTCTTGAACTGGATCTGACGGGTTGGTTCTGAGTTACAGCTCTGCTCTACCGGTTTGGATCTCTGGGTTCTAGCAAGGGTTCTTGGCAAGAAGTAGAAAAACAGCACAGCCAGGCTGTTGAATTTTGATGTGCCTCTTGGAAGTCTGGGGTTAAAATCAGGTTGCAAGATTTTAAAGGCCAGCTGAGAAGGGTTCAGCTTTTGGATTGGGCCTTCTGCTTCAGAGTTCTGGAGTCTGGATCTGGATTCTTCCTTCAGAGCGCTTCGCCAGTGAATCAGTTGATGGGTGAATGTGTATCTCTAGGTCCTCAACAGTCCCTATTTATATATTTCCCAAGGGGTTGGTAGACTGATTATACTAAGCCCAACCCTCTAGGAATCTGATAGGTCAGAGAATTTCCTCTCCCCTGATTTGAGAAGGAAACAGTGTGTCATGATGTGTCATGATGTGTCATGTTTATGGTCCAGGGAGAAAACACTCCCCTTGGTTTCTGTACAGAAAATCTATTTTTCATAAAAAACATATTTCCAATATCACCAACTTGCTAATAATACATTATTTTCATTACAGAATAAATAAGGCACGTATCCATCAAAGTCTCATCTTCCTAAGAGTTCTGGTTCACAAATGACAGTTTTTTGTGCTTTTGGTTGGTTACCCAGTGTCAGATCTGTACCAATTTTTCCAGATACATGCACATAACAACTGGGCATACTCCTGTGAAGTTTCATATTTTTAACATTGTCACAACTGCTACAAAGTCAATATTTTCGTGGTTCAGTCTCTGAACATTGCACAATTTCCAGAGTAGTTTCTACTTGTGAGCAACCTTTTCATTTTAACAATCTATAAATTCCAGATTTTTACAAGTTTAGCACAGTTTTCTATAAGTCTTTTTCTCAAACATATTTTCTGTGCTCTCTGAATAAACAAAACTTTTTGTCTCCGCCTCCAAGGCTTGGCTGAGCCAGAGATGCAACCTGAGCTTGTTCCTGCCAGCAGATGCTTTCTATTGATGCCCGAATTAACATTTTCTTTTCAGTCAAGGGAGCCTTTTGTTTTCTTGTCAGAGCAACAGGCCAAAGTCCCCCTCCCAGTTCCTTTCACACTTCCCTGCCAGTTTATCAGCAGAGCAGGGGGGAAGATTCCTTTGTTAGGTAGAAGGTGTGGAATGTCTTTGAAGCTCAGTGTGGCTGGCTTTAACTTACTTTTTAAAACCATGTTTAAAATAGTACTTTCCTAAAATAAAAATTACATTTTAACAAATATATCCACAAATCTCTTAGTTCCAGTTTTTTTAAAATATAGTTTTGAATTGTATCCACCTCTATTGCTTTTGATAGGAAGTCTCTTCTTTTGCATACTTTGATTTTAATGTAGAAGTTTGAAATGACAGATTAAGTAAAAGCCAGCTTCTGACACAGGCGAGCAGCGGTACTGCGCCCATTTGTAACATATTTTTCCAAGCAAGCATCTTTAAATGTGGATTTTCTTCTGATAAAAGATGTTTCTGCTGACAGTTTGTTTAGGTGAATTATTTGATAAAGTGATGTTTAACACCCAACAAGAATGTTGGATCTTTTGTGATGTTTGAGAACCATGATTTTTGCACTTTTAACAGCCAAGGAAAAATGGATTTTTAAAGCAGTTTGTGTTTCCCTTGCAAGGCAGCATTGCCTTTTCAAGTAGTTTCATGTTACTCTGTCGGTATCCCAATGATAGGTTTTGGCAGTGATCTTCTGTGTTACCACTGACATAGGCGAAAGTGGATTGGCGTCCTATTTTTCAGGTTTTCCTGTGTACTTTCAGAGATTTTTAGCGCCATCCTGTTGTTTCTGATGCAGGCAGCGCACAGTGTTGTTGCAGCGCATGGACTAGTGGGTTAAAGCATCCCACAGGCATATCAGGCTGATGACATATGGGCCAAAGCAGGGTACCCGATTGTGAAATTGGGTGATGATAGCCATGATAGGGCACATTTGTATGAGGTCAGGCCTCAAGTTTGGGCGACATTAAGGCACACATACCTGATACACCAAATCTCCAGTCAATTTTACTAAGAACGATGCATGATGATGAGGACCATGCCCAATATATATTACATGTGCAAGAGATGTGGGGGAGGCAGGAATGGAAGATTCATGGGTTTGAACGATTCAATCTTTCTATTTCATGGTTAAAAGAGGCCTCCCGAAAGATGTACAGAAGGCGCTTGACAAGATAACGGGGATTGAGGTGAAGGGTCTATTATTATCCATCATTGTAAATAGTTGAAAGAAAAAGAGAAGGAAACTGCGCAGCAAGCACAAGCAGAGGAAGCAAAACGGGTTCAAAGAAGTTAGCAAAGGTTGGGCTGGAAGGGACTGTAGCGACAGTGCAGACGGAAGGGTCAGATGATTTCAAGACGATCCAGTCTGATGTGCATGTGGCACCTGTACCTACGTGGGGAGGAGAAAACGAGTAAGCAGGTGGGTATCAACCCCAGTACCAAGGAGGTTTTCCAGGGGGATTTTGGTGGGGTAGAGTGGGGTTTTCAGGTGCCGGATGGGGTCGAGGAGGGTTTGGAGGGATGGGACCCCAAGGAGGAGCAGGCCAATGTTGGATATTCGGGTGAATGGGTAATTTTTCAAGGGAGTTTTGGAGTAGGCAAACATATGTGTATCCTCAACAACTGATGTATCCATACCTTCATGGAGGCAGGGTCTCATACCCTCAGCCATAGTTATCCCCGGCTCCCCCCTACAGTGCACCTGTGCCTGCAGCCCCACCTGATCCTCCACCATCTTTCCCACAGCTACCAGCCCCTGGGTCTAGTAATGTGCCATCTTATGTAGTACATCAAGGGTAACAACAGGGCCCTCGTATTCAAAACATGTCTACGATGCCTGGTGGTCTTGTGACACATTATCAGGGAGCCAAAGTGGTCATAGGGAACCGATTAATCTTTCCAGGGTCGAATACGTACTGAAACTAGGACAGCTCACAGGACTGGACATCCTAAGGCTCTCTATCAGTCACCGTTGACCCAGAAGAGGAACCTTTGGTGAGTGTGTAGATAGGTAATAAATCATTCATTTTCATGGTAAACACAGGTGCAACCACATCGTGTATCAGTGAGGGAGGGTTCCCTCTATCAGGCAAGGTCATGTAAAAACAGGGCTTCTCTGGGGCACTTCAATCAGTTCCTTTCACAAAGAAATGTCCTATCAAGATAGGGGGTAGAGAGGTGTGGGACCCCATGTTCTCCAATGCAACTTCGATTAACCTGTTGGGGAGAGACATTTTGAGTAAGCTCAACATGACCATCTGGTTTATGGAAAGGGGTGTGGTCTGATCAATATCGGCATGTGTGCCATACGGGTAATGCTGACCTTAGATGCATTGGACATTGAATCTGCTGCAAGAGGAATATCAGTGGCCCCAGATTTGTTCTTATATTGCATTACTATATTGCTTATTGTAATCCTGCAAGTAGCGAACATACATTGGTGGGTACTATCTGATTTTCTGTTCATGCCCGCCCAGCACCAGGAGATTGTGTCAGGAACCATCGTTAAATTGGACAAAGAGTGGGTTCTAGTGGCGGAAGACAGAATTGCATTAATAGCAGTTGATTCAAACAAAGGGGAGTGGCATACAGTTGTGTGCATTGATCCAACCATGCAAATGAAAAATATCTCAGATGAGTATTTATTTGAGAACAGAGAAAATGAAGGGAAAATCATATTGGAGATGTGTGTCCCCTGTGAGATCATGATAGAGTATTGCCATGTCACTAGTCCCATGTTATTGGTAGGGAATGTTCCCTCTTTTGCTTCTACAGATTTGTCTCATGCACCTGATCAGTTGTGGACAAGTAATCCACATGATATCGGACTGTTATGAAGTAGTACCCCAATACGTATTACCTTGAAACCTGACGCTGTGTTACCTCAAGTGACACAATATCTGCTTTCAAAGGCAGAGGAGGAGGGAACCTATGACACGATCATGGCCCTTTTGCATCAGGGCATGATATTACCATCTAACTCGTCCTGTAATGCAGCCGTTTACCCGGTGAAGAAAGCAAAGGGGGCTAGTTAGAGAATGAATTAGGATATACACCCCATCAATGACAATGCATAGATAGAATTTCCAGTGGTTCTAAATCCTGCTACCATATCATGTAACAAACCAGTTCAGGGCCCCCTTTTACTGTGGTGGACTTGAAGAATGCTTTCTTCTCAGTACCTTTGCACCCTGATTCACTGTATCTTACTGCATTTACGTTTCCCGGTAGGCAATTCCAACATACTAGGCTGCCTCAGGGGTACAGTGAGTCTCTGAGCATCTTTAATAATGTGTTACATGAGGATTTGGGCAATATAGTTTTACCCAGTTCTATAATTCAGTATGTGGATGAATTGCTGGTATGTAGCACTACAGAGCATCAGTACAGGGAGAATTCCATTGTACTGTTGAAAGTGTTGGCTGATAAGGGGTACAAGGTAGACAGAGCCAAATTGCAATAATGTCAGGAAGAAGTGTTGTACTTGAGACAGTTGATTTCAGTGAACGGTAAAACAGTAACCCCAGAGCTCACAGCAGCATTGTGTGCTACACCACAACCAGTAGGAAACCTTTCTTGGTTTACGTAGTTATTGCAGGGTGTGGATGTTTGACTACACATTATATTGATTCAAGCCCTCAAGGAGGCACAAAGAACAAAAAATAATATCATTTGTATTGATGAGATGAACACTATATTTCAGAAATTAAAAGACGTAATTTCTACTGCTCATGTCCTGGCAACACCTGATTACACAATTTTTTTTAAAAAATGTTTTAATTGAATTTTGCTGAAGTTAATCAACTTTTTCAATTTCATAAGAAAAATCAACATAATTGTACTACATTAATTCATAAAATTACACAACGTTATTTACAGAAAATTATAGAAGGGAAATGAAATGTGTTAATACAAAATGTACATGCAATACACCATAAATATCAAGATCACAGGCATAATTGATTAATATCCTCTTTCTTACTAAAATAAATAAAATATATAAGTCTGACAGGCCTCTATCTATGGATTTCATCCAAAAACATGCATTACATTTTTTAAAGAATAATTCATTTTTCTTCCACCTGCAGTTTCAAAGCATTTAGAAATTGTATCACTGCGATCTGTAGTGGCACATATACTGTGGCTGTTACGTAGTCCCAACACAATTGTCTATCCAGAAAACTCAAATAATAACAATATTTCGCAAGGTGAATAGTTCTTAATTCTCTCAAAGCCAAACAGTTTTCAACTAAGTGCTCTGCAGTTTCTGGGATCTCACGATTCTCACAGAATCTGCAGAAATGAGCTGACAAGTTTAGCTGTTGACGCATATATGCCATATTTCTGGTAGGCCATAAGTTACAACGAAAGTGAAGTATACACTGTCTGTAGAATTTGGACGGGCACTTTAAAAGATAGTTTTCCAACACTCCCAATTTTTTAGGCCAAAATCTTCGAGTAGATGCATTCTTATACTGCAAACATGTTGTTGTATTATTTATCCAGTCTATGGTATACAACTTTTTCTTTGCCTTAACCGGATTATTATTCAGCATTTCAATGGATATATCTGAATGAATAAGAATGTTATACGTGAACTTTAGCCAAGACTGAACGAAAGCATGTTGTGAAGTAGAAAGATGGGCTGGTAATGTTTTAAGCATCACATGCATCCTAGTATACACCAAGCATTTCCTTAAAAATGCACAAATCTTCCGCTGATAGACAGCATTGAATGATGTTATACCTAGTTCATATCGCAACCATGAGATGGGGATGCATTGTGGTAACTTAAGTGTTTGCCGCCAGAATTTGGCCACTAACTTATTTAAGGTTTGTGCCGGAATCGGGGTAACTGTTTCAAGACCATATAATAAGCATGGTGTTGTCCTTTGTTTCCTATATATTAGAGCTGGCATAATGGAAAATTTACCAAAACAATGCAATATAATTCTGGCTTGCGAAATGCCTGTGGTTAGTTTATGTTGCATTTGGGTGAAATGTCCTTTAAAACTGCTTTTGGCTTCAAAATCATCCCAAGACACGTATAGATGGGGACGACCATTAATTTGATTTTGTTAATTGACCATTGATATGGGGTGTGTTTTTTTGTCTTGGGAGAATATTGGATGATTTGGGTCTTCTTGGTGTTGATTTTCAATTTATTTTGATCCACATAGACCTCAAAACCATCCAACAGTCTTTGTAGGCCAATCGTGTTTGCGATATCAAAACCAAGTTGTCAGCATACAACAGAGCTTTGACTTGTATGTTATTGATTTTGGGAGAATCAGAAACAATAGAGTCGAAAATGGACTTGATCTCATATATGAAGTAATTGAATACTGCTGACACCAACAAACAGCCTTGTTTTAGGCCTCGAGCAGTCATAATCGGTGCTGTTAATTGGCCATTTAGATCTAATCGCACACAAATAGACGTGTGGGAATGAAAACTATAAAGTACATCTGAGAGTGTCGGAGGACAGTGATCTCTCTGTAGTTTTGACATAAGTAAAACCCGTGAATCTGAATCGAAGGCAGCATGTAGGTCAACGAAGGCTACATATAATGGTTGTTTTTTTAAGTGGCATTGTGATTTTAGGGCATTTAAGGAAAACAGATTAATGGTCGTGCCCATGCCTGCCACAAATCCAGATTGAAATGGATCACGGTAATTGTTCTGCAGAGTCCAAACATTAACATCTCTGAGAATTAATTTTGCAAACAATTTTCCCGGAGTATCTAAGAGAGCTATGGGACGATAATTGCCCTGTTTTCATTTACATATAACTTGCAAAACACTTGTCCTCATATAGCTGAGTGAAGTGATAAATCCATTGCTCTTCTTTCACCCCGTTAGCTTGCATTTCAACTTGGGAAATGGAAGAGTGATTGTTAAGTAAAGTCCAGATGTCAGCTGTATTTTTCACTGCTAATGCTTTTAGCATAGTTTCGCTATCATGTTGGTATAACAGGAACCTACGGGCTCGAATCCAGTTATGGTATCTACACTTTGCTGCTCTCAGAGCTGTTTGGGCGATGTCATATCAGATCCCAGAATTAGTTTTCTTACTTTGCAATTGGCTGTACGTCTCGCTCGGACCTCACGATCAAACATATGAGAATGCTTCACTGCATGGTGTTTAGGAATCATAATATTGTCTTTGAATTGATTTAATAGTGTTGTATATTGTTGCCTAGAAGAGTCAGTCCAGTTCCGCTCAATGGCCTGATTTAAAGCGTGTAATTTAGAAATAGACCATGAGAAACGCGACTTTGCATTGTTCACTGATAACGAAAAGCCATACCAATGTATCTTAGGTTCACTGACAGATCTTTGCTAATCAAGTTCTAGAGCAAGTAGATTATGGTCACTGAATTGTTGGAGAATAACTAACTTTAAATGACCGAGCTTGCATAAGTGAATGGGCATCAACATACATATAATCGATAATTCTATGAGAATCTTCTCTATGCCATGAGGGTTGAGCTGGGATGTCAGTTATTACGGCGCCATTAAGAAGATGGAATTTTCTTTCTGCCAAAAGACTAGACCATCTCTGGCCCTGTTGGTGCAAGGAACCAGGATCAAGGTACCGACCATTTATATTCAAGTCACCAGCTATAATCGTGGCGGTAATGTCTGACGTGGTAGCAATAATGTCAAGTAATTTTGTGAATTCTTCAGATATGCCTTCTGGGTTGCGATATATATTTATTATAGCAATATTCCCCGAAGGATTTACTAATTTGGTAAGTTGTAAAAAAATATCATATGCTAACCACGATTCAACACAAAAGCCAGAATCATGTCTAACCGCCACCAATAGGCCTGTAGATGGTCTACCTTTAGAGGCCCTGACAGCAGGGAGCAAGGAAATCTCATAATTATCCCATACTGGAGGAGAAAAAAACTGTGGCCCTCATTCCGAGGTGGGTGCTAGTCATGGCGCTATTAGTGCCATGACTAGCACCAATACCGGTACCACCACCGACTTGGTGGTATGGGGACTTACCGGTCCAGTCCGACCTCGGCGGGACCAGTAAGTCCCCATTTGAAAAGCCATTCCCCATTCCCATTTGAGTCCCCATAGGGCTCAATGAGAAGGGGGAAGGAGTCAATAACGGTACCGGAAATTGCAGTACCGTTATTGACCCGGTATCCCTTTTCGGGTCCCGTACTTAACACCTGGTAAAACCAGGCGTTAAGGGAGGGACCTGCAAAGGTACCTCGGAATAGGGCGCACAGGGATTACTGGCACTGGTGTCATTACCGGTGCCCGGTATCCTTTTGCTCCCAGGTCGTAATGACCTCCTATGCCTCTTGTAATATTAGGATGTCAAAGGGATGGTCAAAACTGTTCAAAGATGTTTGTAAATGTGTATGACCTCTTGTGTGCCAACATTCTACAGTCAAGAGAGTGTGTTTTCCAGTATTTGTTGGTTTTGAAGTGCTTTCATATTGTCTTACATTAAGCTGGGTTAATGCCGGCTGTGAGTGGTTGAGAGAAGTGTTTAACTGCTGATTCCTTGACTGATATTCCTGTCTCTGAACTCGGTCAGGATCTTGAGCTATTAAAAAGCCCATTTTAAACAGGGTAATTTTTGATTGCCATATGGCATTCATGACCAGTCCTGGGTGGATCCAGAGTCTCACCACAGTCATGTTTTTACCTGCTAGAAACTCGACCAACTCTATGTCACCCGATGTGATATCTTCCAATTCAATCACATTGTTAAAGATATTCAAAATACTTTGTTTAAAACGTAAGCAGAGAACGGCTCATCTCTGAATTTCCTGATTAATGTGTGACATGAGGATCTAAGATGATGTGGTCTAGCATTATTTTTTCGTTCCAGATTCTGATTACTTTTCATGGGGCGATATGGTTCGAGGAGTAATGTTTTGCATGAGTGTGAGTTTATTTCATTTATAGTGGTAGGCACTGAACTTCCTGGTCGTAAGATTTTGGATCGACATGTTGTGGGCATGCAGCCGTATTTGGAATCTGTCTTGGATCTTGGGAATCTCTAGGAGCAGTGGACTGTGTTTTGAAATAGATTTCACCAGTTGCCAATCTGTTAGAGATATATTCATCCACTGTTTTCCTGATTTGTTCTGCCGCAGCAGTAGGGTCAAGCTGTTTAAAGACTGGTTTGATTGATGTCTCGTTGTTGTGATCTTTTGTGTCAAAGTACATCTTAAACGCATTTTGCATGTCTTCCAAAGTACTATTGACATTTGCAATCGAAGTCAGAGTGTGTCCACATTCTCAGTTCTAACCAGTGTTTGAGGAACTTGGCGACAGGCATACTTTTACCTGTTTTCCCATTTTGATGTGCAGATGATGATTGCCTTGTTGACACAGCACAGTACAATGGGTCATACACCCCTGGCCTATCGCAGTGGCATGTTGGATGATTTCATGCAAGGACAGTATCCGTGCAGACAAGTTTCTGCAACTATTGTCATGGGGTGTTTCTTAATGTTGTACATGGAGCATGCTGTTTTTGCAATATTGGAGAGGTCTAAATCCACTTTGATAACTCAAAGGGCTTCTGGCTTGTTGGGTGTCCTGACCCACGTTTAAGCTATCATGCTGCAACATTTGGTGCTGTGGGCTTAGAAAATTCAAGATGGCGGAAAACCCACATGTGCGCCGAAATCCAGGAAAGCTGCGCAGTTTGTGCGCCCACCAAAATGGTTGCCTCACTTGCCACCCACCAGTGCGAGAATGAAAGGCCGGGTTGCCATGAGGGAAATGGGTTGCCAAAGGAAAAACAGTAGCGTCGGTTAGCTTCAAAGCGCTTTAAAATCACCATTGGACTACCCGCACAGTAGTCTGAAACCATTGGGAATGGCAATGCTGATTGCCAAATGCAACCTAGAATTGTTGGGAATTCATTTTCTTAAATCCCAAAAATGGGTGCAGTACCAGTACTCACCACTATCCAAAAGCCGGCAGTTTAAAACCACCCTGTGTTTCTCTGAAGGCAAGCCAAAGTGCCTATTTCAAACATTGCAATATGTGCAAAATATTCACTGAACACCAGCAGACATTTGGTAGAATGGAGTTTTGTGTGCCTACAAAATCTGGGAAATGAAGAGCCCAGAACAATGCTTATAACAAAACTGGCTGAGCTATGGAGTCAGCAGTTTAAGTTGCACTGGATTTAAAGACACTAAAATCGAAAATGTTTAGATTAAATGAGTGACCTATGTTTGGTGTCACATGCCTTTGTAACTGTTGAAATGTCATAGTTTTGCACTTAGAATCAGCATTCTAGCTGCATGTGTAAAATTGCAATTTAATTTAAAAAGCAACAAATAACATGACAGTAGCTGAAAGTCTGGCTTAAGGAACTTGATTCTGCCTGGCAACTACCCCCATCAGGAGTGAAACTTGAGTCACCACTGTGTTCCCAGGCCAACCTTCCTTTTGCTGCCCACACTAAGGATATGCCATCTATCTGATAATTGAATTACCTGTGCTCTGCAGGAGAGTGAACAAAGCCCTCTTCACTCAGGCAAAGGTTTTATTACGCAGTCGTAAAATGTAGCTTCCTCTTGGCAGGAGCTGGGAGGGGCACTGCCTGTGAGAGCAAGCTGGCTTGGCAGAACTGGAAAAACCAGAAATTCAACCTTGTGCTGAGGGTAAACCACACCCCTTTGGAGCCAGAACATAACTTTAAAAAGATGAATAACTCATAGAGCGGACATGTGAAAATTTTATAAATGATACCATAATTCTTGTGATTTTTCTGCCCACAGTTTAAGAGGTTTTTCGACCCGGTGGCGTGTTCAGGGGGGTTTTAGCGGAAAAGTGGATATTACTCTAAATGTATGCATGTTAAAAATCTGAAACTTCCTCAGTTAATGTCCATACTCCCTGCACACATGTATGTAAAGTTGGGTCAATGTCAGAAATTGCAAAATCAGTTAAAAAGTGAAATATGTGCCATTTCTGAATGCAAGCTCCCAGGAAGAGCAGAGTTTGAACAGGGTATACCTCCTGTAATGCATGATGGGTGCATATGATTTAAAACAATATGTACCTCTGCAAATATGTATTTGTTTCAAATCTAGATTTGTGTGTAAGTTGACAGGAGGAGTGGACTTGTAAAATGACATCACTCTGACTCACAGTTCATTCCCCAATCAAATGATAAATGGAAGTTTGACCAATTAGAAGCTGAGAGAGAGGTAGGGTCAGTGATGCTAGAACACACCCACATTCTAAACACATAAAAGCAGACAGACAGGACAGATAGGGAATCTTCAATTCCATCTGCAGCGGGACGCTCTGCCGGAAAAATCCATACTTTACCTCCATCAAACCTCCAGAGAGCCAAACTAGAGACTTCAATCTATCCAGAACTAGAGACCCAGACCAGAGATCCAGAAAGAGAGAGACCCAGACCAGAGATCCAGAAAGAGAGAGACCCAGACCAGCAGAGAGAGCTGACCCAGATCACTGTGAAGTGCAGAGGCCAGACCAGACCAGACCAGAGTCCAGTCTAAAACCCTGACCAGATCCGTGATGAGGCCCATTTCACTCAAGAATATAGTGTGAGTACCTAGAAAACTGTGCAGAACCAATCTCCTAGTTAAAATAATATAATTCAATCCATTTTTAACCTAAGTAGAACTGCAGCTTAGCAATTGTGTTATCCTGCCATCATTTTTAAAGCTGAAAAAGTGTGCGTTTAAAATTTCAAATCTGAAAAACGACCTTTATTCAATCGCTCATATCTCCGCAACCGTTTGTGCTAGAGACTTGCAGTAACTTCCATTTTGAAGCTGAGATCCTAGGCTTTCCTAGGACCCCAAAACGATAGAGATAGTCCTTGTGGTTCCTCTGTAATAGCGCTCGGCGCATCCGCGAATTTTGCCGCGATTTGCAAATTTCTTCACATGTAAAAACTGCTGCTGCTTGCCTTCCATTTGCCAGAAATTCGTTTAACCTGCTAACTATCCCTGCCTCATTGCTAGTGTGAGCCTGGACTAATATTAACTAGATACCACTCACCCTGAACCTCTGAAAGGGAATTAAAAAGCATTTCCAGCATATTTCTCATCCATTGCTAGCACATATCAAAGCATTTGGGCCTGTGTTTTCAAAACTCCTATCTGTGTTTTAAACTTCTGTTGTCTAAGCTTGGGGGGGATTGAACTGATTACATTGATTGCATTTCTGAGAACTGCGTGCTTTCCTCCCATTCCCTTGCATTGCATAAAGAGGGGGGGAGTGAATAGCCAGAGAAAAGTGATTACATTGTTTTGTTGAAATCATATTGAGTATTTTCTATACTGCATTTCATTCATTCAACCTTGCATTTCCTTGAACCCTATAAAGCATTCTCTACCACATTATCCTTCTGTACCTATTTACCAGTGTGCTACCTTATCCATTTCATGTCAACTCCTTATTGATTATAGAGAAGCGTGTTAGTGCCAGATTCTCCGTTATTAATCTTTATCATATCAGATTAAGTGTGCTATTCAATTATTAATTTATTATAAAGTGTGATCTATATATCTCTTGTTTAAATTATCAAATAAACCTTTTAACTTGTAAAACAGAACTACTTCTTGGCTCAGTGGGGTCAGGGGGATTCCAAGAGAGGGATGTTATATAGGGGTAGTCATCCAGAACGCATGAACTGGACATAAAAATATATCAATAAGGGTTTTCATTCAGTATTATAGACTAGGCGTTGACTTAGCTGTAGTGTTGAATTGAATCCTCTTACAGCATATGAAGTGATTCTGTCAAGCCCATCCATTCATATTGTTCACTGCAAAACATTAAATTGTGCATATGAAGTGATTCTGTCCACAATTCATATTGTTCGCTGTAAAACAATAAATCCAGCCACCATTCTGACCGAGCTTTTCAGTGATGATGATGTGGTGCATGGCTGCACTACCTATCAAGGTCCAGTGGATGGTATTTCAAAGGTATGTGACTATGCCTTGGATGATGGAGAAGTGTTTTTTGTTGATGGGTCATCAACTATTGATCAAGAGACTGTTCAGAGACATACGGGGGTAGCAGTGGTGTGGTTGGTGGGTCGAGTATTTGAAGTCTTTCTGACTCTGAGGCTTACGGGTCATTATTCCCGTCCCGCCCAATTACGAGTTATGCACGCGAGTGCCACACAGCCCGACCTGGCGGGCTATCAGGCACCCGCGCGCTTAACTCTTAATTCGGCGGGACGGTATGAACGGTGTTAGTGCCTTACCAACACCATTCATACCTTCACTGCCAAAATTATAATGAGGCCCACTGTCTATTCCAGATCTTACAAAAGCAACAGTAGCAATAATGGACATATATTGGGTGTGCGGCCAACAAGCATACCTGCACCTTCCTGATGAGGAATGTGTGCACTTACAACATTGCACTCAGCTATCTTAGTGGTGTCTGAACTATACTTGACAATAGCTTCCAAGCATTAGGTATCCCGATCCATTCCATCCTTCATCCAACTCCCTCAGGTGAAGAAGAGGAAATGGTTGGTGAGGTTACGAAGGAGAAGGTCAAATTATTTTCCGGACGTATTGTCCAAGTTGCTCAAAGCAATTCCAGGCAAATATTGGCTGTACACTAAAACTGAAGTTTTCTTCACGTCACTCTTGACTCAAGGAATCCAAGCGGCTGCAAATGGCATTTGGTTGCAGATTGTATGGTGGGAAGTGATGCAGTTGGCAAATGATTCCAATCAAGCCCTCAATGCTATCAAGAGTGAGTGAGGGTGATCCGGTTAGCAAAGCTTCAGAACCGGTATGTTTTGGATCTCCTGATGGCAATGGAAGGGGTGTGTGCAAAAACATTGTGTTGTTATGTTGAACATACATACCCCAAAATGATGTGGAGAATGAATTGTTGACCCACATCGTAGGGGCCTTGCACAAGTTAAAGACAGGTATGGAGAGTGAAGCAGGTGTGCAGGGCGAATATTGATTTGATACATTTGTTTTCTTGGGTGCCATCCTGGCTCGGGCACTAGTGAATATATTGGTCCTGATTGTGGTGTTCCTTTTTGTGTTGTTCTGCATGTGCCAGATGATGCATTGATGTTGGGAAATAAATATTCCTAACAGCGCAAGGATATGATTACTTTTGGAGCAGGAATGGCTGTCTCGGGTACAAAGGTTGGGTAGGTTTAAACTGAGGACTCAAATAAGCCAAGTATGTTTAGAATATAGCGACCCATCTATCCCCCAGGGACACTGACATCGCCCCCACAAGATCCTGAGATTAATACAGAGCATTGGGTAGATTAAGCAGGCTATCGGGATTGTATATACCTTACGTGTACTCCAGAGAAATATGCGTGGGATGGGAGTAATTTGCGTCACGTGTGTAGGGCATGAGTGCCTAAGGATGACACGGATAGAGAGAGAGAAAGGGAAAAGTTTGTTAATAAAGGATTACTAAAGGGGGGAATGTTAGGATGCATGTGGAGATTTGCACCCCTCCCAGATGATTTAGATTGCGAAAATGATATTAAACCATTAATAATAGGTGCAGCATTCTGTACCGGGAGGGGGGAGCATTATTGATGAGACTAATTGGTGGAAGCAGGAATTACATAGGGGGAACAAACCAGTAGTTTTTATAATAGAATTATGGAAGATACGTAACATACATATAAACATGGTAATCGTAACATAAAGTAATGTTGCATTTAGGAGTAGGCCCGGATCATCACAGGCTGTGTTGAAAACAGAGAACAAGAAGGGCTCATTCCTTGTCTGATCATTCCCATTTGATTCTCAAGCACGGTAAGAAACAAGCAAGTACACCCACACCAGCTAAGCCTTTTGAAAAATTAGGCAGGAATGTGTGTAGCGGATCAGGTGAGGGACTATAGCCTAGCACGAAGGTCAAATTACTTTTGGGAAACGAGGCAGAGGTCCCGAAGTGCCAAAATATGATCTAAGATTTAAGACACTATGCCCCCCAGAATGATGGCCA
The DNA here is from genome assembly GCF_040938575.1 of Ambystoma mexicanum. Classification (NCBI taxonomy): domain Eukaryota; kingdom Metazoa; phylum Chordata; class Amphibia; order Caudata; family Ambystomatidae; genus Ambystoma; species Ambystoma mexicanum. Next base: position 578,922,250 of record NC_090937.1, on the reverse strand, counting down.
TTCTATTTGAACTACCAAATGTGAAGGAACATGGGTCTTAAATATTTCGGGAACTGGATTGATTATTGGGACTCTATGTTTATTCTTGGGGTGGGGAACTGATAAAGGGGAAAGCGGAGAACAACATGATCTAGTCTTCATGCTATGGAGAGCTAAGAATGATGCCCATACAGTGGGAAGGGCACGATGGGGGCACCGACGTGTCTGGGATAAGAAAAAGTCTGCTTTGTTTGCGGGACCAAGCTGACCTCAAAATTGACTGCTGGGTTCATGTTGATAACCATGTGTATATCACGTGATTAGGACTGAAGGTAGGGTGGTGGCAGCTGAATGTAATCCATTGAGTTGCAGTGTCTCAAGATGGACAAGGACGCTCCCCATGTGTGGTGAAGATGGGTGAGAAGACAGCGGAACCAAAAGGATAATGGGCTATGTGTGATTATTAGCATGTATACAGGTGGTAGTCAATGCGCGAGGGGGATTAACACTGTATATCGAGTGCATCGTGTGTGACAATTTTTGTGTTTATAATCTGAGTCTTGTGTGGAGGATGAGAGAGCTCTGTTGCAGTGGGCTTATAATATCATTGTTGCCATTTTTCCTTTTGTATACAAAATAAAAACTCTTGTCTTTCTTGAAAAAGGGTGCATCTATCTTTTTTCTCTAGTGGGTTGTATTATCTTGGTCTGATCACTGGGGGTTAACCTACAGTAACCAGCGCTAACAATTTCCTACAGTTTACAAATGCATCCATGGTCTTGCTCCATTTTCTCTCTTATCTTTTATCTTTTTAAATACTCTTCCCTCCCCCAGTCTCTTCATTTAGCTCCTCAGTATATTTGGTATGTTTCTCGCTCCCCCTGTGCTCAGTCCTGTTTTCATGCATTCTAAATCCATACACCTAATCTTTGGAATGCCTTACCCCTTAACAGTCGGTCTGCGGCCTACCACAAAGTTGAGCTTTTTACTTAAATACCACTTTCAGTCTTCTTGTTCTTCTTAGTATATGATCATGCTTATGTTGTCAATTTTGCATGATATAATGTACCATGAATTAGTATTGTTGTGCAGCGCTTTGGTAAAAGCAGGATATAAATTGCAATACATACCAAAGAAAATATAAATGTAATAGCCTTACCTGGCTTTTCATCATTGATACTTCTCACACCTCCTTAGGATCCAGAGTGAGGCTTATTAGCAAAACACCCAAAAGGGCCAGTCGGACAAGAGGTAATTAACAGTTAAGCAAATGGGAGAGTGTTCACTGTTCCATAAGGATGCAACCTACCAGAGAAAGACCTATCCCCTGACCAAACCCTCCAGGAGTAAACGATAACCATCATATCGTGTGAAGAAAATTGAAGATAGTGCAGACACATCAGGTCAAGTCATAATGTTCCCATCTGCCATATCCTGAAAGTAGGCAGGAAATAGCATCTGAACGTGCTTGATTTTTGTTAAGGGAAATTGAAGCATGCCTAAAAAAAAGCATTTAAAATGTTCAAAGTGTGGTGATATTAGTCCACTAATTCCTGTACCTCCACACTTGAGTATGGAAAAAATATGGTTTAGAAACCTCCTGACATGTAAGGTTGGGATAGGTTAGTAATGGGTTGTGGTCAAGGACAAAACTGAGTGAAATTATGAGGCAGTGCTCCACTATTAAAGATGGGCCATTTTGGCCCTTATTGTACATTTGTGTCTTGGCTCACAGGATTGTAATGAATAAATATATATCTATATTCTACATTGGTACATGAGCTGAAAATACATTTCTACATGACCAGTGCTTTAGTTAATACTTTACACTATTCACAGGTCTATGAGATGTACAGCTTTTATTTTAGGAATCACACAGCGCTACAGGTTCCCCCTTGGGTAAGGTAATGTTAATTGTACTTAGAAATTGACATCAGAGGTCAGGTTTGCTGAGAGTTTTTCTGATTGAGGTATGGCAATCTGAAAATGTTTACCTTTTATAATATGGGACAAGAATTATACAAGAATTGGGCTTGTCTATTTGGGATAGTGCCAACAGTCCTTTGAGAAAGCCAGGTAAAGGTAAACATACCTCATACCGAGTCAGATAATGCCCCAGGACCTTGAAGCAGGACCTTGCTCAGGGCTTACTGCTTAATTATTGTGGTAGCGTAACCATATTTTTCGCTTTTTACTGTGGCAATAAGACCCGAGGCGGTGGGCCAATACCGCTCCAGGTAATGCCCCCGGGGCTGTAGTTACGAAGCCCCGGGGGCATTACCGTGGGTGGTATTGGCCCGCCGCTGAGGGTCTTATTGCCATTAGCACCCCGGCCCGTTAGACCGGGGTGCTAATGGCATTTTTTTTTCTGTTTCGCTTGTTTCGAAACAGAAAAAAAAAAGAAAAAAATGGCCACCTGGAAAGGGAAAACGTAGTCCGTTTTCCCTTTCCATGGCGGCCATCGGGAGCGGACGCGCTGGGAACACAGGTGTTCCCAGCGCGTTTGCTCCCAAGACCAGAAGAAAAAAGAAGGTAAGTGGGGTTGGGAGGGCGGAGGGGAGGGGGACGGGGAAGGAAAAATAAAAAAAATAAAAAAATAAAAAGTACTGTGGTCTCCGGCGGGGACGATGGAAGCCTCCGGCCATGTGGAGGCTTGGAGCGGGGATGGCCCTGCTCCGAGTCTCCACACGGCTGGAGGTTTCCATCATCCCCTGCCGGAGAACGCAGGATAGAAGGTAAGTCGGGTGGGGTGGGAGGTGGAAAGAGGGAGGAAAAAAAATAAATAAATTCTTACCCGTGTCCCCGACGGCGGACAAAGGAAGCCTCCAGGCATGGGGAAGCTCAGAGCGGGGATTGCCCCATTTCGAGCCTTGTCATTGGCTGAGGGGCCGACACGCCCCTCGCCAGGAACAGAGTAGCCGGCACGCACGGCGTAAAAGGGAATACCGTGTGGTATGGCTCGCAAATGAGCCAATCACCACGCAGTATTCCCATTGCACCACGCGTGCCGGAACAATGCTATGTGATGCCACTTCCTGTTTTGTCAAGGGGTGAAAGGTTGTGTTCCATTTCTTCCTGTGATGTCACTTCAGGATGGGGTCAAACGACTTTCTGTGATGTCATCAGAGGTTATGGGTTATGGGTCATGTGGTATCACTTCCACTACCCCTGGAATTTTGGTGAAACAACATCACTGCCATTCAGTAAGGAAAAATAAACTTTTTTAATCACGTGCATTATTTGACAAACTCACATTTTAGGAATATCACACAGCTGAACTGTAGATAAAAATACGCTTGTTGGAAGATCTTAAAGACAAAACTTTTAGGGCTAGGCCCAAACAGTTATAAATAAAATAACATAATTGCAAAGCTCACACTGTAATCTTTCAGATGACACGGAGCATAATCTTTCTAGAAATACCCAACATATATAAATATAATGGATCTGAACTGTAATTGTATAACTTCATCTCCTGGCCAAACAGTGGTCTTAATGCACACCAGATAATGGGGGCCATTACGACCTTGGAGGTAACCAATGCCGCAATTTGCAGCATGGTTACCCCCTTACCGGGTACCGGGTCCGGGTTCCTTGAATGAGGAATTACCAGGCCATTCCAACCTTGGAGGACCCGGTAATTCCTCATTCAAGGAACCCGGACCCGGTACATCCCCATTCCCATTCGAGCCCCCATAGGGCTCAATGGGAATGGGGAGAGAGCTAACAACATGCCCGTTAATAACGGGCCAGTTGTTAGCTCCCTGGTCTGCTAGCAGGACCCGCTAAGGGTGCCTGGTTTCACCAGGCGCCCTTTGCGGGTCCCGCAAGCAGACTCGTAATGGGGCGGTAAAGGGTTGATGGTTCCGGCACCATTACCGGCGCCGTTAACCCCTTACCGCAAAGGTCGTAATGACCCCCAATATGTTTGTATTAGGCATTATGACTGAGGATCAATCAGAAGAAATGTTTATGTATCTAAATAATGTGGATACTATATTAAATGAAAATTAAAACAATATTTTTCCAAATAAACACATTCAACGCGTTCATAAATCAGTAAATAATTTCATAATTAACAAACAAATAAAACACAGCAAATTAAATCAAAATGTCATTGATATTGGTGATCCGTCATGCCATATTCTTTGTGCTCCATGTTTAGCTAATAAAGCCATTCAGGAGCGTGGTTTGCCATTAATGTGTTTAAAGTATAACATCTGCTTGGTTTGTAATACATATTGGGCCTCATTACAACCCTGGCGCTAATAGGTTAATGGCGCCGTAAAAGGCTGCGGTGCCGTTAACCCATTAGCGCCTTACTACGAGGTCCCTTTGCGGGACCCGACCTGAACGGCTCGTCTAGACCAGCCATTAAAGTAGGGACCCACAAAGGGACCTTGGTGCTAAGTACGGTACCGCAATTTGCGGTACCGTACTTAGCGCCTTCCCCAGTCCCATTGAGCCCTATGGGGCAAAAATGGGAATGGGGAAGGGCCAATGTTCAATGGGGAATTACCGCCCCGCCAACGTTGGAATGGGGTGGTAATTCCCCATTGAACATTGGCGGACTCGTTACGATACCGGCACCAACCATGGTGCTAATAGCGCCATGGTTTAGCACCGGTATCGTAATGAGGGCCATTGCCTCATTATAACTCTGTTAGCAGCCGTGCCGGTCGAAACGGCAGGCAGCCGCCAGAGTTATGCTATTTTCCCCGCGCATGGCAATGGAGAATCACTGCGGCTTTACAGCCCCATTGCTCCCTGAAGCCAGGCGCCAGAAAAAGTAACTCCACATTCCCATTCTAGTCCCATAGGACTCAATAGGAATGGGGAGGATGGATGCACCAGCACTGTGTGCAACAGTGCCGGTTGTAGGGTATTTTGTGTACATTTTGGGCCTAGCGATATTTTCTTACCACCAAGAATAAAAGTAATTTAGCAATAATCACTCCTTGCATTCAGATTGGGTTTGGTATTATAGTGATATCGTGGCTATAAATTATTTCAGTACACAGATACATTTAGTTGGTATGCATTTTGTTGTGGTATAGTGATGAGCATAATTTATTTGCTTTATTTGTGGCCCCAACATACAAAACCCCTTTCTTTTGTTTAGACTGTTCTTGTGATCTCTAGAGGCCTCAGGCTTCTACATTATTCAAGAACACCACATTTTCATATGGAGTGCCACTTATGGCTGTTATCACTGATTTATCTACACCAGTGAGCTATGCTTCCATAAAGTATTCACAATAACATGTGGTATAATCACGAATTTATTTACATTAGTGCATAGCTCTCAACCATTTGGGTCGCGAAGGCGGGTGAAAACACCCGATTTTAGTTTTGGCGGGTGAGACGCCCATTGAAATGAATGGGCGTGCTGGAGGCTTGGCGGGTGAGTCAGCCGTTTACAAGGCGGGTGACACCCGCCAAAAGCGTGAGAGTTGAGAGCTATGTTAGTGAAACTATTTACAGAGGCCTCTCTCTCTGCTGACTCATGTACGTCCAACAGACTATCAGATTGTGTTCCACTCAGAAGTCACACACACATACACTGAGTGGAACCACGCACACAGCTATTTATTATTACTCATAACATAACTTTTGCCACATGGGATGCTTGGCATATATTACCTAATAACCTCCCCTTTTATCAGGTGATATGGGCTAACTGTACCAGAGAAAAACAGAAGCAAATAGAAGCCTTTACACGGATTGTGTTTTGCGAGGCAGTCTTTTCTAGAATAAACATAAGAGAAGCAATTGCAAAATACATGGCATTTCATTCGATTCTTCGCAACAATAAAAAGAACAGTGCATCAGTTGACTTGCATTTCTGAATAGCAACATTACAATGCAGCTATCGCTACGCTGCCTGACTGAAATAGCTTTCATTCACACACCGCATTCTCGCTTTGTGTAAGATAATTACCAGCAAAATTGTAGCAGATCAGCACGCAAACTCTCTGGACAGGTCGCTTTCTTTAAATGGCTCGGGGCTTCCTTTTAGAGCACCCGGCGAGGACATGCAGTTCCAATCTGCACTCTTTGGTCCTCAAGCCGGTGCCAATTGACTGGAATCTCCAGCATGTGAAGGTCAGCAGTACACTGGAACGACGCCCCTCAATCAGGCAGCCCCACAGCAACTCCCACCAAGTCCTCACCGAAGCTGTGTAAAAATGTCCACTGCCTTTCTTCCTCCCCGAGATGCACCAAGAGACCTCTGATACAGCCCTTCATGTGACGTGCATCCAATAAAATCTATCATGTCAAACCCTCCTTCTTCAAACAATAGCTCACTTTTCAGTAAGAAACTGTATCCACTAATTTCCTGCTTATTCGAGTTTTGTTTCTTTAGCAAGGACCGTGAAAAGCACAGAGAAAGAGAAAGGAAAAAAAATAATTCTGAATGCCCGTTTAAAATTACTTTCAGCCTGCCTCATTTTGCACTTGGAGAACACATTATGATATTAATAAGTTAGGATCATGTTAGTACTGTTAATTATATTAGTTCATTAATCCTCTAATGTGTCTCCTACAACAGAGGCATTTCAGGTGAGGAAAAATAAATGGTGCGTTTTTAAATGTGAAAAAAAATGGATGTGTTTTTGACTGAGTAGCCTGTCTTCATTTACATATCCATATGTTACACCGGCAACACATGGCTTGTTGTACCGCATTATAGCAATACATTGATTTCATGCAGTGGTGCTGCACTCCAAAAACACACTATATATTGATCCCATGTAGTGGTGCTGTGCTCCAAAAACATGCTAGATAATCCTACATATCCCCTCCTTTTTCTGAGAATTTTGCCATGGTACAAGCCACAATTGGAAGAAATCCAACTTGCCCCCTTTCTTCTTTTAACATGTAGCAATCCAACAAAATCAATACTCATATGTGAAGAAATGAACATGCTTTGTAAAATATGTCGCCCTTTTTCCTCTTGCTTTCTGAAATTAAACATAGGTTAAAGAGAAAACAAACATACATAAAACAGCATTCAATATTTAATACATTTTCATTTTGCACACCAATTCCATAAACTTTAGCTTCCATTTTTTTATATATATATATTTACATATATCACAGTATTTATGTGCCATTATCATAATCAACCATCTTCATTCAACTTCTCTGCCACTACTATTGACTAGACCCATTTACTTTACCTTTTAATGTTCAAGAGGCTTTATCTGTTTCTACACGCTCAAATTGTTTAATCTCATGTTTGGGGTGACATGGTTTAATTTGATTCACGTGAACAAACTGTGCTGTTGCTGTTTCACCTTCAGTTTTCAAAATTTTATAGACCACAGGAGAGACCTTATCTATAATTCGAAATGGCCCCTGCCAGGCTGCTAGAAATTTGGAAGTTTTCTGTTTACCTTTTCCAAAATTAAATTTATACACCTAATCGCCCACACAATATTCCTTTACTGACGTCTTTTTATCATAATATGACTTTGCACTGTCAGCAGCTCTTTCTAAATTTTTCTGTACAAAAGCAAACGCATGTTGTAAACGCTTCCTCAGTTCTTCAATGTATTCATGAACTGTGGATGCGCTCACAAGTGTTTGCTCATGTGTCCTGTATAGCAGGTGTTGTGGTAACACCATTTTCCTACCTGTTAAAACTTCATGAGGGCTAATACCTGTTGCTTTGGCAGGAGTTGATCTAATTGCCATCAGAACCAAAGGTAAGTGTAAATCCCAGCTGGAACCTGCTTCTGCCACAAATTTCTTTCAAATGTCCACAACAGACCTATTGCTGCGTTCAGTTCCACCTGAAGAAGCCACCCGATATGCGATATGTAGCTTTCTCTTCACACCCAGTATTTGCCATACCTTATTCATTAGAGCACTTGTAAAATGACTTCCTCTGTCTGATTCTATTCTTTCTGGCAACCCAAACCTTGAAAACACATGGTTCACCAGCAATGTGGCTGCTGTTTGTGCACTACAATCTGGTGCAGGAATACACTCAATCCACTTTGACATCAAACACACCACACTTAAAATATAACGGTTGCCCCTGCCCGACCTCTTTACAGGCCCTACATAGTATATTTGCAAATCTGACCATGGAAGAGTTAGGCCTCTTTTCATTAATGGAGCTCTATTCATTGGTGAAGCAGGTTTAAATTGGGCACATACTAGACATCCTCTAGTATATAATTCTACATCTTGGGACATATGTGGCCAATAAGCATAATCTTTTAGTATTTCCATTGTTTTCTGTGAGCCTCTGTGGCCTGCAGTTATAGCATCATGCGCATGGTGTAGCATTAACCCTCTTAATGAAAGTGGTACCACCCACTGTATCTGTCCTGTTATGGACTCATGAGTCCATCTTGTAGTCTTATCCGTTTTTTATTCTTTAATAGCACCCTCAACTCTTCTTTTCCCATACAATCATTTTCTGTTAAAGGGTTTTGTTCAGCATCTACCAAATGATTATAATAGATTCCCAAAATTCGATCATTCTTTTGTTCCTCAATCAGATCTTGGTCTGGTGTATCATAACTCCACTGCACCACTGATTGATCTGTCTCCCTTGGTGCTTTAGAACGTGTTACTGCATCAATTTGTATTTCACCAAGCAAATGTTCAATAGGTAGCAATTCTCCCATCACAGCCCCAATTTTATCCAGGTGATCTGCCTTATCATTTCCCTCCTTATCCTCTCTTGGAGTTTTTAAATGCCCACAAATTTTCCTCCAGTATACTGTTAAATCAATTTCTGACATCAATTTGTCTATGGCTTGTATCATTTTTCCATGTTTAAGTGGCTTTTTGTTGTATGTAATCATGCCTATCGCTTTCCAGCCAGGTAAATATTCCACAAAGCTATTCCGTGCGTAATCGGATCAGTCGCCAGGATAATTTCACTGAATTTATTATCAACTGCAGTAGCAATTGCTTTATAAATGGCTGCCAATTCCGCTACCTACTGCTCCTAGCACCAATTCTCATCCCTATACTCGGGATACCTTCACACTTCAACCAGACATTTCCTATTCCTGACACTAATTGTTTATCACTGTCATTTTCAATGTGAAAGGCACAACCATCAACATATACAGTTAGCAAGTCCTTGCATGTTTTTTCATCAAAAGCTTTGTGTGGTGATTGTTCAAATTCCTGCAAATTAGGTTCCATTTCTATTTCATTTGATACTGGTTCAGCTGCACAGTCATGTAAATCTGCTAAACCTTGAGCAATTGGGCTTCTTTTATTTTGGCCATATCTCACTTCTTCAGGAAAGCCTTGTAATGCCAGCGTCCATGAAGTGATTCTGGATTGTGCTAGATTGCCTGACCTAATTCTTTTACTCTCTAAAATCTGCAAAGGTTGATGATTTGTCTCAATGATCACCTTTTCTCCCTGAACAATGGGGTGGAAATGTTGTAGCGCCCACACAGTGGTTAATAGGGCCTTTTCACATTCATTGAATTTAATTTCAACTTGGGAAAATGCCCTACTTACATATGGAATGGTTTTGTGATTCAAATCATGTTTTTGTGATAACACTGCTGACATACAATGTTCAGAGAAACCTATTTCTATAAAGAAATCCCTGTCCTTTATGGGATATGCTAAATATGGTGCCTTTACAAGACATTCCATTAATTTAGCCACTGCCTCAGACTGCTCTTTTTCCCATTTCCAGGGTGTATTCAATTTAAGCAGTTTAGTCAATGGTGAGCGATTTCAGCATCATTTTCAATTAACTTTCTGTTATAGCCTGTCATTCCTAATAAACTTTTTACCCCTTTCATATTTTTAAGATCTTTTAGTTTCTGTATTGCCTCTATTTTCCTCTTTTGTGGATTTAGTCCATTTTCAGTCACTTCATGGCCTAGTAAATTCACCTTTTTCTTGCACCATTGTGCTTTTTGTAAAGATACTTTGGCGTCTGCTTTCTACAATTGGCCAAGAACATATCTTATTTCATCAAAATGGCTTTTCAAGCTACCATTTTTTATCAGGACATCATCCACATAAATTATGGTTCCTCTTTCTGCTGCATCAGGCATAGCCTTCCTCAAAAATATGCCAAATTCACTCCCACTATTGACGTACCCGAAAGGAGTTCTAACCCATGCGTATTGAGTCTTATCAAATGAAAATGAAAATAAATTCTGTATCTCCTCTGCCAATGGCACACACCAATATCCAGAGGTGAGATCTAATGTGGTGAACACTTTTGAACCATGTACCTGAGCTAATCCCTGATCAATGAATGGCAGTGGCCTTCTGGATACTGGCACTCTTTTATTTAACTCTCTCAAATCTGCACACAGTCGCCATTGACCGTTTGGTTTTAACACACCTAAAATAGGTGTATTGGATGTGCTATGAATGGGCCTGATGATTCCCAGCGACTTCAAATTTTTAATAATCTCTGCCAATGATTCTAAACTTGCCACCGGTAGTCTATTCTGGCGTACAAATACTGGGCTTCTGTTACACCCTTCCGGAAGTGTGGCCACATGTAAATTAGTTATCCCGCAATCATAAGCATCTTTTGCAAATACATCTTTAAACTCCATAAATATCTTCCTCAATTCATTTCTATCCTCCTCGTTGTCACATGCATCCGCTAACAAAATCTGCTCCTCTACCATTTTGGAGAATTCTGGAAAATGTTCCGACATGGGAATCTCGGCCCTTTCCTCTAATTGTGTGGCTGTGTCTCTTTGTAAAGCTGCCACATTTAAATGTTTTGGCATATCAGCTTCCACTTCAATGGGCTGATTTTCTATTTCATTTTCATTTAAGTTAAATGTTATGCAATCCTCTTGATGACAGCACACTGTCTCGCTTGAATCATAAGGGTACACAGAATGAATTTTAAATATCCCTTTGGGCTGAGAGTCCTGGTATTCTGGCAATTCACCCTTAGCATATACATACTTTTCAGGTATATTTCCAATCACCATGTTATTTAGATCTGCTGTGTAATGTGATTTTTGTATGGCCATTCCTACTGGGGAGTTTTCCTCTAAATGAATATTCTGATAACCTTTATTATTCACCATCATTTTTACATACCCTTCACCCACATCTACCAATGGAATGTATTCATAATCCAAGCCTTGCTGTTTTATGGATTCATTCAGACACACAAATGCATCAGAATCTTTCATCTGCTGTCCATTTTTGCATTTCAATGTTATTGCAAACTGCTTTGTGAATGCAGGGATAACAGTATCTTTCCTCATGTGTAATTCAATTGCATAAGGGACCAGTTGTGCGCAATGATAAGCCCTTCTTTTGTCTTCAAATTCAGGTGCCGGCCCACCTATGCGTGACCATATCTTTTGATTAAGGAAATCTAGCACCATACACATTCTGTGCATGATGTCATTGTCCATGTAAAAGTCATTTTGTGTTCCACACACTATCCAAACATTATGGTAAATTGTTTTTTGTCCAATGCTAATTTTCAGCATGCATCCACCTGCAATTCGGTTTTCAAAGTCTGGACCGTCCAAACCAGAGACATACTGGTTTTTAATCCTAAATTTCTGCATCTCCTCCCTTTCCATTATTTTTTGCAACAATTTCTCATTAATGAAGCTCCTTTCCTGTTCAAGTGCTAAAGTGGCTTTTATTGTTTTAGAATAGTCGTTTATCCCAACATGAACCCATGGTTGTTCATCTTCCATGTGTATTTCAGCAAGAGTGGTGATGTGTTTTTCTGAACCTGCTCCAGGAGCAGTACTCTGTTTGCATGTCTTCTCTTTTAAATAAAAATGTAAGGTGTGCTCATCTATGGCAGTTTGCCATTCTTTCCTTGGGTCTAAGTATATTTGTACAGGTAATTTTTTATTTTCACTCTGCATCTTGTCTTGACACATTAATATAACAGTGACGCTAGGTATGCAACTATTCTGGAGATACACCTCCACTGCATCATTTGTTTTTGCAACGGTGTGACATTCATTTATATTGCTGTTTTGTGATTTTAGTTTCTTAGGTCTCAATGGTTTTTTGGTTAAGGACCACAGTACTCCATTCACACCATCTATGAGCGGAGATAGTCTTTTCAGGCAATCTGTTCCCATCAGAAATGGAATATCACAAATGGATGTGACCAATACCTCCTGTTTCATTCTGTGTTTACCTATCTTTATGTCAAGCTCGGTGGCGTTTATAATAGGCGCTGCCTCCCCATTAAAATTATGCACTGGACCTTGATTCTCCTTTACTTTTATCTGATTCTGCGGGGATCTCCCTTCATTGCTACTCTTTACTAATTCTTTAGACATAATTGTGGCCTGTGCGCCAGTGTCAATCATTGCAAATGAAGGGCATTTTTCTTCCACAATGATGGGAGCATAATACCTGTCTTCAACCTACTCTAACACACATAGGAAATGCGAATTCTTACTGATTCTAGGGCTCATCTTTCTCAGGCCTTTTTCACTTTTGGCTAAGCACATCGGTAAATGGAAAGACATTTTTCCCTCCTTTTTGCTCATTCCTGTGTGAGAGACTTTATTCATTTCCCCATGTTGAGAGGTTTTTTGGAGTGTGGCCACCATTTGCCCATCCATCCAGGTATCATTAGAGGTCACACTACAACCCTCCAACTGAACATGTGTAACAACATCACTTGGCAATTTGTCATTGTCTAATTCTGTGCATTTGTGATTATTCAGTATGATACCAGGCCTTTTAACCTCTTCAAAAATATGTGGTTCAAAGAATTCTTCAGGTGATTGACCTGTACCCTCCTTTTGAGCATTTCTTTTTCCTGCCTGTGTTTGGTCATTGTTTGGATTGCCCAGGGAAGGAGTTATAGCATCGCCACTTACTCCCGGTTCACTGGTATTCCCCATGCATGAGTCATTTTTCTTAAAGCTGTCTCTTTGCTCTTTTGGACTTTCAGGTTTTCCTATTTCATTTGTGCATATCACCGATGTTTGATTTAGTTCTAGGTTAAACCGTACCTCTCTTTTAGAAGTATTTGCATTTTCTGCTTCATGTTCATGTACTGGTATTTTCACTTTTAAATCATTAGGCATCTCAGAGTCATTATGCAAAATTACATCAGAACAAACTGTCTTTTCGGCGCTGCAGGTATCATAAGTACTTAGTCACTTTTCAGAAGCCCCCGATCATTGCTATGTCCTTCTGCTCCCTCCTTTGATGACTGTTTTTGTGTTGTGCAGAGCTTTCCTATTTGCTCAGCCAACATTTTCACTTGGGCCTCGAGGCACTGGAATCTTTCCATCTCTCTAGAATCCTCTCTCTGTGGCCTAGATCGAAATTGGTCGTTTTCTCCCTGATTGGATCTATTCTGATACCTCTCAGGAGAATGATTTCTATTGGGATGGTTCCGGAACTCTTGATTCATTTGCGGAGGGGAGCGGGGTGCACCCATCCTTTGGTTGTAGTCCCCTGGTGGGGAATCATTGTACTGACGTGACGTGTAATTCATATTTTGTCTCATGTCCTGTCTCTCATGTGATGGGTACTGGCCCCTATGTTGATTCCCATTATCAGCAAATTGATCCACATATCGGGGTCTATCCTGATTACCATATATCATGGTATTGGGATCAAATCTGCTTTGTGTCCCCAATGTCTGATAGGGACCATCATTTCTTTGATCCTGATTTTGTCTCTGGTTATTGTTCATACCTGACATATCAGGTCGATAGCCTGCCGGGGGCCTATCTCCTAAGTACCTGAGGCTGATGTAGCTCTCCCTGTTACTAGGATCATGTGATTGGAACATTGGTGCAGTGTGTGATGACCTTTGTTGATTACCCCTCTGTTCAAGTGCCAAGTTATTTTTACTTGGACTTTGAGCAGACTCAAGGGACATTTTGGCTGATTTGATTTCCATCACTGTTGCTGAGGGTTCTTTAGATTTAGGTCTAGTATCTCTCATTTTATCACTTTCTCTACCCTGACAATAGAGTACCTCATATAGTTTTGTGCTTTGGTGTACAATCCATTCCAGGGACTTGTCACGGTCAAATTCACGGACCAATTGGGATATGATGTCTTTCTACAGCCCATAGAAGTAGGCAGTTTTAAACTCATTTGAATTGGGGTCAAAAGATACATCAATGAGAGAAAATGCTCTTTTTAAGTCTTGTAAAAACTGGCGAGGGGATGTATTAGGCCCAGCAGTGATGGTGTAAGCGACTTTCTTTGTCTCCTGCAATGACTGGAAAGGAGAAAAATGACGCCTAATCTCTTTTTCGAACTCCGCCCATGTCATATTCTGCTGTTCATTCAATCCTCTTATAATACTGGCCGTTGGGGCATCTAAAGTTAAATGAAAATATTGCCTGTACTGTTCCTTAGGTATCTGGAGTGCTTTAAAAATGTCATGAACCGCTTCAAAGTGATCCTCAATGCAGCATTCCCCTCCTTTTTTAAATGGTTTGATCAGGACTTTAATGGATTTAATTATCTTTATGGGGCTACTTGCTGCAATGCATGGAATTGCACTACTTGGTGACTCAACCCTGGTTCCAGGTGTATGGGATTGGTGGCGGCCCCCAATGGGAGTATCAAATCCCCCAAGGGCGCTGCAACCAAGTTCAGTCACCGGCCCAGTCACTGGGGCACTAGCCCTTTGGGTAGAAATAGAATTCACCTCAACTCCATTGAATGTGGTACCCTGCCGCCTCTCCTGGGACATGGGAATGCACATTTGCTATTCTAAGTCCTTACACTTTTTAAGGAGCCTGTTTGCTTCGTTTTGCAAATAGTTGTTTTCATCACTCATTTTATTAATTACCTCCTGCATGTCGCACATTTGCATTTGGCACTCATTAAATTCTTTATTCCTCTTGCCTCTTTCTTGGAGCATTTTAACCATTTCTTGTTCCGCATTTTGGAGGTCACTTTCTTTCTCATAATGTTCCTTTTGTAAAATCTGCATCTCATACACAACCTCATCTTTATCTTGTCTAATGTGGTCCACCAATGATTTTAAGTGTACCAATTCTTGTTCACTGTCCTCAAATTGTTTCTTGCTTTTGGACAATTGAACATCAAAAACTCTGCATTTTAACTGCATGTCTTTTTGGCATACATCCAATTCTGCTCTTAACATTTCCTGATTTTTACTTGCCCCATCTAAGTCAGTCTTTAACCTGTTAATTAGCTGGATGTCATTTTCTTGCATTCGCAGGGACGTATTCAAAATAAACCAGATTTTGGCGTATAGCCGTATCAAACAGTCTTTCTCTGCATTTCTATCGGCTGCATTTAATAACCTTACAAGGCAGACCTGAATTATGCTGCCTTCTGCAAAAATATTGTCTAGTTTTTCTTTCTGCACTTCACCCTGAATGCGGTCATGCCATTCTGAGGTACTGTTTGATGACCACGTTCCATGTGCGAATAACTTTGCCTCTAAATATTGCACTAGGTCTGAGAATGTGGTTTCCCTTTGAGACATTCTGAAATTCGTTTTTAGTGACACACTGCTATTATGAAATGCGTTCCCTTTGATGTACAGATGGCGGTGTGAGACACACTTGCTACGCCCAGTAGGTGCTCTATGATCACTTTCCCGGCCTGCAATGCACCATAAATATGTAGGGTATTTTGTGTAGATTTGGGCCCTAGCGATATTTTCTTACCACCAAGAATAAAAGTAATTAAGCAATAATCACTCCTTGCTTTCAGATTGGGTTTGGTATTATAGTGGTTTGGTGGCTATGTATTATTTCAGTACCCAGATACATTTAGTTGGTATGCATTTTGTTGTGGTATAGTGATGAGCATCATTTCTTTGCTTTATTTGTGGCCCCAACATACAAAACCCCTTTCTTTTGTTTAGACTGTTCTTGTGATCTCTAGAGGCCTCAGGCTTCTACATTATTCAAGAACACCACATTTTCATATGGAGTGCCGCTTATGACTGTTATCACTGATTTATCTACACCAGTGAGCTATGCTTCCATAAAGTATTCACAATAACTTGTGATATAATCACTAATTTGTTTACATTAGTGAAACAATTTCCAGAGGCCTCTCTCTCTGCTGACTCATGTACGTCCAACAGACTATCAGATTGTGTTCCACTCAGAAGTCACACATACATACTCTGAGTGGAACCACGCACACAGCTATTTATAATTACTCATAACATAACTTTTTCCACATGGGATGCTTGGCATATATTACCTAATAACTTCCCCTTGTATCAGGTGATATGGGCTAACTGTACCAGAGAAAAACAGAAGCAAATAGAAGCCTTTACACAGATTGTGATTTACATCAGTTTCATTTCAAAAATCATACATTACCAGTTTTGCGAGGCAGTCTTTTCTAGAATAAACACAAGAGAAGCAATTGCAAAATACATGGCATTTCATTAGATTCTTTTCAACAATCAAAAGAACAGTGCATCAGTTGACTTGCATTTCTGAATAGCAACATTACAATGCAGCTATCGCTACGCTGCCTGACTGAAATAGCTTTCATTCACACACCGCATTCTCGCTTTGTGTAAGATAATTACCAGAAAATTGTAGCAGATCAGCACGCAAACTCTATGGACAGGTCGCTTTCTTCAAATGGCTCGGGGCTTCCTTTTAGAGCACCCGGCGAGGACATGCAGTTCCAATCTGCACTCTTTGGTCCTCAAGCCGCAGCCTGTGAAGGTCAGCAGTACACTGGAACGACGCCCCTCAATCAGGCAGCCCCACAGCAACTCCCCCCAAGTCCTCACCGAAGCTGTGTAAAAATGTCCACTGCCTTTCTTCCTCCCCGAGATGCACCAAGAGAACTCTGTTACAGCCCTTCATGTGATGTGCATCCAATAAAAATCTATCATGTCATACCCTCCTTCTTCAAACAATAGCTCACTTTTCAGTAAGAAACTGTATCCACTAATTTCCTGCTTATTCGAGTTTTGTTTCTTTAGCAAGGACCGTTAAAAGCACAGAGAAAGAGAAAGGAAAAAATAAATTCCGAAAGTCTGTTTAAAATGACTTTCAGCCTGCCTCATTTTGCACTTGGAGAACACATTATGATATTAATAAGTTAGGATCATGTTAGTACTGTTAATTATATTAGTTCATTAATCCTCTAATGTGTCTCCTACAACAGAGGCATTTCAGGTGAGAAAAAATAAATGGTGCGTTTTTAAATGTGAAAAAAAAATGGATGTGTTTTTGACTGAGTAGCCTGTCTTCATTTACTCCATATGTTACACCGGCAACACATGGCTTGTTGTACTGCATCATAGCAATACATTGATCTCATGCAGTGGTGCTGCACTCCAAAAACACGCTATATATTGATTCCATGTAGTGGCGCTGCGCTCTAAAAACACGCTAAATAATCCTACACGGTGCATCCGTCAAAGTCTGCAAGCAGGTGCCTTTCCTCCCACCAGATCAGACCTGCCGGGCGGAAAGGCACCCGCATGCAGAACTCGGAGTATGTCTGTCTGGTAATAACGGTGCCAGTAGCTCACCGACACAGTTGTTACCGGACAGGCATACTCATAATGAGGCCCATAGTGAAGATCTAAGATGTCCTATTTGAGTGCGCTTTTTAAAAAAAAGGCTTTATTTATTGGACTCCACCAGAGCAGCCTCAAGCTGAATTTGAATACACATAATTCCCCAAAAATCCCCTATACCAGGCGCCCCAACCCCCCTTCTACGACATGCTCATTTTGAGGATTGGACTCCCCAGCCCTGCTTGTACCCGAACCAACAAGGTTCCTTTTATTGGCTTCTTGGCACCCTGCCATACTCCCACTAATAATTCCAATAGCCTTGAATGAACCATTAACCTAACCTGCATGCCCCTCCTGTTATGTAGCCCTCCTTTGCCGTCCTCTGCACGTGTGCACCCCTTATACACTTTTTTCACCATTGTAGGCTTCCGTGGGCAGCATTTCCTTGGTGGCCTCTTTGGTTGGCAGACTAGGAAACATGGTCCATTCACCCGCAACTGATTAACGTGTCATCGAATTCATTAAACACACCTAATACATCATTTTAAAATGCACTTTGTAGTAGAAAAAGTATGTCGGACTCATGAGCACTTTGATTTAGTCAGTCTTCTTAGTGATATGGGAAGCTAGGAATTAATTGATACTGTATTATCTTCATTAAGGGATGAATAAGTGTTATGTGAGTGGGACATTTGTGCTAAGACGTTATTCTAGTAAGGTAAATAAACTGCATTTAACATATTATTTTTAAGGAAAAGAACCCTGCTGAAAATATGAAACAATCAAAAACCCTACATATTTTGTGCCCACTGCACTTTAACATTAACTTTAACTTGCGAAAAACAAAATATGTTGTTCGAAATATATGCTTACTCTACTCTAAATGCTTTTTTGAAGTTTTCATCTGCATTGTGATTTTGAGGTGTTTAAGAGAAGACTAAATCAGTGACTCACCCCCTGAAGTGTGTCTGAAATAAACCTTTAATGAGTCTCGCAATTATTGTATAGAATTCCAGAAAGACAAGTGCCTTCATTACAAGTTAGCAGGTCCCGAATCAATGGTGCTAGTAGAATCGTACCAGCAACTTTCACCAGACTGGCACATTCTGACCTGCAATGGCGGAACACCATCTCCACAAAGTGACCCCCACAGTATCAGCCGGTATCACCGTGACCGCAAACAGTGGTCCTGCTTTTACTGGCACAGCATAATACTGGGTACATTACGAGTACCACGTACATGGAAATACAAACATACAAATGGCAGGAACACCGTGAACACTGCACTGGTAACACCAGCACCACGGACTAGGCGTTAAATAGTGCCAGGTGAGCTGCAAAACGCCCTAGGTGTGCAGAATTAGGCCACATGCACATCATAGGCCACTGGGAACCTACAAAAGGGCCACACCCACACCCAACCCACCTGCCAACAGAACCATGCTGGCAGTCAGCCTAGCAGCAATTGGGATGGGGAACCTGCAAGCAGCAGTGGAGTTAGAAGCAGCACTGAGGCAGAGGAGGAGGCGGCGTAGGTGCAGGAGGCAAATGAGGAACCCTGTGGCCATCTCAAATATCAATGTACAGCAGGTACCAACCCGCAGGTATCCAGCAATCCCCCACATCAGGGCCTCACCCTGGAACCTGAACCCAAGCCAAATTCAAACATTATACAGGCTTGACAGAGCCACAATATTATCAATTGTCACCCTCATCGATGAAGACATCAGCAGCAGAATCAACATCTGGACTGCCATCCCACCTCTGCTGAAGGTAGTCTCCGAACTGCACTTTCTTGCCACTGGAACCTATCAGCACACTGTTGGGGAGCTGCACGGGCTGTCACACACCTGTTTTTCAAGGATACTCTTCCAGGTACTTGATGCACTAATGAGCCATGTGTCAGACCACATTGCCCTACCCCGAACTCCTGCACAGTTCAATGCCACCAAAGTGGCCTTCCATGCCCTTGTCGGCATGCCCAATTGCATTGGTGCATTAGACTGTATGCCTGTGGAGTTGACTGTCAGACATGCATATGATGCGGTGTATCACAATCCAAAGCAATTCCACTCATTCAACGTACAGATGGTCTGTGGTGCACAACACTCATCACACATTGCTGTGCACGTTTCCCGGGATACAATAACGACTCAATGGTATTGCGGAACTCAACATTGCCACGGTATATGGCACGTTATGCAGGAGAAAGGACCTGGCTGTTGGGAGAGTAGACGTGCCAATGCATGACCTCTGTGTAGTGGGGGGAGGGAATAGCCAAGCACCACAGTCCACCCAGCCTACCACAACAACAGGCAAATGGCATATTTCCATGTCACCGAAAACATACCCACGCTATCAATAGTAATACCATAGCCATGGAGTGGCACAACATGCAATGCCAACATGTGTTTGCGAGTATGTAACCCAGTGAATAAATAGTAGCTACACCCATGTGCACGATGGGTACACCTCGTGCTGTGCACAGAATTCACCTCATCGGTGTGGTCTGCGTCTGCCTGACACAGATTTTGCCAGCACCTTACAATACATGAGCCAACTACCATATCAAACACTAGTACATTGTGTACTGGAGGGCTGAGAGACCTCTGAACGGGCCCAGGAGATTCAGAGCACGCCCTGCGGCACCTTAAAACGAGATAGCTGCACCTTGAGGAGGATGGGGTGCAGGATTCTCTTACTCCAACACCAATCAATAAGGACAAGTCAATGGTTTGGCAAAGGGAAGTCTGTTTAATGACAAGTACAAAAAACGGGGAAGCAAATGGAAATCAACAGTGATGCTATCGCCTGTCTCGCTTCAACTTCCAAATTCTTCACACAAACAGTAATTTTTATAGCAAATTCTCGTCATCATAGACGTGTAGAACTCATAAGTTTGACATGCAATTCTATTGGTCGGGAAAGGTAACTTAAGTATAGGTGCTATATCTGTATATGGTAACAGAGCGTGAGGATTGGATAACTCTTATCGGGTGGGCATCTACGCCCATCCCTCTACATCACTCATGATAGACGTCACTACAAGTACGACGTCTCATTGGTTTTACTAGCTATAGGACCCTAGATTGTTTGGTCAATTGTGATTGGGTGTGTTACACCCATAGGCATAAATCTCCACTTTAATTAGCAGCATGCAGAACGGACACCCAGATGCAGGGTGCCCCAAGATTAATCCTGCCTCCCTTCCATCAATCAATGCTTTAGAGCTATGTGTCAATTAGTTGACTGAGGTTGGCCTCGAAACTGTAGCTTTTTATCAGGAAAAGTTATGGCACCCTCTGGTTTGGGTGACATCAGACATTGGTACCTCTTCGCACTTGGCTGATCACATGTCCGTTCACCATGAATCTGCTTCATTCTTGTTACGCTCACCTGACTCCCACAGGGGCGTCGGTCGGACCCGGACAGCTGCGGTCTCCACCCACGTGATGCGCAGTGCAGCGATGACTGACTGGATCTGCCCTCCTAATCTTGTCTGCTTAACCCGTAGAAATATTCTCCTTATATTCTTGAAAGATGAGCTCTCCATCCTGCGTGGATTTGCAGGGGCGCGTCGATTCCAGTTATTTCACTGATTTGAAGGCTCGAGAGAGTTCTGGAGAGTATTGACTCTGAGGTTACTGGTGAGGACCAGTAAGTATTAAGTTCATAGAGTTCAATATGTCCGATGTTCACTCTTGTTCCCCCCTTCCTTTCTTGTCTTGCAGCTGGCTCGTGAAAAGATGCTCTTGTGGCAGCTGGTGGCACTCAGGTAAGAGTCTGTATTACCCGGCGCTGTCCGGTAAATGTTGCACGAGGAAAACGTGTTGTTTTGTCTCTCTTTACAGATGCGGCACGTGAAAATATGGAGAGTCACAAAAGGATGCCTCCGGTGGTAAATCAGGTAAGTCTATGGTGGTAAGAATTATATTTGTTGGTTCCCTCGGCTCACCTTGTGGTTTTCTTTTGTCTCCTAGGTGCCGAAGTTCGGCAAAGAAATGATGGAGGCAGCGCCGACCCGAAGGATGCTGTGAAGACTGGTGAGTATGGCTCAGCGCTGCAGCTGGAGGTGCGGTGCGTGCAGAAATTAGGTTCCTTACAGGTCCGTAGACAAGATGGATCCAGAATCAGGTGTGGAATAGAAATAAGTTTGTTTTCTAACCTTGTCCCTTTCTTTCCTCTTTGTTTTATGAGCTCCGGATTTGAGGCGGGCGTGGAAGAAGACTGGATGCAGGCTGCAGGCACGGTGAGTGTTACGCTGCTGGATGTAGAATAACGCAAAGCGTGTGTTGCTGGTCGGGCGTGGTTTAAATAGCCTCAAAAGTGGTCCCAGGTAAGAAGTCCTTAGAACCACACCCGAGTAAAAAATAGTCCCTGTAGAAAAATAGTCCCTTTCAGGCTTCATGTTGGATTGGAGTCATTTGCAGCATGGTCTGCCTGAGGTAAGTTATGACTATGAGCCTGGCGCCTTAGGCGGCAGGACTGATTCCTACTATGAGCCTGGCGCCTAAGGCGCCAGGACTGAACCCAGATAGCCCCTAGCCGGGGCTGCTGAGGTTTTACTAAATGTCTAGATGCCTGCTCCCGTGGCTGATGGGCTTGGTCCGGATGCCTGGGGGTAGGCATCATGACAATTCTCCCTCAATTTGTGTATTTTATTCTTTTGTTAGGCCTCGCCACCTGCCGGGCCTCCTTATCTCGACCTTCACGTGGCAGGCTTCTATGCTCTTAAGTTTTGTTTCTTCGGAGTTGCCGCTCTCCTCCCTTCCTGGAGTTGGCCTGGAATTCCTAGGCATTGAGCCGCTTCTTGTTGAGTTTCGATTCTGCTCTTTGTCTGGCTTTGAGCTAGTATCTGAATCCTGGCCTGTTTGTCCTTCACCGTCCAGGGCTTAATTCTGCGTTTATAAAATGGAGTCACACTTGTATAATGTGCTTCTTGAGGCAGATATATAGTTGGTGCTTGCCACTCTATCCTTCTACTAAGCATTGCAAGCAGTATTGTTTCCTTAACTTCTTGCATTCCAAGCTTATTTACAGGCATTTGGCCGGTTGCATAATTCAAACATGGTTACGTCTCCTTTTGATTTCAATATTGTCTCTTCTTCAATGTTCATTACATAATTATTCGTAACATATTATCTTTGTGAGACTTCTTTTGATCCACGTTTTGTTCGTCTGTGCGTCTGTCTGGGCCCTTGTGTTGTTCACCATTTGCCTTCAAATAAGGCCCCTTGAGTCTCTTCGGGGACAGTTTGTAAGCAGTCTTCCTTTCGTGTCAACCGCTGGTATGGTTGTCTCAATGGATACCGTGCAGCCCATGGTTGTCTGGTTATTGGTGCTTCAACAGGTATACAAGTCCTTCTGATGGGCACTGGACAGAGCGCTTCTGTGGCTCTCTGTTGGTTTATTTGCTCTTTATACATCACATATCTAGGCGAGTATGCTTCTGGCATCTCGAAATGGGTGGCTGGAGTGCAGGCCATATCTGGGACCTCCTCTACACACCCCCATCTGGTCAGTTTATCGACCACTTCTTCTTCCTCATTTAAGTTACTTTTACTTGGATCTTCTGCATCCGATTCTTTGTCGTCTGGGGTTGTACATGATGGTGTAAATGTGTGTTTCTTTGGAGTCCATATTTGTACCACTCCTTTCAGGTTTCCTGCTGTTTTTACATGTTCGTCTTTGTTCCAGGTCATAAGCTGACTCTGACCACTTGGGCTACAATAGATCCATTTTCCTTCATAATGTCTACATCTTCTGGGATACACAAATTTTGTTCCTTCTGGCGCAAATTCACTGGCCTTCACAAAATCTCTTATTTCTTCATTTGTTAGGTCTCTCGGCTTCCATCCTGGTTTGACATCAATCGTGATCTTCATCCCTATGGCTTTCTTCGCACTTGTCTGGCATTGTGTGAGGATTATCTTGATAACACAAAATCCTAGTAGTATCATGAATAGCAGGGCTCGCAGAAACTTGAATATGTCTGCCATCCATTGTGAGAACCATGAGAATAGTGTTCCAAACCAGCTGTCATCCTCAATTTCGTCAGTTTCATTGGTCATCTGATTCTGTAGGTTTGTCAGCATACTTATGGCTTCTGTTAAGGTTCCATTTTCTTCGTCATGCGAAGGTATAAATGTACAACACGATTCTCCAATTTTTGTGCAAACACCTCCATCCATCACCATGATCATGTCAAGTACATATCTGTTCTGGAGGGTCATCAGTCGGATTGCTCCTGGTTCTTCCTTAATAGCATTGAATCCTTTTATGGTAGTGTTGATGGTCTGCAATAATTCCCATCTGGTTATCTGCAACCATTTAGTATTTACTCCAACTTGGATCCATGGCATGAGGATCGTTGTGAATACTGATGAGGTGAGGCTGAAGAGCATGTGTTCATACGGGATTGCATGGAATGCCTCTTCCGATTTAGTCGAGAAGTTGTTTTCTCTCTTCATTCGGGATCCCGTTCTGCGGATCGCTTTTTCCTCAGGTGGGCATCTGCTTTTGGGAAGCTGTCAATGTTCAGGTCACTCTTCGGGATCACTAGTGCAGGAATGTGGACGTTCACTATTGTGCATATGCCTCCCCAATTTCTCGGCAGCCTTATGTATGCTTTGGATCCACACGCCCAGTAATGATCCATAATTACTGCAATTCCGTGAGTCATTCCTGGAGCTTCGAAGATGCGTCCACAGTTCTGATTCTCTCCCATCTTCCTTGTGCCATTGTTCCTGAAGCACAATTTTGGGCTTTCCAGTGGCACTATCTGCAATGGTCGCCCTCTATCTTCGACCCAGGTTAGTAACTTTACCAACTTTGGACGTAGAGATTTTCACAATTAAGTTTTCTACTGCTTCTTTGTAGGCTCCAAGGACCATCCACGCTCGGCATATCACTACTCCTTCTTCCCGTCCGTTTGGTGAAAGCACTGTTCCCCAAATCTGCATTTGGCCTAGATTCTTCCAAATTTGGGCTTCTTCTGGAGTTTTTCCTTGGACGTTCAGTCTCGGGTTAATTTCCCAACTTGTTCCTGTTCCTTTCACTTCTGGCTTTTCTTACCTGATCACATGATTCCTGGTATGAGCTCTGTTTCTTGTTTTGATGTCCTGGATATAATCATCTTCATCGGGATAATCTGTTTCAGTTGCCCATATCAGTGAGACATCTTTTCGTATAAACTGTCCTCTGGTGTTGCACATTGCTACGTGTGATAAACAGTGTGCTGTCGGGGCATCAATTTCTACAGCCACGAAGATCTTGGACTTTCCCATGCTGTACGGTAGGAGTGCACACACGACACATTCTCCCTCTGCATTTCGTCTTCCAACTTCTTTCCTGTGCTGGTACCAAATGTTGTTCCCCAGATGCGCTGTGCTGTCCAGGTAATCGTTCAATTCATGGTTTTCTTCGTGTGGGCTTCTCTTGATTCTTAGTGTATTCCTTGAGTTCGCTATAACTACATCTCTAAACATGTCTGTGTTTGCTGGGGGATTCTCAGGCATTCTGGTCGATGGAGCATGTTTCCTTTTCTGCATCGATGTGGTAGGTGGAGGTTTTAGAATTCTCTCCTTCTCTTCTTGCATCCTTTCCTGCCCTCTACAAGTGTCTTTATTAGCCACCAGCCTGTCACTGGCCCTGTGTATGTCTGCATCATGGGCCTGGTACTTGTTCCTTGTGTTGGAACTTGTGTGATTGTCAGTACAGTCTCTGCGGGGTTGATTTCCAGTTCCCCATGTAGCTTCTTAGCTTTAGCTGGGAATGGGAATAAATTATCTATCAACATTTGTGTCCTTGCAGTTAATTCTCCTACAGCTACTTCTGTCTCTTTAAGGACTCTTGTTACATCTTCTTTAGTTGGAGTTTCTCTTGATTCTTCTCGGTTTCTCTCATTGGTTCCTGAGGCTGATTGTTCGGCAGGCAGTCTTGTGCTCTCTGCTGCCTTTGCTTGAGGTTCTGCAGCCATTGACACTTGCCCTAGTTCATGTGCATTTAGTGTGTGGGTGCGTGTAGTGGTCAGTTCTATGTTTTCATTCATTCCGTACTGACCCTGTCTCCAGCTCTTCTCTTCATTCGTTAACTTAAATGTGTGTGTATCACTGCTAATTACATTCAATTTCAGTTAATTTATCGTACCGTTGGATTTTTCCGGGACTGGAATAACTATATGGTCCGGGTGCATTTGTGGGACCTATGTGTACATTATCCGGTGGGTGCACTGCAAATGGACTGTTTCGTGCACCAATAAAGAATGCAGTTCTGATTGTTAACTACAAAAACACAATGATAATCACCATGAATATAAATATGATCGTGCGGTAAAACAGGTGGCAGCATTTCCTTCCAGAGAAGCGGGGGCGCCCCTCTGCTGGTGGGATGAATCATAAAAAAAATGTCAATGTTCTATCCTTTTCGCTCACTCCATTATTGGTTCTTGAAAGTTAGTGTCTTAAAGTGTCTGGTGCTTCGCAAGTGTCCTCCCTCTTGTGGGTGACGATTGTCTCTGGAAATGGGATACAGTTCCTTTGCTAGACTATGGAAAAACGATTAGACTAATACCTTTGGCGAGTCACATTCATTGTGCATATTCATAATATGTGAGATCCTAGTCCACCCCCCACATTTTTTTCAGTCCTGAGGACATCCTGGAACTTGTTCAATGTGATGCAAAATAGAAAAAATGGAAAAGATCAAAAATAAAAAATAAAAAATAATAAAAGATGAAGTTCTAGTCTCTGCTCCCTCGATCTATCCCACGGCAGAAGGATGAAGTGCTTTGACTCTGTCTCCTGGATCTGTCCCACGGTGGACGGTTTCACTGGAATCTCCTCATGTAGTCTCTCAGAAAGTTGGACAGCTCCACTTGCAGCATGATACCGTGGAGGAGTGTTCCCATCTGTGCGACGTTAGCTGGATCTCTGATGAAAATGAGGACGTCAACCTCGATAGGTCTCCCCACCATTTCCGGAAAGTCAGTTACTAGGCGAAACAGGACGTTGTGTGCCAGCCGGCTGTCCTCGGGTGACAGGGACATTTGTCCTTCTTGATGGGTTCTGGATCACTGGCCCTTCCCTTGACGTGAACAGTCCCTGCACTTTCCTGCAGCGTGTATTGCTACTAGGTAGTTCAGTTTGACCCAGAGCTGGTTCAAATGTTCAGTGTTCGCTGGATCTCTGATAAGTGTGTCAGTGGTTCTTCCGATAATAGTTCAGCACTCTTCTATGATGCGGAAGAAGAGTGTATTAACGAGTTCATCTATAATTGCCTGTGGTGGGAGCATTTGTGTCCTTATCACTGTATTCAGGCAACTGAATGTAGGCTTCTGCAATGACAGTTAATAGTTGCCAGATTACTTTCTTATTGGCAGGATCTTGAATAAAGTCTGTGATACTGGTGACCCTTCCTACAAGTGACGGATATGTCTCCAGCGCTAATAATTGAAAACAGGACAAAACATCCCTTGTGATGTTTCTGCTAGGTGAAACCATAAACGCTGCAAAGTGGCGTCTTGCTCTTTGGTGAGTCAGGATGCTGTGTTTAGCTCTTGGGCAAAGTCTTTGATCACAATTTATTTGTGTCTTGTTCTCACCAACGCCTCAGTGTGTTTAATTTACAAGTTTGTGTCAAAAAACGTGTTGTGGCAGAGATGCACAATTTTCTTCTTCACCCTACAACTGAGATGCATAGAGTGTCTGTTATGTCCTTACCCACTTTTTTGCTTAAAGGAACTGTCCAGTTTTAAGCCAAAACTTGCAAACAGGTTCTTTGTCTTGGCTTTTCTGCTCATGTGTACTTCTTCCTCATCATGGATCTTGTCCGCACGTGCTGAGGTTCTTCCCTGTTGTCTGTAGTTTCTTCGCAGTGGGGTACAGCTTGGGGGTTTTCTCCGATATAGGGCTTAATGTCATTCAGAAAAACCCATGCTCTCCTGCCCTGTAGTTTAACAGCTGACGGAGTGCAGTCCTTTACGATAAAAGGGCCATTGAATCTTGGCTCGTGCCACCTTTTCCTTGCGTAGTTTTTACCAACACGCCGTCTCCAGGGAAGATGAGAGGGACATGTAGACCTTGAGCTGCATCTGCCTCAATGCCTCCTGCTGTGTCTTGTGCTGCGCTGCACCCTTTTCATCGTCTCTGTAGTTGGTCTGAAATGACAGTAAGGCTAGATGTCATACAGTTCAAGTATTGTGACAATTCGGTTCCCAGGACCTCTTTGGTTGGCTGGGCATCACATCTAGCTCTATCTCTTGGGGTGAGAGGAGTATTCATTCTCCTTCCCGTGACTATCTCATGCGGCGTAAGATGATGGTCGGAGCCTGGTTGGTTCAGAAGAGCATACAATGCTAGTGGAAGGCAGTACAACCATCCTCTTCAGAGCAAGCTTCAACTTGGCTATCCTTTCTTTTAACAAGCCATTGAGCCTCTCACAAATACCATTACCTTCTGGATGATACGCCGACGAGAACTTGTGCTTTATACCAAGCATCAAGCTGATCTGTTCAAAGACTGAGTTAACAAAATGAACCCTTTTGTCTGATCTCATTACCTCGCACACCCCCCATCTAGGCAACACTTCCCTCACCAGGAATTTGGCTGCACAGGTTGAGTCTGGGTGTGTACAGGGACCTGCTTCTATCCATCTAGAGAATGGACACACCACTATAATTAAGTACCTGTACCGGTTAAACACTTGGACCATGTCAATGTAGTCGATATTTAAGTGCTGAAAAGGACCATTTGCCTGGGGAGGACTCCTCTCACTACTTTTAATGTGTGCCCAGCGGTGAATTGCAGTTTACCATTAAGAATGCAACATGCTCTGCTAAATTCGATATGAACCAGTCTTCCGCGAGCGTTGCTGATAGATTCTCTTCCGACATATGTAATGGGTAATGTAATTGCTCCAATGCTATTTTCAGGAGGGCAACAGGCATGACTGGTTTACCAGTGCTGTCTTACCGCCACAATCCATCAGAGGGGTTTAAAGAACACCCTCCATGTTTCCAAAGGTTCTTTTCATCTTGCGGTGCCTCCCCTTGAAGCTCCATCAATTGTGTCTGCCACATGTTACTATAGGCTTCGGGTGTGGTTTGTGCTACCATCATTCGTTCATGGGTGCACGCCACTTATACTTCCATGATCTTCTCACTTTTGGAGGCCATACGCTTGGCTTCTGTGTCTGCTGCGTGATTTCGTGTGACACGAAATCTTTCCCGTGAGTATGGGCGGTGCATTTCGTGACTGCTATGGCCACTGGGAGCTGTAGTACCTTATTCAACCTATCCAATAAGGCTGCGTGCTGCACTGGCGTGCCGTCCGCTCAAAGGTAGCCCCTCCTTTCCAGCGTGCTAGGCCTGCATGCACTGTGGATATTACATAGGCAGAGTCACTGTACACAGTTACTTCTTGGTCTGCGTGATTCTCAATGGCGAGTATCAACACCAATAACTCTGCGGCCTGTGTTGAGTAATGAGATGGTACTCGTGCACTGACGAGTACTCGTAATTCTCCGTTTGCTATGTGTTTTATTATGGCAATGCCTGAATATCTTTGTCTGTCTTCTTTGTTGATTCTTGAAGAGTCGTCAATGAAAACAATCTCTCCTCCTGCTATGGTGTTTTCTTTTACCCTTGGAATTTCTTCATAGAATTCCGCATTGTTTGCACAGTCATGTATCGGTTCTCCTTCAGTGACTGGCTCGGCAATGAATGTAGCTGGGTTTACTGTTTTACATCAAGCTATTTTGATCGATGGGTTAGATATAATCATCTCATAGGCAGAAGCTCTTTGAGCTGTCAGCGTACCTTTCGGTTTCTCTAAGATGGCAAATAATGAGTGCTTGACGTATAACGTCATGGAGCATCCCATTACAATGGTTGTCCCTCTGGTGAACGCTGCAGCAGCTAAGCTTTGTTCGCATGGGAATTGGCCTCTCATTACTGGGTCAAGATTCCCACTGTAATACGCCAGAGGCTTGTACCCCAACAAGGTTCTTTGAGCGAGCACTGCTGTCATAACGCTGCCATTCGTGTGTGAGAACAGGTAGAATTCCTTTGCATAATTAGGAACCCTGAGAACTGGAGCCATACAAATCGCTCTCTAGAGTTCTGTAAACCCCTAGTCCATTCAATCTTTTCCTGTGTCATCCGGGCCTTCTTTAGGGCCTGGAGCAAGGGCTTAGTATATGAGCTGTAATCGAAGACCCATGCCCTGAAATAATTGCACAGGCCTAAAAAGCTTTGCATTTGCTTTACCGTGAGCGGCTTTGCCGTGTTCATGATAGCTTCAGCCCTTTCTGGGGTTACATTTTTCCCCTCATGCAAAATTAACTGGTCTATGTACAGCACTTCCTATTGAAATATTGTAGTTTTTCCTTGCCAACCTTATAGCCTTTCTCAGCCAGTATAGTCAGTAGCTGAACTGAATCGTGCCTGCATTGTTCTTCTGTCATGCTGCAGATTAGAATGTCATCCACATACTGCAAGATGACACTTTCTACTGTAATATTGCTCAGGTCCATCTGCAGGACTCTGTTAAAGATGGACGGGGACTCACAGTACCCCTGTGGCAACCTTGTGCTTTTCAGACGCATTTGTCTGAATGTGAACGACGTCAGATCTTGTGAATCACAGTCCAACGGAATTGAGAAAAAGGCCTTTTTCAAGTCAATCACCATGAAATATTTTGCCTCGATGGGTATATTACATAAAATCATCGAAGGATTAGGGATTAGAGGAAACTCGGCTTCAACAATGTTGTTTAACACTATTAAATCTTGGATTAAATGCCAAGACCCTCCTTTTGATTATTGGCAGGATAACACAATGTGTTACAGGGTGACTCTGGCGTCACTAGGATGCCCTGTTCCATCATGGCGGAAATAGTCTTTGCTATCCCTTCATCCACCTCTCTGGACATGGGATATTGTTTGCGATTTTGGTAAAATTGCTCCTGGTTTCAGTTTAATTTTCACTTCTCCCACCCCCTTCAGGAGGCCTACGTCATAAGGTCCTGTGGTCCATACTGAGACAGGCACCTGCGCCATGTCGTCATCAAAGTATTCTGGATGTATCAGTGCCAACATCATTCTCTGGGGCACGTCTCTTTTGATCATTTTTACCCAAAATATGAGACTTACCTCTACCCTTGACTCTTCTGAGTCAGGATGTTCTACAAACAGATCATCATCTGTGACGTCAGTCACTCAATACCCTTCTTCAATGGCGATAATCGCACACCATTGTCTGCCTTCATCATCGTAGCCTTCAACTAACGCTATCCTACTTCACACTGATGCAGCATATATCATCAAGGGAAATATTTGCCCCTCCTCTTCATGCATTGGTATTCTCGGCCTGAATAAAATGTGTAAAAGGTTCACCTGACCTTGTCTGCGAGGCCTGGTAATCCCGCTATAAGTACACATATGCCATATGCGAAAATCTCAGGTTCCAGTGGTATAGCTCTCATGGCTTCGTGTCCTGAAGTGGCTCTGATCATATCGCACACATTCGAATAATGCATCCCCGGGGTAGAGCATACTATGCCCTCCTCTGTAAACAAGATGGTCATATTCAATTTTGCCATTAGATCTCGACCCAGAATGTTTACTGGGGTCTGACGCGAATACAACAAAGGTACATTCATTTCACATTCCCCTATGGAGACTGGGAGTGCATCTGTAAAGGGAACTCGACTGTGAGCTCCTGTAAAACTCTGAGTATCTATAGCCTCGCCGGACAAGGAAAATTGCCCTCTCGTATGCACAAGCGTGTTGCCCCTGTGTCAACTAAGAAGGAATTTTCTTTACCCCCTATGGCGACATTCACCCTAGGTTCCCTATTTGGCTATTTGGGTCTGGTGTCACTGATAGGATAGAGCACATCAGGGTTCCCAGTAAGCTGTCCTAGTTCATTTATAAATTAGGTCCACTGTACACTTGTCGATTTTCTACATTCCCGGGGTTGCCTCCCCTCGCAGAGTTTGTGCCCTGAGACATTTGCGGTGGTGCCTGTTGGAATTGCCCTTGTGGCAAGTTCCCCATGCTCGGGGGTGGAACCCCCTGTTGCGCACCGTGCTGCATGCCTGGTGCTTGCTGCTGTACTGTGTGATTCTGTGCACCGCCTTGTTGTGGGATTGCGGGTGCATTTTCTGCACCTGCTCCCAATCCTTGGCTATTTTGCCACGTGCCTTGGCTCCTGCACACGCGCGCCAGGTGCCCTGTCATTCCACACAGCTAACAAACCGGCGACTGTCGGGCTGTTTGTCCATATGATATATCTGGACTGCCCATCTGCACGTTTTGAGAGGCTCCTTGATTACTCTGGAAACATCCCTTCCTCTAAATCCCCTACCCCTTGGGTATTGTCCTACAAAACCCTGGTTATTCTGCTGTGGAATAGCCACCTGTTGTGCATTCTGTTCAGCTTGGCTAGTCAGCATGGCTCCTTCGAGAGCATACTTGGATAATTCCTTGTGCACCAGCTTCGCTTCCTCACCTTTACGAGCTGCCTCCTTTTTCCGATTCTTTTCTTGCAACAGTCTGAAATAATGTGCAATTGTCAACTGTATTTTGGCCCAAGGTTTAGCCTCAACTACCAATTTCTTAAGCTGTTTTTGTACAGGCTCTGGTAACCCTTGGCATAAATGGGGCAAAACACAGTTATGGATTTTGTCCAAGATTCATGAGTTTCGAGCACCCACGCGTCTTGGAAATTCTGGATATAAATTAACGGATCTTCTGACTCGTTCATTTTGCGAGTCATTATAGCTCCCATATCGGAAGTATCTGGGTAAAGCACTTGTATCGCTTTCCATAATGCTGCTCTGCAAATATTAAATAGTGCTCCATTGTGGGCAGTGTTAATTATGGTAACACCAGGGTACCCAGCCCATGCCCATACATCGTCTGCTCTCTCACCGAGTATGGCAATCAGGAGACCTTTAATGTTCCCTATAGCTAATGTTACACCCCCTGTCATTTTTTCTAACTCGTGTATCCACTTCCCAGCTCCCGATGTCAACATTGGAAGCTTGTTTGTCAAGTTCTCTCGATCCATGTGTGGCCACGGAATATATTGTGGTCTCGCTCCCCCTTTTTCTAGAAGCGGAAATTGGAACGTGCAGACTCCCTTCTCTTTCCCTATAGCTCTCCTGTCTACCGCTAGGGTAACATTTCTGCATCGCCGTCTACCTGGCAATGTCCTCTACCGTCCACATAGGTGAGCGCCGGCACCCCCATCTGAGCATGGGGTGTTCCTTCGGGTCGGTCAGATTGTGTGGTAGACTCTGATGTCCTTGGTGCGGACTCGCTAGCGTCTGACCATCGTACCCCCTTGTCCCTTGGGAGCCGCTTTTCACTCTGTCTCCCTTCTTCATTTGTCTCGCGCTCTGTCTCCTCTCCGGAGTCGGACATTGATTGTTCCCAATTCACGCAGCTCCTTGCGTCATCTTCGTTCTTACTGATTTCCAGCCTATCCATTGACAGTCTCCTGCTCCCACTACTTCGGGTAACATCCTCAGTGTCATACAGCTGAGTGCTTTCTAAGCGCTCATCTTCCCTTTCCCCTTGGGATACTCGTTCTAACCCCATTACATCATATATTTTATTGAACGTCTCCCCGATGCTTCTGGTGTCAAAGTCATCCTCAATATTTGCCCCACTGGTGCCTGGTACTGAATCATATGCAGGGGAAAATTCTTCAATGTCTTCCCATTCTAGAACAGGATTGGGTTTTTTATCTTTCCGCTCCAGATAGTCGATATCGCGTACCCTCTGTCTACACTTACGTTCAATATCATCATAAAATTCTTTGCGCTTCCTCGCCTCTTCTCTGCCCTTATCTTCTTCCCTTCTTCTTTCATTTCTACATTCGTTTGCCCTTCTAACTTCCTCATCCTTTCGTCTCTTTAATTTTCTTTCATGTTCTCTTTGCTCTTCGTCCAACCTTTGCAGGTTCTGCCTGTACTTGTTATAGGCTGCGTACTGCTTGCGATTGAGCGGCTTTCCTTGCTCTTCGCGATATAGATGTTCTCGCCTCAGCCTATCTTTCCTCTTTATTCTTTCGTCCCTTACTTCCTTTTCCTTCTCTTTCTCCCTTCTCTGTGCCTCATCAGACCTCTCTCTCGGTCTCACATCGTCACTTCCCTTACCATCGGGTTTCAACAATATCTGTCCTCCCACCCATTTGTCTTTTGCGAATGCTATCTCATCAGTTCTGTCTTCTCTTCCTTTCCCTTTCGTTCCCTTTCTCCCCTTATCGAGAGGTGCGCTTGCCTGTGCCTGATCCTCCTTTTCATCATAGCGTCTCTCCTTGTCCCACGGGACTGCAGAGGTGAGATTTTTATCCTGATCCTTCCCTTTATTTTCGGCACTACCGTACATAGGTGACTCATTTATTTTTATTTAAAAAATGTGTTTATTGGCATTTTGTTATATGTGCAAACACAGCACCTCTTTCTGGTGCCAACTTCAATATCAATAAACAAGCTTGCATACTTATACAGCAACATGTCGAACAATAATTTCAAACAACAATGAACAGTAACTGTCTCCGGTGTCAATCCAAGCCTAATTTCACTGGTGACCGATAGGGCGGATGCTCTTGTCGTGGGAAGGGGAGGGGACATGAACCAGACCAGGGGGTCATTGTGTCTCACGATGGACCTATAGGAGCTGGCGGCTCTTTTCTGCATTGGTCGGGTGTGCTTCCTGCGGATTATTCAATGTGGTTTATCATCAGGGGAGTGGAACAGTTTTGTCATGGTGTCTTTCCATGCAACCAGCGCCATACTCGAGTCTTCAATAGACTTGCTTACGCTCTCCTCCCAAGCTTTTGTTTCGGCGTTCGCCCATTTCTCAAGTTCTTTACGCCACACCGTGAAAATCGGACCTGCAGGCTTTTTCCATGACATAGCCATAGTCCTTTTCACCATTATGCACGCCAAATCCATTAGTTTGACTGAATGTTTGAGTTTAGCTAACCTAGGATAGGTGCACAGGAGACACTCATGTGGGGTCCATTCGTACCTAGTGTGACCCGCCACCTGGCACATTTGTTTAGTTTTGGACCAGAAAGTCTGGGTCTTGGAGCAGTTCCATAGCATGTGGATTAGGTCCGCATTATCAGCTCCGCACCAAGTGCAGTTTGGCGGCACACTGTTGTTGAATTTGGCCAATCTACTCAGGGTTAGCTAGGTGCGGTATAACACGTTGATCTGGATCAGTCGAAATCAGTGATTTCTAGAGACCTCTCCAGAGAATGACAGTGCCCTGTCCCATTCACTATCTGTTAGTTCCCGCCCTATGTCAGTTTCCCATGTGGTCCGTAGTTCCGCACTTCGGGGGTGTGTCGCTTAGATGGCCATATATTTGGGAAACCACTCTTCCACCCTCTCCCAAACTATAAAGCAGCATTATAAAGGAGTTCATGTCTGGTTCCTCTGGCCAATTTTCCCAATTCGTTCGGGCAAACAGTCTAATCTCTGCCTGTAACTCAGAGAACTCCCGAAAGGTCCCCCCTTCATACAGGTCTCCCCACGTGTAGACTCCTTTTCCCTCCCAGAGCCTGACACTATTTAGATCGGTATCTGTCTTATTCAACCCCGAGAGCAGTGGCATTTCCGGGGAATATGTTTGCTTTAGTTTCATAATCACTGAGGTCCTGTACCATATTTTCCTACCCAGGGTCACCAGGAAGGGTACGTTGCTTATCAGGGTCCGAGGGCCCCAGATCAATTCCTTTAAGCGTAACGGAGGGATCATGGAGTGCAACAGAGGGGTCTCTGAAGTGACCTTGTCTGCTAACCATTTTGATACAAAGCCTAACTGGGCGGCCAGGTAATATTTCTCTAAATTAGGCAGTTGGATCCCACCCGATTTGTATGGTAAAAACCAATGTGGACAGGGCCACCCGGTGTCTACACCTCCCCCACAGGAAATCCCGGATTATTGTATCCAGCAAACGGAAAAAAGGTTTAGTAATATAGAAGTGCACATTTTGGAACACATACAGGAACCTGGGGAGGACAATCATTTTGACTATGGAGGCCCTGCCCATCATGGATAAAGGCAGCTTAGACCAGAACCCCATGGACTTACGTAGCGCTGGGATCTTCGCCCTAGTGTTATAATCGTGCATTAGTTCTGGGGTGTGTAGAATCTGAATCCCAAGGTATCGGAACAAAGTGGTCTGCCAGGTTATGCCCACCAGAGCAAGTTCCGTAATGGCCTTTCCCTTCAGTCCCACTAGCGGGAACAAGCAGGACTTGGTTCTGCTGAATTTTATGCCCGAGACCTTGGCGTAATTGTCTAAAACGTCCAGCGTTGTTGGTACATTGAGAAGGGGATTATTGACATATATCAGCACGTCATCAGCATATAAGGAGATGATGTGGTCCACCCCTCCGACGCGAATGCCTGCATCAAAGAATTGCTGCCTAAAAAAGAGAGCGATGGGCTCCAGGCCCAGTATATACAGCATGGGTGAGAGTGGGCACCCCTGTCTGGTACCTCTGCGGATGTCCCATGATTCTGACACATATCTCCCAGATTTTATTTGTGCACTTGGTCCATTGTACAGTATTTTAATCCATCTAATGAACCCCCACCGAAACCAAACCGCTCCAGGACCGCCACTAGCCACTCCCAATATATTGAGTCAAATGCTTTAATGGCATCTAAGGACAATAGTGCATAGCATTCTTTGCTTGTGTCGGTATGGGTTATTATATGCTGGAGCCTACGCAGGTTCATGGTCGTATTACGACCGGGTACAAAGCCGTTTTGGTCCTCATGTACTAAGTCTCCAATTACTCTGGCTAATCGGTTGGCTAGGATTGTTGTAAATATTTTAACATCATAATTTATCATCGCAATCGGATGGTAAGAGTCACACCTATCTGCAGTTTTGTCGGGTTTAAGTATGGGGACCACCAAAGTTTCTCTCATGCTAACGGGGAGGGTCCCACATTCATAGGATTCTAGGAAGACTTCAAGCAATAGTGGCGTCAAGGAGGGTTCGAATGCCTTATAGAACTCCGGGGGCAACCCATCACTGCCCGGGGTCTTACACGTCGCCAGGGATCTAATTGCTTCCAAAATATCATCGGGTGTAATGTCCCCATCCAAAGCCTCAGATTGTGATGGGGTTAATTTGGGTAAGCATATCTCATCTAGAGTGTCCTGTATTTGATCTCGGGGGATCTGGTCCACATGGGATATATAATTGCTCGTAGAAAATCTTAAAGGTGTCATTGACACCCTGTTGAGTGTTGTGAGTTTCATCGAGTTCGTCTTTCAATACAGTGGTTACATGTCTGGCGTGTTCTTTTTTGCAAAGCCAAGCTAATAGTCGGCCGGGTTTGTCTGCCTCGGCGTGTGCCCTATTGATTCTAGTAATAAAGTCGAATTTTGATAGCCTGTTCCATGCATCGGTTCAGTTCTCTCTCAAAGTTCTGAGATCTTCTTCTCTCTTTGGGGTGTCTATAGGGGCTGCCTCCAATGCCGTGATTTTCAATTCTCCCCTGTCTAACTCGCTGCGCAGAGGTTTCCTAATGCTGCCCGCTTTAGCAATGACTTCCCCCCGCACCACTACCTTCAGGGCGTCCCATAGCATGCGGACATGTTCTACACTCCCAGTGTTTTCGGTTATGAAATTGTCTATGGACTCGTGTAGCTCTTCTTTAAACGCCTGGTCCCCCAATGCCTCCGCAGGCATCCTCCACATGGTGATGGGGGGTCTCGGGCCGGTGTGATTCCATTCGATTAATAGTGGCGAATGACCTGAAATAGTTCTTCCCAGATATTGCGCACTCCCCATCTGAGGTAATTGCTCCCTGCCCACAAAGAGGTAATCTAGCCGGGTATGGAGGGCATGTGGAGACGAGTAAAACGAGTAACCTCTCTCACCTGGATGTAGCTCCCGCCAGACGTCCGCCAGGTCCAATTCATTGATCGTGGTTTTCAGGGATGCGGTGACCTTCATTGTGTGGCTGGACCTGTCTAGCATTGGATCATGGACGCAGTTAAAGTCCCCTCCCCATATAAAGAAGGCATTTCTGTACTGTAGCATTTTGGAGCTCAGATCTTTCAGGTGTAGTGGGATATTTTTATTGGGGAAGTATGAGTTCACTATACACACTTCCCTTTGTTCAAGTGTCCCCCATAGTACCACATATCTGCCTTCAGGGTCCTTATCCATCTTAGTGAGTTGAAACGGTACGTGGGGGTTGATCCAGGTGTAGACTCCTCTTGCGAATTTGGAATAGGAGGCCACAAAACCCTGTCCCACCCAGTGTTCGTTGAACTTCGCCTCCAACTCAGCAGAGCAGTGTGTCTCTTGTAGTAGAACAATGTCCACTTTCTTCCGCTGCAGGTAGGACTTGATTCTATTTCTGCGGAGATATGTGCCTAGGCCTGGCACATTCCACGTCATTATCTTAATTTGTACAACCATGGTGGTCTCTTAGGGGGTCTGGGAGCAATCCCGCTCCTGCAAGGGCTGTATGCTGATGCGGCTGTGTCCCTGTCTCTTCCCATTTGTAGTAGGCTTAGGTCCAAATTCTTCAGTGTTTCCGTCCTCCCGTCCCTTGTCGTAGATTTAACAATCAGAGACTTACCAACATTCTCATCCTCCAATGTGGAGGATGCATTAACCGAAAAACAAAACAAGTAACTGCCCCGAGCAGTCATTTTGAACTTGCAACGCTCAGGGGCTCCCGACCCTCGGGGGCCTTTCCAGGCCTTTCGGTATGGGTGGTGTGTAGGCATTTGGCCTGCATTGTTCTAGGCAGGGTGGGTCATTGACGGTCTCGCGCTTGGGCCTTCGTGCTCCTGCCCAATCAAGACATCAGTTTGTTGCAGCGTTAAGTAGGGTTTCGCGGACCTTATCTCCAGCATGTTGGTGCAGTCTCTTCCATGTATAGATTCAGTCATTCCTTAGTCATATGGACCCCTTCTCAGGTTCTTCAGTGCCGTCGGCCAGGTTATTATGCTCAAGCCACATATTAGTGGCAGCTGGGGTTTCCAGGAAGACTGCCTTCCCTTTGTGTAGTATCTTAAGTCTCGCCGGATACAACAACATGTATTTCAGGTTGAGTTTCCGTAATTTGGCCTTTATAGGTATGAAGGAATTCCGCGATCGTTGCACCATGGGGGTGTAGTCTGGGTATATAACTATTACGGAGTCATTCCTCTTGATCACCCCGCCCTCTCTTGAGAACCGCAATATCACTTCCCTGTCACGGAAATTCCGAATTTTTGCAATTATCGGGCGTGGGTATGAGCCCGGCGGCGGTCTTTTCTGGAGGGATCTGTGGGCCCGCTCCACTGAGAACCCCTGGGTAAGTGAGCCTGCTCCAATTTCTTGAAGCAGCAGCGTTTCGATGAATTTGGTGGGGTTTGGGCCAATAGGTGACTCATATGAGGGGTTGCTGTACCCTGTACCTGACTTGAGCTCTCTTAGTGGGTAGAGTCCTTCTGACTTACTTCCTTCACTTTCTGTTTCAGACAGGGCTGGTGGCGCGGTAGGCGTCTCACCCCCCTCCGTGCATACATTTAATATCCAATCTGCAGGTGGCTCTTCCTCTTTTGCCTGTTCGAACATTATCCAAAGTTCTAGGACAGCGAGACGTTTCGCTAGTTTCTTGCCTGTATATGTGGCATGAAAATAAGTCGTCATATGTTGTAAGACGGCTTTATATAAGGACGGTGCATGTTTAGGCAATTGTTTACACAAGTGAGCTAGTGGAGTAATATATTCCATGCTCAATCTGTTTTAGCAATACTTTCATGCACTTTCACCACTCCCAACAATATGAGCAAGCACCAAATGTCACAAGCTCCAAACCACTCGCTTAATGTTTATATCACCAATTCATTCAAG
This sequence comes from Ambystoma mexicanum, assembly GCF_040938575.1. Lineage (NCBI taxonomy): Eukaryota > Metazoa > Chordata > Amphibia > Caudata > Ambystomatidae > Ambystoma > Ambystoma mexicanum. The sequence goes on along the minus strand of NC_090937.1, from coordinate 578,882,912 downwards.
AACATCAATTCATGTGCAATTCCCTCTTAATTATAGAATCGCAAAAAACCCTTAATCAATTTCAAACAACATGGAACCAAATTTTCTTACATGTGACACATCAACAGAACATGTATGACAAACGTTAAACAGACTAGAAAGACTAGACAGACACCAGCTGGACAAAGATATCTCTGCCTTCTAATCAATATCCCGACATGGAGTTTAACAGACTCCTTTTATGGCATCTTTAATCATCATAGTAGCCTAGTTTTTCCCTATTATGTGGGACTATGAGCTCACATTTCTTCTGACCGCTATATTAAAGCGCAGGAACAAGGCGAATCCTTTACCTCGGGTGTCCTCCCCGGTATCCTCTCTCTTCTCAGGTGTCTGCCCTGGTATCCTCTGTTTTCTCTCGGGTGTCTATCCCATAATTCTCTGTTTTCCCTCGGGTGTCTATCCCGATAACTTCTGTTTTCTCTCGGGTGTCCTATCCCGCTAACGTATGTTTAATCTCAGGTGTCCTATCCCAGTACTCTCATTTTTTTCAATTATCCTAGAGTCATTATTCCCATATATATATATATATATATATATACAGTCTTCTCTACTTCTGACTATTTTGTTTTCTCCAACTCCCTCTGTTACCTTTCTCTTACTTGTTCGAATGCCTAAGGACATTTGCCAAAGCATCAATTTTTGTTTCACTCACCGCTCGTATCATTCCTCTCTGAATCTTCAGGATCACCGCCTCCTTTAACGCCTCCTTCGGTCTTTCCGTCCGATAGGCTGCCCGTAGGAATGAGAAGGGTTATGCTCTGTAAGGCAGGTTCGTTCAGACCCACTGCAGTTTTTGATGGACCTACACTATCATTGTCCACCGGAAGCTTCTCAGTCTACTCAGCCAAATGGCGATGGTCTCGTGATATTGCCGAAGACCTAGAGTTACTTCGTGTCGATGGTCAATAGGTGTCTTATCAATAGTTAAAATTCAATAGTTGATGGTCAAAACCATCCTCACCGCTACCAAGTGTAGTGGAGGGCTGAGATACCTCTGAAGGGGCCCATGAGATTCAGAGCTCGCCCTCCTGCACCTTAAAACAAGATAGTTGCACCTTGAGGAGGCTGGGGTGCAGGATTCAATTACTCCAACACCAATCAATACGGACAAGTCAATGTTTTGGCAAAGGGAAGTCTGTTTAATAGCAAGTACAAAAAACGGGGAAACAAATGGAAATCAACAGTGATGCGATCACCTGTCTCGCTTCAACTTCCAAATTCTTCATGCAAACAGTTATTTTTATAGCAAATTCTCATCATCATAGACGTGTAGAACTCGTAGGTTTGACATGCAATTCTATTGGTCGGGAAAGGTAACTTAAGTATGGGTGCTATATCTGTGTATGGTAACAGAGCGTGAGGATTGGATAACTCTTATCGGGTGGGCGTCTACGCCCATCCCTCTATATCACTCATGATAGACGTCACTACAAGTACGACGTCTCATTGGTTTTACTAGATATAGGACCCTAGATTGTTTGGTCAATTGTGATTGGGTGGGTTCCACCGCTAGGCATAAATCTCCACTTTAATTAGCAGCATGCAGAACAGACACCCAGATGCGGAGTGCCCCAAGATTCACCCTGTCTCCCTTCCATCAATCAGCGCTTTAGAGCTATGTGTCAATTAGTGGGCTGAGGTTGGCCTTGAAACTGTAACTTCTTATCAGGAAAAGTTATGGCACCCTCTGGTTTGGGTGACATCAGACGTTGGTACCTCTTCGCACTTGGCTGATCATGTGTCCGTTCACTGTGAATCTGCTTCATTCTCCCTCAATTTGTGTATTTGATTCTTTTGTTAGGCCTCACCGCCTGCCGGGCCTCCTTATCTCGACCTTCACGGGGCAGGCTTCTATGCTCTTAAGTTTAGTTTCTTCGGAGTTGCCGCTCTCCTCCATTCCTGGAGTTGGCCTCGAATTCCTAGGCATTGAGCCGCTTCATGTTGAGTTTCGATTCTGCTCTTTGTCTGGCTTTGAGCTAGTATCTGAATCCTGGCCTGTTTGTCCTTCACGGTCCAGGGCTTAATTCTGCATTTATAATGTCACACTTATATAATGTGCTTCTTGAGGTAGATATATAGTTGGTGCTTGCCGCTCTATCCTTCTACTAAGCATTGCAAGCAGTATCGTTTCATTTGCATAATTCAAATCTGGTTACGTTTCCTTTTGATTTCAATGTCGTCTCTTCTTCAATGTTCATTATGTCATTATTCGTAATATATTATCTTTGTGAGACTTTGTGAGACTTTGTTGATCCGCGTTTTGTTCGTCTGTGCGTCTGTCTGGGCCCTTGTGTTGTTCACCATTTGCCTTCGATTAAGGCCCTTTGAGTCTCTTCGGGGACAGTTTGTAAGCAGTCTTCCTTTTGTGTCAACTGCTGGTATGGTTGTCTCAATGGATACCGTGCAGCCCATGGTTGTCTGGTTATTGGCGCTTCAACAGGTATACAAGTCCTTCTGATGGGCACTGGACAGAGCCCTTCTGTGGCTCTCTATTGGTTTATTTGCTCCTTATACGACACATATTTAGGTGAGCATGCTTCTGGCATCTCGAAATGGGTGGCTGGAGTGCAGGCCATATCCGGGACCCCCTCTACAATTGCAATGATTGAGACATGTAGTTGCTTACCATCACTTCGTGAATAGAACCATCAGAAGCAACTGTCTCTGTAGGAATGTGTGGCCCAAGTGTGCTGAATAGAAATGTCCAACGGATGAATACCAGCAGATAGGACATCTGTTGGTTGTAGTGATCTCTTTGCTGATCTAATACAGAGAGTCTTGAGATGCTATCGTATTCAAACAGTAATACCACAAACACTAACATGTCTCCTTGCTGTCACTCCCATGCAGGGGTTGCCGGATATGCACTCACGCCATGGCTCATGGCGCCCATCCGATGGCCACGGAACAGGCATAAGGAGGCCTACCACCGGACACACATGCGGACACATGGCATGATAGAGAGGACCTTTGGACTGCTGAAGGCCAGGTTCTGCTGCCTCAGCCGATCCGGCAGGGTATTGTAGTACAGCCCCGTGAAGGGAGGCAAAAATGTGTTGGCATGGCACACACAATATGTGCATATGCAGGAACATTCCACTGCCCCTGGACATTGAGCCAGCAGATGAGGATGAACATGATGATGGTATGGGTGTACAACCACGCTGGGGTGCCATTGATGGCCTACATGCACGGGGAGCACTCACAGACCTTTTTTTCTGATCAACTTCAAATAAACATGGTTCACTTCAATTTATGACAATTAGATTGAATGATTTAAACACACACAGAAGAAGATTGTCCACTCGTAATTTACATTTGCACACCCGTGTATTAAGTAATTAACAAATGGAAAAGGTGCAATAAGGAAAAATGCACACACATAACCTCCCACCTCCCCAACGTACCAACCACTCACCAGGACCCAACTAGCAAACCGCCTACGGACCACTCCTACCTCCCAAACGTACCAACCCATCAACAAGGCCCCAACTAGCAAACCCCACTATAGACCACCCCCACCACCCCAATGTACCCACCCATCGACCAAACCCCCAACTAGCAAACCGTCTATGGACCACCCCCACCCCCCAACATACCCACCCACCGACCAGGCCCTAACAGAAAACCCCACTATGGACCAACCCCACCTCCCCAATGTACCCACCCACCGACCAGGCCCAGAACACAATCATGTGTGACATCAGTGTCACACTGTACACCCTATTGTTCCCTCGCTTGGGCCCATGATTGTCCTTTGCATTTGCTCCAGTCTGCCGCATAGACCTCCTCCTGGAGCTGCCAGCCACAGAGGTCAAAGGAGTGGTGCTGGCGGAGGTAAAGCAGGGTTTGGGGGGGCAGAAAGCTCATAATGGCCTGGAGGGCCGATGACATTGTCTCTGCAATGTTAGATTGCATGTTGTTGCCCTCTCATACCCTGCTGGACACCAAAATGTTAGTTGTAGAAAAATGGCCTATTTCGCATGATAGGCGCCGGACTGACTGCTCTTTGCTTTCCCGCTGCAACTGAGCCTCCTCACGTTGGAGCCTTGATTCCTCAAGGTGTCGCTCCACAAGTCCCGCCAGCGTGTCCTGACACTGATCAATGCGCTGCAGGCGAGTGGTCAATTCCTGCAGCGATGGTGTAGGGGAGCGCATTGGACTGTGTGGGCTGGTCAGGTTAAATGTGCACGGTTGTTCAGGTGTGGAGGTGCTCCCCTCATTCCTTGACCCTGGTGCCTCAATGGCCTGATGCTCTTGCATGCTTTCCACTCCCTCGGACTGCATGGTCTGGAGGTGCTGGAACACTTGCAGGTGCACTTGGAGTGGCAGCAGAGGGATTCTCCAGTGGTGCCTGCTCGTTTCCTGGTGCTGCAGGGATGTTGTTCTCCAGAGGGTGGTGCACCTGGACGGTAGTCACGCCATGGGTGTTGGAGGTGCTAGCACTGGATTGCAGTTCTGGTCTCCGATGACGGCCACGTCCAGTCCCCCTTGACGTCATCTGATGACCCCAATCAGTGTCAGATGATGTACCTGTGAGGGGTTGTAAGACATGCTGTTAGTGGTGTTACAGTATGTGTATGGGACAATCACATGCATCACACTCCTCAAGTTTCATCTAGTTGCAGTTACATGCATTGATGGGTGGTCTAGTCATGGTATCAGGTAATATTATCCCCATATTTATGGTCGCCGTAAATAATATTGCCGGGAAAAGGTTGTGGCAATATTATTTGGGTGACCATATATATGGGGACAGGGGCAAAAAAAAATGTAAAAAAAAAAAAAGAAAAAAACAAGTTTGGGGGTTGCGGGGGTGTTTCCTCCGCATGTTCCATGCAATAATGTCACCACAAAAAATTGCCATTTTTCGGCGATATTTTAGCATGGTGAGATTTTTGTGGCAACATTATTACATGGAACCACAGCTATGTGTCATTTGTTGCCATCTGGGGAACGCCATCTGGCTGGCTGGGGAGGGTGTCCCATGGGGGTGCTTGGTGTGGTAGGGTTGATGGGGACTGTGGTATTTGGCTCTGTGTGCATTGCTGGGGGGTCACATGGGGGTGCTGGGTGTGGTAGGGTTGATGGGGACTGTGGCATGTTGCTTTGTGTCCATTGCTGGGGGGGCAAGTACATCTTTATTCACATGAATGTCTTTACATTTTATTTACTTACCAGCCTCGCCAGGTGTATCTGCTCCAGCCTCAGCTCCACCTACCCCCTCGATTCCTTCAAGGTGCAGCACACTGCTACACATCTCCTCCATTGGTAGCAGCTTCAGTGGGGGATTTGGTCTGCCTCCTGTGGCACTGCTTTGCTGTCTGTGGCTGACAACAGGTTCCGAACCCTCAGTCGCAGGTCATCCCACCACTTGCGGCAGTCTTTTACTGACCACCCGGTCACCCACACAGCTGAGACCTTCTGGGCAGCCTCAGCCCATATGACCTTTCTTCTGTGCTGCGTGGAACGCCTCTTGGCTGCGCTGAACAGCTACCTGCATTGTTGACTATGTGCTCGACAAGCTCAGTGAGTTCCGCCTCACTAAAGCGTGGTTTCCGCTGCCGGGTAACTGGGACCCTTGATGTCATGTTCCTCATGGTTTTTAGGCAGACACAGTAGCTGTGGGCCTTGTGGTACCAGAGGATTGCAGTGGATTGTGATTTATGTAACGGCCGCCGCTATCTTTCCCGTTTTTGTGATGACAGGATTTCTGGCACCAGTGTTTCCGCCTCTGCTGGTTCCGGTATGGCCGAGGCGGATACGGATGTACCACAGCCTTTTGACCCAGTGCATCAGTCTTCGTGGGTGTTACCATGATGGCAGTGGCACCGGTTCCGCACTGTGCTGAGGCGGACAGCCGCCAAGCCGTAATTCTCCCTTATTTCCTCATCCATGCGGTCACAGAACCGGTGTCACCGCCATCACTGTAACACCGGATTCCAGACTGACAAACTTGTAATGAGGACCAATGTATTTGTTATTCCTATTCTTACTTATTTAGGCTCACTGCTCAAAGTGTTACTCTTGTAGAACACCTTTTTTTAAGAGGCCTGAACAAGAAAGCCAGCCACTCCAGAAACAAAGAATCACATGGCACTGGCCACAGCCCATGAGCTTCAATAAAAAAAACATGTTTTAAGGGGTAGCATGGGAGACCACGGGGATTGCAAGGGAGACCTCAGGGGTCACAGTATCACCCCTGGCGGCCACTAAATGGCATCCCTGATGGCAACCACATCAACACTACTTTGATGTAGCAACATCAAAGTAGTTTTGATGTAAAAACGTATGTAGTAATGAACGAAGATCATTTTGATTTTCTTTTCATTTAGTGTGTATCCAGCGAAACAGGATGTGTGTTACTTGTACTATTTGAACAACAATAACAGAGAAATGTGGCTAACATTCACATATTACCTGAGTTCCATTACGTTTACTCGTTGACCATCACCAACCACTAAATGCCACTGCAATGTGAGGAAAATACACATCACACTTTTGAAACTATATTTATGGGTAAATTCACGGTTAAAAATGCATGCATACCACATCAAAGTGGTTATGATGTGAAAATATATGAAGCTATGGACCTGGTTAATTGATGTTCAATGGACTGCTTGATGCCCTGGTGGCCTCTCGGGCTGACTTTGCAAGAGTGGGTGGCATTGCCCTCCCGATCTTGGCCTATGCTGACAAAACTGTCTTGATTGCCCGGACACCAAATGCACTTCATAGGCTCATTCGTGTTTATACCACTTTTATGAACACGGATTTAGAGATCAGTATTTTAAAGTTGGCAGTGATGGTAAGTGCAAAGGGGAAAATGTTAGTGCAAATTAATCCCATGATCTCTAATGGGCTGGCTATTCCTTGGGTCAAGGAATTTAACTACTTGTGCATTCGTTTTTCAGATGTGGTAATAGCCAAGCTCATCTGTGTACACTTAAACTTAAGACGAGCCAGTATTTCGCAAGGCTTGCACACTTTATGGCAATGTGGAGCTGTCAACTATTGGATATGATTCTAAAAGTTTATTGGGCCTTTCCGGGATTGGCTCCTAATTTGACGGTACATAGTGAATTGGCCACGGGCTTCTTAGAGGATCATTGGAACCTCGCCCCATTCTTTTTTGGCCACGTTTGTGGTCAAATGTGAAAGCAGGTTTGACTCATTTTATCATTCATTGTTTGTTGGCTAAGGAAGACTGATCTAAATTTCCATGGCTTTAATTCATAAACAAGTTATTGATAAATCTAATAATGTCAGTTTGTTCTGGCAGTTAGTGAGAGGCGTGAGTGCAAAGAAATGAGCGTTAGGTTGAATAGACTGCAAGCAGTTATTACTCGGGTAGGTGTGGTTCAGCCTTATCTTAAATTGAGTCATGAAAAAAGTGACCGATGGCTGATCATTCATGCCCGATGTAACTATTCATTTTTTTGAAAGTGCACTTTTGGATGGAAAGGTTTTACTGATACATCGAAGTGTCCACAGTGTAGTGATGCTGTGGAAGATCACATGCACGTTTTATTTTTTTGTTCAGCATAAAAGGACATTATATTGGTTACCATCGTGCCTGTGCTTAAGCTCTCTGATTTAATGTATTTTATATTAGTATTCTTACCATTGTTAAACACATATTGGTACTCATTTAAAAAAAAAAGAAGAATGTGGTTTGATGTTGGCACTTTGCGATCTGATGATATTTTTATATGTGTCAGTTTGATGGATTTTTTTTTTATCTGAATACGTTTATTGACTAATTGATAATCTTGTCATTTGGGATGGATCCTCAAAAAACATGTTTTACATCATCAGATGCATTTTCAGCCTGGTGTATTTCGACAGTACAATCACAATGCTCAAATGCCATAACCTCTAGAAGGTCCAAACTGAAGATCAAAGATGTATTGGGACTAAATGCATATAATTCAACACCAAAGTGGTGGGGCTCAGGCAAGTAAACTCCAACAAGAAAGTGATTTGATACAATCCCTTGGAGCAACCAGAATGCAATTTAAAAATGATAAATACATGCTTCAGTAAATGCTTCATTCTCATAGCATCACATGAGATTTGGATTAAAAAGTGCAATGTGTGGAGGGTAAGAAGAGGGACGTGGACACTGATGACATTTCCAAGAATTATTAATTAACTAATACATATATGACCTATCTTTCCCTATTGCTATGGGGTGTTCCCAGCCTATATAAATAAATAAAGTTCTCGTCTGTCACCTTGAAATGTCCAGATTAATGAGTCTGATAACCCAATAAACTGAATTGAAGTGTCCCTAGCACAATTCAAAACCCACCAAGGTCAGAAGAAGGATCCCCTTCTCCTGATGATGCAGTTGTCTTCTTGGATTTTTAGAATGTATCCTGTTAATAGATAAATAGTTCCTGGTGACCTTTTGTATCAAATCCTGTAATTCCTTTATAATTTCTTTGGGGTTTCCCTTATCCTTAGGGAGTGTTCTCCAAGTAGATTTTCCTGCACTTTGTTTTGTCTTTTGATTCAGGCTGTTTGGCCCTGTATCCTTGCGGGATATACGGTTCCATGTGTTAATATCCCGCAAAAATACTGCGATACAAAAATATCACCATATTTTTGCGGCAATATTGACCCATGGACCCTGTAGGGGACAGCCCCACAACCCCTGCATTATTTTAAAATGTGCGGGGGACACCCCGCAGCCCCAGCTGCCACAAGATTTCCCCCAAAAAAATATCACCTAAGGCGAGACAAACGGCCATATGCACTGCAATATTTTTGGTGGGGATATTTTGTAAGGATACCAGATATACTGTCTTAGGTGGGATATCTTTTCTGGCTAATTAACAGTATTTTCTTTTCATAGTTGTGGTTTATTTGGGTTATCATTTAACTTATCAATACGTTTTAGATGTCATTTATTTTCTCCTTCCTCTAGTGTATTCCATTTGGAATCCCTTGAATGATAAAATATTCTGCCATCTTCCCTGGGTAATCTTAGCCAATGTTTAACAGTCTCTTTCTCAGGTCTACTTGTAATCCTCGTTTCCTTAGTGTTAGAATGCAGGTTAGTCAACTTTTCCTTTTCACTGGGGAAAGTTTCTCAGATTACATAACAAGTCCGACTTGCCCTCCCGATCTTCCCATTCTCCCTGTTACCTTCACTGTCACAGGAGAATGTCTCTGGGGCCTCTAGTGGCTCTCTCTCTTGGTTTCTCTGTTTTCTTGATCTCGCCGGCATCTGAGTTTCGCTTGGCTATCGCCTGGCGTTCTGCTGACCCTTCTGGTAACTGGCTCGCTGGCTGATATTTCAGCTGGGTTGTGTCGGTCTATTCAATCAGGTAGACTGCCCACCAGTGAACTTCCCTGGTCACACCACCACTGGAATTAGTACTCCTGTTTCCACTATTCCGCACTGAATATGCATGCTGGGTCTCTAGCGCCTGCTCTTGTTCAGAGCAGTTCTGAACTTCCCACGCTCTGCAGATCCTCACAGCTAGGCTTCGTCGCCTGTGTTACATTGTCAGGGGGTCTTGCCTGCTCACATATGCATTTCTCGTCCTTCCTCTGATTGAACGTGTCCTCTATATTCAACCTCCTTGTCACAGTTTGATGGAAATGTATTGTTGAAGAGACAGATTCTTTCCTTGATGATCATGGCATACATTATCTTTGCCTTCAGCCCAGTGTCTGGTATTGTTGCTATTTTGCCTCTCACATAGTCCCATGTATGCCATCATGGCGAACGGCTTAAGGAGTTGCTGACAGGAACGGGAGTCCATGTCCCCTACAAGGGAGTCTCTCCCAGTGAGGTCCCACTTGCCCAGACCCCTTTTCAGAGTCTTGCAGAGCATGCTCACTGCCCTATCCTCAAAGCGGGAGGCTCCCCCTTGGGGAGTAGGGATGAATTGCCTTGATTCATCCGAAATATCAGAAGATATCTAATAAAATAAAATAGAAATATGTTGTTTATTAAACTGATGGATTCACATTGTACTTATGCTATACTTTAATGAACAGTCTGAAGACACACATAAAGCTAATCAATGAATCAAAATAATAGTTTCTTGAGCAATGTACAAAATGCAATATTTAATTGGCATAACAAACCAGTATTACAACTATTGTTGCAAACATAGGATAAGAATGCATCTGGTTTCTCGTTTTTAACTATACATGGAATAAGGGCACAACCGCCAAAAGCTATAATGGTACCCATTAAGAGACATATTTGATAAGCTACTTTTAATGCTCTAATGTTTTCCAAGTAGGGTAGCATTTGAGTAAATATTATTTCTATGCTTAGCACTTGGCTTTCTGAAACCCTGCTTGCAATGCAGTCCAGGTCATGTACCTTCGGCGTAAAGATGCGTGTTTCTAAATAATAAAATCATATGCAGTACAGGGCTTCTTCGGTGAACCACAGAGAGCAGGTTTTTCTTCAATTATTTTCTTTACAATTTTCATACTGATAATGATACATGTTTTTATTAAAATGCATATGGTTTACATATACATCTTTTAGACTATTCACACGACATATCAAAATAAAACAGAATGTACAAAATACACAATCCATCATTATACATAAACATCCGTGATAAAACTTTATTAAAATGCCTTACGTCATCACCTCATATTTTAAAACAATGCCTAGTAGACCAACATTATTGGCAAGCTTCAAGTCACCTAGGATTAGTAGTGTAGAATGTCAGACTATCCAACACTTCTTCTCTTAGATTTGCCTCATGGAGTCATGGAGGGTAAGTGTGTTTCAACGTCTCTCCATATATGATTCAATGCGGAAGTTATAACCAAAGATTTGGCCAGAAACACGCATCACCAAAACTGGTCTGACTGACATTACTGACAAATCTACTTTACCCCCGCACATGATGACCTTAAAGAAAAAATACATTTGTCAAAACAAAGTGGGGTGTTTCAATGAATTTTTTGCATAAATATATTCTTTGATCAGGAGCAGGAACCTGCTATGCCCCTTCATGCGATAATGTTAGAACATCTAACCACAGTTTCATTATAAAATGTCTCAATTTAACAATGTGTATCCCTGCTATGTTTTCAAAAGGCTCCTAGTGGAAATACTTGGGTTCGTTTTTCTTAGTTCCCAATTTCTCTAATGTGAGTGATCTGTCCCACATCAGTGCCTTAGCTTTAACAGCATTCGTTACAGGACATCTATTGTAATCATTAATTATAGGTGCATAACCTAATCTCCCACATTCAAGAAAGGCTATGCTTTTGTTCACTGGAAATGGAAGTTCTCTGAAGGCCTCATATTTGGCAGGGACATCACGCAATATCCCTCCAAATTTGCCAAATAGTTACCATTGCCATTCCCTTTCAGAATCGTTATATATAACCCTCTCTTTGCTATCTTCTACAGGGTTAACAATAAAGAAAATCCTAATTTGCATTGAATGGCTTCAACTAGTATAGAGTTGGGGAGGCCAAAAATAGTTTGCCATAATTTTCCCTCGAGCTATTCAAGCCAACTAACCTGCTTTTCTCTAAAGATCTCCAATCTGTTTAACACACCTGGGACAATACTGGTTCTATACAGTTTATTATAGCCCTCAATGAAAAGTCCCCCTTGGCTGAAGGAAACCCTCTTATGTCACCAATCCTCCTGCTTATCTTAGTAGGTATTTTCCTTCCAAGGAAACATAAACTGGTTTGATTTGCAATAGGAACTCCCAAATAGAGATAATAATCGATCACTTCGATGTTACTGCCATCTAGATCCCATTCAGTGTGTGTTGTTTTTCCTCCTGAAGCCGTCTATAATCATAATCTTGGATTTCCCAAATTGATACGAACATTATGTTCTTTTGTGTATATGAATAATGTATTCAAAGACCTTTGCAGTCCAATATGAGTATTATCTAAAATCCCTTTATGGTCTGCAAATTGCAACCAATTAGTGGCTTGACTCTATATTCTGGTAGGGAAGTAGTTGCATGTACACAGTGCCTCGGGCATATCAGCCACATATAAATCATACAAGAGGGGTGCAAGGATACAACTGTGTTTTATTTATTTATTTGTTAATTCATTTGAAGCTTATATAGCACGCCGAACCCAAAGAAAACTGGGCGCTTTCTTAAGAGCAGAAGTGTTACAGTTACAGTTGTTGCACAGAAAGTATATACAGGACAGACATAATGCATGGTATTAACATTGCTGAGAGGACATAGAATGAAGAATATTTACAGAGTGACACTATTTAATAGATGTGTATTGTGTAGTATGATGGTGTGTGTTAGTTACCCAGGCTAAGTGTGAAGGGGTGTGTTTTGAGAAGTCTGTGGAAAATCTAGGATTCTTGGACTCTACGTGGGAGAGGCAGTGAGTTCCAGAGTTTCCTGGTGATAGTAGGGAACTGTTCCCACCAACATTTTGAAGCTCGAACTTTGGAATAGCGAGGCAGTGCTGGTAGGCTGCTCTGGTTGGTCTTGTGCGTTGCGTCATGGTGATTTTGTCAGAGTGGTAGGCACGTGCCATCCAGTGAGGACATTTGTGCATTAAGGTGAGTGTTTTAAACATGATGCGTTCATGTATCAGTAGCCAGTGTTGTTGGTGTCTTATTTCTGAAATGTTTGCAGATCTGGTGATCTTCAGGGAGGCGCTGAGGGTGTTGTTTTGAAGGACCTGTAACTTTCGTATGTTCTGGTGCTTGGTGCTAGCATATGAGGCGTTGCAATAGTCGAGGTGGGTTAGAACAAGTTCTCTCGCCTAGGTCAAGCAGCTGTCAGGTGTGAAGAATTGTCTGCAGGAGCTGATGAGTTTGCATGTGTAGGATGTGGCTGATGTTGTGGCATTAATTTGTTAAGGATGAGTGAGGAGTCTAGGTGGAAGCCTACAGTTTTTACCTCATTAATGACTTTTATGGTGTTACCATCTATATTGAAGGAATTGATGGAATCATTTAGTTTGGCTATCCTGTGTTGGGAGCGTATGAGGAGCAGCTCAGTCTTGTCATCATTTAGGCATAGACCGTGCTGCGCCATCCGGGCTTGAATGGTGAGAAATATGGCATTGAGAGGGGCAGGGTCAGCGTCATGGTCCCCAGCTATTGGGATGAGGAGCTGGGTGTCATCTGCATAATTCGTGTAGGTGACACCCAGGTCATCCAGACGATCAAAAAGAGGCTTTGTAAAAATGTTATACAAAGTGGGGGACACACATGAGCCTTGCAGTACTCCACAAGTGACTCTGGTGGGTGGTGCTTCTGCTTTTGTGGAGAAAACTTTCATAATTCTGTTGCTAAGGAAGAATTTGATCCATTGTGTGGCATTTATGGAGAAGTGCGCTGCTGAGGCCAAATGTTTGCATGGGATGTTGTGGTCCACCAGATCAAACGCAGCGGAGAGGTCCAGGAGAAGGAGCAAGGCTAGTTTCCCTTTGTCCCTCAGGTCGTCCATTTGGACTTTCAAGATTAGGAGAGCTGTTTCCATCCCATTTCTTGGGAGGAATACTGACTGTCGTAGCCCTAGGATGTTGTTGGCTTCAAGGTATTTCTGAATTTGCAGGTATGCTACTCTAACTAGAATCTTCAGGAGAAACGGTTACAATTGTTATTGGGCGATAGTTTGTGGGAATGTTGGGGTTGAGGGTAGGTTTTTTTAGTCCATGATTGGTGCATATACTGCTTGATAAGTGCCCCTCTAGATTGAATCTATCTTTAACTGTTGGGTACTGGTACATTTGTTTGATGTAGTTGATTAATACCTGGTTCAGCCCCATTTCTGGAATTTACTCCATAGAAGGAAACGTAATACACTGTTGAATTCTCCCACGTAATCTTAGAAGCACAAATAGAGTCTAGCATCTGCAGTAGTGTGCATGATATTTCTCATATTATTAAGTACCCATTCATTATGGGCAGTGCTCATCCCCTGTCAAAAAGCCAGTGGGTTTAGCGTCTAAGAGGTTATTGGTAGTGACCCAAAATGTATATTTATCTAAGAAAAGGGTACCGACTATCTTGCACACACTGTCATTCATGGCCAGAAGTTGATAGTTGTTAGCATCTGATCGGGCCCCTATTTACAGACCGGAATAAGTATGGACTGTTTCCAAGTGATGGGTACATAATGATTTACCATGATCTTTTTAAATATCCCATGCAGTAAGTCTGCCTAAAAGACAGGGACGTTCTTCAAAATAGTGTTCACCAAACCATGAGGGCTGGGGGCCCATGAAGATTTAAGGCATTTGATGATCAATATAACAGTATTAGTTTCGAGTTTCGACATCCAGCTCAAAAGAGCATTTTGGATTATCAGTGTCTGACATTGGCTCTAGTAAATTGTTATTATATAAAGTACCGAGATTCTTTATCCATGGGGTTTTGGTTATCGGGTGAATCTTATTGGCCTCCTTACCCATCATACGATTGTGGCACAAAGCGCAAAATGTCCTATTGTTTTTGGATCCCACCATGGTGAACGTCAGCTACCAGAAAGCCTTATGTATGGAGTGTTTGTGTGTTTTTAACCAGTTTTAAAATTAGGTGCGAATGTTGGCAATTTTGATAAGTTTCATACCTTTAATGAACGTAACTTTGCATTTCTTATATAGCATTTAATTTAATGCTTTTTGGAATCGATTGCTGCGTCATAAACCACGTCCGAAGACTTCTTATTATGATGTATCTTGCTCTTGTATGGGTCACTAAAACCCAATACAGGTGCAATTCCAAGGAAAACCTCATGGCCATCTAATGACTTGAGCCCCTTCCCCAATAGATCATTGGCTAGTAGATTTTCGTTGAGCTTAACGGCATTCACTGCACTCCATAGTACCCTGTTTCCCTGAACATTCACTCTGGCAGAACCAAGCATGAGTTCACACTCATTACTCACATACATTTCCAATGACAATTTAAAAATACAATGGTCACTATACCAACTTTCAATGAATACAAGATCTTTTACATATCTGTGCAGCCCCCAAGAAACAACTATGTTATCAATGCGGGGTTTAGCCACACCATTGCTCAATATAAAACATGGCCATCGCCCACCAATGCATTAATAGGATTAATGTAATTGAGGCCTAATTCCCACAACAATTTTTAACATTGTGCACCTTTATCTAACTGGGGCAACACTGTCATATGACAGACCTCAATATTACCAACACCCTTCCATAACTTCTCTAGTCTGGCCGTTCCATTGACGTGTGCTTCACCTCGCAAGCAGTATCTTTTGGTTAGATCGCAATGGGAATTGAGGTCTCCGGCAACTATACCATGCAGTTAAGGATATAGATCCGACCATTCTCTGAGTACCTTGCCTATGAAGTTCACAGCAGATGCAGTAATTTCACCCCCTGGTGGATTGTATAAGTTTACAATAATGAGTATTGGGAGATGCTTATTCTTGGTGTCAGAAATAGTTGCACATCTAACATTAGTATGGAAGAGCTGGGGAACAGAATCCTCAAGATTGAAGCTAGACCTAGCCCCAATACATAAACCACCGCTGGGTCGGCCTTTCAAAGTTTTTTTGGCCAGTCAACAGATCGTTCTATAGCCATCCATAGTGAAATCTTTTACACCCACTTTTCTTACAGCAAATACATGTCACTGTTTTATAGCAACCTAATTCCTGAGGATCAACTAGTAAATTACTTGAAACCTTGAGTGTTCCACGAGATGATATTAAGAGCTCTACTGTTTGATTTTGGTGAAATATATTTCCCTCCTAGCGCTGCGGTTAACAACAACCAGTCCTCCTTTTGGGCTACGTGCATCGCCTTTAGTCTCAGCAGCACATTCTTGTATTACTCGGCCATCCTTATTCTTCATAATGTTTAGGTTGCTAGGGTTACTTGAGAAGTGAACCCTAGCAGCTTCCATCTCATTCGCCTCATCCTGCAGCACTAGCAGCTCCGAACCTATCTTTAAGAAACTGCAATAGTGCTGCAAGAGAAACTCTGTGATTATCAGGGATGATACATGGTCTATTGCTCTATTGCTGTCACTGGGAGAGTCAGGCAATACTACTAACTTGATGTCCTTAGAGCTAATGCTCTTCAGCTGAGGACTATGGTGAAATAGCTGTAATACTTTCCCCTGTTTAAGAATGGGCTGTTGTCAGCGGTGAATGCTTCTATAATTTTCAATATGCCAGATGGACAATGCTTGGATGGAAGGACAGTGGTAGCAAACTCTCAGGTTCTTTGATCAGCAATTGCTGCTGAGACCTGGTACAATCGGATGTAATTGGAGATTCCCCAGCAACTACCGCGGTCTTTCCCCCTCTCTTGGTAAGTGGCGGCTGGTAAAAAAACTCCCCTGTTGTGGGGTTGTTGTGGGATTGTTGTTGATAGTAAGTAGAGCTTCAGTTTTTACAACTGTCTCTGGTTTCGAGAGCCGGGTATCTAAGGTACCTTTGTTACTTTGTCTAGGCTGGTTCCGTTGAGTACTATGCATCTTTTTGCAAGAGCATGCTTCGCATTAGCTCCTCAGAGTTCTAGGATGATATGCATGAAATATTATCAGCAGGTACACAGGCAAGTGAGCCAGCATTCTTTCTGCGTGCAGTAATAGCCGATGGCTCCCACAGCGTAATCTGCTTCTTCCTCCTGTCCATCTTACTACGTGCATACCTGTGTTGGCTGAAAGACAACAGCCCAGTTTTGTCACTCCAAGTATGAGACGCATTCGTTGTAGCTTGGACTGGCTTAGACATTTGCTCAATGTCGACATCACTCATTCTCTGATTAGCAAATTCCTAGTCCCAGGAAGATAGCTCAGCGGCAGCATGCTCGACTTGGAAACAAGACGACACGGAGCAACACAGGTTCGATCCCTGGGTCCGCGCTTGGAAACCTCTGGGTATTAAGCGCGTTATAAATAACCTATCATTAAAGGCAAATAAGCTTGCCCACGTACCCTCCGTTGAGCTGCTGGTGATTCATATCCACGCATATTAGTCCATTCCGGGACCGGGTACCTTGAGATGGCATTGTATCGCCAGCCATTGGTCGAGCAGTGTCAGTGACGGCTAGAAAGTAGAACACGGTCTAGTTGGCATGTTGTTAGCAGTAACTATATAACTACCATACTTCATATGTTACCCATAACTGTTTGTTCTTAAACACAGCGCTTCTGTTTATAGTGATCACTTTCCACTCCCGAATCCGAGTCCTCACTGCTTGTGAAAGAGGATTCGTTCTCCGCGGTCCCGGGAGCCTCTGTAATTTCTACCAGTGCCGGGGTTTCAGAAAGATTAAAACCATTGAAATTGGCTTTTCCTTTAGAACATAAAATGGGAGAGCTTGGCAGTGGATTGCAAATCATTCCCGTTGCAGATTGTAACACATGTTTAACACCGAATTGATGTCAGTTGGGGGAAATGAAACGTTCTCTGTTTGTGAGGCAGCAGTAACTCTTTATTTCAAGTGTAATACTTCCAAACTGCTGCAAGCTCCGAGGCTGGAAATACAATGTTATTTTCCCTCGAACCGTTTCCGCTTGTGTGGGCAGGGGATGCTGAGTATATAATGTTCACATTACTTGAATCAGACTCAGCCTGCGCCATTTTATCTCTTTGTCATGTTGTGATTCGTAACTGATAATTCTTACGTTTTGCAGGCATGCTGCAAACAACCAGGTACCATAGTGGGTTACGCTTGTAATAACATCAAGTAAAGGTGGGCTTACCCTCAAGTAGGCATGGCAGGTTACAACAGAAATGCAAAACTGCACTAAGCTGCACTTTGCAGAGCTTTGCGCCATCACAGCGCTTTTGATTGCAGGCTCCATTGACACAACCACACTCCGCCTGAAAGGAGGTTCCAACACAACGAGATGAATAGCATTCTGAGAATAACTAGGTAAGCATTAAGGAACAATCAGCAGGGCACTTGTCCATGGTGAAGACTTGCAGATGCAAAAGACCTCCAAATGACAGATTCAAAACACTCCACCACCAGTTTGCTGCAGCTTCGAGTAAAACTGCACTTATCTACACTTTGCGGCCTTGCACCGTCACTGCTCTTTTGAGAACAGGTTCTGTCGAAACAACCGCATGCCACCCGACAGCAGGTTCTAACACAACGAGGGGGATAGCAATTCTGAGAATAACTAGGTAAGCATTAAGGAACAATCAGCAGGGCACTTGTCCGTGGTGAAGACTTGCAGATGCAATAGAACTCCAAATGACAGATTCGAAACACTCTGCCACCAGTTTGCTGAAGCTTCGGGTAAAACTGCACTTAGCCACACTTCACGGCACTGTTCACCATCACAACGTTTTTGAGGGCAGGCTCTGTTGACCCAACCGAACGCTGCCCCACAGCAGGTCCATAATTGCTACCCAGGACAAGGTGGATTGCAATTCTGAGAATAACTTGGTAAGTATTAAGCAGCAGTCATTGGGGCGCTTTTGTCCGTGGTGTAGACTTGCAGATGCAATTGATGCAAAAGACCTCCAAATGACAAATTCGAAACACTCTGCCACCAGTTTGCTGCAGCTGCGAGCAAAACTGCACTTAACCACACTTTGCGATGTACATTACGATGCAGGTCCAACACACCTCTGATCTAAAGAAACACAAATATTCTTCTTGATATAACTAATTCATTTGTGAAAAAACGTTTTTCTTTGCTAGAAAACCATATGACTTTCATATTTTTTTTCAAATGCTTTAATATAATATCATAAACCATTGAATAAAACAACTGAAGGCACAAATACGTCACCTATTTAATTCATGGAATGGGATAGCACACAAGCATCTGTGGCTCACACTGCGCATATGCAGTACGTTTCTGAACCTCAAAGCAATGTCAGTATCTGGAATGTCTGGGTGAATCTCTTTCCCCACTGCTTTCACTCTGTGTCGCTTGGGTCTGACAGCAATGCTATGCCTCACTTAGTTCTTAAAATAGAATGGATCAACCCTCATATCAGTACAAACTCTTCTCTGATCCACTACTAACAATGAGTTGGAGTCCTTCCATTAGTCAACTAATGTTTAGAATGCTGATCTTATTCTTTTTATAAGAGTTGTCGGAACACATTTGGGGGTATCAGTTATTCTGTTCGGAAAGCCAATTCTGTGCATGAACCTCACCCTTACCGACCTCTGCCAGTGCCTGTAAGGCCAGTTGTTTTTAGATGCCAGTGCCACTAGAGCAAAGGAAACATTTGGAAGGAAGTAAGGGTTTGTTGTCCTACCCCAAATAAGGAGTTCACGCCTGCTGTGGGGGGTGCGCATGGCCCTTAACGGTCCGCCAGCCCGAGCCCACGTAGGACCGAGTGAAGTTGTACAAACCCATTGGAAAAAAAGAAATAGTCTAATATTGAAAAAGAAAATTGGGCATGTAAAAATCAGTAAAATTAAGCGTAGTAAGGTTTTGTTGTCTACAAGTGTTGGTTACTTTTGTTAATTTAAGAAAAGACCATAAATGGTCCTGTACTTTGGTAGGTCTGTTAGCAGGATCCCCTTTTGCTACCCACTTGACTTTCTATGAAAGCAACAGAGCTGGGAAAGTGAGCAGTGCGTGGAGAGGACAGGAACAGGAAACCATAATCTGCATCTCTGCGTTTCTCTCAACAATTCCCACACCTGCTATAAATAGAAACAAGACTGAGGACCATAGCAGTGCTAGCGGTACACAAGGACACCACCCTACTTCTCCTTTGGACTCCCCCGCACAGCACCCGTAAAAGACAGCAAGGTCAATAAAGACAGAGGCAGGAGGGGCAGGGTAGGCCACTCCCGCCCTTTTCCATGTGCGTCCCTATGGTGCTAACAGTGCCTATTGGTATCTGGTCTTACTGTATCAAGTGGGACAACACAGTCTGCCCTTACAGTGCGAACTGTACATACTCACGTTTGAGCACAAGGCCTTAAATCAGCATAATACAGCCTAGCCTTAGTCAGCAAAACAATTAGCCTAGCTCTGCTGACAGGACATAATGGTATCTTGCCTAACTGTGGTAACTGGAAACACATGAACCATGCCTTCATTTTGTAACCTGGGTAATAGACTATAGAACTACTGTGTTAACAGAATATTTTGGATTTTGGACCTTCTGTATCAACCTTGTAAAATGGAATCTGGTATTGTTGTGATAATTGGTCAGAATGAAATCTGGTCCTATTTTGGTAAATTGAATTTTTCAATCCATCCTGAAGGTGCTAACTGGGAACAATGGAAGCAGACTGTACTGTAGTAAATGGGAATAATCCAATCCGGTGTTATAGAGGGAAAAGGCCATACATAAATTAGGCATTGCAATGCTAAATGGACCTAGGAAATCTGGCCTCACTGTGTGAACTGAGCATAATGCAATCTGTATTTGCTTTGCTAACTGAAGATAATGGAATCGATAATGGAATCTGACTTTACTGTGGTAACTTTGCATGACATAATCTGTCATTGCTGTACTATTGCTCTACTATTTGGGCATACATGAATCTGCCAATTCTGTGCAAACCTGGCATAAGGGAATCTGGCTTCACCGTGCTAAGTGGGGCTATGATATGAGGTCTTACTCTGCAACTGCACATGATGGAATGTGTACCTAATCTGGTAACTAGGAATAATGTAATCTGGCATTACTGGGATAATTTGGCATGAGGGAATTCGAAAGCACTGCTGTGGTAACTGGGCAACATTGAATACTAAATGCAGCATTGCCACTTGTGTGTTAAATTGACATCATGTCCTTACGGTGCTAATTGGGCCTATACAATCTCGCCTCGCAGTGCTGACTATGCATACTGCTATCTGAAATTGCTGAGCTATGGGGGATAATAACATTTGGCGTTACAGTGCAAACTGAACATATGAAATCCTGCACTACTGTGATAAATTGGCAAAATGTAGTCACTTTGCTGCTGTGCAAACTGGGCATAATTCAACATTTCACTACTTTGATAATTAGACACAACTGAATCTGGGACTACAATGCAAACTGGATATAATGAAAGCTTCTTGAGCTCTGCTAACTGAGCAAAATCAACCCTGGCATTGCTGTACGACCTTTTAATAAAGGATTCTGGCACAGCTGTACTTAGTAGGCATACACGCCCCACTGTATTGGTAACCGGCCAGAACCTGGTCAGAACCCAAGGTTTTGATAGTAAATACCTGTGAGTGTCGTTGTTTTGATTGCAAAGTTGTGAAAACGTTTTCAGTACCTGAGCCTTTCCTGAAAGTACCTGAGATACCTGCAATACCATGGGACTATTAGAACATATAATTCCATTACCTGGAAAACAGAGGTGCTCAGTGCACACATGATGCACATACCTGGGAAATTATGTGAGCATCTGCCCTATGATGCTAATGTTTGCCAAATACAGACACGAAACATCTCAAAGTCAAAGCTCTTGGCTTTGACAGTGCTTGTTCATCTGGCCTTGGCTTACTCCTGTTACTTTTGAGAGTTAGTCAGAACAGGATTGGAACTGCAAAAGATGTACAGGAACTATTTACACTTGTTTTACACAATGTTCTAAACGTGTTTGATGTCTCACATCACTTCTGGCGTTGGATGTGAGTTGGAGATGGTTCTGCAAATGCCTTACGCATCAGTGTGTTGCTTGGTTAGTGCTTGCGCCTGGGAATATAAGTACATTGTACACATTTTACTAGTTTGCATTCAGCATCTTAAGAGAAACATGCAAGGGTCGTCCTCAGCTTGCACTGTGTGTATGCAACTTCCGACAGGGCCGTGGCAGCCTTCTGAATATGGAGTGAAGTGCGTTCCTACATCACTAAATGCATTGCACTCGTCCTCGTGGTCATCCACGTGAATAAAGAACCGCGAGCATCCCTCCGCCAACGCTCTAACACCAAACACATTTACAGTGATAACTCTTTGGGAACTAAGAATTGAAAAAAATATATAAAACAGAAACTCTCAGGGCGTGCATTAATGGCGATATTGCACTGCGCGTGCGCTGGAGGTTATGAGAGTTCTTGTGGAGTACATTTTTAAGCGTGTATAAAGCAAATGATGCATGTTGCAATCTGTTCTTGTGTTAAGATTTCAATGTGAACCACCCCAGATTGTGACTGCTCGTGTGAAATAGCACTTCATGTGTCAACTAGTTAGACAAGCATTGACAATGCCAAACAGTTTGGGCTTGAGAAAGACACTTGCCAGGCACATCCCTAGTGGCATTAACCGGCCATTGATGGTAGTCGGGGCAAAATGATTGGAGCATCTGTGTATCTAATACCAGTGCCTGGCAAATGCCCAACATGTATGCACAATCCAAAACGGTTGGATTTGCCAATGCTTGTTTTAAACTACTTCAGTGAAGGACAGGCATAAGGCTTATACATCTAGTGGGTAGAGGCAGAACAGCTTGACATTTTTATTACACCAGAACAGTGTTTACATCACCAATGAAGCCATTAACTCGGACTGCTTTAAAAAAATACTGCAAGCACTTTGAATACAAAGTTTGATGATAAGGCTT
This sequence comes from Ambystoma mexicanum, assembly GCF_040938575.1. NCBI lineage: Eukaryota > Metazoa > Chordata > Amphibia > Caudata > Ambystomatidae > Ambystoma > Ambystoma mexicanum. The sequence continues at coordinate 578,860,400 of NC_090937.1, read as the reverse complement.
GTTAAAGTGATCTGACAAAGTTGCCATGAGGAGGTGTTTTAGGCGGGATGGGTAGGAACTGTGTGGGAATGTCCATAGAGTTTAGCATGGCCATGGACAGTCAATGGGGGGCGGGTGGAATAGCCAAACAACACCTGCAAGCTGTGCGTTACTGCTCATATGCCATCTCCCCCTATCTCTACTCTACTGCAATAGTTTTGGCTTAAGCCCAAAATGAATAAAAAAGTAAACCCATGCCGTTCACTATAAAAGACGAAACGTTATGCTGGATCCCAGGGTATACAAAATCTGTACTATTATGAAAAGCGAAGAGACAAACCCCCTTGAAATGTGCCCTCTGTTATTCTCCTTCTGCCTTCATATCATCCGAGAACACATCACATAATAAATAATGTATGTTGCTATTGAATCAGATCCCTTTCGATATAGGCACAAAATGCAGAGGATGCATAAAGATTGACCTCCAGGGCCAGCGTGTTATTTTCAGTTCTAAACTGTTACCGGCTGCCAAGCAGCAGGAAATATGGCACGTACTCATTTCAGTGTGTATGTTATGTAATGTTGCGTTGCTACGCATTTATAGTGCGTGCCTCACCACCACCATGGCCTTATGGCGTATGTAAATATTTTGAACTTGTCTGTGACACTTGGAAACACAAAAAACGAAATGCCAGTGCCACGGAAGGCCAGTGCACATGTATGCCACTGCACCAGTATGCGAAAGGGAGCTTGCGTCACGCCGGTTCATGAGTAAACGCAAATGCCTGCGTTAGACGGCATTCTCTCCTTCAGCAATACGCGAAATAGAACGCTTCAGAGTGCGAGCCACTTTCAGTGAAAAACTAAACGCAAGAGTTGTAGTGGCTGTCACGTTAACAGGGTTGACTGTTGCAGCTTCAACAGCTAATGCCACACACAATGAGATGCACGCAGGTAATGAGGGCAGGGCTTTAAGTGAGCCGGGGCGAGCCAGGGCGCTCCGTTGGGAAGGGTGTTCAATTCCCATGTGTGGGTGGCTTAGTTGGTAAGTATTTTGTGTGTTGAAAGACAGAAATGTAGCACGTTAGTTTGGCAAGCACTCCGAGACCTCAGGGGGCAAGTTGGTGATGGGTGCAGGCAATCATGGAGCCACACATTCCGGAAATCAACACAGCATTCATTGCACTGAATGAAACCGACGTGAAAGACTGAACAAAGTCTGCAAAGTCATAGCAACACATGCACAATGCCTAAAAAGGGAAACAACATGGTGTCCTCCGCATACTCCGACCACTCATGTGTGACAGCTCATATTTGAACTTTCTCACATTACTGTCAGACTCTCTCTCTTTTGCTCTCTTTCTCATTTTTCGTTCTTTCTCTCGTCTCTCTCTCTCTCTGTCTCCTTCTCTATATCCCATTTATCCCAAAATCATTATCCGATAATTGCAGATTTTGGGAAGGGCACTCATTACTACATGAGAGGTGCTAAGAGTTATGGGAGACATGTAGTTTCAGTTCAGAGAAAGACCTATGTGGGATTTTCATATGTAAGGCATCCCTTTCTCTAAACCAAAAGGTAATTTCTCCCATAAACATTAGCACTTCCCTTGCGCTAATAAGTGGAGTGTCTATACTGTCCCTCCACTAATCTGCCAACATATGTAAACATATGAAAATCCCAGGCAACCTATTCCTTTTCCTTACTAGTTGGTTGGTTGAGATGTGTCTCAAACCTTCTCAACACAAAGCTCTAGCAGTGAACCTTCATCCTGGCCAGCAGACTCCTCTTCCTTGACACTCCTGTAGTGGCATTAGCAAGCAGCGCTGCCAATACAAGGATGTACTTACCACAGGATCTAATGCTAATCCACAATGTAGGCATCACAAGTAGCACAGTCAGGAACTCACACAGTGAGGTCACATTTAGAATGTTCCTGTCACGATGCGGCTTCTAAAAGTCAACCCCATGTCAGGCAACGAGTTGCCTGATATGGGACAGTCTTCACCGTGCCAATATCCTTTGAGGTGCGCAAGGAGGAATGATCTAGAAGGTTACCTCAGTATGTAGCTCATTGATATCGGTCGCCTCGTAGAGAAAATGAAACAATATGCATTGGACCAATCGAAGAGAGGGGTGATCTCCTATACTAATATATATATTTTTAAATACATATCAACTAATGATTCAATTTATTCAATCAATTAAATTAGTTTTATTGTGTCATACACATTTTAAAAAAAATCAAATACATTCTACAACATTTTTCAAAATGTTTTTTTATGTAACAATTTGATCAAATAACCTGTATTGCATCCAGGTTAATTCTAAGATACCAAAGCTCACCTATCAAAATGTACAACCACTCATTCACTCTCATTCTGGATTCCATTCATACTTTCTAAAACCCTCTTTGGTTAGATATGACAGTTTTTCTGTTATAATTTTTCTGGGTTCAGGTCTGTTGCTCAATCAACCCATCTGTGTAGATGTTAATCTCACAGATTCCATATGTCTACATGTGTTTCGGTTGTTCCCATGACCACTATTCGGGTCTTCTTCATAAAGCAACCTTCTTCAAGACGAACCAACAGCAGACCTTCTATGTGCTGTCTTTTACGGTAGGGTGAGCCCAGGTCCCTACAAAACAATTAAAAGAACTCTCAGTTCTATGTCATCCCTCTCGTTAATTCATTATATAATTAATATCAGCACTGACTCATCACTAGTCATGATCTGACTCACCTGCACTTATCAATCAGCGCAGATGGTTCAGATGTTGGCACTAGTCCATATTTCTGTATCAGTCCTTGTTTCCCCAAGATGGCACTTCCTAAACAATTACAATACCCAAATTGTTTACTATTCAGCAAATTATCTTGATCAGAAAACTTAACACAGCAGCCAGATAGTACAAACCTACTGTGAAGATTTGTGCTTTATATGCAACCACTATGCTGTGGGCAATCCTTTTCCTCAGAGACTTTGGTCTGCTCTGGTTTATTCACTTCTACCACTCTCAACTGGTTCTCATCGAGTGACCTGTGGAGTGGTGCAACAAACTCGGATAAGTGCGGGTAAATGCTGAGTGTTTTAATCTATTCTACTCTATTCCCTTATTTGCGCTTATTAACAAAAAGTCATATTTCTATCTAGCCTCAGAGTTGTATGCTAGTATATGAGTGGTATCTATTAACCATTCATTTTACAAATATTTCATTTGATTTTTGTTTTTTGTATTCTCATCCATTATGTCCTGAAATGTAGTTCCAATATTTATTTCATTTCCTTTGTATGCTCAAAAATACATCGAGCGTGTTCCAGGCGCTCTGGCGTTCCCTAACGTGGCATATTTAGGACTAGATGTTTCTATTGTTGTGCACGCTGTGGTCTCACCGGATAACCTATAGAGACCAGTGTGCAGCCTGTCTAGTGAGAATGTGTATGTCAGATTCACCTTTTTTATCTTTTTCTTTGCTTTCTGCCACGCGTACTGATTCCGTCTCTTCTCGCAGTAGCTCTGTGCCTCTGCCGCCGTGTTTGTTTATGTTTGTCTGTTTCTGGTTGTGGTCATCGAAAAAGGACTAGTGGGTCGTTGTGATCAAACTGGTCATAGAAAGAGGACTATTTTGTTCCTATTATCTGTGTTTTCCTGTCGAGTTACATAGCGCCTCCTCTCATACCGCAGTTGTCTGTTCATCACAGCACCATCTGTTGTTGTAAAAATTCTTTCATATTTATTTTCCAATACGATTATGCCAAATTGCATATCCACTTTTTAAAATTATTTATTCACTATAGACACGGAGTGAAGGCTATTACTTACCCTGTGTTTATATAACTTGTGTTCTCCCATTATGTTTGCATAACACAGCAGTCAACATACGGATTAATTCCAATTCTAACAAGTTTATTCCTGCTGCATAGTGATCACTCGGGTAACCGATAACAGGTCATTCTTAGGCAGAAATGGGGGCAAAGTGCCTTGATTATTAGAAAACAACAGGCTGGAGATCAATGCCCCTATAACAAAACACCTATTTATAATAGTCTAAAAAAAGGGGGTTCATATTAACAGCCCTCCTCCCCCATCAAAGTCATAGCTGTTCATTTCTGGGTAATTAGGTGGGTCCATTCCACAGCCACATTAAGTCCTTGTTTCACTCTATTAAGAGTATAAATCAATTTTTGTTCGATTTTATGGAGAATGGAAGCAACATCTCCCCCCCCCCCCGAGTTGGAGCTTTAACTTGTTGCAGAACAAACCAACTGAGATCTGTATCTTCATGTCCCAGTTTAGTGAAATGGTCGACTAGGAGTTTGTCCTGGACTTTGTTTCTCACGCAAGACCTGTGTCTCCTTTGCGTTGTCGCACTTCTCTGGTGGTCTTCCCTACATATAGTAGGTCACAAGGACACTTTATTATGTAGACTACATTTTTTGATCTACAATTGGCGTGTGCCCTTAATTTCCAACTAATTTTGCCATAGTTAAACTCAGTTCTCTTCTCGGTGAGTGGACATGCCACCCCCCCCGCATTTGTGGTGTCCCACATTTGGCGGCAGAGCCCATTGATTTTGAATAGTCTGTTCTCTGTTGGTCTCTTCAAAAGTATGCACCAATTTTTGTCACAAGTTCTGTTTTTTTTTTAATGGAAAGAGTGTTTTTTGTGCTAAACTTCCTGGCTGTTTAATCAAATCCCAGTTCCGATTGATGATTCTCTTTATATAGTTACTAATAGGATTGTATGTTGTTACACATACTATTCTTCCTTCTTTTTACTTTTCATGTCTTGGTTTCAGTCACTCTTCACGTGGGGTATTGGCTGCCCTCTTCAAATTGTTATTAACCAGTCTACGGGGGTATCCTCTCTCCATCAGTCGTGTTTTAAGTTGTCCTGCGTGTTCTACAAAGGCTTCTTTCTTCGTACAGTTCCTGCCAATTGGCACAATCTCTTTGATTGGTCCAATACATATTGTTTCATTGTCTACAGCCTGAGGGACCAGTTGCGAAATCAGGCATCCCCATTGTTCTTTGATTGTTGTGAGTACAGTCTGTGGCTGTTGGGGTAATTTTTTCTGAAAAGTATATTAAGAGACACAAAAAAAAGGAGAAGGTTAATATCTTCTCGTTTTCAGAGGAACATTATAAAAAACTTCTGGAAACTCCAGATTTATTGGCTAAAGCTGCACCATTGATAAATTTGCACAGTGGGCAACATGACCTTGAGAAGATCACACAAAAAATGAAGAAGTTGACTAAGACTGAGCTTCACAGAAAATGTATGCTTGAATATCTTAAAGCGGGCATAATTCCGGAGGGCTTACAGGTTAAGAATATCCCAAGGATATTTGTTGACAACCCCAAGTTCCAGAAGAACTTCACTGGGGTTGGCAACAAGTGTTCTCGGGATTGGATCATCCTGATAATAGAGACAGCAGATGAGGAAGTAAAAAAACAGGGGAAGGGTTTGGCTGACCTGGAGAAGTTATTTCTGGAGAATAAAAACATTCAAGATGCGTAAAAACAGTTAGAAGATCTCAAACTAGAGATACAAAAATTCAAGCAAATTAATCTTGATTGGAAAATATTCAAACTGCAAAAAGATGTTTGCAAAGTATCTAGAATAAAAAACATACCCATATCTCAGGGAAGGGTTTTTTACAGACCCAGTATTTGGTCAAACAACAGGATGTAACAACAAATGTATTTCTTTTTCTAACAAATCTGGATCATCAAGTGGATCAGATCCATCTCTCAATAACCAAACAGGTACGAGCACAAATACTGGAGGAAGAGGGATGCAGCAGCAACAACAACAGGGTTTCCAACAGGGTTTTCAGGGACGTAATCAAAGAGAACGTCCACGACAGGGCCCAGGCATGAGAGCCAGGTTATGGTACCAAAACCAATAGGAAACCAGGACACGAACCCGATTTTCAATCTGTCATTATTAATTTTGAGTGACACAGAAAGAGATCTATTATCAAAGGGTTTATCTTTTGTACCAGTGGCCAGAGCTTATTATTTTATAACTAAATTGGGCTACACAGGTTGTATAGAAATATTCGATTTAAATATTACTTTGAGACTTTTTTGCCCAAATACGGGACAGTGGTAAGAAAGGATTTGGGTGAAAAAATACCAAACATTACTGGCCTAAGGCCCAAATCTACTTTTAACCCTCCTCCACACTCCTGCTCTCCAGAAATGGAAACATTCGAAAATAGAGTGACCAGGGAAGTTATGGAAAGGATCAATAAGAAAATCTATGCATCTGACAACCTTACCCGACAAGAGAGGCAAAGTTTGAAAGCACTATGTGACACCCTAGGAATAACAATAAAACCTGCCAATAAGGGGGGGGGGGCGGGATCGTCATTTTGCAAACCAGTCACTACGAAAAGGAATGTCTACGCCTTTTGAATGATACCGATTCATATATCAAATTGGGCCAGGATCCCACTGCAAGATTACAACAAGAGGTTAAAAGCCTCACCATCCATGCAGAAAATGAAAAGTGGATCTGTGAAGATGAACAGCGTTTTTTTAACAAAGCACATCCAAAACGTGCAGCATTTTACATCTTACCTAAGATGCATAAACATCTAACTAAGCCTCCTGGAAGACCCATCGTGTCAGCAATCGATTCATTGCTGGAACCCCCGTCCATCTATGTGGAATATTTCTTAAAACCTTTTGTAGAAAAGATGCCCCCTTACTTAAAGGACTCTACGGAAGTGATAAAAATCACTGAAAGGCTAGAAATAAGAGCGGGAGACATCCTTGTAACTATGGCTGTCAAATCGTTAGACACCTCTATTCCCCAGATGCCCTGCTTGGAAAAACTTGGAAATTTCCTTGATGCGAGAACAACTCCACATCGTCCACCAACCGAATTCATACAGCAATGTGAACGCCTGTCAATGACAGAAACATTTTTCTTGTTCAAAACTCAGCTCTATAAGCAAAAACGCTTAATGAGTATGGGGGCCACTTTCGCTCCAGACGTGGCAAATTTGTGTATGGCAGATTTTGAAAACAAATATATCTTGGGTCCTCATAATACCTTGAACCAACTACCGGATCTAAACAAGTGTCTTGTTACCTGGTATAGATATATAGGTGATATTTTCCTAATATGGAGAGGTGACCCTATTTCTCTAAACATCTTTACTGATTGGGTAAGTAAGTATGACCCACATATCAGATTCATGTCAGAATCCAACATGAAAGAAGTGAGTTTTCTGGACTTGAAAATCAAAATATCTGGTAACAAGTTAACAACTAGTCTTTTTAGGAAACCAACAGATAAGAATACACTGTTGCATTTTACCAGTTTCTACCCCGTAGGGCTTAAGGAAAACTTGCCCTACGGACAGTTCCTGCGGATTCACAGGAACTGTACAAAGAAAGAAGACTTTGTAGAACATGCAGGATACTTAAAACTAGTCTGATGGAGAGAGGATACCCCCACAGACTGGTTAATAATAATTTGAAGAGGGCGACCAATACCCCGCGTGAAGAGTGTCTGAAACCAAGACATGAAAAGGAAAAAGAAGGAAGAATAGTATGTGTAACAACATACAATCCTATTAGTAACGATACAAAGAGAAACCTCAATCGGAACTGGGATTTGATTAAACAACCGGGAAGTTTAGCACAAAAACCACTATTTACATTGAAAAAAAAAACAGAACTTGTGACAAAAATTGGTGCATACTTTTGAAGAGACCAACAGAGAACAGACTATTCAAAATCAATGGGGTCTGCCGCCAATTGTGGGACACCACAAATGCGGGGGGTGTGTGGCATGTCCACTCACTGAGAAGAGAACTGAGCTTACCTATGGCAAAATCAGTTGGAAGTTACGGGCACACACCAATTGTAGATCGAAAAATGTAGTCTACATAATAAAGTGTCCTTGTGACCTACTATATGTAGGGAAGACCACCAGAGAAGTGTGACAACGCATAGGAGAGCACAGGTCTTGCATGAGAAACAAAGTCCAGGACAAACCCCTAGTCGTCCATTTCACTAAACTGGGACATAGTGATACAGATTTCAGGTGGTTTGTTCTGCAACAAGTTAAAGCTCCAACTCGGGAGGGGGGGGGAGACATTGCTTCCATTCTCCATAAAACCGAACACAAATTGATTTATACTCTTAATACAGTGAAACAAGGACTTAATAGGGCTGTGGAATGGAACCACCTAATTACCCAGAAATGAAGAGCTATGACTTTGATGGGGGAGGAGGGCTGTTAATATGAACCCCCTTTTTTTAGACGATTATAAAAAGGTGTTTTGTTATAGGGGCATTCCATCTCCAGCCTGTTTTCTAATAATCACAGCACTTTGCCCCCTTTTCTGCCTAAGAATGACCTGTTATCGGTTACCCGAGTGATCACTGTGCAGCAGGAATAAACTCGTTAGAATTGGAATGAATCCATATGTTGACTGCTGTGTTATGCAAACATAATGGGAGAGCATGAGTTATATAAACACAGGGTAAGTAATAGCCTTCCCTCCGTGTCTATGGTGAATAAATCATTTTAAAAAAGTGGATATGCAATTTGGCATAATCCTTTTGGAAAACAAATATGAAAGAATTTTTACAACAACATATGGTGCTGTGATGAAGAGACAACTGCGGTGTGAGAGGAGGCACTATGTAACTCGACATGAAAACACAGATAATAGGAACGAAAAATTCCTCTTTCTATGACCAGTTTGATCACAATGACCGACTAGTCCATTTTAGATGACCGCAACCGTAAACAGACAAACATAAACAAACGTGGCGGCAGAGGCACAGAGCTACTGTGAGAAGAGGCGGAATCAGTACGCACGGCAGAAAGCAAAGATGATAAAAAAGGTGCATCTGACATACGCGTTCTCGCTAGACAGGCTACACGCTGGTCTCTATAGGTTATCCGGTGTGATCACCGCATGCACAGCAGTAGAAACATCTAGTCCTAAATATGCCGCGTTAGGGAACGCCAGAGTGTCTGGGACACGCTCAATGTCTTTTTCAGCATACAAAAGAAATTAAATGAATATTTGAACTACATTACAGGACATAATGGATGAGAATACAAAAAACATAAATCAAATGAAATATTTGTAAAATGAATGGTTAATAGATACCACTCATATACTAGCATGCAACTCTGATGCTAGACAGAAATATGACTTTTCGTTCATAAACGCAAATAAGGGAATGGAGTAGAATAGATTAAAACAATCAGCATTTACCCGCACTTACCCGAGTTTGTTGCACCTCTCCACAGGTCACTGGATGAGAACCAGTTGAGAGTGGCAGAACTGAATAAACCAGGGAAGACCAAAGACTCTGGAGAAGAGGATTGCCCACAGCATAGTGGTTGCACATAAAGCACAAATCTTCACAATAGGTTTGTACTATCTAGCTGCTGTGTTAAGTTTTCTGATCAAGATAATTTGCTGAATAGTAAACAGTTTAGGTATTGTAATTGTTTAGGTCGTGCCATCTTGGGGAAACAAGGACCCATACAGAAATATGGACTAATGTCAACATCTGAACCATCTGCACCGATCGATAAGTGCAGGTGAGTCAGATGATGACTAGTGAGGAGTCAGTGCTGATATTAATTATATTATAAATTAACGAGAGGGATGACATAGAACTGAGAGTGCATTTAATTGTTTTGTAGGGACCTGGGCTCACCCTACAGTAGAAGACAGCACGTAGAAGGTCTGCTGTCGGTTCGTCCTGAAGAAGGTTGCTATATGAAGAAGACCCGAATAGTGGTAATGGGAACAACCGAAACATGTGTAGACATTTGGAATCTGTGAGATTAACATCTACACAGATGGGTTGATTGAGCAACAGATCTTTTTCAGCATACAAAAGAAATGAAATGAATATTTGAACAACATTACAGAACATAATGGATGAGAATACAAAAAACATAAATCAAATGAAATATTTATAAAATGAATGGTTAATAGATACCACTCATATACTAGCATGCAACTCTGATGCTAGACAGAAATATGACTTTTCGTTAAAAAGCGTGAATAAGGGAATGGAGTAGAATAGATTAAAACACTCAGCATTTACCCGCACTTACCCGAGTTTGTTGCACCTCTCCACAGGTCACTGGATGAGAACCAGTTGAGAGTGGCAGAAGTGAATAAACCAGGGAAGACCAAAGACTCTGGAGAAGAGGATTGCCCACAGCATAGTGGTTGCACATAAAGCACAAATCTTCACAATAGGTTTGTACTATCTAGCTGCTGTGTTAAGTTTTCTGATCAAGATAATTTGCTGAATAGTAAACAGTTTAGGTATTGTAATTGTTTAGGTCGTGCCATCTTGGGGAAACAAGGACCCATACAGAAATGTGGACTAATGCCAACATCTGAACCATCTGCACCGATCGATAAGTGCAGGTGAGTCAGATGATGACTAGTGAGGAGTCAGTGCTGATATTAATTATATTATAAATTAACGAGAGGGATGACATAGAACTGAGAGTGCATTTAATTGTTTTGTAGGGACCTGGGCTCACCCTACAGTAGAAGACAGCACGTAGAAGGTCTGCTGTCGGTTCGTCCTGAAGAAGGTTGCTATATGAAGAAGACCCAAATAGTGGTAATGGGAACAACCGAAACATGTGTAGACATTTGGAATCTGTGAGATTAACATCTACACAGATGGGTTGATTGAGCAACAGATCTTTGTCAGCATACAAAAGAAATGAAATGAATATTTGAACAACATTACAGAACATAATGGATGAGAATACAAAAAACATAAATCAAATGAAATATTTATAAAATGAATGGTTAATAGATACCACTCATATACTAGCATGCAACTCTGATGCTAGACAGAAATATTACTTTTTGTTAATAAGCGCGAATAAGGGAATGGAGTAGAACAGATTAAAACACTCAGCATTTACCCGCACTTACCCGAGTTTGTTGCACCTCTCCACAGGTCACTGGATATGAATCAGTTGAGAGTGGCAGAAGTGAATAAACCAGGGAAGACCAAAGACTCTGGAGAAGAGAATTGCCCACAGCATAGTGGTTGCACATAAAGCACAAATCTTCACAGTAGGTTTGTACTATCTAGCTGCTGTGTTAAGTTTTCTGATCAAGATAATTTGCTGAATAGTAAACAATTTGGGTATTTTAATTGTTTAGGTCGTGCCATCTTGGGGAAACAAGGACCCATACAGAAATATGGACTAATGCCAACATCGGAACCATCTGCACCGATTGATAAGTGCAGGTGAGTCAGATGATGACTAGTGAGGAGTCAGTGCTGATATGAATTATATTATGAATTCACGAGAGGGATGACATAGAACTGAGAGTGCGTTTAATTGTTTTGTAGGGACCTGGGCTCACCCTATAGTAAAAGACAGCACATAGAAGGTCTGCTGTCGGTTCGTCCTGAAGAAGGTTGCTATATGACGAAGACCCGAATAGTGGTCATGGGAACAACCGAAACATGTGTAGACATTTGGAATCTGTGAGATTAACATCTACACAGATGGGTTGATTGAGCAACAGATCTTTTTCAGCATACAAAAGAAATGAAATGAATATTTGAACAACATTACAGAACATAATGGATGAGAATACAAAAAACATAAATCAAATGAAATATTTGTAAAATGAATGGTTAATAGATACCACTCATATACTAGCATGCAACTCTGATGCTAGACAGAAATATGACTTTTCGTTAAAAAGCGTGAATAAGGGAATGGAGTAGAATAGATTAAAACACTCAGCATTTACCCGCACTTACCCGAGTTTGTTGCACCTCTCCACAGGTCACTGGATGAGAACCAGTTGAGAGTGGCAGAAGTGAATAAACCAGGGAAGACCAAAGACTCTGGAGAAGAGGATTGCCCACAGCATAGTGTTTGCACATAAAGCACAAATCTTCACAATAGGTTTGTACTATCTAGCTGCTGTGTTAAGTTTTCTGATCAAGATAATTTGCTGAATAGTAAACAATTTGGGTATTGTAATTGTTTAGGTCGTGCCATCTTGGGGAAACAAGGACCCATACAGAAATATGGACTAATGCCAACATCTGAACCATCTGCACCGATTGATAAGTGCAGGTGAGTCAGATGATGACTAGTGAGGAGTCAGTGCTGATATGAATTATATTATGAATTCACGAGAGGGATAACATAGAACTGAGAGTGCGTTTAATTGTTTTGTAGGGACCTGGGCTCACCCTATAGTAAAAGACAGCACATAGAAGATCTGCTGTCGGTTCGTCCTGAAGAAGGTTGCTATATGAAGAAGACCCGAATAGTGGTCATGGGAACAACCGAAACATGTGTAGACATTTGGAATCTGTGAGATTAACATCTATACAGATGGATTGATTGAGCAACAGACCTGAACCCAGAAAAATTGTAACAGAAAAACTGTCATATATAACCAAAGAGGGTTAGAGAAAGAAGTTAGAAAGTATGAATGGAATGGAGAATGAGAGTGAATGAGTAGTTGTACATTTTGATAGGTGAGCTTTGGTATCTTAGAATTAACCTGGATGCAATACAGGTTATTTGATAAAATTGTTACATAAAAAAAAATTTTGAAAAATGTTGTAGAATGTATTTGATTTTTTTAAAAATGTGTATGACACAATAAAACTGATTTCATTGATTGAATACATTGAATCATTGGTTGATATTTATAAAAAAAAAAACATATATTAGTATAAGAGATCACCCCTCTCTTTGATTGGTCTAATACATATTGTTTCATTGTCTACTGAGAGACCAGTTGCGAAATCAGGCATTCCCATTGTTCTTTGATTGTTGCCTCATAAAGTAAGCAGACAAGTTCTGCTGCACTGCAGGCAGCAGCTTTTCCCCTCGGTGCTCAAGGTGGCTGATGAGCCCTGGAAGATAGGGTGGAGGAGAGCATGCCTGCCCCCGAGTTCAGAGGTAGCCATAGGCACAATCACTTCAGTCGTTTGCCAATCTGGAAGCACACACTTTTAATGCCACCTAACTGGAGAGTAGGAGATGTATTTCATTGTCTTTGGAGTTCTATTGGCTTTAAGGCCCTCGCTTCCCTCACCTCGGACATATGAATTGGGCCCCAGGCTGTTACTGGCTTGTGAAGCTCCCGGGCAGCGGGTAGGGAGTTTAATAATATATCATTACAAAGTGGCCGGGCAGCTTGTAACATGTGAGGGGCTGTTTTTCAGTGTGTTTACAAGTTAGGAGCAAAACTGATACGCCACTGAAGCATGCACTTACTGATTTATTGTGGCCTAACGTCCCTAGCACCTCCTCCACTAGTCACTTACACTGCCTGCTCATTCACGAGCACGGGCACTCCAGAATTTACCCCCACTGCCTCTACCCCTCTCCTTCTCTGCACTTGCATGTTCTGAATGCTCACAAAGCCTAGTAGGTCTGTCTTTATCCTCCAGTGTATTAATTTGTTTCACTCCCATGTTACCTCCCTGTTGCCCGTTTGGTGCTTTGAAACACAATGTACTAGTTATATAAATTCCTAACAAATGCACAATAAATAAAACAATAAATAAATCCCCATTCTGACCAAATTTTCTGACAGCATTTATCTATCTAAAAAGCAAAACAGTGTTGAGAATTCCATAAATTCTAGGTACACAATTTCCATTTTCAGGATCTGATATTTTAAAACTATAAGGTACAGGTTAAAGTCCTTGTTTGCTCTGCCTATGTTTTCCCTAAACCCTAAGTGCGTGTCAGCCAAACCATAACTGTTCTAAACAAGCGGATACAATGGCAATACAGCGTGACCAAATATTGTAAAGCTCCTTTCCATTAAATATATTAGGTGATAATTTGCATTTGTATTTATTTGAACAACGAGGTTGTCAGTGTCGATTAGAAATGAAGCATTCCCATGAAGGGTGCCTGTAAAATAACACCAAGATGAGAATAATTAAAGAGCCCGTTTTTGGGGGTGTAACACATTAGCACATATACCAGGGACAAAACAAACCTAAACAGAATGTATCTTAAAAAACATGTATCTTACAAAGTTAACATTACCCTAAGGGGGCAACTTCTTCAAACTAAAGACGCCTAATAATTAAATATACACAATTACATTATTAAGTGTCAATGGAGGCAGTGATGGGGTCAAGAAGGGAGGATGGGTGAGAAGGTAAGGGGATCTCTCTCTTTAGGAAATAAGTGAAGTTTAAGCTAAGCTTTGAACAGATCCAAAGGTGGGTTGGCTTCGATTGTTGTGGGCAATGGGTGCCAGTGAAGGTGTAGCATGGCCAGTAGGGAGAAAGAGCAGAAGCAATAGGAGGCACAGGAAGGGTATGTGAAGGTGAGGTTGAATGCAGTGGAGGATCAGAGTGGGAACCAGATGGTGAGTAAATTGAGATACAATCAGACAGGTACTGAGTAGAAAGATATTTGATAGCTTTGTAGATTAGTAGAAGGAATTTGTAAAGAAAGTGGTTGTGCATGGAGAGCAAACCAGCATCTTGCTTTTAAGTAGAAGTTGGGGAGGAGCTGGGAAGATTGTAGAGAGTGTGGGTAGCAAAGTTGAGGACTTTGTCTATTAGGAGGAAGGCCATGGAGTAGGCCTGAGCAGTAATCCAGTTTGCTGAGCACAAGAATGGAGATTAGAGTTTTGAAGAGTGGATAGTAAGAAAAGAACACATTGTCCAAATGTTGAGGAGGTTAATACAAACTGCAGAGGTAGTAGTAGTGATGAATTGTTACAATTGTGGGTCACTATCAAAGAGGACCCCAAGACTGCGAGCCTTACGTGAGTGAGCGAGAAGGTTAGGCAGGAAGGAGATAGGAGAGGGCAAGGGAAGGATGGCATTGGAAGCTGGGAGAAAAATGACTTGAGTTTTTGCAGAGTTCAGATTGAGACAGCAGAGAGCCATCCAGTGAGGAATTGGAGTGAGACAGTTCTGAATCTGTTTCGAGATAGCTGGGGTGAAGGAGGAAAAGGAAGAAATAGTGCCATCAGTAAAAAGGTGATTGTTTGTTTGTTTATTTATTTGTATGGCGCACAAAACCCGAAGGTAACTGGGCACAAGCAGTACAAGGAGGCTTTAGGCTTGGGATACATAGAGTTGCAGTCATAGTAATACAGGTACAAATGGAGATATTCACAGTACACAAATTATGGTTCACAAATTGCAGGTAAACATTGAGGATATATACAATTACATTACAGATATATAAAATTACATTGCCAAGCAATATGGGAGGTAGTTTCAGTTGCAGGATTTTATGATCACAGATACTTGGCTTAGTATGTTGTTTAACATTCGGTGTTCGGGTGAGCGTCATTGGTTCTGATCCATTTCTGTATGTTGCGTCTGAAGCTAGGGTAGGTTTGATCAACCCGGAGTGAGTAGGGGCGTGAGATCCATTTTGGGCTGCTATAACTGGGAAACTTCTGCCGCCAGATTTGGCTAGATTGAAGCGTGGTACGCTGAGGCAGCATGAGTTGGAAGACCTAGTCAGGTGAGTGGTTGTTTTCTTGACTATCCGATGGGTGAGGTACCGTGTGCAGCATTATTGAGGCATTTGTGGGTCAGGGAGGTTGTTTTTGGCAGGATTTTGTCCTTGATTGTCAGCCAGTGGTTTTGTCTTCTAATCACAGATATGTGATCTTTATTTGGGATATTTAGTGCCGTTCGTAGGGCGTTATTTTGTAGCATTTGTATCTTGTTTAAGATGTACTTGTTAGCCCCCAAGTAAAGAGCATGACAGTAGTCCAATCTTGAGAGTATGAGGGCATTCGCTAAAATGATGCAGCGGGATGAGGATAGATAAGGTCTGCAGGCCCTGATTAATTTGCATGTATATGCTGATGTGGACGCTAAACAATTGACTTGTTTGCTCATGGTTAGAGTGGAGTCAAGGTAGAAACCAAGCGTTTTTACTTCCTTTACAACCTTGATAGAGTTGCCATCAATGTTGAAGGAGGAGTAATCGTTATTGAGCTTTTTGAGGTTGGCCGAGGTTCCTAGTATTAGAAGTTCAGTCTTGTCGTCATTCAGGCAGAGGGCATGTGTGGCCGTCCATGCCTGAATGAAGAGGTAGATTTTGTTCACAAGAGCTGTGTCAGTGATGTAATTGCCCGAAAGGGGTATGAGGATCTGGGTGTCATCTGGATAGTTAGTGTAGGTGACACCCAGATTGTCCAGTTTGTCGAACAATGGCACCAGGATTGTCCAATTTGTCGAACAATGGCTTTGTGAAGATGGTGTACATGGTGGATGAAATGCATGATCCTTGTGGAACGCCTCAAGTTATGGGGATAGGATCTGCTAAGTCTGAGGGGGAAAAGACTTGCATGGTTCTATTGTTAAGGAATGATTGCACCCATGCTACTGCGTCCTTAGAGAAGTGAACCGCTGAGGCAAGGTGTTTACAAAGGACTTTGTGGTCCACTAAGTCAAAGGCGGCTGACAGGTCAAGGAGGAGTAGCATGGCAATTTTCCCTTTCTCTGTTAGAGCCTCAATTTGTGTTTTTAAGTCACGCAGTGCAGTTTCAGTGCCGTGTTGTGGCCTAAAGCCTGATTGGCGGGTGCCGAGGAGATGATTTTTTTCCAGCTATTGTGTATCTGAAGGTATGCTGCTCTGTCAAGTATCTTCAGAAGGAAAGGCACTGCCGTAATGGGCCTGTAGTTGGTGGGAATGGCTGGATCTAATGTTTTATTTTTTCAGTAAAAGTAAGACCCAGGATTCTTTGAGATTGTTTGGGACAGTATTAGTTGAAAATGATGTATTGATGAGTTTGGCGATAAATGGTGACAGGTCTCTGGCTGCATCTTTAATTAATTGTGCCTGGCAGTTGTCGCCCTGGCATCTAGTTGGTTTCAGGGTGGAGATGATTTTCTCCACTTCAAGGATAGAGACTTTTGAGAATTTAAATTGATTTAAATTAATTGTGAAAGCAAAAGAATGGGATGAGTCTTTCTAGGGCAGAGGTACACAGGGTTAAGACCAGATGTCCAAGGACTGATGCTTGGGAACACCAACAGGAAGATGGGTGGGGTCAGAGGTTTGCGAGTTCCAAGAGATTTCAATGTATGCTGCAGTTCAGGCAAGAGCAGATTTGCAAAACCCAAAGTCCAGGAGAGTATGGAGGAGATCGGAGTGTTAGACAGTGTCAAAAGCAGCAGAAAGGTCTCAAAGGATGAGTATAGAAGAGAGTTTGGAGTCGTGAGCATTAGAGAGAAAGTTGGAGACATGCATTAATGCAGTCTTGGTGGAGGGCTTACTATGGAAGCCAGATTGAAGTGGATATTCAAGTTAATTTCCCTCAAGGTACTTAGTGACCCTGTCACACGCCACCAGCACTATTACTTTTGAAAAGCAGCGAAGGATAGGCACTGAGTGATAGTTTTCTGAGACATGTGGGTCTGCAGAGGGTTTCTTCAGTAGTTATGAGGCAGTTTCAGATTTGAAGGAGGCAGAGAAGAGTCCAGCAGTGGGATAGGGGTTAAAGTACTTAGAGAGATAAGGGTAAGCATTTGGGACCATTGGAGGAGCAAGGTGATATGGCACTGTAAAGGATGTGTGGAAATTCAATGAGAGAGTTTGGGAGAAGATGTAAAGCATAGAAAAGGTATGAGGATAGGTGCTAGGCAGAATGTGGGATGGGGTGAAAGAGAGTGGAGGATGGTGAGTGTCACAAAGTTTAGAGATTGTAGAGGAAAAGTATTGAGCAAAGTCATTAGCAGAAAAGGAGGAGGTGATGGATATTGTCTTGGGAGGCTTGAACAAAGATTTACGTGGGTGGTTGTGAAGGGGGTAGATTAGGTTTGTGAAGTAGGATGATTTTCCAGAGTCCAGTGTAGAGTTTAGGGAAGGAAGGGAATTTGTGTAGTCAAGAAAGTGTATGTCACAGCACATGGTTGTTTTGAGGGTCTGAATTTCAGAGGTCATACAAGGGTGAAGATGGGAAGGTGTGAATGTGCCGGGGGATAGTGCTATTCAAATGGAGTCATAAGTGCATAGTGAAAGTCGTCAGAAAAAGGTGCTTTGGCAGAATAGGGGAAAGAGAGAGGAGAGTGGTCCTCACATCATCAAGGTTTGGGGCAACTGCCTGAATCTCCTCCTTGTCACTGAAGAAGACATTTGAGGCATAGAAGGTGGAGGGGCTGAGATGTTAAAGTGAACAATGGAATGATCAGAGGGAGAGGGGTCAATGGAGAGATTAGAGGAAGAGAGTGAATTAGAGAGAAAGACAAGGTCAAGAGAGTTCCCACTAGAGTGGGTAGTCTGGTCATGCAGGGAGTAGAGGGAGTAGTCAGGTAGGAGGGATTTAATTTTAAGACAGATGGTTGCAAAGGGCTTACAACAGTTAAAGTCCCCCAGCATGACAATTGTGATATCATTAGGAAGTGACTCAAGCAAAAGAGTCAGATCAGGGAGGAAGGACCTGAGAGAACCAGGGGGCGGATAGAACAGTGAGAGGAGTAGGAGCAGGGAGCTGAGGGGTGTCATATTAAAAAGGGGAAGTGTTGATATTAGAGGAGGGTTAGGGGCAGTGGTGAAGGCTTTATTTATATGGTTCCTCATGCCACCACCCTTCTCTGTGTGATAAAATGTCCCTAAAGGAATTGTTTAATGCCTCTGAAGTCTCTGCTAATTCATTCAAAACCAGTCTAAAATTTGGAGTGGGATCAGATAGCTGTGCTGAAGTTGCCTTGCTTCTTTTTACTTTGTCTCCCAGCTTCAATAGCATAGATTGTAGATAGGATAAGGACTTAAGTGTGGCCTGCATGCGTGGTGCCAATAATGCTCACTGGTATTAATATATTTTGCATGCATCCCACCATTATATGTATTCCAGAATCTGGTGCCATATCGCTTTTTATGGGTCCACTATATGTCCAATCATTAGTTTGTTAGACTTACCAATCAGACCATTCAACATATAACAGGCATAAAAACAAATCCTAAAAATGACTTACTCCTCCTTCTTTTGTGTTGTTAAAATATGTGTTATGGTTACAGCTGGTGAAGATGGTATTTCTGGAATAAGTCTGGAAGTATTACAAACATACCACTGCTACCAGTGGTAAACTCTGAATT
Source organism: Ambystoma mexicanum (assembly GCF_040938575.1). Taxonomy (NCBI): domain Eukaryota; kingdom Metazoa; phylum Chordata; class Amphibia; order Caudata; family Ambystomatidae; genus Ambystoma; species Ambystoma mexicanum. The sequence goes on along the minus strand of NC_090937.1, from coordinate 578,841,315 downwards.
GGGCAGATGTTCTGAAATAACACAGGTGGAGGTGGGAATTGCTCCACTGTTACTTCACAAATACAATTCCCCCAACTCATAAAGACATATAAGTGTACATATAAGTAGAAAAATATGTTGACAAATTTATGTGACAAAATGTGGTATGGATTACATCAAATAGTCTGAATTGGCAAGACAGTGAATTGATGACACATTTGCACAATGTGACTCATGTAGAGAAATATTAAGCGACATATAATATATTGGCTAGAAAGATCAAGCAACAACAAAACTAAATTTTCTAGCAAACATGGAAATGGTGCTATGCGTCCTTCTATTGAAGTTTATCGTGCTAAGGTGTAATCTACCACAATCTTTGGTGCTGAAATAGTGGGGCTATGGCAAAATGAATGATCTATCATAGATAACCTATTTTTAAAAAGACTCCTAGACTTACCAAAAAGGACCCCAAATACTTCTTTGTAATTAGAGCTGGACTGGTATGGCATTGCACATGACATATCGTTGATGCTATTACTTTGCTGGATCAGAATGTGGTCATCCGAACTATAGTTAAATACCAGGAAGGACTCTTGGATGTATTGCATCAAGAGGGGGATCTACATTTTCCTGGTGTAATCATATTAGGTCCCTATTTACACAATTGGATCGAATGGGCTTTTGGACAAATCCTTTGATTATTGATGAGAAGTCAAAACTTTGGATTAAAACGTTACATAGAGAGATTTCCATTGAGCAGATCATTTGAGATTGTTATAGCTCTGGGTTTCTGCGTGCCTATTGGTCAGCAAAAAACCTTTTGGGGTAAAAACCCTACCAAGATATTACAAACCTGCATTACGTGAGATTCTCATACATACGATTGAGACTGGGTATTTTACCCTTAATATGTTTTAGGCATCATGGAACACGTTAGCGAACAACTCCTGTCAATTTTGTATTGGTGTGATGGAGTCATTTTATACTGTTGTGTTCTTCTGCTCTTTGTATATCGATTTGGACACTTTTATCCATACAGCATGGTTACATAGAGGAATATTGACACGTCACCATAGCATAAGTATGTTCATTTGCTTTGACTTTAGCTATTACTATACAACTCTGTAGTGATAATGTGTACATTATTTTAGCATTATCACAGGACATGTTGTTTGAAATTTTATTTTTACGGTTTTTGTTCAATATTGTATGCAAAGAAATATTTTCCCACGTATTTGTACATTGCTTTTATGGCTTCTTAGTCAAAATAGAGCTGATGAGAGAATATATAGGAAGTGATAGGCAGGGATATAGGGAATGAAAACCTCACACATATGCCCAAATACAATTGTCGAAAATAGGACACCTCAATTGCCTCTTTCCTCAGTCAGTGCAGTCTTCAGCATGCTATGTTCGGCGCAACACAGAACACTCTGCATCTGTTCCGGAAAGCCCTTACAGGAAGCCCTTCTAGTCATTGTGGTTTACTCTCCAGATAATCTGCCACCATCCATTTTCAAAATTAAGATTTCAGGGCATGAATACATACTGCAGGTTGTCAAACTCGTGATCTCGATGGGCGGCAGCCATGTTCTGGGCAGGTAAATGCAAACCTCTCTAATGATTCTAGAAACGTGAGACGGTAGCAGCCTCTCACCCCTAATATGGCCGCCTTTTCTGTACACTGCTCTGTGAAACAAACTAAAGAACACACACTATGTGTGGGGAAACAAGATTGCTTTGGATTGTAATGGAATGCATCGTACTTCATCACGCTGCATTGTATACTATATTTTTGACACAAGTTTCAGGAACCAGTTTGAGAGTGAGAGCAAAATCCTTCCCCATTAAGCACCTAAGAATGTAAGGTCAGTATCCCATTCACATTTTGCTCTAACCTCATTGACAGCTGGGGGCCTTCAATGTTTTTACCATTGAGTAGAAAGTGAAGAGCACCTGCTTGCAGGCTCCGGAATACATGATGTAAAGTAGTAAAGACGTAGTTTGCGGTGTGGTCTGGCGTCTCTTCTCCAACTAGGAAACATGTCACATCTAAATTAGAGAAACACGAATGCATGCTCTTCATCAATTTCTCTTTAAATGTCACCTGAGTCACAAACATACACTCTGGAAACATAATCCTCAGATTGCTGATACCCATACAAGACCAAGGTTTGCAAAACAGTGGGATTTCATTTGATTTATACCCCTAGTCTTATTTCCCCAAATAGAAAGCTTCAACTCCCAAACTGTGAAATTTTAGACCAGACCGTAACTGGTCACAGTTTTCTTCTATTTTATCTGATAGCAGAAACGACCAAAGGGAGGTAGAGTGCACTGATGCTCTTTCCATATTAAGAGAGGAGAGGGGACCGACATGACATCCCCAGTGAACTGCAAACTGGGAATTAGCAGCTAGAAAATACAGCTCTATGTCAGGAGCCACCCCTCACCCCCCAAGGAGAAGGGTTACAAAAGGGTAATGCATTTAATGGAGGGGGTGCTGATTTGAACCCCAAAATTGTCGAATCAGAGGTGACCGTATTTTAGAAAGAAAAAATTGATATTCTGAAGAAATACAAAAACTGTAAGCCACTGCCATTTTTATGAGTGACACTCTCCATAAAGTGATATAGGCAATTACACCAATGCCATGTTCTGACTCTAAGGTTTCCAAGTATGCTAAAAGATCAGCACGCAGCAGTTCAAACGCATCCCTAAAGCCTTTGACCCTGAGAAATATATCAGTATCTTATGCCCAGATCAGGTCTTCTGTGTTATGTGATTGAGCTGATACCGTTCGTTTTTAGATGTAATGAACCCAGCATTTGACCACCTTACCCATCATTGGGGAGAAATTAAACTCTGAATGCCTAATGCAAAACGGAAGATCATCCAGTACAAATAGATAACAGCCATCTGCCCACCGATTCCTCGCTGTGCATGCTCCCCCCTCATTAATGACACCTCATTCACATCAGTGGAGGAATAAGGGGGCACCCCAGCTCTATTTAGAAGAGCCATCATTGCATGTCTGCTTCTATCTGTGCTTCTATCTTGCCAGAGCAATTATACAAGAAGCCTTCATGGCAAATCTCCTGTTAACTATCATTGGTTTTTTGATAAAGTTTATCTCCATAGCCTGAATCTATTTAACTTGCTCCTAATAACCCATGGGAGACAATGTTCTCATGTTTCTGCATATTCAGTCGAGAGACCTTTTAATACAGATTCCATTCAACATATGTAAGACAGAGTGCACTTTAGCACTCATTCTCAACCCAACACAGATGCCCCTAAAAAACACTTTAAACTCCTCACAAATAACTGAGGCTTGAGTGGCAGATCTCTCATTCAGAATCAAATTCTGCTTTATCTGGAAATTAACCTCATTTGCGAACACCACTTTTGATAAGGCCAAGTGTTTCATTTTCCAAGGGGGTCGCCCATTGCATAAGCATAGTTCAACCATGATAGGGCTGCAGTCTGGAAATCACTCTGTTAGGATTGAGTAGCCTTTAACCATAGCCTTTGCCGGTCCGATAGCACAGCCAGTAGAGCACTGCTTTGACATCCGTGCAGAGCCTGCTGAAACAGGTTCGAATCCTGGCAGGGCTAAACTCTGCCTTTCATCCTTCCGTGGTCGATAAATGAGCCCCACACACTGTGGGTAATAATAAGCAGCGCTCAGATGCCTGAGGGTTCATAGCGCTAATAAATGCTAAGTTATTAATTATTATTGTATTGCAAGACCTTGCTGACAATAAGATCAAATCATTCCGCAAGTACACATAATGCATTGAAGAGTGAAATGAACATACACAGGATACTGGGTCATACATCTATTAGATCAAAAGAAGATATTAAATGCGATTCTCCTTGCAATACTAACAAAGAGGTCCGTTTGTTACGCCAGACTGATCGTGTGACTAATTTAGGGTATTATGAAATCCCTCTGCAATAATACATTTCAAAACAAACCAGCATCTGACAAAAAATGGGTTGCCTATGCATTGGGAATATGAGTAAATACACGTGAGAGGAATGCCACACAAGACCACAGTCATAATCATTGATGTTCCTTCATGGTCAATATCAACCCTGAATATCATGAACAGAAGAGACTGGTGAATGTCTTATGTCCAATGACCTTTCTGGACGAGTATGGTGTAATCAATTGTATCTCCTAGCCCATAACAGTGGCCCCACGTAGATTCCAGGTTGGAAAAGAAAGACAATCATTCCATGTCTCTCCCAATCCCCTATGTTCCCCTGGCCAAAGCATTCAAATCATAGACTTGTATTATTTGTCTTTTATTTGCAGCAACATACAGTGCATGCCACCACAACCTCTTAAAGGAATCAGCAGCATCCAGCCATTACCCACACTGCAATATCCAAATCTCCAGTGGGAAGCGCACTCACCAAAATTGAAACCCCTGAAGAGACAAACACTAACCAAATGCCACAGCTCAGTGCCACCCGTGACAGCTACACAGGTAGCAAATCTGACTTGCCTGCCGCCCTCCTGTTCAACCATACATTAGATGATAATTTCAATCTGATCTGTTACATATATCCCAAAGAGAGCCCTCCCCCAACAAGACATAGGCACCCTTAACCACAGGGACATAGAGGGGGGTCATACCCACCGTTACCCAAGGAACTTACACTGGAACTGTGCAGAATCAAGTCACTTCCCAGTTACACAGTGAGCCTGTGTCAAAATGGGGAGGGCTTAGCCCACTAGTTAAGACTTTGTCCTTTACACGAAAGCCCCAGAAGAAGAGATCAGATTAGATTTGTTTGGAAACCAACTCAACCTGGACAGGAGATGGCTATTGAAAACCAGGAACATGGACCAGCAGTGTGGTGACTCGGGTGAGATCAGAGGTGGAGGTGGAGTTGGAGGATGGCCAAGAGACCATCAGAAGAGACTATCAGGAGGGAGGGAGGCGTGTGTGGCTTGGTGAGTGTTTTAAAACATAAGGTAAGGAGTGATTGAGTAGCAAACGCATACTGGGTAATAGGATGGTGATTGAGTAGCAAGAAGTGGGTAGGAGGGAGTAGTAGTCTAGTAGTGGGGAAGAGGGAGAAGTCGTGTGGAAGAGGGAGTAGTGGTGTGGAGGAGTGAGTAATTATCTAGAGGCAGGAATAGTAGTGTGTAGTAGGGAGTATTAGCGCAAAGGGGAATCAGCAGTTTTAGAAGGAGGAATAACATCAAAGGGTTGAAGTGAGACATGGGAGGAGTGAGACATAAGAGAGATAAAAGACTGGTGGGAGGAATGTATAGGGGGGATAAACAGTAAGAGTATAAAGGAGCCGTACAATTGGGCATTGTAGAAAAGGCCTGAATCAAACAGCTTAATTGCAAGACACCATTCCAACTGCCATTAGAACACTGTTGACTGGATTGAATAGGGAGAGTTAGGAAGTTCCTGCGTGAGTCTAGTGAGAGAAGGCATTTGGCCTCCAGGTCCTCCACACAGCAAGAACACAGTATTAGACAGTAGGGGTCGCTCTTCTGTATTTACTAACGTGGGGTCGAGGTCACCAGGGTTAGACTGGAGGTTTGACATTAGATGAGATAGAGAGAAAATGAGAGATAGAGAGAGATAGAGAGAGAGAGAGAGAGAGAGAGAGAGAGAGAGAGAGAGAGAGAGAGAGAGAGAGAGAGAGAGAGATCTGATTTTTGTCAGATGAGAAGGCAAAAGAAGTGTTAGGCATACATGCCTTTTGATGGCAGAGAAGCAGGCAAAAGATACAGAAACCCAATAATAACCAAAAGAGGTCTTGTATTAATGTCCCTCTGCCAAATAGCCATCACAGACAGGGTGTCTCAAAACTAAGATATATATAACATTGTTCACGCAGGTATAAACCTTTTCCGCTGACATTATCCTCATCTCCCCCTCCGATATCAAAGGCAGTCTCACTTTGGCCCTGTGTTCCCCCAATGGAGGTGGTTGGTACTTCACATCCAAGGTGCCCAACACAAGGTACAACTCACAGATGTCTGGCATCAAATGTCCCTTGGCCAAATGGCCATTCCAGACACAGTGTCTCAAGATTTTCCTTGAAGAACCTTTCCCGACAATCAAGATAGGCATGCCACCGTTCATGCAGGTAGAGACTTTTTCAGCTGGCTTCATCCTGATTCCCCCTCCCATATCAAAGGCAGTTCTCACTTTGGCCCCAGTCCTCACGATTGGAGTGGGTGGTCCTGCACATTCCATGTGCTGAACACAATGTACAACTCAAAGGGGTCTTGCATGAAATGTCACTTGGCCAAATGGCCATTCCAGACAGAGATTATGTTGTTCTCCCTCCCTTATGTCTTTTAATATATCTTCAAGCTTTATTAATTTCTATGTAGCTCTTTAAAAACCACATTATATTATATGTTAAGTTGTAACTAGTTAATATATTGTTTTGTAAATCAGTTGCATACTTTGATAAGTTAGATTTGTTCGAAATTTAAATTTAGTACTTCCTGTGCAGACAAAAATGCCTTAATACACTGTTTTGGGGTATCTGAATCCAGGGACGTCATTTAGTTTTTTCTTGGTTTTTTGTACAAATTGAAGCTCCTGGGCTTTGTGAAATGCTGTGTGGCTCTTTGTTTCAAGAGTGGCTGGATTTGTTGATCAGGCTTCTTAAAAAAACAGGGGCTTCCACGAGTGTAAAACGTTGAGCAGTGACCCTTAAAAAGAAAGAATAGGAATAACACATAATCTGTCTTTCTTGAACTCTATACAATAATTGCTAGACTCATTAAAGGTTTATTTCAGGTACATTTCAGGGAGTGAGTAACTGAATGAGTCTGTTCTTAAACATCTCAAATTCACAATGCAGACAAAATACTACAAAAAGCATTTAGAGCAGACTAAGCATCCATTTTGGACTATGTATTTAGCTTTTAGCAAGTTGCAGTTATAGCATGTTTTTTTCTGCCACTACATATGGTGATTCATTCTTGTATGAAATGTTTATCACATTACAGCGATATTGTAACCATATTTTTCATAGTGTACTTAGGAACAATGCTATGTGATGCCACTTTCTGTTTTGTCAAGGGGTAAACAGTCATGTTCCATCGCTTCCCATGATGTCACTTCGGGTTGGGTCAAATGACATCACTTCCTGTGATGTCATCAGAGGTCAAGGTACATTATATTAAGACAAGATGGACCAGTGGAATGGGATAACACATAAAGTCTTCGCTCAAATACAGATTTTAATATGTAATCAATACAAATTTCGCATAGTTATTGTATGTATGTTATAAAACCATAAAACCAAATAATTCATTTCATCAATTTAACATTCGTATCTCAAACAATCACTCTTAATCCCATACTTTCACATTCAAACCATCAACAATAAAACCAATTTGGCATGTTAAGGCAGTATAAACTGCTGCTCTTAATACAATCTTCCTTAGTTTTTGCATATACTCATGACCCAGTCCCACAGTATCAGGTGTCAAAAATCTAGTGTTTTTGTGGGTCCAGATCCACACTACAAATCGTTGACATGTGTTTCGGTCACAAAGACCTTCTTCAGGACGTAGGGCACCCAGTAATTACTATGCCCTTTTCAGGAGCGTATAGGCCAATGTTCATTCGAAAAAAACATACATATACAATCATCAGGAAAGTGTCATCCCTATTTAATTTGGACGGTGACTTATATTGTCACAAAAGTGAATCCATACAATAGAATCACCAGGGTCTACTCACCTCCAAAGCCCAACTCTAGGGTAAGCCAGATGACCGTCGCCAAACATTCACATGTAAATTGGATCTATATAAGTTAAATGCACAGCGACATCTTTCACAAGCTTACCGGCACAGGCTCGTAGCAGTCAGAACACAATCCAGCGGCACGTCTCTACTCTTGTTCGTAATGAACATAAAGAGAGGACGTCCTCTCATTATAAACAACCAAACATCACCTATTGTGCTTAGGACATAAAAAAGGGACTAAAGTAGATCCCAAAATGGCCACAGTATAACTAGATCTCATTCTCAACAAAACGCCTCAGCTAGCGCTCAAGACACAAACAAAGGACCCAAATGAATATCAGGCTGGCAGCCATGCCATTGGATGCCAGATTAAAAGATTTGATCGTTTTCCATAATTCCAGGACACATTATGCTGTGGATCACCGCTCACACCATACAGCTAATGGTGTGCATCTGCGTAACACCTGATAATAAAAAGGTGTATAAAATTAGACACCTTCTACACAATTATGGAGGGAAAAAGGAACGAAAAATGAAAAATGACCACCTGATTGTCAGGACGGGGTCATCAGTATATCCATACAAAAAATAATAATATTCATCTGGTTATTGTGATCTGCAATTTTCAACAAATCATATTCCTCATCATTTCTCCATTCAAGTATGGATATGCAGGGCTATTAATTCCTAAGCTTTTAATCATGACCCAGAGTCCAGTACTCAGCGGAGAGAAGGGTCTATCAACGTTCTTAAGACATATGTGCTTTTTTCCTCAGTTGCATTGCACATTGATGTGGCAGAACTATGAAACAGTTATATACAAACATCGAATAAGACACAGTTCTACTTTCTAATCTCCATCTCAGTTTTTTACAACCAACTTATTCCACTCTACTGAAACATTAAGTCCGTTCCGGACTGTGGCCCTCATTACGACCCTGGCGGAAAGCGACTGACCGGAGCGCCACAGCGTAAATAGCGTTTCCGCCATTGCACGAAGGAGCAAAGTGCGGCCCATTCCGACCCATCGGGCACGAGCACCACGGCATGGCGGAAGTGCAAAGTCCGCGATGGCGGAAATGACCCCAAAACGGCCCACACCGCCGCCGTACGGTGCCCTAGGTGCAATACCGCCACCCCTCTTAGCGGTCACCGCAGTGTGCGCCTACCGGAAAGTACGGTGGCCGGAAATATACGGAAACGGAAGCTAAAACATGGGCCCGGAACGGGAAACATCCCGGCGTACACCTATAAATACACTAAAACCACACAACCACTAAAATCACTACCCCGAAACACACCCCAACCCGCCAACCACCCTAGCGAAACCAAGAATAATGGGAAAAGCAGCGAAGAAAGCGTGCGACCGCAAGCGGCAGGTCCACTTCTCCCGTGAGGAACTCACCGTGCTAACAGAGACCCTCCAGGAGAATGCTGCCGTCGTCTTCTCCACGCAAATGACCAGGACGGCACTTGCAAACAAGAAGGCCATATGGGCTCTGGTGGCACAGCGGGTAAGTGCGGTGGGGACCGCACCCCGCACCCCACAGCAATGCCGCAAGCGATGGGACGACCTGCGGATACGCGTCCGCAGCATACTCTCTGCCAACCGCAACATTGCCACAGCCACCGGGGGAGGTCCTGAATCACCCATCAAGTTGACCCCCTGGGAAGAAATCTGTGCCTCCACCATCGGAATGGAGAGCATAGAGGGAGTCGGAGGGATGGAGAAAGGAGTGCAGACATCCGAAGATTCAGGTAGGTGGCCCAGATAAAACAATGCCAAATCCACAAAGTCCATTCATGTGAAGTACCATGTGTCCCCATAGTGCAACAGAAACACATGTCCAGGAGAACGTCCACACACATCGGCCTGATAGCGCACGTTAAAACCCACAATAAATACATAATTAATTAAAAACCCCTAAAACACGCACTACACGTGCAGCAGGCACACCCTAACTGCAGGCTGCCAAACAACTGCACCCTCACTCCACACACAAATGAAACCACCCCCAAGACCCCGACCCAAATCACCCTCAGGCACCACCCCAATGCATGTGATACAATGCCATTCCAATTCCCACTGACCCATCAATAACCCTCGCCCTCCTTTACTCCACCACAGGGTCCGATCCAAACGACGAGCTACAGGACACCCCTACCAGCACACCTGCAAAGAGGGCCAAGACCAACGGCCAGAGACCCTCCACCTCAGCTGCACGCATCAAGACACGGCAGCAGCACAAATCAGGTGGCAGCACAGAGGAGGGAACATCAACAGGCACCCCAGCTGCCAGCATGCCCACAACACCACCACCACAGGTCCCCCCAACGGATGCCACAGAAGGCACTGCCTCTGGTGGCAGCAGCACCATAGGTGACACCCCATTGATGGCAGCATGCTCCGACACAGAAGACGGGGATGTCGAGGTCAGATCCATCCATGACCTGTCCCAATCCCCCTGTCTGTCCCCTCCCGTACAACATGAGGATACCACGCAGGGGCACCCACAAGACGACGACTGGCCATCCCCCACAAGCCCTGTGGCAAGGCAACATGAGGACAACAGCCCCTCTGTGACACCACCGCAAATGGCCATGGCCCAGCAGAGGCAACAGTCCCTCGACAAGTTAATCGTCCAACAGCAGCAAATGGCCACACTCCTCAAGGGCCATGCCGATGAATGTGGGGGCACCAAGGCAGACATAGAAACATCAACAGAGACACTTAGGGCAGAAATGGAGAGAGGTACAGAGACGCTAAGGGCACAAATTGAGAGTAGCACCGAGAGCCTGAGAGTCCAAATGGAGAGTAGCACCGAGAGCCTGAGGGGGGAACTGCATGCGACGTCCAAAGACGTATGTGCCGAACTTGCCGCAGTGCGCCGTGTGCTCACTGAGCTCTCGCAAACCCTTAGGGACATGCATGGACGTGAGCAGGCAGACACATCATCCGTTGCAAGTTCCGTCCAGGGCAGCCCCCAACGTAGATCTGGAAGGAACCTGCGCTCCACAGGCAGGGGTGCCCCTGATACCCGCAGAGGGGGCATGCAATAGCGACAGCCCACTGCCAATGAGCATCTTTGGACACTGGTGTTCGGGGGGGAGGTAGGAGGGTGGAGGGGGTGTGTTGGGCTCACTTGGGTGGCGGGTCGATAGGGTGTTCAACATGATATCACATATGCCATAAAAAGTGCACGATCAACCAATGAGAAGTGTGGACATTGATCTTTGTGTACTAGGCCATCATAGGTGTACAGTCCATATTGTGCATGTCCCAGACACACGCAGTGCCACGAGTCCCGTGTCCATGCATCAGCCACCAGGCGTGAGTGCTAGAAGCATACATCAATGAGATGCTGACGAATGTCACGGCCCTCCGGTGCCTCGCAGACTCCATGAGGTGCTGCCACATCCCCACCCTCATCATGACCATCTTCAGGTGCTTGCAGTTCTGCGTCAGGGGGCATGGGCACATTTCTACGTACGCACATGTTGTGGAGCATGACACATGCCATGACCATCTTTGCAACCTTCTCATGGCGGTACAGGAGTGCCCCGCCAGACCTGCTGAGGCAGCGGAAACGACCCTTCAGTAGGCCGAATGCCTGTTCAATGACTACACGGGTACGTGAGTGGGCATGGTTGTAGTCCTCCTCATGCTGGTCCCGTGGGTTCCGGACTGGTGTGAGGAGCCATCTCTTCAGTGGATATCCAGCATCACCTGTATGTGGACGAGAAACGTATGATGTGGAATGCCATTGATACGTACGCACACCCCCCCCCCTTCCTGGCAGGTCATTGACAATTCACATACCCCACATCATCATGCATGTAATGAGACTCACCGAGTAGCCAGGATCTGTTCCCTGCGTGTCGTTCCATGTAGCGTGGTATTGTCGAGTTCCTCAAGACCATAGAATCATGGGTTGATCCAGGGAATCGGGCACAACAATGTGTAATGATCCTGTTGGAGTCACACACCATCTGTACATTCAGGGAATGAAATTGTTTTCGGTTGCGGTACTGGGCCTCCATGGCATGTGGGACGACCAATTCAACATGGGTGCAGTCGATGGCACCAATGCAACCCGGTATGCCGGCAAGTGCATGGAATCCCACTTTTGTGTTGGTTATTTCCAGCTCCGAGCGTGGTAGAGAGATGTAGTCGTCTGCGTGCTTCAGGAGGGCATCGAGCACTAGCAATAGTGTCCGTGAGAACAGTGGCTGAGAAATGCCATGCAACTGTCCGACTGTGTGCTGGTAGGTGCCTGTGGCCAGGAAGTGGAGTACAGACACCACCTTCAGTAGGGGTGGGATGGCGGTTGGGCTGTCTATCATGCTGACAAGGTCAGCCTGTGTCATGTCCACAATGGCGGCTATGGTGTCCCGGTCCAGACGGTAGAGGGTGTCGATCTGCTCATCAGTGAGGTTGAACGGATGTGCTCGGAGGCGTTGAATTGCGGGCTGCCTGCGTGGTGGTAGTGGCTGTGCTGGTGGGCCTTGCTGGCCCTGCCTTGGCCTCCTCCTCCTCCGTGCGGCTGGTTGTAGTTGGTGTTCATCTACTTCTTGGAGTCGGAGCACTTGCAGTGCTATCAGGTCCCCCAGGGCCAACATCGCGAGTCCTGCCGGTAGCATTTCGGTGTGGTTGTGGGAGGGGACTGGCTGTGCAATTTATGTGTTTTCAGGCTGTATGGCCTCCACCTGTGGTGATTAATTCCACCTGTGCAAACTGCTCTCCCCTTTGGCCGAGCACGTCCCGCGCACAACGCTGCAATTCGGGGAATGGCATCTTGCTATTGCAATCATGTATTTGTACCCGATGGCCGTGTAAGATTGGTTGATATGTTCATTCTGCTGTGGTCCCATTGGTTCACGTACTATCTGTGCAGTCGCGAACAGACTTGTGAGGGGTCAGTGGGACGTAGTACTCGGTTAACGGTGGGCCCTCATGCATCACTGTACCGAGTTGCAACGACGGGCGGGGCGTCCCATTCGTGGGTGAAGGCAGTTGCCATTTTCACACACAGCCGCACTCGATGGGATAATTAGTGATTTCAAACGGCCACAGATGCCTTTTCGACGTGATGTTGCAAATGAGGAATTCGAAGGGCGGCGCTTTCGGTTTCCAGCTAGCGGCGAGGAGATGCCCACAGGTCTGACTGCAAATGTAACGTTCTATTGTTCTATGTCCTTGAGACAGGGCCCATGGCGAGGGAGCAATGATTGATATGAATAGTTTGGGATGCGCAATAGCTACGTGGGCGATGAGGCCGTCCGTTCCCAAATACATGTTACTTCAGAACACTGGAATTACGGGCTGGGGCACTGTGGATTTAGCAGGCTGCATAACGCACAGACTCAATGGATGTTTCTAATGTCATGTGAGTAATTATTCAGGCATTTTGATCCCGGGATGAGGGAATGATGGATGGATGCATGGGCAGGTGATTTGATACAGAGTTTGCCATGTACAGGGCTTCTTGGGATCTATCCGCCTCCCCTACGCTATGTGATGCAGGGCTGCCATAGTGGGACCATCGTCCATCTGGCCTTGTTGAGCCCTCCCTGTCTCGAGGCGCCCTCAGACACTCGTTTGTGATGGTGTTTGCACCTCGATATAGATGGTTGTGAGTCGCAAGTGGTTTTGGGGTGGTGATGTTCCTTTGGAGTGGGCTAGCATGCATATGGCTGTGGATTTCGTGTGATCATTGAAGTGAGTTGTTGGTATGTAGTTCTGATGGCCATTCTGTTCTTTTTCTTTTCTTTTTGTTGACAGGTATCTCCTCCCCTTTTGCCACTGCCATCTGTATGCCACTCCTGCAGATGGATTTTACTCCCGACACCTGCTGCTTCGTGTTAATCAGTGGAGCAGCATTACGATCTTATGGGACGATCGCCAATGGCCCACATGCCCTTACGCAGTACTGGTGGCTCGGAGCAACATTTCGGCCTTTCAGCTGGACTAGTGCCTCCCCATTGGGACGGCCCTGCGGTTGTGTGCGCTTCCATGTTGCCTTTTCGTACGTGAATGTGGCTCTGTGTACCATGGGGGAACAGGGCGACACACAGGTAGTGGCTGGTCGTTTCTTGCGGAAGCAGCCCACAATGGTGGTTGGTGTTTTGGATCTCATGGCCTGATGGCTGTATGTGCTTGGTGATTTTGATGTGCATAAATGTCTATTCTGATTTGGCCCGTGTAGCGTTTTTCTTTGCAAGTGATGTGGCATATGCCTATTTGGGGGGCGATGTATTGTGAGGAGATCTGCATTGGGTTCCAGCTTCGGGGTTTAGTTGCGTGGTACTGTGCTGTGCGCGTTTGCCTACGAAGCCCAGTGAGGTCAGGGATGGGGGCTGCCAATATGCCAGTTTGAATGTTGTCATGCTCAGGGGCGGGGGATTGGGTTTTGTGTAACAGATGCCGGTCAGCCAGGTGGACTGGTTGAATGATGTGGTTTTCGGTATATTGCTGGTCACAGGTGCCTGTGTTTGCGTGCGTTTCTTGGTGGGGGACTGTGGTCATGTCCATTGGGATGGCTTGTGTATTCGTGCCATCTGTGCCCTGCAGCTCCCATTGGCCCCTGTTGTGTTTCTTTTGTTCGTTGGCATGCATGGGTGACTTGTACATTTCAATGGTTGCATTGTGGCTTCATTGCACCTACGGGGAGTTGTACTTTGTGGGCAGGGAGCGGTGTACAGGCACTCAGTGGGGCTGTTTACGGTTGATTCGCGATGCCGTACTTCTCGCCATGGCGGTATGGTCCATTCCGCCATGCCTGATGGCGTTAGGTACATGTCCGCTAGGGTCGGAATTGGCGTACCGTTGCACCATGGTGGTGTTTGCGGTTTGGCATGGCGCGCGCGCGCGTGCTTGGTGCAGTTAGCGTTGGCGTTCACTACGGTGTCGCTAATGGCATCGTACTTTGCGGTGACGGGTCATAGTCGCACCGAGCGCTATTCGATGGCGGTATTGCATTTCCGCCATCGTTTTTCGATTTCCGCCAGGGTCGTAATGAGGGCCTGTGTCTAAGGTGTAAATCCATTTCTTTTCAATACGATGCAATGTTATCCCACATCACCTCCTCTCATATTATTCCGTATATGTTGAAGTACAAACCAACGCAAATCTGTGTATTTATGCTGGAATTTAACAAAATGCTCCACCAGGGGTTTGTCAGCCACTTTATTCCTTATGCAGCTTTGATGTTCTGAAATTCGTTGTCTGACTTCCCGTGTCGTTTTACCCACATACAACAATTGGCAGGAGCACTTAATAACATAAATAACATTTTTGGTCAGGCAGCTGGTATGACATTTCATTTTCCAGACTTTTCCGCTGTACTTAAACTCACGTATAGTTTCAGTAAGTGGACAAGCCACACATTTGCCACATCTATAGTGGCCAAGGATCAGGGGCAGTCCCCATTGGTTATTAATGGTTTGTACTTTTGTTGATTCCCTGTAAGTGTGTACCAATCTCTGTCTTAGATTTTGATTACGTTTAAAGGTGAAAATAGGTTTTTGTGTAAGTGACCCTGGTTGTTTTATCAGGTTCCAATGTTTGTTTATAATCTTTTTATATCACCACTTACAGGGTTAAATGTCGTCACGCATACAAGACGTTCCCTCCTTTGCTTTTCTCGAGTTGTAAGACATATATCCTGATTAGTGTATTCAGATCTTTTCAATTGATCTTTAATCAGTTTCCTCGGGTACCCTCTATGCGTAAGTCTCTCTTTTAGATGTTTAGTGTGTACCTTGAACTAGTCTTTTTCTGCACAGTTCCTCCTAATACGCAAAAACTGCCCATAAGGAAGGTTCTGGCGTAAACTGGACGGGTGAAAACTGTTGAAATGAAGAAGGGAATTCTTGTCGGTAGATTTTTTAAAAAGGATTGTGGTGAGTTGGTTCCCGGACTTCTTAATTACTATATCCAGAAAACTTACTTGGCGATAACTATGCTCAATGGTAAATTTGATGTTTGTATCACATTGGTTTAACCAAATATAAAATTCCATTAATGACGCCACAGACCCCTCCAAATTAAAAAGACATCATCGATGTACCGTCTCCATAGTATTAAGTGGAGTTGCAACGTGGGGTGAACACTCAGAGCATTATTAGAACCCAGAATGAACTTATCTTCGTGGTTGGCATATATAGGTTGGTGACATCCAGAGCAAATGTCGCCCTCATACTGACCCCCTTCTCTTGCTTGTAAAGTTGTTTTTTGAAAAGAAAGACATTTTCAGTCATTGCTAGTCTTATGTACTCTTGGATAAACTCTGTCGGAGGTTGATGCGGTCTTATTCTCATGTTCAGATATTTACCCAAAACATGGAGACATTCTAGTTGAGGGATTGCCGTATATAGGGACTCAACATCATAGTGACCAAAATGTCAGACTCTTCCACTTGGATGTCACTGATAATTTTAATCATATGCGTTGAGTCCCTAACATATGACGGCATCTCTAAGACAAAAGGCTTAAGAAAAAACTCTGAATAAACAGATAGGGGTTCCAACAAAGAATCAATGGCAGACACAATTGGTCTGCCTGGTGGATTTGTCTGATTCTTGTGGATCTTTGGAAGTATATAAAACGCCGCTTTTTAGGTCCAATTTTGTTCAAAAAACAGCCTTCATCTGAACTAATCCAGTGTTCGCATACTGCGTGATTCGTCAGACTCTTTATTTCGTCTTGCAACCTCGATGTGGGGTCAACCGCCAATTTCTTATGACCTCCTATCATCCAAAAGTCGCACGCATTCTGTTTCATACATAGTTGTGTCAAGCACAACTATGCCACCCCCCTTATCTGCAGGTTTGATGGTAATACAGTCCTCCTCACATAGTTTCGTAAGACTCTTTCTTTCTTCTCCTGTTAGATCGTCTGGCTTGTGATTCTTCTTCTTATTGGCTTCAAGTATTTCCCGGGTTACAATGTCCTCAAAAGCTAGGATTTCTGGTGTACATGTGTGGGGCAGAGGTGTGAAGGTAGATCTCTCTTTGAGGCCGCTGATATTAGGCACTGCCTCTGGGATTGATCCCCTCTCGCTAGGGTGTGCTGGGAGATAGACCTCAAAAAACTGTTTGAGCCGTATGTTTCTAAAAAACTTCTGTAATTCCAACTCTATATTAAACCTATCAGCTCTAGCGGTGGGGACATAAGACAGCCCCTTAGATATTAGATCTAATTCTGGTTTATCGAGATGATAGAGTGATAAATTCAAAATAGGCAATTGATCAGGACTACTTTGATTCATTGGTTTGAGTACCACTGTCTGGTTCTCATCCCTTGCCCCTGTCCATACTGTAGCTGTCGCTGTCTTGGTCTGCCTCTTGGTCCCCCTCTGAAAAAAACCTGCTTCTGATTTTGTTGGTTTTGTCCTCTGCTCCCCCCCCGTTCCCACTTGTGCCGGCCTGGTTTAAGGTTGGATCTGATCCACTCGAGGATCCTGAAGTGTTGGAAAAGGTGGCATATCGGTTGTTTCTTCGATAATTATAACCACTTATGGGTGGATCCACAAAGAAACCTTTTCTTAGATAGGGATAAGTCCTTTCTTCATTATAAATGGTAATATCTTTTTGTAATTTTTTGACTTTCTTTTCCAAGTTAAATTCGTTAAACTTTTTGATCTCTTCTTCCAGTCCCTCTAGTTGTTTTTTTGTATCTTTAATCGTTGTACTGGCAAGAAAGGCCTTTTCCAACACTTCCAGCTCCTCACCCTGTTTCTTAGTTTCCCCCTGTGCAGTCTCTATGATCAAAATGATCCAATCCCGTGAACATTTGTTGCCAACCCCACTGAATTTTTTCAGAAATTTGGGGTTGTCAACAAATATCCTCGGGATATTCTTGACCTGCAGACCCTCTGGGATAATTCCTGATTTCAAGTACTGCAACATGAATTGCCCGTGTAGATCTGTTCATGTTAATTTTTTCATTTTTTGTAGGATTTTTTCCACTTCATTTGTCGTGACCACTTTATCAGCTATTGGTCCCTCACCAAAAGGGGCTATAGGTCCTCCAATAGTTTTTTATAGTGGTCATCTGAAAACGAGAAGATGTTGACATCTTCCATATTTGAATAATCAAAATGTATCTTTGGGTTTATTATATATGAACCCCTGCAGCCGCGGGCTGTACTAAACAAGTTATAAAAAAAAGGGGTAAACCTGCAATTTTAATCCCTGGTCCTTCAGGTAAAGTACATTATATTAAGACAAGGTGGACCAGTGGAATGGGATGACACATAGGGGGTAATTCATAGAATTCAGCGCACAAGTGGCGCACGCGGCTGGAGCACAGTGTGCATGTGCGAATCCCTGCGCCAGCCGTGTGCGCTAAAATCCATTTCCGCGCACAGCGTATTCATGGATTCCAGCCACCAAAACCAGCCGTGGCGAACAGTGGCGCAGCGACCCTGCAGCAGCGCCAGTTACGCCCCCAAGAACGCCTCTCGCGCAGGGAAAAGCCATCAATATATCCAATCCAGCGCAAAGGGCTGTGCAAACCCTGTACCAGCACGGCAAGCGGGCTACGTGTATCACTGGGGTACGCGGGAAGTACCTCACGCGATTGGCCCCGTGCGAGCAGGGTACGCGTATTTCAGGGGTGCGCGGGAAGTTCCACACGCGATTTCCGCAGGGTACGCGTATCTCAGAGGTGCACGGGAAGTGGCACACGCGATTTCAGCAGGGTACGTGTATTACGGGGTGCAGGGCAAGTTTCACAGGCGATTTCAGCAGGGTACGTTTATTTCAGGGGTGCGCGGGAATTTCCACACGCGATTGGGCCCGTGCGAGCAGGGTACGCATATCTCAGGGGTGCGCGGGAATTGCCACACGCGATTTCAGCAGGGTACGTGTATTTCAGGGGTGCGCGGGAAATTCCACACGTGATTGGGCCCGTGCGAGCACGGTACACGTATCTCAGGGGTGCGCAGGAAGTGCCACACGCAATTGCAGCAGGATAGGTGTATTTCAGGGGTGCGCGGGAATTTCCACACGCGATTTCATCATGGTACGTGTATTTTGGGGTGCGGGGGAAGTTTCACACGCGACATCAGCAGGGCACGTGTATTTCAGGGGTGCGCGGGAAGTTCCACACGCGATTTCATCAGGGTACGTGTATTTCGTGGTGCGGGGGAAGTTTCACACGCGACATCAGCAGGGTACGTGTATTCCAGGTGTGCGCGGGAAGTTCCACACGCGATTCCATCAGGGTACGTGTATTTCAGGGGTGCGCGGGAAGTTCCACACGCGATTGGGCCCGTGCGAGCAGGGTACGCGCATTTCAGGGGTGCGCGGGAAGTTCCAAACACGATTCCATCAGGGTATGTGTATTACAGTGGTGCGCGGGGAGCACCACACGTGAATTGCACGTGTGGGTCCTCCCAGGTGTTCCCTCTACACCCTCCATGGCCCCTGCAGGTGGCTCACACCACAGGGGCCTACCCTGCACATGTCCTGCAGGCACACCATCCACCATGGCCATGACCCCCAGCCAACCCACATGTCAACTTGCACTACTGCCCACCAACGCATTTCCCCCTGCACCCCCAGCCACCAGGGGCACCCTCCACCAGGCCCCCACCCATGTCTCCCACCACCCCCACCCCCCAGCAGTGCAGGGGCACCATCCACCAGGCCCCCACCCATGTCTCCCACCACCCCCACCCCCCAGCAGTGCAGGGGTACCCTCCACCAGGCCCCCACCCATGTCTCCCACGCCCCCACCCCCCAGTGCTGTGGGGCACCTGCCAGCAGGCCCCCACCCATGTCCAACTCATGTCTCCCACCACCCCCACCCCCGAACACTGTGGGGCACCTGCCAGCAGGCCCCCACCCATGACTCCCACCACCCCCACCCCCCAGCAGTGCAGGGGCACCCACCACCAGGCCCCCACCCATGTCTCCCAGCACCACCACCCCCCAGCCACCAGGGGCAGCCTCCAACAGGCCCCCACCCATGTCTCCCACCACCTCCACCCCCCAGCCACCAGGGGCACCCTCCACCAGGCCCCCACCCATGTCTCCCACCATCCCCACCGCCCAGCCACCAGGGGCACCCTCCACCAGGCCCCACCCATGTCTCCCACTACCCCCACCCCCCAGCCACCAGGGGCACCCTCCACCAGGCCCCCACCCATGTCTCCCACCAACCCCACCCCCCAGCACTGTGGGGCACCCTCCACCAGGCCCCCACCCATGTCTCCCACCACCCCCACCCCCCAGCACTGTGGGGCACCTGCCAGCAGGCCCCCACCCATGTCTCCCACCACCCCCACCCCCCAGCACTGTGGGGCACCTGCCAGCAGGCCCCCACCCATGTCCAACTCATGTCTCCCACCACCCCCACCCCCCAGCACTGTGGGGCACCAGCCAGCAGACCCCCACCCATGACTCCCACCACCCCCACCAGTGCAGGGGCACCCACCACAAGGCCCCCACCCATGTCTCCCAGCACCCCCAGCCACCAGGGGCAGCCTCCACCAAGCCCCCACCCATGTCTCCCACCACCCCCACCCCCCAGCCACCAGGGGCACCCTCCACCAGGCCCCCACCCATGTCTCCCACCACCCCCACCCCCCAGCACTGTGGGGCACCTGCCAGCAGGCCCCCACCCATGTCCAACTCATGTCTCCCACCACCCCCACCCCCCAGCACTGTGGGGCACCCTCCACCATGCCCCCACCCATGTCTCCCACCACCCCCACCCCCCAGCACTGTGGGGCACCCTCCACCAGGCCCCCACCCATGTCTCCCACCACCCCCAACCCCCAGCACTGTGGGGCACCTGCCAGCAGGCCCCCAACCATGTCTCCCACCACCCCACCCCCCAGCACTGTGGGGCACCTGCCAGCAGGCCCCCACCCATGTCCAACTCATCTCTCCCACCACCCCCACCCCCCAGCACTGTGGGGCACCTGCCAGCAGGCCCCCACCCATGACTCCCACCACCCCCACCCCCCAGCAGTGCAGGGGCACCCACCACCAGGCCCCCACCCATGTCTCCCACCACCCCCACCCCCCAGCCACCAGGGGCACCCTCCACCAGGCCCCCACCCATGTCTCCCACCACCCCCACCCCCCAGCACTGTGGGGCACCTGCCAGCAGGCCCCCACCCATGTCTCCCACCACCCCCACCCCCCAGCACTGTGGGGCACCCTCCACCAGGCCCCCACCCATGTCTCCCACCTCCCCACCCCCCAGCACTGTGGGGCACCTGCCAGCAGGCCCCCACCCATGTCTCCCACCACCCCCACCCCCCAGCACGTGGGGCACCTGCCAGCAGGCCCCCACCCATGTCTCCCACCACCCCCACCCCCCAGCACGTGGGGCACCTGTCAGCAGGACCCCACCCATGTCCAACTCATGTCTCCCACCACCCCCACACCCCAGCACTGTGGGGCACCTGCCAGCAGGCACCTACTCGTGTCCAACTCATGTCTCCCACCACCCCCACCCCCCAGCACTGTGGGGCACCCTCCACCAGGCCCCCACCCATGTCTCCCACCACCCCCACCCCCCAGCACTGTGGGGAACCTGCCAGCAGGCCGCCACCCATGTGCAACTCATGTTCCCCAGCCAACATGTCATCACAATCTAGATCCCTGGTCCCTATGGTCAGCCTCCAAATGCAAAACAGACCCGAGTATTGCATCCACCCACTCATAAATTGCAATTACATCACAGAACACCAATTGCAAGTTCCGACACAAACACATTTCCCTCACATACACCCAATGGGTGTCAGTGAATATCAAAACCCATATCATGAAATGCATGAAACCAATGAGATACCACACATTGAAGTTCACCAAAAAAAATATGTATTAAAGGAAACATAAATAGAATCAAAAATAAAGAAACAGAAATGTGAATGTACAAAAATTAAAAGAAGCATGTCCGTGAAAAAAAGCAAAACCAAAAATAAAATTCCAAAGTAATCCAATCCAATGGGAAATAAAAAAGAAAGCCATTGCTCCATGGTTAAAATGTGAAAAAAAATACAATCCAACAGTGAACTATGTACATGGGAACACGCCAGGGTCCATTATCCCAACAAAAGAAAGGAAACCTATCTAACTACACTAATTAATAAAATAAACTATATACAAAAATGTGGCCAATGTTCGAAAGGTCCAAATAAAATCAAAACAAAAATGAAACCTAACACTACCTACATAACTATGTACAAGGGTAGCGGGCTAGTTTGACGGCTCATTTGTGGATGTCCCGGGCCAGGGCATCATCGAACTCCTGCTCAAAGTTCCCGGAGGCGGTCCTCCTCCATGGCCCCGAGGGTCCGCAGGGCCGTCGAAGTGTCCACCTCCAAACCCCTGCGGATTGCACTCGGCCCGCATGGAGTTCTCCGCCCTGACCATTGTGAGCCGTGCCTCTTCCGCCCGCTGCTGCTCCGCATCTATGGAGTGGCCCAACCGCTGCAACTCGGAAGACACTCTCTGTCCTGGGTCCTCCTGCCCTCCGGCCGATGCCTGCCCCTCCGATGTTGAAGGCCCCGAGCCTTCATGGCTCCCACCACGTTACTGCTGCTGCTGTGCCTCTGCCCGTGCACTGCCTCCTGCTGCCTGCACATCCTCCGCCGGCTGGGGTGCAGTCTTTGATGTGGCCACCCCTGCTGGACATCCGACTCCCGACTGTGGCAGGGATGCCTCCTCCACCAGCCTGGCTGCACCGTCAGAGGCAGCTCCACAGGGCACCCAGGTGACTGATGGGTGGGAAGATGGCACGGAGGATGACTGGCGCGTAGGGGGTCCAGTTGAGGAGGGGGTCGTAGCAAGCCCCGTCAGACGGAGGATTCCGCCCTGGGTGACCTGTCCCAGCAGGCTGACATGGTCAACGAGCCATTCGAGATGACGTGCAGTCTCCTTATGAAAAGACTGCAGGTCACCTCGCATGGCCCGTTGACGCAACGCCACACCAGTCAGGACAGGATCAACCCGGACCCGGATAGCCACGTCCGCAGGCAGAGGAAGGCCAGTTGACGTGAGCTCATCCCCTGACTGAAAACGGGTCTGGACGTAGGCATCCCTGCTGGTGCAAGATGATGCAGGGACAGGATCAGGGACAGGATTGCACACAGGCACCTCCGCAGCGGCCTGTGCCTCCTCCTGTCCCTGGTCCTGCACTGCACCACTAGCACCAGTGGGATCCCCACCTCCAGACCCCGTCTCTGGTGCTTGCATGGCCTCCTCCTCCACCAAACCCCCCACCAACCTGGATGACTCCGTGCCATCTTCACCTGTTGGGCCCTGTGGGGTCCCAGCTGCCCCTTCTGCTGCAGAGGAGTCCAACTCCAACCTCCGCCTCTTGGACCTCCCCCCGGTAGCTGCGGCCTGGGACGCGGCACCGGACTCCTCACTCCCCGACGAGATGACAAAATGGGAGGGGAGCCGGGCCTTGCGTCTCCGGCTGGCGGTGGGATCCCCGCCGCTGTGCTCCACAGCACCTTCTCCGCCCTCTTCATCAGTTGACGCTGCAGACAGGGAGAAACAAAACACAGGCATCAGGGCACTGTACAATGGACACATAAACACATGACAGTTGTACATGAGTGGCATTGGCAAACCTCAGACATGTCATCACAATCCCCAACACACATGTCATTTCAACTCGCACACATGAGCCATACCACAGCCATATCGCAACTGCCAGCGCCATCCATACACATACAACAGCATGAGCAGGCAAAGGTGAGCCATACATCACATGCAACACAGGAAGTGCACCACACATGTACACACACCACCACACTTGCATGCATGGGTACACCCCTGCCAAATGTTGCAGTGTTCAGACGGGCATCCATGTCACATCTGCCAATCATGCTTCCACATACCACTGTCACATGCATCCATGTTGCTTCAGTGTTGCACCCTTGTCAAATACACACACATGCACATGTACACAGTGCTGATACATGCAGCCGAAAACAACATACATGCGTGACATCACGGACATGTCTACTTACATACACATTCATCCAAACATGTGTGCCCACACTACTGCATTTGGCATGCAAGCCTACACACACAAGCACCATCCATGTCTCACACATTCCAGCCCTCGCATGTGTTAGCCCCACGGCCCTGTACACCCCCACCCATACTCGACCCCATACAAACAGATGTGCAACCTGCACACTACTGAAAAATCACCACACACACTGCTCACAATCAGGATGCACGTACACTTACCGCTCGACTTCAGACGGGTCTGCCTCTCAAGGACCTGGACGTGGAGCGCTGGGGATATGCGTTCCAGGACCCTCATCTGTTCTTCCGAAAAGTGGCCCCGGCGCCCCTTGGCATCCGCTGCCTTCAAGAGGCGCCGGGCCTTGTTCAGGGTCCTGGACCCGAAGTCCTCCCAGCGCTTCTTGACATGTTGTAAGTCACAGACTGCCCCCCCTCCGCGTTGATGGCAGTCACGATGTCAGTCCAGATCCGAGTCCGTCCTTCCTTGTCGGCGCAGGAACTTCCGAAGAGGGCATCATACTGCCCCAGGACTTGCTCCACCAGGACACCAACTTCGGTGGCACTGAAGCTGGTGCCCCTCTGCCTCTCTGGCCGGGGGTTGTCAGTGGTCTCAGATGGTGTTTGCCCCGACATGACAACCCCAGAGGCAGGAGTGGGTGGACAAGTGGGTCCTGGGGCTGGGCTGTGGAGCGATGGAATCCCAGTCGGGAGTCTTCGGTTCCAGCAGGGGTGGTCACAGCAACAGCACCCCTGGCTGATGTGCAGGCAGCAAATGGCAGGGCACGTGGGCAGCAGGCAGTCAGGCAGCAGCAGATGGCAGGTGGGAGCGTGCTCGGGGCTCTGGGGGGCAGTAGTTCGGCCTTCTGGGCAGGAGCGTGGTCTTCCGTGTGCTTATGCGTGGCCAGCTTGATACGGAGTGATTTGGCACGTGAAAAATCTGCACGTCAGCGTGTAATTCGAGGAAAGGCCCTTAGCGTGTAAGCGCGTCTGCACGCATACGCATTTTCATTGGACAGAAGGCCCCTCAAGCGCCCCTGTGACGTGACGCGTACAGACGTGCATGGGCATTTCAGCGCGCGTGAAAAACTGCACGTCCGCATGTAATACGAGGAAAGGGCCCATGCGCGTAAGCGCGCATGAAAAACTGCACGTCCGTGTGTAATACGAGGAAAGGGCCCATGCGCGTAAGTGACGTGACGCGCGTGTGCGTTTCCCTCAGCACGGGTTAAAGGTGAGCGAGCCCAGCAGTTCGCTGTACGTGCCTTTGTGGAGACCGAAGTGTGTTGCTGCTTCCTGTTGTTTCGCGCACCATCACAACTTCACAGCTATCAAGGAAGTATCTCTTCTTTTGGTGGGGGTATTGGCTACGCGTGTTTTTCTGCATTGGGCTAGTCAGACGGTAAGTCGCACACGCCCTTTTTTCCCTCTGCGGGTGCCTCTGTGTATCGCACCCATTTTTGATGTCATAGTAGCCTGCGTGTGCCACCGCGTACTGCAGGAGGTTGAATCCATGCACGTAGGCTGCAGGGTTGCGTGCACGGTTTTACTGCAGTTTTGGGGTGCCTGAGCGTTGCGTGACCCGTCACCACATCACCGGGGTCACATACAGCCTTGCAGGTGCAGGGGGGCTGTTAACATATTGCTTCCCACCCCCTTCACCCCAATTGCCCAGGTCAATTGTGGTGTACACCTCCCATTGGCACCACTCCATCTGTGCCAGCACTACTACATCTGTGCCATGGTTGAGAGGGCACCAAAGGTGAGGGGCGCCTCAGCTGGGCATCCTCCTCATGGCGGGCATGGTCGGGGACGTGGCTGTGGTGACCAGGGAGTAGGGGGACTCCAGGGTGTCCAGGGCAGCCACAGAGGGGGAAGAGGCAGGGGTGCGCCACTTGAGCACAATGTTGTGCCATGTGTCGATGCAGCCATGCCACCACCCCCTGTGGTTCCGGGGGATGCAGCTCCTGCATCTGGCACTGGCACCTGTACGACCCGGCAGTCCGTTCCATCGATTGCCACGGGCCCAAGGGTAGTGGTAGCTGCAGGTGCAGCTGTGGACACCGCCACCCAGGCTCAGGGTCTGCCAGCGCAGGCTGCGTTGGCACTTGAAGAGCCCTTGGTAGATCTCCAAAAGGCCAGGGGGGAAACCATAGGGGCACGCCGGGCTGCTCAGACCAAGACACGTGTCCCTGGGGCAGTCATGTCATCTGCTGCCCCGAAGAGCCGGGTGTTGGCAAGTGCAGGGGCAGATGCACCCAACAGCACCCCGGTTGTGAGTCTGCCAACCAGGACCGTTGCGGTCAATGACCCTGCCACAGCTAATGTTGCTGTGCAGGGTCCATTAGTGGGCACCCAGCTGCCACTGACACAAGTCAGGCCTTTGGTCATCCCGCCACCTGCCACTCCCTTGGCTCAATCCACCGAACCCACTGGCCATACTGGTCAGGGCGGCATTAGCCAGCCAGGGTCTGCGCCACAGTCCAAGAGGAGGAAGGTTGCACCTGCAGCACATGCTGGGACCCCACACGCAGCCACGACCTCCTGCACGTCGAGGAAGAAGCCTTTCTGTAAGCAGGAACTGGACTTCCTCGTGGACTACGTGCGGGGCCACAGCCGTGACATGCTAGTGGGTGCCAATAGTCAGACTACGGCTGCCCAACGTGACACCCACTGGAAGCATGTTGCGGAACATGTCAGTTCATTCGCCATGAGGTGCGCACGGCGCAGGAGTGCAAAAAGCGTTGGAATGACATCAAGCGCAGCACTAAGGCTAAGCGTGCCTCAAATTACAACTTGACTCTGGTGACTGGCGGTGGGCCTGCAGCAGAGGAGGAAGAACTCACTCCGCCTGAGGCTCTCGTTGCGGAGTTCATACCACCTGAATTGGTCGAAGGAGTGGGAGAGATGCTGGACTTTGATGCCCAGTCCAGTGAGTGTTGATGCGTGTTTGTTGAGGACGTGTGTGTTTCACTTGTGGGATGTGTAGTGCATGATTGCTGCTACATGTGACGTGTACATGGTTCTGATGTGTAAGTAATGCAATGCTTCCGTCATGCATGTCTCCTCTGCCTGCATGCGGGACTCCATGTGGCCATGCTCCCTTGCCCCTCCTCCGCCACTCTGCACCCCAATTCCACCTTTGCACTGGTCTGCTTCAATCTTGCCAATGTGTAGTTTCTTGTTCATGTGTCCTGTGTAGATGCTAACTTCCAGCGTAGAAACTGCCAGACATATGCCGTGTGGTACAGCCTTAGTACTCGATGCAGGGTATCTCACTTGTACTGTGCATGGGTCAGATCTCCCGCAGGGACATGAGTGCCCATTCATGCTCCATGTGCATTGCACGCATGCCCCTATGTGTCCTTGACTGGATGATCACTGTAATATGAGTCCTTGGTTACATACATTGCCTGCTATCTCATCGGCCTCCGCATGTCAACTGTGGCTCAGTCCTGCGTTGCACACATGTTTAGGCTCTGACAATCTGTGTGGCTCACAGGCCTCAGCCTGTTCAATGGCCAATGACTCTGTCCAACTCTTGTTTTGTCTTCTTCACACGTGGGCGGCCTCCGGAGTTTTCATCATGTGTCCTGCCCACTGTCCCAGCATAATTTGCAGTGTCGTAATTTGAATCACATTAAGCTGTTGATGCCAGTCAACACTGCCTGTCAATACACAGGTGTATGGTCAGCCTTTTGATACCATGCTAGACATCCCTGCTTTGGTACTGGGGTGGAGGGGTGCTTGGCTTCTAGACATGGTACACATTGAATGCACAATGCACGTGATGTGTGAATTTGACATTGCACTGCCTTCACATTTCCTGGCACACACCATGGAGTGCTTGTACATGTAGGTAGTGAGTGGCATACACATTTTCTGCACTGCATAGACCCACTTCCATGGAAACTGCCACCTTTCAACAGGTCTGATCACAGAAGCTATTCAAAGTAGACCCAGCATGCATGCCAGGTCATATGTTGTGTGTCACATGTCTGACGGATGCCTTTGCTGTCGGTGTGTGTGTGTTTGTGGTGTGCTTCTGACATGTGTAGTGACCTTTTTTCTCCCTATTTTTCAGGTGATGACGCAATGGAGGCGGAGGATGGTGTTGTCATGCCAGACACAGGGTTGGTAACACCACATCAACCCGGCACTAGTGGGGGTCGTGGGGTGGTAGGCCACGAAAACCCCCAAGTGCTGCAGTCCATCTTGTCTCTGGCTGCCTATGAGTCCAGCCTTGATGACGACTCTGACGTCCATGTTGAGTTGGATGAGCATCAAGTCCATGTGTCAGGGGTGAGTGATTCTGATGTGAACACTTCTCTGTCTGCGACACCTGCACTGAGGGATCAGACAGTCTTGGTTCCTCCGCCCGTGGTGGATCGGGACGCAGGGTCAGCCTCCACACCAGTCACTGATGTGCCTGGGACATCACGTCGACGGGGGCATGT
Organism: Ambystoma mexicanum; assembly: GCF_040938575.1. Taxonomy (NCBI): domain Eukaryota; kingdom Metazoa; phylum Chordata; class Amphibia; order Caudata; family Ambystomatidae; genus Ambystoma; species Ambystoma mexicanum. Next base: position 578,813,126 of record NC_090937.1, on the reverse strand, counting down.
AGTCGTGCAGATGCAGGCGGTGCCAACACAGCGAGGACCCCCGGTCCTTGGGTCCCTCAGGGGTCAAGCCCGGCAACGCGGTCGCCGCGCGCAACCGCTGTATACTGAGTGGGAGCAAGACATGACTGCCAATTCCGAATGGCAGGGGGCAGCAATGGAGAACATCGCTGAGAGCATGGAGCGTGTGGCCCGATCTGTGCTCCCCCCTGCTAGGCAGATGCTTCTCCAGCAGCAGGCGGCACGGTCCACGGCCCGCTCGCTCAGGCTGGGCATGGCGGCCTCAGACAGGGCACACCAGGCTGAAATGTCGTCTCTGCGTCAAGCAATTGCTGCTCACGCAGAGGCGCACATGGATGCCCTGAGGGAGGAGTATGCTTCCCTCAGATCCACTCTGGGTGTCCTTATAATGTCCCAGAGGCAGCAGGCAGAGGAGAGGTTTGCACAGCTTGAGCGTACCATCTCGGCTGAGCTACAGACTTGCCGGGAGGTGCAGCGGTTGTCCAGCCAGGCCTGGCAGGAGGAACTCCGTGTTACACGTGCTACCTGGCAAGAGGAAGCACATGTATCACGTTAGGTTCTACATGCAGACCTATGTCACATCGCCACACAGAACCAGGCTCACCCGTCCGGCAGACTTGCTGCCGAAGAGGGGCAAGCTGCGGCTAGGCGTGGCCAGGCTACTGTGCCACGTCCTCCTTTCCAGGATGAGCCAGACTCGGACGACCATCTATCTCCCACATAGGTCGGGCTGTGCAGGCGTTGAGCCCATGGAGGTTTTTTTTTGGCTCAGCATCATCGCATGTGGATGTTGAGCAGCACCCTGTACCTCCCCCCTCCTGGGTGCCTGCCCTCCCCCCGGGTCGTATGTGGCCATTTTTGATTTTTCTTTTAGTTTAGTTAATTAAGTTTCTGTTTGATAGTTAGTTTAAATAGGTAATGTAGGTTTTCCATTGTTAGTGCAATTAGTTAATAGTTGATTTAGTTTAAAATTGCTAGTCTATTGTGCTTTCATGTGACGGTGCGGTGCTTTGTGGCTTTTGAAGGCATCCACTGTCTGTTCCAGCTGGGCCCTTCATGGTTGTCTTGTGTATGTGTTTGCTGCTTGGGGTCCTTGACTCACATATGCCACTCCTGCCTCCCTTATCCAAGGGCTCGCAAGGATGGTTCGGTGTTACAGAATATTACACAAGGGCTTTGGACTGTCATATCTGTGGCATGTCTGGTGCTGTGTGACTTGTGTTGACACCCCTAGTGGGGATGATTTTGGTGTCATTGTCCACTGTTCGTTTTTCCTAGATGGGGTGTGTCATGAATAATGTGTACATTGATTGCTATGCATTGTGTAGTATGTTTCATATCTTTCCTGTACACCTGCTTGTTGCAATTCATGCTGTAGATAGTGTACCACACTTTGGATGTGAAAGACGGACTGATGGTGTGATTTGTGATGTGACTCTCTGACATGGTCAAGTAATGAGATGCCTGATGAGATACACACAGATGACTTTGAAGCATTAATCATGTGTTTCATGCCCTTTCTGCAGGGGGATGAGCCTCCAGAGCACCTTTGCCAGCAGACATGGCCCATTGGACGACGGAAATCTGGACCCGTTTGTTGGTGCCCACATGCACATGTGTGCACAAGCAGAGGCACAGTGATTGCAGACCCACATCCTAGAACTGCTGACATGTTCCAAGGAACTCCAGGCAAGGTGAGCATCACAGGGGGGCCACGACACAGCAAAGCTTGCACCAGGCGAGTTGCACATGCAGGCTTAGTCACAGCACTGAGGGTGAGCTTAGACGAATATTGGTGTTGAAGCACACAATGCAGCTCAGATGTGTTTGTGGACTGATGGCTGTTGATAGTAGGGTTGTCTGGGACACATGCAGGGGCAGTGGCACATACCCTCCGGTACACCAAGGTCCATTGAGGCACTTGTATCAACCATGTAGCCTTCCGAGACATGGAAAGGGGCAGCTCACAGGGACATACAGCAAGGGACATACTTGGGTGCAGTGCATTTCATTTCCATGTACTTTATGATAAATGCACTGCCAACTTTGTTTCGGTCATGGTGGTACGCAACTTGCACTGAAGTCATGGCTTGCTATATGGGTCTGTCTGCTTACCCAGGGAACATTGCATGTTGTGTGAATTGTGACACATTGGTGTTCCATTTGCCACGCACCCACCGGCGGCTGACTTACTGCATTGACTGTGTATGACCCATCACAGGGGTACTGATATATATCGGTACGAAGCATCTACACCAGATTGTCTGTTTGTAGAGTACTTTGGTGCTATGGGGCATGTTTGGTGGTGTGTTTTGTGTAATTGGCACATACTGGTTGTTGACTGTGGCTCTCTTTGCAGCATTGCAGTGCTCCTGTAACCAGACTTGAGAGTGCGCAGGCAGGAGGCCAGCACTAAAAACCAGAGCTAAGTGTCTTGTTGTTTTTCTTTCAAACTGCTCTGCATAGGCTTGCTGGGGGGGGTGCACTAATGCATGGTTGTTTGTGTGATTCAATTTGGTATGTTTTTTTCCCCCTAATCAACCGTAATCCTATGCAATTTTGAACCCTATACCCTCTACCCGGTGTTCCTGCTTCCCGTACCTATCCAAGCAACGTTCCCTAACCCTCTTTCCCCGCTGGGGTTGTGGATGCCTGTGTAAGCCCCGAACTTGCAGGTGCCAAAACCCTAGAGGGGGTGGTTGGTTCGTACCACTCCTAAGCCTGGACTACAGAAGGCCATAACAATGATGTCCAAGTTTGTTTGGATTGTGTATGTGTTCATGCAGGTAGTACATTTTCGTTCATTCCCTACTTTCATGTGTCATTGCTCCTCCCCTCTCCTGCCACTCATTCCAGTTATCCAGTGTGCCAACACCTGTCCCGACTGCATATCCCTGAACCTCCTTCCCCACCAGGGTCTCAGGGGCCTGTGTGAGTTTGACCTTGCAGGCACCCGGGACACGGTGGGGGTGGTTGTTTCGTGACACTCCCGCGCCTGTACACGGGACCTGTGACAATACACATACGTTCATGATGCATCATCCTATGTTATGTACCACCCATGGTTCACATCCTGTTGTGACATTGTTTTACTGTGCTACCTTGGTTGTTGCATCATTGTGGTAGTACTTGGCCTTTGTGAGGTACTTCTACGTCAAGTCATCTACTGGAGGGTGTTCGGGTTCATTTTTATGCCTTGGATTTTGTGATTTTGGAAATGAGTGTGGATCTGAGGGTTCAGGCATCTTTTTACACACAAGGTGGGAGATGGTGACGAAGGGTAAAGGTGATCCTGTGGCCAGGTGGAATTGAGGGTTGGAGGCTCCATGACCCAGGTGCAGTTGTTCAGTGGGTCATGGTCATTTGTGAGGGGGGGGGTTGTTGTTGATAGTTGCCTTGCCCTGCAGTGTGATGGGAACTCTGACATTGTAATGGTGGTATCCTATGCTGCCCAACGTGACACCCACTGGAAGCATGTTGCGGAACATGTCAGTTCATTCGCCATGAGGTGCGCACGGCGCAGGAGTGCAAAAAGCGTTGGAATGACATCAAGCGCAGCACTAAGGCTAAGCGTGCCTCAAATTACAACTTGACTCTGGTGACTGGCGGTGGGCCTGCAGCAGAGGAGGAAGAACTCACTCCGCATGAGGCTCTCGCTGCGGAGTTCATACCACCTGAATTGGTCGAAGGAGTGGGAGAGATGCTGGACTTTGATGCCCAGTCCAGTGAGTGTTGATGCGTGTTTGTTG